>NC_072793.1:21770000-22392500 GCF_028583425.1 Eublepharis macularius | reverse complement strand
GTCCAAACAGCAAGAATAAGATGCTGCAGTCATCTAAATTAGTGCTTTTAATTGGTCACGGCCCCTCAGCCTGCAAGGAAAAGCACTCAGTGCACATCTCAGCACTACCAACTGCCTCTGGGAATGAAGGATAAACATCAGGAATTCCCCAGAGCAGACAGCTGCGCCATGCTCCACAGACTGCTTCCCTGCTGGTACAAACCTTTCCAAGCAGTGCCAGGCTTTGAAAGAGGCAACAGTAAGCAGTGTGGGCTGTCTCTGTTCCCCCTTGGGTCATTTCCAATCCTGAGGTCACAGAAATGTTTCACAAAAGGGGGGGTGAGAAACAGGAGAGGGAATAATTTCATCCACTTCCTTCCCCAATTGTCAGCTATATGTATTGGATGGCCGATAAATAGCAGCTCAGTTTCATCCTGGCATCGTGCCCCGTAGGAAGCCTCCAACCAGAGACATAACACCCTTCTCAAATGCTCCGAAGGAACCACAATCTACTTTCCAGCAGGGAAAACAAAGCCCTGTGGCCTTGCGAAAGGCAGGTCTCTCTGGCCGTGGCTGTACCGAGACACCTCTGTCCTTGGAGCAGTCACCACACAGCCCACAAAGACCTAAAATCACAGATAATTGGTACAGAGATTTGCTACTTATCCTAATAATGCAAGGACAAGCCAAGACCCCGAGTTTCACCTAGAGTTTCCCACCTCCTTCCCAGCCATTAGCTTTCTTATCATTTAAACTCTCTGAGCCACTGTGAATAGCAGGAAAAATAGAATATACCTATTTTGTGAAAAATTTTCAACTATTTTTTAAAAAACATTTTCTGCAACTCACATCTGATGCAAGTGACTATGTGGGGAGGCGGCAGCTACATCCAAACAGCTGTAACTTTTTTTTGACCCTGAAATCAAACCGTCAGTTGGAAAAGAGAGAATGGAGATAGTTTTACACCATGATTCTCAGCCTTAAGAACACACAAAACTTGCAATGTAAGAAAAAGTAGATTTGGGGCATCACTAACTACACACAGAGGGCCAACACAACTCTGTATTTGGAACAAAATGAATGAATGAATAGCCCAATATGCATTGTGTTGAAATGGAATGTTTGTCCTATATTAAAAACAGAAAAGAGTCCAGTAGCACGTTTAAGACTAACCAACTTTACTGTGGCATAATGAGCTTTCGAGAATCACAGTTCTCTTCTTCAGATGCATCTGAAGAAGAGAACTGTGTTTCTCGAAAGCTTATGCTACAGTAAAGTTGGTTAGTCTTAAACGTGCTACTGGACTCTTTTCTATTTTTGCTACGACAGACTAACATGGCTAACGCCTCTGTCCTATATTAAGGATCAGAATTCCCCTGGCCTTATAACAAACGCTGGTATCGAGGATGCTGAACATTTTAACCAAAACCTACCTACATATTTTGGAAGCTTTGGCAGGGCTTGGCACAGCCTGGAGGAAATGCTGATACAGGAGAACTGGAAAGCAATGGCGATCACGTCTCTTGGACTGACTTCTGGGATGGCGTCCTGAGCAGACTCGCCAGCGGGCAGCTATTGCTTTTATCTGGCTTTAAGATAAGTGTCTGTGTGGTCAGCTTTGAACTTTGATTAATTACAGTTAGCTTGAATCTTTGCACTTTCAAGGGCACTAAGCAATGGATGTTTAACGATAGGAACTTGGGTAGGCAGGCTGGGTGGTGGCAAAGCCTTGTATGGCACAGCCCTTCATGGTCTCCCTTGGATGTCATCTTATTTAACCTTTCAAAATGATCTCCACAGCCACAACATCTGGAAACTTTTAATTCGCCAGTGATTAAATTTTCAGCATTCAGACCCATAGCAGAAGTGTGCGGCATGACTGGGATAAATTTCAAGCCATGACAGATAACAACCCTAATCTTGTGGGTATATGTTTGGGTTCTGGCATGACACCGTATCTCAGCATCAATGTACAGGTCTTGCACTCAATGGCCAAAAAGCTTTCCTCCCTGTAGTTGAGTAGAGATGTCAAACAGGAAGCACGACCCGACCCAAGACTGAACAAGTGCTTCCTCCCTTACATTGTGGTTTGAGATAACATGGCTCTTCCCCGCTCCTCTTAGAGCTCGTCAGCAGCGATGTTTCTGGTACAGAGCCTTGCAACACCCTTTAAAAATGGTGAATGTCAGCGGTGCATGCATGCACGTGTGCGCGTGCCCACACAGATCCTCTGTTAATAAAGCCACCGAGGGCAAAGACTGAGCTGCTCTCTGATGATAACTGAAAGATTCAGGCAATTCAGAATTATCAGTGGGTGGATAGACTTCTCATTTAATTACAATGCAGCTGACTTCATCTGATATCGTCGTCGGCTCTAGGAAACTCTGAAGCCTGCCATCAAAAGCATTTTTAAGGAGTTGGCCTCAGTGAATTATTAAAGCATCCTTCAGCCACGGGCACTTGGCTGCATTTGGGTTTCCAAGCATCTCCATACATAAACTGCATGCTCTTGCAAACATTAAGGACAGGGTCACAGAAAGCAAGGGTGGTGTTGCAGCTTGAGTGTCAAAGCACACCTAAGAAAACCAGGGTTCAAAGTTGAGGTATGCAGCATAATACCAGGATTTGAGTCCAGGGTTCGAAGTTGACTCAGTGATTTCGACCAATCACTCTCTCTCAGCCTCACCTTATTCTTATGGTTGTTAAGAGCATAAATAAGGTCACTGGGGTAGCACTGTACATGCTATCCTGGAGGAAGGGTGGGATAAAAATCTAAAATAAATGAAATACAAGTCCTATATGGCTACCTAACAAAGCAGCCAACGTATTTATATGCCTTTTATTTCAATGGGTAACATGAAACACATCCCAAAGGCAACACATGAAAAGGGGTACGAACAATCTTGCGCAAATGCCGGGTGACACTGAAGACATACTGATCTGCAAACACATGAGAGGTTCTTTAGATAAAAGGTTTAGACCTACAGATGTTTGCAAATTAAAAATCAGCTCCTTCTGCACTTCACTGCGGCTGTACTGAGGGCATGAGCCAAGGGAAAGAAGTAGCATTGCTAGATTAAGTGGGTAAGCATGGCTACATTTGCAAAGCCTTTGTGCCTTCATTGCCAGACATTTCAGTACAGCTGCACGGGAGTGCAACAGAAGCCAAGTTTTAATTTGGCAACCCATCATGATTTGCTCTGGGAAAGGACGTCAAGCAGGCTTCTTTTATTTTTGTTGTGGTTTCGCAGATCAAATATTGCCGTGTCTCACTACTATGCCAGAAAAAGAGAGGCAGATCCAGAAATTATTACAAGGCATGATGCTACTTGGAGTACCTTATACGCCTCTTAAAGGGGGGGGGGAATCTTGACGTGTGCATGTACACACACAGACAAATACAAGGCTTTTTTTCAGCAGGAATGTGGTGGAACAGAGTTCCAGCACCTCTTGAAACTGGTCACATGGCTGGTGGCCCCGCCTCCTGATCTCCAGACAGAGGGGAGTTTAGATTGCCCTCCGCGCAGTGGCATGGAGGGCAATCTAAACTCCCCTCTGTCTGGAGATGGGGGGCCGGGGGCCACCAGCCATGTGAGCATTTTTGCCAAGGGCGATTTAAACTTTTAAAAACTTCCCCCTTGTTCCAGCTGACCCAAAGTGACATCATTGTGCGGTCCTGAGTTCCACCACCTCTTTTCCCAGAAAAAAAGCCCTGGACAAATATATATTAAACATAACATTTTTTAAAAAAGGAAAAGCTGCAAGAGCGACTGGCAGTTTTCCCCACAGAAGCATCATGAGAACTCAGTGGAGAGACACATTAGGAGCGGTCCCCCACTCAATGCTTGCAAATAGCCAGCACTACCTCAAGCAACAATTAGAAAGAAGCGGCACTGAATAGACAATAATAAAGAGTTTGGTAGCACCTTTAAGACTAACCAGCTTTATTATAGCATAAGCTTTTGAGAATCACAGATTTCTTCGTCAGATGCATGGAGGGTATGAAGAAACTAGCCAGAGATATATGGGTAGTGAGGGGAAGGGAGAGAGGGGGAAGGGAGTGAGGGCCATGTAAATACAAATCAGTTGCAAAAATCAGGTTCAGCAATGGAGGGAAGGGGTCACACCCAACCTGGATTGTGTATTCTACCTCTTTCATGAAAGTTGGTTAGTCAGTTTGGTGTAGTGGTTAGGGAGCCAGTTTGGTGTAGTGGTTAAAAGCGTGGGACTCTAGTCTGTAGAGCCGGGTTTGATTCCCCACTCCTCCGCTTGAAGCCAGCTGGGTGACCTTGGGCTAGTCACAGTTCTCTGGAGCTCTCTCAGCCCCACCCACCTCACAGGGTGTTTTGTTGTGGGGATAATTATGACATACTTCGTAAACCACGCTGAGAGGGCATTAAGTTGTCCTGAAGAGCAGTATATAAATCGAATGTTGTTGTTGTTATAGTCTTAAAGGTGCTACTGGACTCTTTACTATTTTGCAACTACAGACTAACACGGCTAACTCCTCTGGATCTATGAATACACAATAATCTTATAAATGGGCCTCTTGGGAGGTAAATCAGTCATACTGACCCACACAAACTTCAGCCCACACAGACACAGTACTCCACAGTCTAAAGCTGATTCCGCACACATGGGATAATGCACTTTCAATACACTTTAGCAATTGTTTTGAAGTGGATTTTTTGTTTTACACTCGAAAAATTCAGTTCCAAATGATCTCTAAAGAGGATTGGAAGTGCATTATCCAACGTGTGCGGAATCAACATATGAAGCTGTCATTGATGGTGGGATAAGACATTGTACCCCCCCCCCCACAAGCCAGCACTGGGAGGTTTACCCTTGCAGCTATGAGACCTGAGCAGCCTAACCTTCACTGTAAATGACTGGCTGTTGCCACCTGGAAGTCATACCCTGCAAGTGAGAAGAATTCAAACAGGAAACTTCCTCTAAGAAATTGATCAGAGCACCTCAATTCCTTTATTTATTTATTAGCCACCTTTCCTCCAAAGGTGCTCAAGGCGGCTTACAATATAAACGTAAATATATTTTATTTATTTTTGTCGTTTATAGTCTGCCTTTCTCAGTCTGAGACTCAAACCAGATTACACAGTGTGAGATTACTATAGTCAGTATCAAGAACATTTCCATAAACAATGCTAGAGAGTTCACAAAGAGACAGCATGAGTAGGAATCCAATACAACACAGTGGCGAGGTCTATGGTTCCTAACTCATTAGCGGGGCATCTGAGACGTGTCTCCCTACAATGAAGTCCTTCTACCTGAGTAAAAAGCCTTTTTGAATAATTCGGTTTTGCATCGTTTGCGGAAAGCCAGAAGAGTGGGAGCTCTCCTGATCTCCTCAGGCAAGCTGTTCCACAAGGTAGGGGGCCACCACAGAGAAAGCCCATATACAGCTTTCTGTTTTTAACTGCTATCAAAAATAACAATTAAAAACAAGGTCAAAAAACAGTTAAAAACAGAGTTAAAATCCAGAGCACATTTAAAAAGCTGCCCTAAATAAAAGAGTCTTTACTGAGACTAGAGAAGGGTGGGGCCAGGTGAACCTCCCTGGGGAGATTGTTCCACAAGCACGGGACCACCACCGGAAAGGCCTTCTCCCATCTACCCACCACCAGAGTTTCACTGGTTGATGGGACATTCAGGAGGGTCTCTCCCTGTGATCTTCACACCCAGGCAGGACATACAGGAGAAGATGGTCCTTCGTAGATCCTGGTTCCAAACCACATAGGGCGTTTAAAGGATAGAACCAACACCTTGAACTGGGCTCAGGCACGGACCAGTGGCCAGTGTAGTTGCTGTAAGATCAAAGTCACATGATCCTGATAGCTGGCCCCAACCTGCAATCTAGCCACAGCATTCTGCACTACCTGCAGCTTCCGAACAGTCTTCAAGGGTAGCCCCAAGTAAAGCACCGTTGCAGTAGTCCAGTTGAGATATGACTACGGCACGGATCACTGTGGCTAGATCTGACTGAACCAGGAAGGAATGCAGCTGATGCACCACCTGAAACTGGGAACTCCAAACCACTGCAGCCACTTAACTTTCAAGCAGTACTCCTAAGTTGCGAACCTGACTTTTCAGGCAATGTGTAACCCCATTCAAGACAAAGGTGATCTCACATGGCTGGTCAGCCTTTCTACTAACCCCGAGAACCTCTGTCTTGTCAGGATTAAGCACACAGCGATGCTTCAAACCATATTTATAGTAAGGAAAGATTTATTGAGACTGAAACAAGTGGGGTAAGTGGAACAAAGAGCAAGGAGACTAAGCCAAGGACAAGAAACACACACTGAGTACTAGGGAGTGTATCATAATGATGAACACACCAGCACAGATAGCTTTAAAGACCCTTTCCCTTCCAACAAAAGCTGTCCCTGGGCCTCTCTCTCTCTCTTTGCCCAGCCCATCATCCTTCATGCTCATGAACCACCCAATGTTCTTCACCTACTGTTCCAGTATGGAGCCCCCCCCCCACCTGAAAAAGCTTTCTTGGGGAAGAGCCCCATGCCACAACCAGCATATCCAGCATATTGGATATATGACTGATGGGGGATAAGCAGGTGGTGGGAGGGAGAAGGCAAGTGAGAGCTTTTCAAGGTAAAGGGGTTCTCTGGACCTGCCTGCTTTCCACTGTCAAGTGACTTCACCTTCCTATGCTGCTGCTCTTCTCAGTGCACATGCAAAGAGGAAGGCACACAAACATAACCCAGGCGCCAGGGCACCATGGCACCTAGAAAGTTCATTGTGGCGCCTAGTATTTTCAGAAGTCATTTATTGTAAGTATTTATTCTCCGTAGAAGTACGAAGTTTATTTAGGTTCAGGATAGAGGTTAGCTTTTTGTTGTGATAACGTACATGCTACTTTTGTTATAGCTTTAAAAATGACAAGAAACTGCAAAGATTTTTATGGTTAAGTTTTGTAGCAGAAATAATTAGAAAGCACGGACATTAAAATATAAATCCCTGAAGGCTAAAAAAGAAGTCTAGCTCCTAAATTCTGAAGGGGGCCCATAAAGCCAAAGGAAATTTGTCAAGGCCTGCACGAGCAGCTCGTCCTTCCAGCAAGCAGGGCAGGAATGGTTGTTCTCTAGGGGTCTGTGGCTCAGCATGTGGGGCTCTGTGACTCACAGAGAGCCAGCATGGTATAGCGCTAAAAGTATCAGATGAGGATTTGGGAAACCGAGGTTCAAATTCCTGCTCTGCCATCGAAGTTTGCTGGGTGACCTTGAGCCAGTCACCCTCTCTCAGCCTCACACGGTTGTGGTAAGGATAAAATGGGGGAGAGGAAAAATGATGGAAGCTGCCATGGGTCAACACTGGAGACAAAGAGAGGGCATAAACAAAATAAACAAACAAATATTTATTTTATTTATGTCATTTATAGTCTGCCGTTCTCATGGAGATTCAAGGCGGATTACACAGTGTGAGATTAGTACAGTCAATATCAGGAACATTTCCATGAACAATTTCAGATGGTAAATAGATACAAGTTCACAAAGACATTAGCAGGAATCCAATACAACATAGTGGTGCGGTCTCCGGTTCCTAACTCATTCGCAGATCATCTGATCCCCTCCCTACAATACGGCCCTCCTATCGGAGTAAAAAGCCTTTTTGAATAATTCGGTTTTACATTGTTTACAGAAAGCCAGGAGAGTGGGGGCTCTCCTGACCTCCTCAGGCAAGGCATTCCACAGGGTGGGGGCCACCACAGAGAAAGCCCGTGTATGGGCTGCTGTTGATTTCGCCAATGTGCTGGGTGGCACCTGCAGGAGATCCTGTTTGGATGAGCGAAGCTGCTTTGGAGGATAAAAACCATGACCCGTGTTTATTTATGAGACTTCTATGCTGTCTCATTAGACTCCATAGACTGAAGACTGTTGCTATAGGAAGTCTAGCTCTTCATCGGTTCCTAACAGTTGCCCAGAATTGGAGTATCTGATCCAAAGATACCTATGACAGCAGGCCTAAGCTGATCTACTTAGAAGTAAGCCTCATATTATTCAGTGGGTCCTACTGACAGGCAAGTACCCTTAGGATTGCCACCTGTGTGTTATATTGCAAGTGATTATTGTTACCCCACAAATCTCATGGCTATCCCCATTTCCCAGTGGACTGTTTCATGGGCCTCCATTCTCAGGAAAAGGACATTTTCCACTTGCCTTACTTGACCAGTTTATCCTCTATAATACGGGGAGACCATGGATGTTTTGCTCTGCCTTGTCTTCCTCACAGCTGTTCTGTTTTCAAGGGCATCTACATGGCATCTCCCTCCACGGAGACCCTATTTGGGTGGAAAGGGGGCATTAAAATGTTTTAAAGAAATAATGATAGATTGCAACAATGTATTAGTACCTAGCTTTCATTTTTTCTTAATAAACAGTAAGGGGACTAGGAACTTTTTAAAAAAATGAAAGCTGGGAGCTAACACGTGGTTGCCATAGAGCGTTATGATACTGAAGAGGGCCGTATTTTTCATAAGGCTGACTAGGCCGAAGCCTAGGGGCCTGCAGGGACTAGGGGGGCTGTCAATTTTTTTGCTGAGGCACAACCCCACATAAATTACAATTAATTGATTCTCTTATATAACCTCTATTAATAAGATAATTAACTGCTTCCTTATTGAAATGAAACAAATTGTCTCTTACATTAAAACAATCCATACGTTATATATTTTAATCAATAATAAAAATTTTATTCACTTCAAAATATTACAGTATTGAACAATGATACCCCAAAATGTGCTTTCCTGAAGAGTTCTACTCGCGTGATGAAAATATTTTTGAAACTGTGAATAGAATTCTTCAGGAGACCCTCAAAATGGATATAGGGCTATGTACTGCAGTCTAGTACCTACGGTACCAGGGTCAGGCTGTCAGCTGTAGTGGGATAAAAGACTGAAGTACCGGAGGGGTCCCGAAATACCTGAAAGCCTAGGGGCCCAGCCATGGGTTAATACAGCCCTGATACTGAAGGGATGTAATGATTCCCAATTTAGTTTTAATAGCCTTCCAGGAGGGGAAAGAAATGGTAGTTCTAGAGGGACTAAACCAAGAAACGTGCAGGAAAAATTGCTGTGCGGATGCTCCTCTGCCTTTGCAACACCAGTGAGAGTTACACAGAAAATTAGTCCTATGTGGAAGCAGCTCATGATATCCCAGGACATCATGGATGGATTTCTAAGCAGCTCTTCTTGGATTAAACATCTAGCTAAAACAAAGCTTTTGGAAGAGTTACACGAGTGTTATTAAATTGAAAAACTGCCCTAAGTACAAATATCCAACAAGCCCTCATCCATGCTGGGGAAAATATTTTGAATTCCTAGGTGCCCACATTAATTCCTAAGAGCACGCATGACCAGGATTCTGGAGAAAGTTTAAGCCCAGCTCGCACCATTCCAACTTATTCTGAAATATTTTGTGTCTAGGATGTTCTCAGGTTATAATATTGGAGATTTGTTCTTCCCACTTACCATATCCCTAGGCGAGAGAAACAGATTCACAGAAGACTTGCTAGGTTAATGAGGAGGCTGGATATAATTGCCGCATTCTGAAAGGAACTGACTTCTCTGCTTTAACGCTGCCAGTTTCTCATATTTGAATAGTCAATGGGGAGATCATATAAAATACAGAAAGCTCAATTAAAATTCACAGGGGACGAGAAGCGTTTGTTTTGTTGTTCCTCTCCTGACCCATTCACAAAGAACATATTGGGACGAGCATTCAATTTGGCTGCAATGTCTTGCAGCCATTATCTTGGATGCAAACTTCATGTTTAAGCCACGCGGCTGGCAGTCACCCACCTTAAGACAATAGGTTTGCAGCCTTCCTCTGAGTGACTTGGACTATATTCGATTCCATTTCCTTTGAGGCTCAAAGAAGCTGATTTTAGATAGGCAGAACGTGCCACAAAAACCACATCCGGAACTTTTAGCAAGTAAATCATGATTGGCAACCTGTCCCCAGTGCGGGTATGCTTTCTGGAGCTCTAGAAACCAGAGCGGAGTCCATTAGACTGGTGCTCAAGAAACCAGGACCTATATTCAATGAGCTTCCATGTGTGAGTGCAGTGGGGGTTGCTACCAGCTGCAGACCTTTTCATCACAATGAATGGTGCTTAGAAGGACTCCAACCTTCAGTGTCGTTTTTGAGGGGGCCTGATCGGCTGCGATCAGACTATACCACCCCAAAAGCCACAGTGAACAACAGAGCACTGTTTACAACCCCCTTCGTTCAATTCAACTTTGCAGAATAACTGTAATTTAATTTATTAGATTTCTTGCCCGCCCTCCCCACAGGGTAGGTTACAACACCACACTGTAGTACAATAAATTAAAACAACAATACGAAAACACACAATTTCATTGTTCCAATACAAAAGTTAAAACCATTATCTAAAATGCACCATGAGATGGTTCACCATAATACATCCCGCACACCAGTATCATGGCAGAAGGGCAGGCAGGTCGCCAGAATGTACAACAAGCGGACCAGAGGCCGCAGCAGAGAGGCCACCAGGCAGTTCGCCCACACTTCAACCACCACCGTAAGCCTGGTGGAACATCTCTGTCTTACAGGCCCAGCGGAACTGTAACAAGTCCTGCAGGGCCCTAGTCTTGACGGAGAGAGAGTTCTACCAGGCTGGAGCCAGGGATGAAAAGGCCCTGGTCCTAGTCAAGGCTACGTGAAAGGGATCACTAAAAGCTGTTTGTTGGCACAACGAAGTGCCCTCTAGGGAACATACGGAGAGAGGCAGTTCTGCAGGTATGTTGGTTCTAGTCCATTAAGGGCTTTAAATGTCTAAGGGCCAAGCTACAAGTGACACCTGACACAGGTTGGACACTTGTCTGCTTCCCTCAAATTTTGATGGGAAATGTAGGCGTCCTGGTCTTGCAGCTTGGCTCTCTGACTGCTGTCCAATGGACTTTTCAACTGTCACTTGTCCAACATTCCTCCAAGCTGCCTACATTTCCCATCAAAACATGAGGGAAGCTGACAAGTGTCCAACCTGTGTCATCTGTCACTTGTAGTTTGGCCCATAGTCAGTACCTTAAACTTGACCTGGAACTCGACTGGGAGCCCGTGCAGCTGACACAAACCAGGTCAAATCTGGGCCGATTCCAGATGGGCACAAATAGAGCGAGTGCTTTCGCTTTTTCAGCGACCTCACTCGTAAAAACCCGCAATTTCCCATCCCGGCTTACCTGCGGTCCATGGCGCTCAGTTGCGCTCTATAAGCGGACGGTGTGAACGTGGTATTGCGGGTTTGCACACTTTTGGATGCTTCGTCGCCGCAGAGAGGCCCTCCCCTTTCCCTCCTTCCTTTGCCGGCCGGCCAGCCACAATATTCCCTTAATTTTTTTTAAAAAACCGGGCGCCATTTGCGTAGTCGCACGTTTGCGCACATCGAACTGCGCAAATGCGCACAAATGCACAAAAGCGCACAAAAGTCGACGCTGCATATTCGCATACCTGCGCATTTGCGCATTTGCGCAAAACGCGTACAATTTTTTTTAAAAACTGAAATGCGAACCAATGAAGGCCCCCGATATCAACTGTGACGGGGAGGAAACAACCAATCCCGGGTACCTCAGTTGGCCGTGCGAACATCCGGAAGTGGGATGGCACGGCACGCTGCGAGACAAAGCGGATGGAGACGAAAGTGAACGCGTGACCGGTAAGCGATTATTTTAGCAGAAAAACCACAATTTCTGGCCATCTGGAATCGGCCCTGCATCCTAACCAGAGTTCTAGTAAGGATAACAGAGAATGTATGTGAAACTCTTTGCTTTCGTCCAATTCAGCTATTAGAATACCCCCTTCCTACAGGTCAAGATTAAAACACGCTTGTGCTTCCCTTTCTGAGCTGAAGCTCTGTTCAATTCCATTAGTTTGTCTGCTCGGCATACCACCAACAGATTGGCTGCAATTATGCCCCTATAAGTGCTGTTCCCCACCACTCTGACTTCTCCTTCCAGATCTGTCAATACCATTACCCACTTGTGCTGTCTGCAGTGCTAAGCTCTTGGCATACCAGAGATGTGCATGTCTTGGCCACATGGGGAATTACTCAAAGTCTTGGATTCAATTAGCCCAGTTTGGACTCAGCATGCCTGCTATCATAATTAGAAAGCTTTCACCCACAAAGAAAACCTCCATTGGACACGGGATTTTGAAATGGGCAAACAAAGGGTGGCAAGGATAGAATTACACACTGGAGTAGCATGGCCAAACACAGACATACATATCAGATAGCAGCTGTCTAATGCAACATGCAAAGTACAAGCGTGATACAATCTGCCAGATAAGATCTTAAATCGCGGCTGGCAACGGCCATGGGGAAAAATAGTTTGGGGGAGGGAAAAGGTAATAGCCAGGATTTCCTGATATTAATCAGGAAAATCAGAAAACAGAATTTACTATAATATGGAAAGATCTGCTTCTTAACATTTTGTACTCGATAGCTGATATTCAAGTACAAAACAAGCTGTACCTGACATGTACAAAGGGTGCATACGTGTGCAGATCTTTGTTTCAATCTTTACAATGCATATGAAGCAGGAAAAGACTGAGCATTAGTCCATGCCTGTATCGTTGTTAAAAGGGAAAGATAACAATGCCCTGTCTATCAAGAGAATGAATGCATCCTTGTCACTTGGGTACCAGTGCCCAAGCGCTAGCCTTCATGTAGGAAGCAGCCTGGAAATGCAGATGCAGAAAAGAAAAAAAGTGAAGGCTAGGCCATATGAGGGAAGATTTTGGAAATGCAGTAGAAAGAACAGAAAGCCCAGAAGTGGTAACAATTGCTGCAAAGTAATGTAAATCCAGTTCTGAAGGCAGAGATCACATTGTGTTGCCAAAATCCCATTAAGATATACAGTGGTAGATGTCTCTCTGGGAACCAAGATCAAGATAATACAAACGATGGTATTCCCCATTACGATGTATGGATGTGAACGTTGGACAATGAAGAAAGCTGACAGGAAGAAAATTGATTCATCTGAAATGTGGTGCTGGAGAAGAGTTCAGCCAATACCATGGACAGCCCAAAAGACAAATAAGTGGATACTAGATCAAATCACACCTGAATCCTCCCTGGAAGCTAAAATGACAAAATTGAGGCTATCGTACTTTGGTCACATCATGAGAAGACAAGAATCTCTGGAAAAGTCAATAATGCTAGGAAAAGTGGAAGGCAGTAGGAAAAGAGGAAGACCTAAAACGAGATGGCTGGACTCAATAAAAGAAGCCACGTCCTCCAGTTTGCAGGATCTGAGCAAGTCTGTTAATGACAGGATGTTTTGGAGGTCTTTCATTCATAGGGACGCCATAGGTCGGAGGTGACTTGATGGCACATCACACACACACACACACTCACTGAATACCTCTGTAAGTAAAACTACACACATCAACAGTTCGGCCTGTTTTAGTTTTTATATGCAAATTCCAAGGTTTTACTTATAACTCTATTATTTTATACCATCACTACTTGAACACATACCCAGAACTGAACTGACATCCAGAGCAATGTATGTACAGTATTAAAATAGGAGTGCTAATGTTTTAAACTGGGAATAATTAACCCCTGCCCCCCAGATGGAGAAAGCCAGTTTTGTAAAAGCTGCTTAGGTAAATTCTATGTTATACCTGTTCTGAGAGATTAATAGGACACTATTTATTAACCATACTGAGTTAAAGGGTAGTAAGCTTTAGGCTACACAGACCTCCTGTTCAAGCAGGAAGAAGGGGAGTGGAGAAATGGGCCTAAAGGTCCCAAGATTCAGCCGTTGCAAATATAAGTGTAGTGACCCGGATTAAAAAGATAAAATGTGTCTCACCCACTACAGGGCATTAAATTACCTCAATAAAATTAGGGAAATTGATCACTTACAGTTGTTGTGAGTGGTCACTGTTCCTGTACGGCATACTTAGGAGTGTTCACAGAAACATATCACTTGTTTCATGGCCTTTTAACTGCACTCTTCACATTCTGGTTTCATGTGATCTGTTTGGCGTGTTGACTGAGGATACACTGTGCATTCGATGGAGTGTTCACACCAGCATAAATTAATTTTTAAGACTCCTTTCTGTTTTTACGGCAACAGAATAACACAGCTGCCACTCCAGAATGCCTAGCCTTTGCAAGCATGAACACCAGCTGTTTTTGAAGTCCTCCGTTCCATTTCAAAGAATGGCTAAAATCACGTACTCTTGGTGCAACCAAACGGAAATGAGAAACAGAGACGAGCAAGTCTTGGCCATTATTCCAGTACAGTATGAGATCCGAGAGCCTCCGGCCACAGTGGGCAGCTGCGACAGGAGTAGGACTCCTGCCCGAAAAAAGGGGGCAACATGTTTCATACGAAGCCAGCAAGCAGAACATCTGGAGGAGCATGCCCTACCATCCACAGCCTACTTATAGCTAATGGGTAGTATCTTTTAGTCATCTACTACATGCCCCCGCTTTAAAATAAAACATACTCATCATGTACATTGTATGTGAGATGGATGAAACCAGTACAAGGTCAGAAATATCTACAAACAAGCAGGGAGATGCACAAAGATTCACAAGGGGCATCTTAATTCCCCTCCCCCAGTATTTATTTCCTTTTGCTAAAGCCTGCACAGAAGCCTCTTTCTGCTTCCTTCTCTCCTTCCCACCCACCAGCCAACCGACCTTTATCTGCTTTCCCTCCTTCCCTTCCCCAGCAAAACTCAGGCCAAGTTCCACAGTGCTGGCTGAACCTGCCCCAGTTGCAAGGTGGGGAACTTGGAAGGACTTATGGGAGGCACCTCACTTTTCCCAGTATCTACTGAGAGCCAGTTTGGTGTAGTGGTTAAGAGTGGCAGGACTCTAATCTGGAGAACCGGGTTTGATTCCCCACTCCTCTGCTTGAAGCCAGCTGGGTGACCTTGGGTCAGTCAGAGCTCTCTCAGAGCTCTCTCAGCCCCACCCACCTCACAGGGTGATTGTTGTGAGGATAATAACAACATACTTTGTAAATCACTCTGAGTAGGCATTAAGTTGTCCTGAAGAGTGGTATATAAATCAAATGTTGTTGTTATTACTATTACTCCCTACACTATTTCCTCTTTCCCTTCTCCTGGCATCCCCCCTTATTCTCACCTTTCCTTGCTTCCTTCTCTCTTTTCCACCCATCTTTTATCTGCCTTGTTCTTCAGCTATATTTACTATTTATTTACTTCACTGATACTCTGCCTTTCTCCCCAATGGAAACCCAAAGTGGCTTACATTGTTCTCTTCTCCTCCATTTAATCTTCAAACCACCTATGAGGTGGGTTAGGCTGAGAGTACGTGAATGGCCCAAAATCGTCCAGTGACCTTCCACAGCAGAGTGGGGATTCAAATCTTGCCCTCCCCTCCAAATCCTGGTTACTCTAACCACTACACTGGCTTTCATGGGGTGGCTGCTGTTAATCACAAGCAGCCAGTCCAGTGTAAGTTATGCAAGCTGCAAGGTATGAAGTTGCCCAGTGGCTGCTGCCAGGCCTGGCCCCAATGAGTCCTACCTCAAAGGCAAAAATAGCTCTAGAAAGGGCCCCTCCCCACCCCCCTGGCTTTTCCTGACAGAAACCAAGGCTTGAATACTGGTGTGGTTGCCCAGCAACAGCCACAGAGGGCATCTATTTCTTAAAGTCCCAGATACTCCTTTTACCATTTGGGTTTTTTTGAACACCCATGTTTTTGGGGTTTTTTAGATTTCAGATTTTTCTGCAAACCTGGGGCTTTTCTAAGGTTTGAGACAGATCTGTCTTCTCTATCCATCGCCCCAATCTCTGGTTTTAAATATTCAGAGACGGTGCCATGTTGATAATTGTATTTTAACTGTGATCACTGCATTTTAACTGTGTAAATTGGATGTTTTTAGAATTCGTAATTACAATAACTGTTTTACATATTTTAACCTTTATGTATTTTGTAGTCCGCCCTGAGCCTGCTGGAAATGTGGGGAGGGCGGAATAAAAATAGAAAGTAAGTAAAAACAAACAAATAAATAATAAATATAGTCACAAGTCCCCCTCAAGTCAAAACTGGAGGCAAGGGGTGTGCAGGGAATGTCAGATACTCACCTGTACACACACTCTCGTCTACATCCCCCCCGTAATTATGCCATTTCTGGCACGATCCAGAAGCGATGGGTCACGCCACAGGCTGAGTCTTTACAAATTTAATCAACATTGACACAACTTATGGCTTCTGGGTCACGCCAGAAATTACATAATCACTGGGGAGTCATAGCTGCATGCGCGCATGCCTGTGTCCCCCTTTTTCTGATGCCGTCCCCTCCCCAGCAGCCAGGTGAGAAGCAGTGGGTGGAGGCAGTGGCTGGAGATCCCTTGCCATAGCAGAAGACCTGCCAACCCGGTAGATTGATGAAGTAAATAACCAATAAATACAAACACGCATACATTTCTTGAGGAAGGAACCAGAGAATGAACTCATGTGCCCTGTCCACCTTCTAGGCCTCATGAGTAGAACAGCTTTCACTCAAAGCAATAAACCAGCCCTTCAGCTGGCAAAAGATTATCTATGGACAGAACATGCCTATGAGGTTCAACCTCCCCTCCCCTTGGTATTACTACCAAATTTGACTTACAGGGATTCTTCGCCTAGCACATCATACAATGTTTTCCGTCTGTTCTTAACCCATGTGTTCTTTCTGGTGCTAAAGTGACATTTAATCAGGGCTTTTTTTCAGCCGGAACGCGGTGGAACGGAGTTCCGGCACCTCTTGAAAATGGTCACATGGCCGGTGGCCCCGCCCCCTGATCTCCAGACAGAGGGGAGTTTAGATTGCCCTCTGCGCAGCGGCACAGAGGGCAATCTAAACTCCCCTCTGTCTGGAGATCAGGGGGTGGGGCCACCGGCCATGTGACCATTTCCGCCAAGGGCGATTTAAACTTTAAAAAACTCCTCCCCTTGTTCTAGCTGACCCAAAGTGACATCATTGCACGGTCCCGGAAGTGTGTGTGCACTTTGCACGTGCGGTACCAGGGGCACCACCTCCCGCCAGGAGTTGCCCCCTGTGCTGGAAACCCACTGAGTTCCACCACCTCTTTTCCCAGAAAAAAAAGTCGTGCATTTAATCAACTATGGGTTTGTATGTTCAGTTGGAGGCAGCCAAGTTTCCTTCTCCCAGAAGACTGAAAGTGGAACCTGGTACCAGCTCCACTCGATTTATTCAAGACTGCCTGTCGTTCAACACAGGATGTAGAATGTGGTATTGAAAGCAGGGCTTAAAACCCATCTTTCTCCCCTAACTGACCCCCTGCCCAGCATCTAGACTAGGAGAATTCAAAAGCCTGAACACTGTTTTGTGTTATGTTGCAAGTTCCTAATGAAAGTCATTATACAGCTTTTGGTTTTGGACCAACTGTAGGATTCTCTTGGCTAGTCTTTTACTAAATTGATACCGAGATGTGGAACGGTCCCTTCGGCTGCAATTGCATGCTTTGCCCAACACATGCTAGAATCTGCCTGATCCCATGGCTACAACAACCAGTCTAGGTAGCCGCCACAAGTTCAAGAGGCAGAATATTATAAACGCCTTTCAGAAGTCACTAAAGGCCCATTTAAGTAATCAAGAGTCCTGCAGTTGTTACAGAAGTTGTCAATTCTGGATCGTTGCCAAATAACTGGAGATGAGGAAAAAGCCTCTGAGCGCCTAGTACAACACCCCAAAAGGTCCCATTATCACATTCACATAAGGAAGCCCCAGAACAAGGTATCTGAGTATCACATGCAATTTCCATCTCACAGAACCATAATCTTTCAGCTACATATGCAGCCATCACCACAAGAACTCCACAAATCCCAAATGCACTCAAGTGTCTGCTGCTAAGGATGTGCTGATTTTATAAAGTCTCTTTCTGCAAGCGTGTTAGGTTCACAGTGCTCTTCCTTCCTCCTCCTGAATTAGCACACAGCTCCCTAAATAACATTTCTAGTTCCTAATTAGTGATGGGCACGAACCAAAATAGGAACCAAAATTAAGCACAAACCATGTCGGTTCGTGGTTCGCGAACCGCAGTTCGTCAGATCCTATTTCTGACGAACCGCCACGGACTTTAGGCTGGTTAGTTTGGTTCGTTTTTTGGTTCGAGACTGCATACAGCCTGGTGCCAATCAATCAGTTTCCTAAGCAACAGGGGATGGACTTCCTGCAGACCTTCTGCTGGCCCGGAAGTGCCCTTCTGCTAGCCCGGAAGTGATGATTTTCTGACCTGGATGTGACATTTTCACGAACCAAACGAACTGGTTCGTGAACCAGGGGCAGGTTCGTGAAAGTTCGTGGTTCGTGAAATTTGACAAACCGAATGGTTCGGGTTTTTTCCGGTACATGCCCATCTCTATTCCTAATATAAGGAGGACAATAAACATTTTGCTTTACTTCACAAATTGTCCATTTAATTATACCACCTTTGATAACATGCTGACAGCAGAGAGGCAGTTCTGCCCCTCTGCAGTTCCCTTCTCCAGAGTACAAACCCCAAATACAGAGGAATCACAAAACTGTCACAGCCATTACAGAAGCAAAGCAATTTCTAGGAACCAAAGATGACAGTCCCAAAACAGAGGTTGCAAAATACAGAGGCAAAGTTCATTTTGTACGGCCAAGGGCATTTCCAAAGCACAAGCCTCAAATTAATGGAAGTTAATGGAAGCATTATTTACACAAGTTCTCTGCTGCGCAGGGATATATATACAAGGGATTTAAGGCAGATAGGCAATTCAGCTAACTGAAAACTGAACAATGGATTTCTACTATTATCATACACCCTGATAAAAGACGGTTTGAGGTGGGAGACACTAGAGGAAAGGGGGGCATCTAGTTCCAGGAAGC
The DNA here is from genome assembly GCF_028583425.1 of Eublepharis macularius. NCBI lineage: Eukaryota > Metazoa > Chordata > Lepidosauria > Squamata > Eublepharidae > Eublepharis > Eublepharis macularius. The sequence goes on along the minus strand of NC_072793.1, from coordinate 22,373,629 downwards.
CCAACAGAGAAGATAGCTCCCTTCATGTGTAACCGACCAGATCAAAATACAGCCCTCAGCAAAAGTTACCCTAACACTGAATGCCGCTTCTTTTTAATATTTACAAAGTTCAAATTAAATAGATAATGGCTTTGTTTTAATTTGCAATTCTGATAGATCAGGATAGCCTGGCAAACAAAATGCTACACAACCCGGTATTCAAAAGCCTCAAAATATGTCCTCAAGAACAAGCACAGACCACTCAGGAACTTGGATCCTTCCGGGGGGCCATCACCAAGAAAGCCTGATTTATATGTGGGTCTGCTGGGACCCTGGCAGCGGGGCCAGAGGCGCTGCTGGAGGCTTGACTTCTGGTTGGCAGGCTGCTTTGGTTTGGGTAATGAGGCAGAGAGGGGTGCTGTTCCAGTTCAGGGGAGAGGACATAAGGGGGCAAATCAGGCGTGCTCCTAAGCACGCACCACGAGCATTTCATAGAATCATAGAGTTGGAAGGGGCCATACAGACCATCTAGTCCAACCCCCTGCCCAGTGCAGGATCAGCCTAAAGTATTTCATACTATGCAGGATCGAAGAGAGTCCAGTAGCACCTTTAAGACTAACCAACTTGACTGTAGCAGAAGCTTTCGAGAATCACAGTTCTCTTCGTCAGATGCATGGTACAGAAACTGATTTCTGTACCATGCATCTGACGAAGAGAACTGTGATTCTCGAAAGCTTCTGCTACAGTCAAGTTGGTTAGTCTTAAAGGTGCTACTGCACTCTTCGATTTTGCCACTACAGACTAACACGGCGAACTCCTCTGGATCCTACGCAGAGAAGCCATATGGGGGAACAAAGAGGGCAGCGAGTTCCCAGCCGGGGAAGAGAGGGCATGTCGGGGAAGAGGGACCCTGCGACTAGGGGCAGACTCGCGCTCTGGAGTGAGAGCGGTCTCCTCGTGGGTAAGAGGCTGCGACGGGCAGCGCAGACCCCTCCCCAGGGCAAAGCGGCGCAGGATCTCCGCCCGCAAGGCCGAGGGCTCCGGCACTGCCAGCAGGGTAAGGGTGGGAGGCTCGAGAGGGGACCCCGCTGCAGCCCGGAGGGGACCCGGGAGGCGAGCTCGCCCTCCCCGCGCGCTCCGGGCACTTGGGGGCGAGGACGACGCCGGGCGCCGCGGGCAAGGTCAGCCCCTGCACGGAGGGAGGGGGATCCGGCGGGCACAAAGGAAGCGTGGCCGGGGCCGGGGCGAGCGCACCTGCTGGTAGTCGGCGTCCCTCGGGCGGAAGGCGCTGGGCACGGGCTGCAGGCTGAGGCTCAGGTGGGGCAGCCCGTGCAGCCAAGACGCCCACCAGGGCGCCAGGTAGTCGGCGCGCGCCGCCGGCAGCATCGCTCCCTCGTCCGCCGCAGCCCGACCAGCCGCGCACGCCCGCCTCGGCCGCCGCCGCCGCCTCCCCGAGAGCGCCCGCCCCGGCCCGCCCCTTCGCTCTCCGGGAGGAGGAGCGCGGCAGGGCAGCGGAGCGCCCGGCAGGAGGCGCGCAAGAGTCCCGCGAGGCGCGGAGGGCCCCGGAGGCGGCCCGTCGAAGTCTCTTTTTGTCGGGCAGCGGGGCCAGAAATGAGCCGCTCCGGCCACCCTCTGCCGCTCCAGGGTCTCTGCCTTCTCCCTCTCGCACAAGCACGTTAAGCCTTAGACCCAGGCCGAATCTCTGAGGAGCGGTGTTGTCTACTCGGACTGGAGGGTTACCAGTCTCCAGGTGGGGGCTGGAGATCTCCAGGAATTCCAGCTGATCTCCAGGCGACCGAGATCGGAGAGAATGACTGGTGGACTCTATGGCGTGAAATCCTGCAGAGGTCCCTCATCTCCAAACTTCACTATCTCCAGGCTCCACCTCCAAAATCTCCAGGAATTTCCCAACCTGGAGCTGGCAATCCTAGGGCTGTCCAGGGTCTCGGGTACTAACAACAACAACATTCGATTTATATACCGCCCTTCAGGACAACTTAACGCCCACTCAGAACAGTTTACAAAGTATGTTATTATTATCCCCACAACAATCACCATGTGAGGTGGGTGGGTCTGAGAGAACTCTGGAAGAGCTGTGACTGACCCAAGGTCACCCAGCTGGCTTCAGGTGGAGGAGTGGGGAATCAAACCCTGTTCTCCACCACTCTTAACCTATAAACATCCATATAATCCAACATTCTTTCACGCAGTGGTCAACCAGTTGCCCTGGTAGGCCTAGGAACAGGGCATACAGGCCACAGCCTTCCCCTATGTTGCCTTCTAGCACTGGTATTCAGGGGCTTACAGCCTCTGGGTGCGGATATTCCCTTTGGTCATCGTGGCTGAGGGACATGGATCAGTCACCGCTTCTCGAAGCTCTCTCAGCCCCACCCACCTCACAGGGTAATTGTGAAGATAATAACAACACACTTTGTAAACCGCTCTAAGTGGGCATTAAGTTGTTCTTAAGGGCGGTATATAAACTGAATGTTGTTGTTATGGACCTATCCTAGCCCACACAGTTGAAAAGTGTGTGTGCATGATGTGCCGTCAAGTCACCTCCGACCTGTGGCGATCCTATGAATGAGAGACCTCCAGAATGTCCTGTCATTAACAGACTTGCTCGGTTGAAAGGTACTGGATCATTTTAGCTGGACGTGCCAGAGGTTGAGCCTGGAACCTTCTGCGTGTGAGGCAGATGCTGTATCACTGACCCACAGCCCCACCTCCACTACTATGGGAAAATCCAGGGGTTGCTGTCTTTGTCTTTTCCTTCAAATCCCCCTCCCCGGACTTTAGTTTAACCCTCATTTCCAACTGTATTGCAAGTTTTCTTCCCCAATGGAGATCCAAAGTGGCTTACATCATTCTCCTAGTCTCCATTTTATCCTCACAACAACCCTGTGAAGTAGGCTAGACTGAGAGAGAGCGTGACTGGCCCAAGGTCACCCAGTGAGCTGGGGTTGTCAACCTCCAGGAGGGTCTTGGAGTTCTCCTGGGATGACAAGTGACCACCAGACTACAGAGACCAGTTCCCCTGGGGAAAATGGCAGGTCCAGAGGCTGGACTCTGTGGTATCATATTCCTACTGAGCTCCCTCTCGGTTTCAATCTCCGCCCTTCCCAGGTTCTGCCCTCAGGTTTCCAGGAATTTCCCAACCTGGGGTTGGCAATCCAACAGTGAGTTACCATGGCAGAGTGAGGATGCAGACCTGCAGGGCTGGCGCACCCATTGAGGCCAGGTAAGTGGTTGCCTCAGGGCGCGGGGCACTGGAGGGGGTGCTGGAGGAGGCGCTGGGGGTGGGACCACGCACCATGGAGCTGCAGCCGCGGGCAGGCATCTGGGGCAGCGCAGGGCAACCGAGCAGGAGAGCTGAGTGGCCACCCGCGTGCCATCCCAGCTGCCCACCGCAGCAATCGGGCTGGCCTGCACGTGCACCCATGATGACATCACACATGACGTCATCACTCAGGCTGGTGTGTGTGTGTGCATGCGTGTGTGCACATGCGCACCTGGTCCACCGGCTGGCTGCGGCCACCAAAAACCCTGGCGCCGCTCCTGTAGACCTGGGTCTCCGAGATCCTAGTCCAGCACTTGAATCATTATACCACACTGGCACCCTGAATGATTAGAAAAATGCAATACCCAACAATGTGGTTCCTGCTTTAGACTAAGTTCCTCGATACCTTGGGTGTGACTTTTCTTAGGAGGGTGCCAATAATGCATCTCTGTCATGTATGCAAGCATCCATGCCATTGTTGTGTTCTATGATATAAGCATCCATGCCATTCTTGTATTCTGCATCTTATACTGGGAGTGTTATAATGCCAAAGTTATATACTGTATCTTCTGCATTTTATATCAGTCACCTGAGGGTGTCCAGACTGCTGTTACTAATTTCCAGAGAAGCCAGTGGCCTCTTTGTTATCTCTAAGAAATATGCGCTTTCACTTCTGAGTGTCCTTGGATCGGAGCTGCAGCTGTGTACTGAAATGTATCTTTTTCACAGGAGGGAATGATTCCACTCTGTACTTTGTCTAGACTAAACTAATCTGTTCCCATGTAACTTTTTGGGTTTTCGCGCCTGAATGCAAATGGCCCAAAGGGCGGGAGAACGTCTCCTATAATTAGTAGTCCTATTGTTTGAATAATCACTTCTGCCAGCTTCTACCTACGAGTGCAGACCTGAACTGAATAGATCTCTGAATAAAGTTTCTTCAACCAATGCACCTGCGTGCTTGCTCAGAGGGGCTTGGGTATCTAACTGCCAGGGACTGCCACCCTAGGACTGACAATCTTTTATAAAGACGGCCGCGCATTCATGTCACTTCCATTACATAGAGTCATAGAGAAAGAGAGATAAAGCACCATTCTAGCTATTTCCCACTCCCTAGAAAGGCGCCTGGGTTGGAATGATGTGAAAGATTTATTGCATCAGGCTGGAGGCCATAACGTCATGGTGCAAAAGCTTTGGGATTTATGCACTCTATTAACCGAAAGCATAGGAACTGATAAATATGGAGCCCAGCTACCATGATTCATAGAGGCTACAAAGCTGAATGGCCTATTAAATAGTTTTGCTAATTCCTTGCAGGTCCATTGAATAACCATTTCCCTACAAAAGAAGGGTTTTCAAGAGCTCTCCTCAGATGTTTGTTTTCAAGCAAGCGTTCAAATGTCAGTGAGATTTCAGTTCTCAAGTGGGGCCTGGGCAAGAAAAATGAAGCAGGTTGCTAACCTCCCCCGCCCCCCAAACCCTCTAGGTAGTAGAAATAGGGACTGATTCTCAAAAGTGAAATTCAGGAGATATGTCATGTGTAGGGTTGCTAGCCTCCAGGTAGTGGCTGGAGATCTCCCGGAATTACAACTGGTCTCCAGGCCACAGAGATCAGTTCACCTGGAGAAAATGGCTACTTTGGGGGGTGGACTCTATTGAATTATGCCATGCCAAGGTCCTTTCCCTTACCAAACCCCACTTTCTCCAGGTTTCTCCAGGTTTCACCCCCCAGATCTCCAGGAATTTCCCAACTTGGAGCTGGCAACCCACTGCGAAGAAATGCTTCATCTGCATAAGACATCTTCTGAAATGCTGGAGATAGACACAGATGGGCGTGAGCTGGTATCAGGCAAAGCACTGGTATTAAAGTACTGCATATTTTTAAAAAGCCATTTTGATTAGCCTTTTACATTTGTTATACGTCCAGAAATCAATAAAAAGGCAAAGTTTTAAACTGGGGAATTGTTACAAGTATTTGTCTCTATTCTTAACAAGAAAAAAAAAACAGACTACAGTTCATGATTGGTGAACACTGGTGAAAGCTTGTATATAAAATAAGAGAATGCCGTTTTAGTCCGCATCAAATATTAAGGGAAGCAATTTTACACTCCTTCCCCCATTTAGGTTATAAGATAGCCCTTTAAAAACTATAGGCGTGATTTATTTTCTTTAAAATAGTAGTGCGTATTGTTGTGGCCTAGCATCATTATGTAAGTTTTTGATGAGGAATCCAAGGAAATGTATATATCTAATTATTGTCACGAACTCTACAATCTCTTATGAATTATGTGTTACTGACTGACTGGGAAATTAATGGAAAGAGACTTGTAAAAGAGAGGGGCATTGAGTTTATTTTTTATTTTACTTTATTTATACCCTGTCTTCCTCCCCGTTGGGAATCCGAAGTGGCTTACATCATTCTCTTCTCCTCTATTTTTTCCTTCACAACAAACCCGGCAGGGTAGGTTAGGCTGAGAGCAAGTGACTGGCCCAAAGTTGCCCAGTGAGCTTCCATGGCAGAGCAGAGAATCAAACCTGGGTTGTCCAGATCCTAGCTTGCCACTCTAGCCACTACACCACTAGTGAAGGGATGGTTGTGTCCCTGAATTACACACACACACAACCTCCTTTCCCCACAACGTATCTGTGTTACAGTAAGGTAAAAAATGACGTTCGTTTCCTCCGTTAGACCAAATCAAATTTATTTTGTTTTGTTTTCTCTTTGACTCATTAAAGGACCTGTCCTTTTTAATATCCGTCCTTAGATTGGTAAGAATATCTATGTATAATATGCAGCCCGAGGCCTTTCCAGCTTCTCTGGGGAATCCTGTAAGCTGCCAAGCAGAACTCATTAGGTGAGTGCTGTATAGCGAACCGAGAGGTGCTGCTGGTGAGATTTGGTTAGACCCAACGGAATGAAGAATAGCCAGTGCTTCTTCCCCTGCAACTGCTGTCTCCAGATGTCAGAAGCAATTGCTGCAGAGAGGGAAAGGGGCCTGAAGGCAGCTGAAATAGCCGCTCCAGCCTTCCCCCAATAAAGGCTCGGACTGCCATTGGCTTCCTGTGATGACTCCATCTGTTGTTTCTGCTGATTATCAGGCCTTGGAAGGAGCCGGATGAGTATTGCTTCATCAGAGAATCTGGGTTTAATGTGTCATTTCCTCATTCACCCACCCATCCACCCTGCACAGGCAGATCTTTGTGAGCGGCTTGTGTTCTGATTTTCTGTAGAAAATGCCAGATCTGTGACGAATGCACAAGGGGTAAAGGTTCTGGGAATGGATGACAGTGCCCTTCCCAAGCTAGTGCATCTCACTGACAAAGCGTTGACTCGTTAAATGTAGAAAGCTCCTGGCTCTTTCCTACTCCCTATGGGCTGGTGCAAGGCCATATCGTGAGTGGGCGGCCTGCGAGAACAGCAGTGGCCACTCGCCATATGTCTGACCCTTTACAGTCCTTCCCCTTCCATTTGCAGTATTAAAAGGCAGAAGGGGTATGGCAAACAAAGACTGGGCTTCTTTAAGTACACTCTTTAAATAAAGTTAGAGAGCCTTCTTTCAGAGACAGTATGTTTTTCACGAGAATGCACTTTGAAATAACTCCTTCTCTCTCTCTCTCTCTCTCTCTCTCTCTCTCACACACACACACACACACACACACACACACACACACACACACACACACACACACACACACACACACACACACACAATGTGCAAACAGAAGCAATGCAGTTCCTGCTTAGCACCTCATATTTTATCCCCCACGAATGCTTTTATTCTGGCATAAATTTTGTGATACTTGTTGCAGGGCTTTTTTTTCTGGGAAAAGAGGTGGTGGAACTCAGGACCGCACAATGATGTCACTTTGGGTCAGCTGGAACAAGGGGGGAGTTTTTTAAAGTTTAAATCACCCTCTGCGAAAATGGTCACATGGCTGGTGGCCCCGCCTCCTGATCTCCAGACAGAGGGGAGTTGAGATTGAGAGGCGTGGAGGGCAATCTAAACTCCCCTCTGTCTGGAGATCAGGAGGCAGGGCCACCAGCCATGTGACCATTTTCAAGAGGTGTCGGAACGCCATTCCACTGCATTCCCGCTGAAAAAAAGCCCCGTTTAGTTGTAAGGATAAAGGTGGACACTTTTGAAATTTTCCCTGTATGAAGACAGGCTCCTTATAACTTCTCACCTAGTTAGTGTTCCCTCATTACAAGACTAATATTCTCAGTAACGACTTTGTATTGACGGCATCTAATTTGAGTCTAACATTATGTTTCTGCTTGGGTTGTCCCCAGGTCTACTCGATCAGACATACTACCGGATTTCTGTTCTGGGAACTCAATTCCCAGGTGTGCACGGCTTTAATTTGGATCAGGACCATAGTGTACAATGAGAAGGGACTTCAGCTCCCCCCTCTCATCCCATGCCGCCTTTCTGAACTTGTGGCCCACAGGGGCTGCTATTTATCTCATTCATAAAGTATAGGTGTACCCCATCAGTACATGTACAGTTCCCAAATAACATTGCCAATTATAATGCAATACAAATAACACTGTTGACAAGACAGGTGCAGATTGGGTTGATCAAAATAAGGAAGAGGGTGCAGGTGGTGAAATCCTGTGGGTACATATAGGTTCGTACTAGGGTTGCCAAGTCTGGTTTGGGAAATTCCTGGAGATTTTGGGGGTGGAGACTGAGGAAGGCAGGGATGGAGGAGGGAGCTTATCAGTGGGGAGTAATGCCACAATCTACCCTCCAAGGCAGTCATTTCCTCCAAGGGAACTGATCTCTGTTGTCTGGAGGTTAGTAGTCATTAGGGAGATCTCCCGGCCCCACCAGGTGCTTAGTAACTTATCTTGAACCTTCTTGGAAGAAGGTAGAATACAGAAGAGGATAAAGCTGAAGAGGGACCTACCAACGCTGCTAGACACCTCCCCGCCTTCATGAAATAGACGTGCCTTCCACTCGTACAGGAAGTGTTTTGCGATCACAGCCATTATTTGCAACAATATGTATTGCCTGAAGCTTATTGTAGTGATATTTGTGTAGATTTCACTACACAAGTACAAGGGGACATTTTTTGTTTCTGTATATTGAATCCTGGTTTCTACTTGTTTATTTGAAAACTTGGAAAAAAAAACGACTACTGAGTGTTTAAAAATTCCTTCATTGTGTGTATTATTAACAGGGCTTTTTTTCAGCGGGAATGTGGTGGAATGGAGTTCTGGCACCTCTTGAAAATGGTCACATGGCCGGTGGCCCCGCCCCCTGATCTCCAGACAGAGGGGAGTTTAAATTGCCCTCTGTGCCAGTGGCGCGGAGGGCAATCTAAAGTCACCTCTGTCTGGAGAGTAGGAGGCGGGGCCACCGGCCATGTGACCATTTTCTCCGAGGGCGCTTTAAACTTTTTAACCCCCCCCTTGTTCCAGCTGACCCAAAGTGATGTCATTGTGCAGTCCTGAGTTCCACCCCTGAGTTCCGCCACCTCTTTTCCCAGAAAAAAAGCCCTGATTATTTACGTTTTGTGTATATTAACATGCACAGGGCTAACTAGCATCTTCTGGGAGGGGGAACCAGCATTGTATCAAGGGTGATGACAATAAACCCAAACTGCTCTCATGGGGAGGTGGCAGAAAAGGAGGAGAGCATCATTATTCAAAGTCGACCGTTATGTGAAGTTCATTATTTTGGGATGCAGACAGAATCCTGCTTTCAAGAATAATTGCAAGCCCATCCATTTTCCGTTGCAAAGCAAATCATTCCTCCAAAAGTTCTTCCTGCCGTCATCACAGAGCAAGGATTTAAAGCGAGTCTAAGGCTCTGCTGGTTTCTTTCTTGCAATAAGGAAAGCAAAGAATGATTGTATCCATGCCAGAACACAAAACACATCTGGGAGATAAGTTTTCCAAGGCTATGACTCAAAAGATATTGAAAAGCTCTGTTAAGAGGAAATAGGCATCAAAGTTCACTTTTAGACCAAAACCTTGCAGGGCAATTTCGATAAAAACCCAGGCTTGCTTGCTCCCCCCGCCTCCTTTTTTTCCGAGCTGCAGTTGCTGATGCCCTTTGAAAAGTAGTTCGCCAATCTCCAGCGCAACTAAAATAGAGAATAGGAGCCAACCAGCACGGTTTCTTGCAGACATATTAAAAAGTCTTATCTGACAAATGTTTCTTTAGTATGCAGTGGGAAAAGCTACAACCATGCCAGAAGAACAGCTTGGCAGCTATTATTAGATATGATTATGTGCTGTTGTAGGATATGAAATTTAAAAACCAAAGCTTTATATGTATTTACCTTTCTCCCCCATTGCTGTTCTGTTGATCTTTGCATGGCCTTATTAAGCAAGAGGGAAGCAAGAGCCATGATCAGCCCCTTTATGGGTTGGATCTTAAGGTCACAGGATGTATGTGAACTAATAGATGCAAGGGGCAACGGTGGGCTGTTTTGCGGAAAAAGAAGGGGGAATTTCCACTCCTTCTCAGTACAGCCCCTCTGCTCACATGGCTACCAGTTAGGGTTGCCAGCCTCCAGGTAGCGGCTGGAGATCTCCCGGAATTACAACTGGTCTCCAGGCCTCAGAGATCAGTTCCCCTGGAGAAAATGGCTACACTGGGGGGTGGACTCTATGGAATTATGCCATGCCAAGGTCCTTTCCCTCCCCAAACCCCACTTTCTCCAGGTTTCACCCTTGAGGTCTCCAGGAGTTTCCCAACTTGGAGCTGGCAACCCTACTACCAACCAGTCCACACAGGTTCTGCAACCCTGGGAATCAAATCTTCCAGGTTTGGAAGGGATTATTTGCTTTTGGGGTCAATTGATCACAGGATCCAACTCTAAGCGTTCTTTGTGGTTAATCTTTTATTGAGGAGTTTTCATATATTTTTAAAAAAGTGTTTTTTTTGGTAATTTTTTAAAAAGGTGCCTGTAGTCATATAGAAGGTTGCACTGACTTCCACAAATTCCCCCCTCACCATTTGGGAGAGCACCCCCAAATGTGCCAGTACTGTTACAAAAATCCTGGGAAATAAATAAGATTAAGCACCAAACACAATACGTTAACTGAGATTTTATATATTATGAGATTTTCTTTATTATGATCGATACGGTTTTTATTCTGGGATCCATGAGGTTAAGAGGAGTCAAAGCTTGGGGAAAGAACTCATGTCTCCACTGACCTTTTCCCTTCTCCATAAACATCTAACACAATTTGTTTGTTTTGAACTTATTCCTTGTTTTAGGCTCTTAGATCATCTTGATTTTGTCCCCTGTTAATACTATGGTACAGTCTGGATGACGTGAGCTCATTTATCAGTAATGTTCCATGACTATTTTTTATTTGCTTTCGTTATACCCCACCTTTTCTCCCCAATGGAGATCCAAAGTGGCTTACATCATTCTCTTCTCCTCCATTTTAACCTCACATCCACCCTGTGAGGTAGGTTAGGCTGCGAGAGACTGGCCCAAGATCACCCAGTGACTTTCCACGGCAGAGCGGGGATTCGAACCTGGGTCTCCCAGATCTTAATCTAACACTCTAACCACTTATGCAACTTGCATAAAGAGAAGCCTGTCTCAGTGCACGGAGAGGGTCGAGATAACTTTAAGAGCTCCTGTAGATCATTCTGTTTTGAATGATCCAGCTCAAGCTACAGTCTCAGCAGGGGGAGGACAGCTGAACCGTCAGATTAAGAGGGTTTTTTATGTACTATGGCAGGGGTGGGCAATTGTGTTGGCTTGGGGGCCACTTTGTGGGAGCGGAGGCTAGCGGAGGGCCGCACCTTTTAAAATGATTGCATTCATTAGTTAACTTTGCATTTCAGAAAAGGTATAAATTGTATCATAAAAATCAATAAATATAAATCAAATAAAATAGTGGTCGTTTTATTCAATTTATTTATTGTGCTAATTTCATATCATCTATAGCTGCAAGCACATTTAATTTTAGAATCTCCAAAATTGCTGTTGCTCTTTCGGTGCCAGGCGCCTGGTAGGTGATTGTCTTGGTGGGCCGCATGTGGCTCTGTAGCGGGCCGCGTGTTGCCCGCGGGCCGCCATTTGCCCACCCCTGTACTATGGTTTTAGGGATAGCATGTGAGAAGAGGCTTTGAGGTTGCAGGGATTGTCAAGGAGCACCTCTCAAACTCTGTTGCTTATGGCATTGGTGCCTGCAGCATATTTTCCAAGAGGTGCGCCCCAATATTTCCTGAGCCATAGCAGAAAGTGCTGCAGTGTAGCTGCTTTAGAGGGTAGGGGGTGAAACATCAAAGGTTCTCCCAGAAAGGGGACACGGACCTACTTGAGGCACTGCTCTATTCTTAAATATTATCCTTACCATTTAAACTTTTTTTTAAAGTATCAGTGACACATTTTCTTAACGAAACATCTCATTTATTTATTATCTCAATTTCACAGGATTATATGCTTGAGGCAAAGATGACAGATTGTTGCTATGAATAACATCATTTTTGTTAAATCTGTAAGCAAAAGGCACGTACTTTTAACTTATCCAGAATAGCTCACTGCATTTTTTTAAAAACCCCACCGCCCAACCCCTCTGTTCTGAACATCTTTACACACACTTCAACCATTTTGCATTTCAGTCAACACGGCTAGTCCAGAAAAAGGAATTAATGACTTTTCTCCACAGCTTGTCCCAGAATGACATTCCCATAACTCAATCTCAAAGTAAATTGCACAGATGTGGGCAAATAGCAGGTTTAAGTAATGTTGATCTATGAGCAAGGGAGAGACCTTGGAGAGTTAAGGGCTTTTGCCATACTTCTTTTGTGACCTCAGGGTAACTTGGTACGTAAGCCATTTTAAGAAATCCTCCTTTGCTGTCACAACGCATAGGGCAAAGAGCAGAACAGAAAGCGACTCTTTCTTTGTGTTTCATTTACAGTTGGGGGTCTTAGGTGTTACTTCAGGATCCAGATCTCAAGGCCTTCTGCTCTCCCCTTTCCGTAAGCCTCCAGGGTCAATGAATTAAGGTTGCTCAGGGCTTTTTTCCCACTGGAACGTGGTGGAACGGAGTTCCGGAACCTCTCAAAAATGGTCACATGGCTGGTGGCCCCGCCCCCTGATCTCCAGACAGAGGGAAGTTTAGATGGCCCTCTGCGCTGCTGGGGCCACCAGCCATGTGACCATTTTCACCGAGGGCAACCCCCTGAGTTCCACCACCTCTTTTCCCAGAAAAAAAGCCCTGAGGCTGCTTATATATTAATTAAAAGATCATTGTCTCCCACAGCAAAGGCAAAATCTGTCAGATTATGGTTGAAGTCCATGTCAATCCAGCTGCGCCTGGTTAGACATGATCACCCTAGAAACTGTAATACTGGTAGGGGTGCCAACAACCTGAAGGAAAAAGTGTCCTGTCCCTTTAAGAGAGGCTTAACATATGGAAATGGGCAGTTGAAGTAAATAACATCACCTGGTAAAAAACTTCCCATTAAAAAGGAGATATTTGTTTGGAGGTTCTAGCAGGGGAGCGCAGCTATCGTATACCCTTGACTGAAGAACAGTACACTCCTTCTATCTGAGATGGTCGTCCTCTTCTACCGAGCGCACAGCTTTGGGAGGGACGCACATGGAGTGGTGATGGAGGAAGGGGACACCCGCCTATCCAGCCAGATCAGCTGAATCAACCCTGGCGATCAATGGGGTGGCAGATGTTGCAGCCAGATCGCCCTCACATCCAAAAAGAAGATATTTTCTTCCAGGCTGCTGGCCACACTAAATACTGGTCACCTGGCAGAACATGGCTTTATTGGGTGGATCTTCAAGGTCAGTTCATTTGCTTGTGTCACACACTCAAGTCCAGGTTTAGATCCAGTGGTGTTCTTACACATTTGATCCACTGCCAAGTTACCTTACCTTTCCTTGTTGTGCCTTCCTGTCACATAAAGGCCTTCTTCTGCCCCAGATGTCATTTGGGAAGCAATCCTAAACCGGCCTACTCTCTTTATTCAATGGGGCTTTTTTCTGGGAAAAGAGGTGGCGGAACTCTCAAGAGGGAAATGAGGTAGAAATACACAGGATTCTTTGAAATCATATTATTTTCAAGCACTATTGCCGAGTATTTTCAAGAGGTGCCAGAACTCTGTTCCCCCACGTTCCCCCTGAAAAAAAGCTCTGGGTTTATGCCTAGGAAAGTTTTTTTAGGATTACAGCCTAAATCACAGAAGACAGGCACTTTAAACTAGCTTTGGGGTATCTTTCACATAATTTGTCTGTAACCAATTTGGATTTTTGCACAGTGTAAAATTAGCATGTGTATATGAATTAAAACGGAAAGGTAGCTGTTGCTTGCCAAACCCTCGTACTCCTGACCGCTAGTATTATGGGATTAGACATGCCTCGATGATTCAAATGATGAGACCTCACAACCTCCCATGTCTGTAGTAGGAACTGCTGTGCTAATTTCAAATTGATCCTGGCTGTTCATAAGGATTATGGCAGATTATTGGGAATACTAATTCTCCCTTTTCCAGTACAAGTTATAATTTATTGTAGTTCATCCTTAGTCTAGCATAAGGCCCGTCCTTTAAAGGTAGAACATTTTCTTACAATTTCTTTGAGAAATAGAAGACCGAGGTTGCCTTTATCTATCTACATTTTTGTTATAATGGTTGATTTTATGCTTTTAATTTTAGTTAACTTCTGTGCCCCCTTTCTACTTAAAAAGGGATCCAAGGAAGGTTACAAGCAGGTTTTTAAAATTTATTTTCATCACAGAAATTAATTAACATTTATAATAATTTGAAACAGTATCAATAATTTATAATAATTTGAACAGCACTCAATTTTAAATTGATTCCGGTGTTTGGCACTTTTTACTCATCAAAAACCCACTACTCTTTAAAAATATTATTTTGCAATTGCACTATTACAATACTAACATTTTAAAAATTATTAGTACTGTCTTGCTATAAAATGAAAAGCAGCGCTGAAGCTCCACCATCACAAAAAAACACGGATAAATTAAACTTTAATTCATGAGAACTATGAGAGCTTGCTAGCCTAGCCAGCCAGGAGAGAACTATAAAGAATTAACTGGGCAGAAAACAAATGAACAAAAGGAAAAATAGAGGGAGAAGTGGTGCCATACCTTTGCCAGAGGGGTCCTAGTACAATAAAGATATGTAGCAGAATAGGATCTTGCCTGTGGGCATGGATTTTTATCAGTAATATAGTGCTGTTATGCAAAATCCTTGTTTTAACTTTGCCAGCAGCTGAATATAGAAAAGGGATCTTCAGCAGCACTCACACAAAAAATTGTGTAGAATCACCCCTTGCTTCTCAGACAGCTTATAAAATATTAGCATCAATCAAACTGATGTTTTGCCTGCAGCCTAAATAAAAGTAGATCCTTTCCCAATTTCAGCAAGGCAGAAAGATGTGCCTCATAAACAGAATCAGGCAATTGATTTGTCTCCATAGCTCCTCATTCAACTTTAAGCAATAAGAGAATCAGTTTATCTTTCAAGAATGTTCTGCTCAAATGAAAATCCATCTGGCCCTGCTTCCTCCCCTCTCTTCACCATGGAAGCTTCCATTTCAGATAATTCCAGCACTGTAACTTGTAGAACCTTATGCTCTCCTGAAACAGAGTAATATCCGACCTGGATTGCCCAGGTGAGCCTGATCTCATCAGATCTCAAAAGCTAAGCAGAGTCGTCGTTGGTTAGTACTTGGATGGGAGACCTCCAATGAAGACCAGGATTGCAGAGGAAAGCAATAGCAAGCCACCTCTGTTAGTCTCTTGCTATGAAATCCTCACCAGAGGATGCCATAAGTTAGCTATGATAACTGAGAGCACTCTTCACCTCTCCACAGATCCAAATAAAAATATCTAAATGCTAGAAATCGCTTGTATTTCAGAAATATTTGTTTAGGCCAAATCCCAACGCTCCTTATCTAGAACTTCTACCAATCTAAAACTTCTCCTTGCCTACCATTTCTAGGCATGAAAGCAAGCTGGTAGGGGGTCAGTAAAGTGGCTGAAGAGGTACCTCCAAGTTTCTGCTTGACGTCACCCCAGAGAGAGAGTGCTAGTAAGAAGTTTATTACTTTCAGATGTGCAGTCTTCAAAGGAATCTTCACAGTCCTGGTATGTTATGTGGATTAGACACGAGGGGCAGACCCTAATTTATCATACAATAACTCAGTGTGGATACAACTGCTTGACAAAGTGGCTGTTTGTATAATCCTGTCAAGTGGTGAAAAAGGTGCGTATTCCATAGGGGCTGCAGACCTGTGGGGAAATGCATGGCAAAACAGTCATTTGTAGGTCTATGCTCAAGGTCAGGTTCAAGAGGTTGAGCAGAATTGTGGAGCCCACATAAAAGATGCAGGGCATCTTTGTCTACAAGTGTATAATCCTGAAGTTGTTCCACCTGGAAATGTTCCTATTTTTCCCAAGCCCTGTGCATAGAGCAGAAACAATTCCCACTGCTAGCTATGAGGTAGGTGAATAGAGCAAATTTTGCCCAATGATAATATGTTCAAATGTGAAAAATTCTGTCATGAGGTATCTGTCTGTGTGGCCGAGAATTAATAGCCCCTGTTAATAGATCGGCTGCACTGATCCTGTTTTGTATTTAGCCGTCTTGCACAGCTTTACTGGTTATAGTGTTGGACTAGGACTTAGGAGGCCCAGGCTTGAGTTCCCACTCTGCCATGGAAGTTTGCTGGGTGACCTTGGTCGGCCACATACTCTGAGCCTACCTCACAAGGTTGTTGTGAGGATAAAATGCGGGCATGGAGAACAATGTAAACTTCTTTGGAGCCCCCTTGGGGAGAAAGGCAGAGTATAAATAAACTAAGTAACAGCAGCTCTTTTACTGGTCTGATCTCTTGGAGGAGGGACCATGGCTCAATGGTAGAGCATCTACTTGATATGCAGAAGAACTCTGGTCCAATACCCAGCACATCCACTTAAAAGATCAGGTAGCAGGTGATGTGAAAGACCTCTACCTGTGTAGACAATAGATCCAGAGGAGTTAGCTGTGTTAGTTTGTAGTAGCAAATAGTAAAGAGTCCAGTAGCACCTTTAAGACTAACCAACTTTACTGTAGCATAAGCTTTCGAGAACCACAGCTCTCTTTGTCAGAGGCTTCATCAGAGCTGTGGTTCTTGAAAGGTTATGCTACAATAAAGTTAGTTAGTCTTGTGTAGACAATACTGACCTTGAGATCAGTGTTCTGAGTCAGAATAAGACAGCTTTGTGTATATTCACTTTTGGTATTCCTCTCCGTGGTATCTTTCCTTTGTAATTTGTATTGGTCTCCTTTTCATCATGTTTATTGTTGATTTCCACTGGACCTCAACTACTTCTTGAGACACTATTTTAAATCCTCCTCCTCCTCCAATAAAGGAAGCCTGGTTAGTGATCAACAATTAACCCATCTGATTTTTGATTCTCAATGCATTACATAAGCCCAGCTAGAATAAAATGAAACGGATTGGCTTTCTCTATACAATTATTTTGATATGCAGAGACCTCTGCCATAGGCCAGCAAGGGAGGCCGGAGAATCTTTAGATGCTCTCCCGACCGGCATCCTGTGATTTCATGCAACCAAGCCGTTCTATTGCTGACATATAATTGATATTTTTAAACATATAGCAACACCTAGAGGCAGGATTCTGAACAGAATTCAGCTTCATTGTACAATATTTAATAGCACAAATGTCTTGTTATCAATAAAATGCTATTGGTTTAAAGCTGCAAAAAAAGTCCCCGAGCTTTCATTTTAAGTCACGATAGTTCTTTTGAACACCTTAGGGTTTACATGCACAAACTTGAACAGAATGAACTCTTTTGGCATAAGAGAAACTATAAGAAGAAATTCACATTTGTGGGCAAAAAACTTTCAGCCAACAAGTGTGCATTTTAGTCTTTTCATATAGTTTTAACACAAAATAATAGAAGTTATCACTGGAAGATAAATAAATTGGGTGCTCAACCACTGCAGTTATTATGCCATCCTGTAATCTGGTTTAAGAAGGCAACTCTATTATATATACTGGCCCTATCTTCACAACCCAAAGATATACCGGAGGACATTGCTTACAATATTTTGCTCACACTATTTAACACTTTTTTCCAGTGCCTGATTTTGGTTAAACTGAACATCTTCCTAGTCTTCCAAGAAGTAACTTGGTTATTTCATAGTTTGTTCATGTACATTCAAATTGTTTCTCATTGCTGTTTTGTGTTCTCGCCCATGTTCTGCTTTAACCTTTAAACACTTCCCAATTTAGTAACATAAGGATTATTTTGAGAATTCTAGTTTACGGCATTGCAGTCTAATAGTAAATAGTAAAGAGCCCCTGGGATGGGCGGTATATAAATTGAATAAATAAATAAATAAATAAATAAATCAGCCCTGCCCAGATGACGTAAACAGCAAAAATAGCCACCCACCGATAAGGCCTCAATTAACTCAGGGGACTTCTCAGGTATACAGAAAAATGTGATTTTGTACACACATTGTATCCAAAGTCTCCAAAATTTCTGTTGAGGACTAAATAGATTGCAGCTAGGAGGGAATGTTAAGAGTACCCGAGAGAGCCAGTTAAAGGAATGTAGACGGGAAGAAAGCAGAGATTTCCTGATGTTCCTTCCTATAATTCCTCATGCTAGCTTGTGTCACATCAATTTAAGTCAGTGTCCCATCTCCCATATCATTGTGAGTTTTTAAAGTTCAGGTAAATGGGCAGATTCCTGGCCCACATTCAGTGCCACCAGAGATCAAAATATATTCAAAGTACAGATGAGAGATGGACCAAAAGGAAATCTGAGCCCCTCTTGCAATGGTCAGGCCCCACCACTACACTAAAAATTAAATCTGGCATTGTACAATAATTGCACTTGTCCAGTCTCTGACCATCAAAGCCTGTTCACGCCAATGAACTCATTTTTTCCAAATGCATTTTAAAAGGTATGCCTTGGTGTCCTCATAGGAAACTTGTGTGCTTTTATTAGCTAAAACAAGCAATAGCAGCATGCTTATATATCACCCTTCTAGACAAACTAGTGTCCAACTCAGAGCAGGGAACAAAGTCTGTTATTAACAAACTCATTATTATCCCAATGCAGCTGGGGAGCAGAGGTTGAGAAGAGTGGCTTACCCCAGGCCACCTACTGAGCTCATGGCAGTAGTGGGATTCGAACCAGTAGCGTGCTGATTCAAAGCCTAGCCACTTATCTACTCACTGACTACATTTTATAGATGTGGAAAAAGCAGTGAAGCTTTAAGAGCCGGATTCCAACTGCTCTGAATAAGCACATTGGGTAAAATAACGATTTACCTGACAGTGCGTAGCGAGAACTAATGTGATGAGATGGGTAAAGGAATTTGAACATTACAAGACATACAAAAAGAATATACAACTCCTCAGAGGACAGAACAGTCATTTCTAAACAGTAGGTCAGCTTCATATTGCTAGACAGTCAAGAGCTGTCAAATGCAAAGAAAACACAGCTGGTCTGGAACAAAGGCAAAAAGATCACCTTTTGTGCAGTTGAAAATAAATCTACTGAATTTCAAATACAACACATGTCATATCTTGTGTCTGGAATATGTATCAGTATTTTGTACTGAAGTTTTCCTTCTACTTTTTAAAATAGGAAACAAGAAATACATTTTGGCCATGCTGTGAATTTTACTGCCGTGTTTAATACCAGTTTACAAGCCTCTACTTACAGAATACAAACCTTTACATTTCAGGCTGTTGTCCTTCAGTTTTGAGAAATACAATAGAGGTGCTTAATTGCTTTATGGTTCCCTCTCTAAAACCTTGAACGCTCTGCCAATCTGCACATTTAATCCAAGGTGGATCTTTCAGGTTCTACAGCTTGTTCACAATCGGCATGCTTAGATCATGTACTTGCTGGCTGTTCGGGAATCCAAGTAACACAAGTGGGAAGCCCCCACAAAAGCATTGCACTTTTTGTTTGCTCCTTGTATACCCTTAAATTCAGTTCTATACGTTTGTTGCCATATTGGCAAGCTATAGAGGTGATGGGGGTGGGGAGGTGTTAATTTTCTATTTTCAGACCTCTCCTTGCTGGTCGTTCACCACCTCTATCATCCATATTGTTCTTCACCCCTTTCCTGGGTCTCTCTTCCCCCATTGTCACGATTACTTTCTTTTCATCACGCTGTTAGATATGGTGTGCCTTTAACTTTCTTGTTATCTCTCTCTCCCTCTCCCTGGGTATGTAACACTGCCACCAGGAATTTAATTCCAACCTGATTAATAAGCCTTCCCCATAGTCTTGTGCCCCAGCTCTAAGGCTCCTTCGTTGGACTGTGTGGTCCCGAGGATGAGGCTGTTGCATGGTAATACCATATCACTCTAGGTTTAACAATAAACCAAATAAAACTTTATTTTACAAGAAGTGTATCAGTTTCAGGATGTTTAGGAACTTTTCTTCAGTAAATAAAGTAGTGAGTGAGGAGTCTCATTTCACAAGCACTGCTCTCTCAAAATTCTCCTTCAGAATGTACTTCGTTCAATCTTTATTTTATTTTGCTTAAATACAACCCAAGTCATATCTCGTGCTGTATTTGAGTGAAACTGAAATACAGTGAAATTCTCCCTTTTAATTCAGGTTTGTCAGCTTCTTCCTCTCACACTCCTATAACACTCTAACAATATTAGGATTTGACTCCATCTAGTCTCTAATGTGTCCTCTGTAAGTATTCTACTTTCCTCTTAGAATCTTAATGCTTTGCAGAGATTCTAACCAGAAGACTGCTTTTCCAGGCTCTGTAGACTGCTGGCTCCCTAACTGTAAACTGAGGACTTTCTCCCAACACGCACTTCTTAGCTCCGCCCATACACTCTGCCACCAACCAATCACTTCATTCATTCCCCTTTCACCCCCTTGTTCTTCTGCAACTTACCAGATCATTACACCCGGATCATTTCTTAGCCTTTCACACCTCCCCATTATTTCCTCAAGAGCATTCTTCTTTTGCGCCATTCCACATATACTTGACTATTCTATCCCCACCCCATGCCCTTCCCATTTATCCTACTTCCACCTGCCTTTAAATTCCCCTTGCTCAACTGGGGGTGGTGGTGGTGGTGAAGGGGAATCGTAACTTTTTGATAACTTTTTTTTTTTGCAAACCATGCCAATGCCATCCTAATTTGCAGAAATCTCTGGCTCTGCATATCCCTGTTGAAGAAGTTTTTATCTGGGAGGCACACATCCATTAGATGCTAAGCTGCAGTGTTAATTTTGCCCTACAGAAAAGTTCATTTGGAGAGGTTTTCTTCAAACTTATGACTGCAGTGGGAAAAGAATGAACTATGCTTCAAAATAAGAGACTAATATTCTCAGTTTACCTGATCAGGGCTATTATGTTCACGGATTCTACACTAGGAATATTTTAAGGCATCCAAGTGCCAGTTTGGGTGGTGGTTTTTCGGCAGATATGTGAACTCTGAGCTTTTAAAGTACTTTAAGTGCATCTAAGTTCATTAAGTGCTTCAACATGGGATGCAACTATTAGTCTGTTAGAAGAATGATTAGAAGGTCACCAGATTGAAAGCACCCATTTATTGTACTACTGCTCGGATTCAAAGTCTAAGGAGATTGGCAGGGAAAACTGGTAGGATCAAAAGACAGACCCGAGTCCACCACACCCCAGAGGATGCACTTTGTGTATCTCTTTGAATAGCAGAACGGAGCCCCACACGTAGCTGTTGTTCCTTAAGGTGCCCTTTGGAAAGATAACACTGAGATAGAAAAACAATTAATTCCTTTATTACAACCCATGGTCTAAGCTGCGGGCATGACTGGGGTTCACTTCAGCTCCTTCACAGCCAAACCTGAAGAGAAGAAAAAAAGAAAGATGCTGAGTCACAAACAGCCAGATTGTGCCCTAATTATTTCTGTTTGTCCGGTTGGGGGGCCCTCAGAGACCACCAAGATTCAAGCTGCTGAGGCTTATTAGCAGGACTCAGTGAGCGCGCTCAGGAGCATGACTTGCTAGCTTGTGAACTAGGAATCCTAAATGATCACAGGGCTTTCCATACATGTACTGCTACAGTGGCTGGACGCTCAGTGATATTTTACACTGAAAGGGCCTATGCCATTGTTCAAACTGTCACAGCTTCACACTGTCCAGTGGTCCCCTTCATTTAGACATAAGGCTTTAAACACCAATCTTATCAGGCTGGCACTGGTGCAACTCCTCCTGCCACCTCTTTGGTGTCTGCTTAATTGAAGGAACAGCACTGCAATCTCTTTTCAATGAATCATGTTTCTGGGCCTTTTTCATCCCTCTTAGTTTCTTTTTTTTTAATTTTAAAGATTTTTATTAACGAACAAAACGACGATACCTCTTACAGCTTCTGAAGCACGCCACCAAATAGTGGTGCTTATTCTGCTCAGTTAAACGTTTTCATCTATACTATTGCCTTCCAGAATAGCCATCGATATGTTAGTTTACACCACTCATTTAAGCTGCATCAAGGTCAATAAAATTGGTAAATGGACAGCCCAAATAAGATCAGTCATATTAAGAATGGCAACTTTAAAGGTGAGTTAGACAGAGGCCAAACAACAATTTCTTGCCAGGAAGAAAACTTCACCAAAATTTGTCAGAGTGGTTTGTTTTTTGCTCACGGTATACTCCTCTTTTTTTGTAGTTGGTCAGCATCAAAGCAGTATCTCAAATCACAGTCTGATAATTGGATGTGAAGCCAAGCCAGCTTCAAGTCATCATTTGCCATTCTGGCTCCACATCAGCTTTCAAATTATGGTCCCAATGTATCAGCCACTTATGGTTCAGCCAAATGGTGGTCTGTTAATATATCTCAACCATGCAAGTAAATATCATCAGCTCTTGGTCCTGGGAAATTCCATACATTCCGTTTTTTTAGTCAGTACCTTTGTTTGATGTCCTTGTGCATATACACCAACAAAAAAAAATTAATTTCACAATGGGCTATTTTGTTTCTATGAAGCTAATCCTTTAATTCCAGAGGCCCATGAACTATAGAAAGATCTGGGATTATGCTTCAAGGTAGGATCAAGAAACTTATTTAGTTGCAAGCAGTATATTTTAATTACAGCAGTCAATGCATGCTTACTCAGGAAGTATACTAATTACAAAATTAAAAAATAAGCCGATGATTTAAAACATAAAAATCTTTCCTTCTTGTAATCATTATACAAGCACCTTGATTTGTCAATTTCCCTTCACTTGCTCCTTCATTACTGCATCATTTCAAAATATTTTTGTATTAATAAACAGAGTGGATCATGTACAGCTGAAGAGATCCGCTTCTTTATCAGGCAGGAAAGGTCTAAGGCGCTTGCTATATTTTCTAGCTGCTGAATCTTAGAATTGGTATAACACAGAACTTGGACTGATTTCCAACTGTAACGTATCTTGATTTACAAGTGACAACAGTAATAACCCTTTCCAGGGCCAACCGGCAAAGCTTAATGCCAGAAGCTAGCTAGTACATATTTATGTGGCCACTTTTGCATGCGTTTTCCTTGTATACAATATATCAAAATGTCAACTACTACTTGTCCCACTTGGTATAGAAGGCAATAAAAAAAGGGGCTGTGCGTAAAAGATCTGTTGGCCAAAACACAAATTTATCAGGGTTCTCCTCTTTTTACCAGAGCCTTCTCCCATAACCATGACAATTTTCATGTTCAGCTACCTGGTGGTAGAGACTGCTTCAATTTTTCAGCCTTTTCCTTGTCTGTGATGACGAGCGTATACAGATACCGGCTGCATCGCACCTTGAACTTCACGTTATCCTTGTTTTTTTTAATCTTGACAGCTGCAAGGTAAAACAGTAATGTTAGCACTGCATCCACAACACTAATGTAACCGGCTGACTAGTACGACACTAGAACAAAAGCCTACTAGAAAGACAGGCAATCTCTGGCATAAGTGCCAAATACCAGCGCGCCAGACCAGTTTCCTCAGCACTCTGGGCCGTCTTTCCAACCCGGGTACTGGAGCCTGCAGCACGGGCGAAAAGACAATGGCATGTCTTATCACCACCTCTCAGATCCACACAGCACTACCAGGGACTGAGACGAGCCCCTAAGGACCTAGGAGCACCACTGGAGATTGATTTGCGCCCACTGTATCTGACCAGGAGCCACCCTGAACCGCCCGCCCCACATTTATTTTTTGGCATACCAACATCTTCACAGGAAGATACTTGTGCTTCCTCAGCTCTGAGGCAAAATGGTTGCCAATCCCTACGCTAGTGAGATGCAATCTCTTGGACATAAGAAATGGGGCTGAACCTCATGTCTTCACACAGTATGGGCCTTTTCTAAAGATGTCCGAAGGAAATGATATAAAACTTAAGGCAAGCTGATTATCACACACACTACTTTCTACAGCCAGCCAGTGCAGTGATGTGGTTAGAATGTCAGATGAGGGGGGATTCAAGCTCAACCCCCCCCCCTGTGTCAAAGCTTGTGGAAGGACCTCTGGCCAGTCATTCTGGCAGTCATGAGAACAAGCTGAAGCTGCATCCAGACAAAGCAGAAGTTTGGGAAGGTTGATACTTTAGAGGGATTGAACCCATTTGCCTTAGATGGAATGGAATTTGCATTTACAGATCAGGATAAGAGCTTGGCGGTGTTCACGGCCCCTGTCTTGTTCTTTGCAAAGCAGGATGGCGTGATGGCCGGAAGCGCTTTCTATCCCCTGCATCTAGTTCACCAACTCTCTCCTTTCTTAAGATCCCGTTCTTCTGTAACCCCACAGTTGTATTACTGTAATGTGTTCTACACTGGGCTGCCCTTGAAGACTATCCAGAAATTCTAGCTGGTTCAAAATATGGCAAGCCAATTACCATCAGGGTTTAGCTGATGGGGACAGATCCGTCCCATCTTAGAACAGCTACACTGGCAGCCAGTTTGTTTCAGAGCGGGACCACAAGTGACAAAAGGCACAGATTGGACACTTGTCTGCTTCCCTCAAGTTTTGATGGGAAATGTAGGCGTCCTGGTCTCGCAGCTTGGCTCTCCGACTGCTGTCCAACGGACTTTTCAACTGTCACTTGTCCAACATTCCGCCAAGCTGCCTACATTTCCCATCAAAACTTGAGGGAAGCTGACAAGTGTCCGACCTGTGTCAGGCATCACTTGTGGTCCCGCTCTCAGAGTCCAATTCAAGCTACTGGTTATGACTGTCCAAATGGTTCATGGCCTAGAACCCATATATCTAAAGCAGGGGTCCCCAATGTGGTGCCTGTGGGCACCATTGTACCCACTGACACCTTTCCTGGTGAGCTCCCAAGTGCTTTTAAAAAGTGGGTGGGGCCAGGTGGGGCTTTGCCAAGCACGGCTTCCAATTAGCCATTGGAGATTTGATTGGCTGTTCAAGTTTTTAAAATCATTTCTTTGGCAGAAGCTGCTTCCACATCACAAGGATCTTCACAGTCTGACTGAAGGTAAACAGCCATTTTCTGCCTCCTGTGGCAGCTATTTTGTGGCTGCATCCACCACACTGCTTAAGAATTCCAAATGTGCCCACAGGCTCAAAAAGGTCGTGGACCCTTGATCTGAAGGACCGTCTTCTCTCACATGTCCTCATCTGCCAACTAGGGTCTTCAGGTTGCCACCAACCAGTTGTTTCCTCACTTCAGGGGGCCCACCTGGAACAAACTTGAGCCTGTCTCTCTTCCACTGCCGCTCCCATTTTTTGGAACAGACTGCCTGAGTGGAGCACTGCTGCTTGATATGTTCAGGAGGCACTGCCAGGGCTCTGCATGGGGCATAAACTGTAGGCATCTTTGAGGTGGGAGGCAGCTGGGGTTTCACTCTATTGGTTTTAAATTATAATGCTTTAATTGTGACTTGTAACCACAAGAAAAGACCAAACATTTTAATAAATTATCACTTCGCAGGACTATTGTAAGGGCAAACAAGGTGGGAACAATGTACGCCACCGTGAACTCCTTGGAGAAAGGGGAGGAAAAAAAGATTAAAACAGGTTTCTCAAATTTGAATATGAATGGAAATACCCTTCAAAGCATGCTTTCAGTAGATGGCAATGATATCCTGAACAGTAAATGAAACCACTAAACACTACAGAATGCTGTGTCACAAAGCCATGTAGTATTTGAATAAACGTATAAAAGATGCTAATCAAAGAGGTTCCAAGAGAGCCCATTCCATTACTTAAGGAACTATTAAATTGCATGCTATTATTCCAAGAGTACAGCGTATACAATACCACCTACAATTTATGGAAACAGTGTGGCATTTAATAATAATACCTCTATTATATAAACCCTTTTGTCCCATAAAGCATTCAAAGTTTTAGACACCAGCTCTAAAGATGCTCGAGGTCCCTCCGATCTTCTTGTTTTGTAGGCCCAAACTGCTCTACATACAAAGTTGTTTTGATGCTGCAACAAGCATTTGGAGGTCAGTTTAACAGTCATGAATTCAGTTAGTGAAGTAAACCTCTTCAAATAGGATTCTAAAGAATACCATCAATGCACGAGAGATTTTTACACCCTCTCTCGTACCTGGCTCTTAAGTTACAGAACACAATGCACACTCATGTGAGAAGGATTCTTTTTTCTTCCATGATAAATGCGTAAAGCACACTTGAACAGTGGGAAAAAATCTATCTACATAGAACAACCATAAAACAATCTGCACAAAAGGTAAATGCCAAACAGCTTAGCAAAACCATTTTCTTTGCTCCCGCTTCAGAGAATGAACAACCACTTTTAAACCCTGAGGTTATACAGTTTGGAAAGGAAGAATTCTGTTTCTTGCCTTTCTTTGAGTACAAGGTAAAATGTTTTGTTCCATCTACTTAGTAGCAAATTGCTACAGGTGAAAAGTTTCTGCTCCGGCATAGCAACATCCAAGCAAACATGCTCTGCTAAAAGCACTACAGAGAACATTTTCTCTCCTTATACTGCCTCAGATTGCTAACACAAAAAATTGAAAGCCTTGAACTATGTATTTGGAAGCAACATCATAAAGAAATATATTAATAAGAGGGAATTAATGCATCCACTTGGTACTGCAGGGAAAAGTCTTATCTTATTCCAATAAGAAGCTAACAGCATTTACAACTCGCAATCATCCCTTTTAAATGCTGTATCTCTCACTAGAGTCATTTAGGGTTTGGCATCAGTCCTAGAAATCTTGGGTAGCCACAGAAAAGAAAAAGCAAACAGACAATAGACTACAGTATCTGGATCATATATAAAGCAGGACCAGTTTCTAACTGAACTTTTTTAACATCACAAGATCTTTCTAAAATCACAACCTGAAAATACTCATGTATATTGCCAATTTATATCAGTTTAACTGCTTTTACTCTTTCTACAAAGAACCTTGTGAATTTCAGTTTTGCAAGCAATCTCACCTCTTATAACATTCTTTTCCAACCAAAATGTACATATTTCTTAAGGGAAAGGTACAACCTCAGTTCCATTCAGATTTTATTTTTCTCTCCTCTATCACTTCTACACATGGTGAGCTCAGGAGCAGGTCTCAGAGTTGTATGCTTCTTCCTTCCCATGCATTTTTTTTTTGCTGTCAAGTCACAGGTTACTTATGGCAATCTCATGAGATTTTCAAGGCAAGCCACATTCAGAGGTGGTTTGCCATTGGTTGCCTCTGTGTGGCAACTCCGGACTTCCATCCAGGGCTTCTAGGATCTGACAAGGTTGGGCTAGCCTGGGTTGTCCAGGTCAGGACATTCACGTCAAATACCCCCCCAATGGAAAAATCTTTAAATGCTGCCAATCAGGATGTTATCTTGTGTGCGCGTGGCAGCAATGAACAGGCCCACAAATGAAAAGCTTAATCTTGAATGGAGACTGAAACTTAGAGCAATGATGTTCTGATTTATTAGCAGCACTTAACTGCTCTGCACTCCTCCACATTATGGTCACCACCACTACCCTGTAAGGCAGGGTAGGCAGAGAGAATATCTGACTACAACAAGGGCACAAGCCCTAGGAACCCAATAAATTCAGCATGACCTGAATTTGCATTGATCAGAAACGGAAAATATCCAAACGAAAATATCCATCTGGAGAGTGTGATTGGGACTATTATGTGTGTAGAGGAGGCCAGGATGAAGGGAAACCGAAACGAGCAACTCTAAGCTGGCAGGCTCATTGCCACCTACCAGGAGATCCAGAGGGATCCTATTAGGCTCTTCTGATATTGCTGTTTTGGACACTTACCTTTACATTGACCATCCTGATGTGAACACAAGAGGAAGAATCATTCCAAGGACTACTCCAGCATATTTAGATTATAGAATTGTCATTGACTCTTTGCAGCAACTATGGGACAGATGTGTGTACTTGTTGTATTTATAAATGTATGCATTGTAAATATTTGACTGATTGTACATTTTTTGTATTCACTTGGTGAGTAAGACACAAATAACAAAATATTTTGATATAATAATCATAGATTTATTGGGTTCCTAGGGCTTGTGCCCTTGTTGTAGTCTGTTTGGGTTGAGACCCCTCTCTTTTTTGTTACTGGAGAGAGAGAATATCTGGCCCATGGTCACCCAACAGGCTTCATGACAGAGTATTTACACAAATATCATCTGAACATATTCTTGTTTTTCCAATCTGTCCCACCCTTTCGTGCAGGATCGGTTCCTGAATTGTAAGCCATAAGGCACAGATGTGTCATTCTCAATTCCTGGTGGAGCGCTCAATCTACTCTTTAAGCAGCACACTGAAACAGGGCTTCACTTGCAGCATCAGTATTGTTTATAGAAAAGAAATGTACTCAAGAAGGAAAGTCCTTCGTGAGAAGATAAAAATCGTATGTATTTTAAAAAGCCAGTGATCACCACTCACATTTTGCATCTTTCCTCCTTGCTGTCAACAGGAAGTCTTTGATCTCTTCAATTTTGCGAGGCTGTAATAAAAACAAGGACTTTGAATTTTTCATGTTGGTGTAACTGAACGTCACTCACATTAATTATTATTATTTAGTTTTGCAGCCCCACTTTCCCTTTCACGTTGAACTTATCTACCAGACACCCACAATCTAAACCTTACAAACTGCAAAACCTCATATTGTTATTAATATTAAATATGAAAAATTAGCAACAGGAATAACAACAAGCTTTCATAATAAAGACACGATTTAGACCTAAATTTATGTATTCTGAAGGGGCCTGGATTGGATTCTGGCGGATTGCTCTCTGCAAATATTTATTCAGTGTGTTTGAGCTGACAACTACATTAAAACAAAAGCAGTTTCTATAGTACAGGACACAGAGGACCTGAAAATAAAAATGCTACGATCATACCAGATTTATATAACTCTATGGCGCACATTTAGAATACTGTACTCAGCTTTGGTAATGCCGTTTAAAGTTTGGGGTTTGTTTTTTTGCTCAGAAAAACAGACCTAGAAGGGTGGTTGGATATGCTAGAAAATTATACATACTGACAAAGAGAATGTTTTCCCATCTCATATAACACTAAACTTCAATGAATGAAGTCAACTGACAGCAGATTCAGGACAAAGAACACACTCCACGGTGCATAATTACTAGAATTCCTGGCCACGAAATGTAGTGACAGACACTGGTTTAGGAGGCTTCATGGGGGATTCTACCAATAGCACTGGTAACTAAAGGGAACCAGGATACAATCTATTCTGAATATCAGTTGCTCTAAGAACGACCAGGGAACTTGACTTCACAATGTCCTTACGCACAGCATCCAGCAGTGCAATGTGAGATATTTAAGATGCCAGACTAGATGGACTCTTGGTCTGATCCACCAGGGTTCTTCTTACGTCCTTGGCCTCACGTGCCCTACACTTGTAGCATACGACAGCAGCAAGCATCTAAAAAACCAGGTTCTACTACAAGGGCAACAGTAAACTCATAGATCAAGACGGGTAGCCATGTTAGTCTGTCTGTAGCAGTGGAAAAGAGCAAGAGTCCAGTAGCACCTACAAGACTAATTTGTGGTAGGATGTGACCTTTTGTGAACCACAGCTCTCTTCTTCAGATACAGCTTGAATGCGAGTCCACATGTGGACTCACATTCTAGTTGTATCTGAATACAAAAGAGCAAGAGTCCAGCAGCACCTGTAAGGCTAACAAAACTTGTGGTAGCGGTTGAGCTTTCGTAAGCCACAGCTCACTTCTTCAGATTCCACTCACAGGTTCTCCGCCACGGGCATATAACCCTACTTGTAAAAGAGATGAACAACCTAAGCTATAATAACTGTATTAAAACTTTCTGCTCGGCTCCCTTTACACGCGTAAGTTCTAACCAAAACTGCTAAGCAGGAACGCCAAAGCTCCTCCTCACGTTGTCTCCCCTCCCGCACGGCATAAAACCCGCACCTTAATCGAAAAAGGGATACCAGAAGCGGCGGCGTCCCAGTCAACCCCCCCCCCCCCGCACTCACCATGGCGACGGCTTCTAGCGACTGCGGCCTGCGAGAGAAAAATCAAAATGGCCAAATCACTCGGGATTCACGCGGGAAAGGGAGCAGCACCCCGCGCCTCCTCTCCCCCCAAATCTCCCCCACGGCACTCCCGGCCACCCCTTCTGTGTCCGCCGCCCCCTCGTCCCCTCCCTCTAACCAACCCCGCCGCGGATGGCGCCGGATCTAAAACGGCTCTCACCAAGGTCCGAATCTCAACGGCCGAAGGCCCTGAAACAGAAGAGAGCGAGCACTTCCGCATCCGGGTAATTAAATCCGGCTGGGGATTGAGCTAAGGATGCCGAAGAGGGACAAAATTTTCTTTCGCCCAACCTGATCAGATCCGCCGTTTTTCGATGTGTTACCCCCAAGAAAATAATCGTAGCGCATCATTAATAACGATCAATTAGGTCAGCACTATGTTGGATTAGTAACGTGTTTGAGTTAATAGAAGCAGTTCCAAATTAAGAATTTGTTGTTGTTAACGATGGTTAAGTGGCTCACGGTTGCGTTAGGGATCTGCGCTTAATCAATTGGAAGCGGACCCCGTTGAAATCCGTGGGTCAGCTTCCAAGTTAAAATGATCAGAGCAGTGAGCAATACTGTTGCCAGCCTCCAGGTGGTGGCTGGAGATCTCCTGGAATTACAACGGATCTCCAGGCAACAGAGACCAGTTCCCCTGGAGAAAATTGCTGCTTTAGAGGGTAGATTCTATGGTATTATACCATTCTGAGGCCCCTCCCCTCCCCAAACCCCACCCTCTCAGGCTCCACCCCCCACATCTCCAGGAATTTCCCAGCCTGGACCTGGCAACCCTAGTGAGCAAGCTGGCAGCCTTGGCCAGTTACGTGTTTGTGCCATATCAGTATATGGTGTACAGGAGCATGTATTTGGCTTGGCTCCTGTTAAGGTGCATCTGAAATATACAGATGAAGAATGTAATGTGTGAAGTGGGCTCTTACATTCTAAGTGATTAACAGAATGGTGTTTTTTTCCCCCCTGGGTGATGAGTGTGGAGAATAGAGCATTCTCTCTTTTGCTCGTTCTCCCAAACATTATTTCATGTTCTGCAACACCGGATAAAGGGGAAGCCAGGTTGTTTGCTCCATCTGCTACATAAAGAATAAGAAATAGAGTATCGGGATGTCCCTTTTTGCAGCTTCGGGGTTTTTTGGTTAAAAGTCTGTGGTAAATAGAAGTGAGTATGCCTGGTTTTTATATAGAATAGGAATATAACGTCGGCTGTCTTCCTTTTCAGTCTGCTGAGAAGCAAATGTCAGTTTCATTCTTCCAAAGACTACCTACCCTGTCACATACTGGAGTGAGGCTGTGTAGATTAAGCTGCTGCAGCACAGTGGTAAAGTGGTTTGGCTGCAAATAACAACATCAGCAGCAGCAGCACTTATATACCGCTCTTCTAGACAGATTAGTGTCTCACCCAGAGAACAAGTTAGTGTTATTATTATCCCCACAATGCAGCTGGGGAGCTGGGGCTGAGAGGAGTGGCGGACCCAAGGTCACCTACTGAGCTCATCGCAGTAGTGGGATTCGAACCAGTAGAGTGCTGATTCACAGCCAAACCACTTAACCACTGTGCCACAGCAGCTTTCAGTACTCTACTGGTTCAAATCACACTACTGCCATGACCTCAGTAGGTGACCTTGGGTCAGCCACTCCTCAGCCTCAGCTCCACAGCTGTATTGTGGGGATAATAATAACATTAACTTGTTCACCGCTCTGAGTGAGGCACTAATCTGTCTAAAAGGGCAGTGTATAAGCGCAGTTGTTGTTGTTGTTGTTGTTGTTATTACTGAGGCCCTACTCCAGCTAGCTGATTCAGGTTATGGATGTGCTACATGGCTCTGGGCATACTGCTTTCTTACCCACAGCTAGAGCCATGGAAGGCAGGCAGGCTGCTAGGATATATATTTTATAATTTGAGGATGTAAATGAGGACAGCATTGCAATCAAGGCGCACTATATATCACACTTCAGTATTCAAAGTGGTTCACTTACATTATCCCAGTAATTCTTACAAAAACCCTGTAAAGCCTCTACTGGGTAGTTTTCGCATCATTAAAGACGCCATATTTAATGACTTATGCTTTGTTTTAGCAATGTTTCCTCTCCGTATTCAGATTTATGCTCGTTTTCAAATTTCTGAAACCCTTATTCTATTGTATTGCCCATTGAATGTCCTAGCTGTTGATCATATCAACTTGCATTGTGTAATCTGCCTTGAGTCTCAGTGAGAAAGGCGAACTATAAATAAATAAATAAATAAATAAAATTTAAAAAATTAAGGAGACCTGTACTACAAACATAACGTAAACTCACATTTAGGGTTAATGATAACAACTGCACTTATGTACTGCTCTTCTAGATAGATTAGTATCCCATGCAGAGCAGTGAACAAAATCAATGTATTGTTATCCTCACAATCAGGGCTTTTTTTCTGGGAAGAGTTGGTGGAACTCAGTGGGTTGCCAGCACAGGGGCAACTCTTGGCAGGAGGTGGTGCCCCTGGTACCACATGTGCAAAGTGCATGCATGACATCACTTTGGGTAAGCTGGAACAAGGGGGGAGTTTTAAAAGTTTAAATTGCCCTCAGCGAAAATGGTCACATGACTGGTGGCCCCGCCCCCTGATCTCCAGACAGAGGGAAGTTTAGATTCCCTCTAAACTCCCCTCTGTCTGGAGATCAGTGGGTGGGGCCACCAGCCATGTGACAATTTCCAAGAGGTTCCACCGCGTTTCAGCTGAAAAAAAGCCCTGCCCACAATACAGCTGGGGAGCTGGGGCTGAGAGGAGTGGCTTACCCAAGACCACCTGCTGAGCTCATAGCAGTAGTGGGATTTGAACCAACAAAGTTCTGATTTGCAGCCTAACCACTATGCTACAGCAGCATAGTAACTACATGCAACAACTTTTGTCCCTGAATAGGAACACGCATTTCAGTTCACATCCAAAGTTGGATCCAGCCAACTCATTGGGGTCCAAGAGAATATAATATGTATAGAGTAAGCAACCAGATGAGCATCCATACTGGCTGCACACACAGAAAACTGTGTGTGTGTGTGTGTGTGTGTGTGTGTGTATTGTGTACTGAGCCTGGAGCTCAGAATGATTGCAGCCCAGAGTGATTTCAGCCAAACAAGGTTCTTTATTGCAAGCCAGAACAGACAGACAACAACAGACACTACTCACTAGATGATAACACACAGACTGAACAGAAGCCCTCAATATGTACACAGAACCCCGCCCCAAGAATAGCCAGCAACCAATAGGAACATGTACTTTACAATACCCTCATTTGCATGAACTATATACAATGTATTATACAGGCAGGCCACTGATTGGTCTTTATTGGAGAGGACCAATTGGCTGCTGCCCCCAGAAAGTACCCAATGAATGTGCAGACGAATGTAACCAATGATAGCGAAGTGCAGGCAAATGTAACCAATGGGAATTGCAGGCATATGGAGCCCTGGCATAAACTGAAGCTCAGTGTGTAACAGTAAATACATTCAGTATAGCAATTACCTTAGAGGCCGTGTTTGGCCTAGCTCAGCCCAATACACAATCAATCTCTTTCGCTAGATTGGGTTTGTATTCTATATTCATAAACTTGAAAGGCCCCCATGGTGCTTTGATGTTCATTTCAATCTGTCTTTTTGCAGCAGAAAGAGAAGTTGGACAAAATATTCTACTCATTTCTTGACTCATTTATCTGCCCTTGTATCCCTTCCTCGTCGCCTTGAGAGCAAACTGCGTCCTGCAACTCTTATTTTTTGTGCAATGATACCAATACGACACAAGAGGGCACTTTGATCATAGTTTTTAAATTAACTGGAAAACTTTTTAAAAAATCATTGGCAAAAGTAAGCATAGTTGCACAGTTCTTCACAGAAAGAGGGCATTGTGTTAGCGGCCTGCTATTCTGTCATTAAGAACAGTGAATCATTCATGTCTGTTGTGATGGATTGGGGGCATTTTTAAAAAATGGAATTAAGATCAGTTGCAGACATCACTGACTGATTTTACTGATGTCAGGTAGCCCTCGCTTGGCAACTCCCTCATTATGACGAGCTTCCAGTAGGATAAGCAGGGCTGATGATTACTATGAACAACCGACTTCTTGAACGATGGAACTTTTACTACTTATTTACTGAAATAACAGAAGCTGATCAGTATCAGAAACAAACAAGACTTTCCCCAAAGAAGTTAGACAAAAGAATGTGCTCCTTGGCCATCTATGTACTACGCCCCACCTTAAGCCACAGGAGGTCAGAAAAAAATCCTATTTGTGGCCCAGCTGCTTAAGTCACCACTGGGCTGTTGATGTCCATGGAAGGTCAGTAGGCTGAGTTTAGGAGTGTGGACTCCTGTGACAGTATAGCTGGAGTAGGGCCTCAGTAACAACAACAACAACAACAACAACAACAACAACAACAACAACAACTGCGCTTATATACTGCTTTTTTAGACAGATTAGTGCCTCACCCAGAGCGGTGAACAAATTAGTGTTATTATTATCCCCACAATACGGCTGTGGCGCTGGGGCTGAGAGGAGTGGGGTTGGGATTTTAGCAAGTGTTTCTGTTTCAGTCATGAAAGAGTTAAACTATTTGTGTTACTAAGTTAGTAAACTTATTTGCATGTCACCACTTAAGCCTCGAATTTGGATTCCCGCTGTAGAAAGGGGAGTCCCTAAACATAATGAAGTAGAATTAGGATTTTCTATTGGGCAACCTGTTTATTGGGGGGGGGGGAATTAAGTGATGCTATATACTGAAGTTTTATTGCTCTTTGTCTCACTTGCGTTCTTGGTCTCTCTCACTCACTTGTCTAGCAAGATGTAGTCAGTTTAGCAATTTATTATTTTCCATCCAATGTAACCCTATTTTTTATCCTTTAGTAAAGTATTCTTACAGAGCTACACTGGAGTGTGTGTCTGTTCTCATTCATTCCAATGCGCAATCTTTGCATTAACTCTGCTATTTACTACACCCAACCTAAAGCCACAGGAGGACAGAAAAAAATTCTATTTGTGGCCCAGCTACTCAAGCCACTACTAGGATGTTAATGTCCATGGGAAGCTCAGTAGATGAGTTTAGAAATATGGACTCCTGTGACTTACCCAAGGCCATCTACTGAGCTCATGGCAGTAGTGGGGTTCGAACCAGCAGAGTGCTGATTTGCAGCTGAACCACAGCAGCATAATACTCTAGACATGATAGTGCCTAGTTTTTCTGACCCTGAGCTTATCTCCATGTAGTTAAGAAAAATGTTATCAGCAAAATGATCTCTGGTAACATCCAAACACTTGCCAAGTTTAGTATTCAATTACAAATATAGGAAGTAGAGTCTGAGAAAAAATAAATATGGGCCGTTTCCACACTGCTTACCTTCCCTAGGAACGACCCAGAACATCGCGCAAAAACCGCGGAAGATCGCGTTTTTCCGTGTGAGTTTTGCGCAACATCGCGCAAATCGTGCGCAAGAAAACACGATCTTCTGTGGGTTTTGCGTGATGTTCTGGGTCATTCTGAGGGAAGGTAAGCAGTGTGGAAACGGCCATGAAGTTGTCCAGTTTTTTTGTGTAGCGGTTGTCGATCACTCCTTCTTAAGCATTGTGCTACTTATCTGGATCTCGCTAGTCCCATAGCATCTCATCCGGTCCAGTACGAGTCAGCCTGGAGGTTGTCACAGTGCATGAAAAGTTCCTGAATCATTGTAACTAGTACCTAGAAATGACTCCATCCAGAAGCAACTGTTTTGTACAATTGCATCAGAGGAATTTTAATTAAGAAAGCGCAGAAGGAAAGATACATATCACTTCTTCAAACCTTTCATGTTAAGATAAAACTTTGAAATGCTTTCATCTAAATGGGAAAGATTCCAGAGTTCCAACTAGAGGTCAGCAAAGGTATTTCTTGTCTTCCAAGCCTTCAGCGCTCTGAACCACCCAAGCTTTATCTGCCACAGCGAAGGAAATGAGGCCATTTCCGCACATATAGGAAAATGATTTTGGAGCAGGGAAGCATCCATCTTCAGTCTCACAAAGATGGCATTTCCCAATCTATCAAAATGTGATGGAGAAAGGGAACATTAGCTACAGAGAAGCGTACCAGCCCTTCCGAGAGTAAGGGACAGGGGGCCAGCCTATCGGCTTGTATATATCTGGCATTATGTGATGGCAGAGAGGAAATCGATAAAACTGTCAGGCCATTAATGCATTCAGTATTGCAAACGCTCCAGTCATGGCAATTGCCAGATGGATGGTTCAAATTAAAAAAAAAAGGGTGGGCAGGGGGAGATAAACATCTGACATACTGTAGTGGAAGGCAGGAAGATGTGCAAATATTGGGGGAGATTAAATACCATAAATCACAATGACCTGTACAAAATCCAGAACGAGTTACTGACAGCACAGTCCCTTTAAATTAAAAAAAAAGTGAGAGAGATTGCATTATAGCGCCCCAGCCATGGCCTCGCTCAGGCATATGTGTTGGCACCTTTCCATGAAAAAACTCGGTTTTGGATCAGTTGAGAAGGAAGTGGAGAAAGGTCTGAGCCAAGGAAGACGGGCTCCCATGCTGCGGAAGGATAACAGTTGACCACAGGAGGAGCAGAATCTAAAACGGGGAACTGTTCTTGCCGTTCTGAAATTGTTTACGGAATCATAAGCAAGGCTCCAAGGAACTTGGTGCCCAAACCAAAACAAGTCTGTACCAAGAAAACCCACATTGTGTGCCTGGAATAAACTATGCACATTATACTTAACTTTCCCAATTTACTCTGCCTGAGGGAAAAAAGCCTAAACAACAGTAAGCTTTTTTTTTTTGGCAAGTTAGCTATCAGGGTCATGCACAGTGGAAGCTCACAACAGCAAGTTCACAGGAGGGAACTCTTGACCTCCTTGGTGGTTCCATTCAGGACTCATTTTGAGGGGGAATGCACAGGAACGCAGTTCCGGCAGTTCCCCAAAGAGGTCACATGTCAGCTGGCTCCGCCCACCTGACTCAGCCATTTTGGGTCCGTTTTGGCCTGGATTGGGGCAGAAACAGCCCGGATTGGGCCTCTGATGGGTGTTGGATCACTCTTCCACTCAGCAGCAGCCTGATCCTGACAATTTTGGGCACCTTTTGGCCATTTTCAGCCCCTTTTTGGCCATTTTGGGCCCAGTTTCGGCCCTGAATGGCCAAGATTGGGTCCAAAAAAGCCAGGTTAGGTGATGTCAGGGGGTGTGGCATATGCAAATCAGTTATGCTAATGACACACTTCTGGTGATGTCAAGGGGCAGGGCATACGCAAATCAGTTATGCTAATGAGTTCCTCCAGCACTTTTTCTATGAAATGACCCCTGGTTCCATTGAAAATAACACTGAGATAAGAAACGGGCAATGAGCAAAAATCAGAATGACCACCTCAAGGGCCAACTTCATCTTTTGGTTGCCTGGCAAGCCACAATCATGTCAGAGGCAAAATAAAGCAACATGCAGCAGGACGAGAACCTGGAACCAAGTTACTCACTACTGGTAGATGCAAGTACCGAGTCATTACTGACCCATGGGGGATGTCACATCACAATGTTTTCTTGGCAGATTTTTGTTACGGGGTGGTTTGCCCTTGCCTTCCCCAGTCATCTACCCTTTACCCCCAGGAAACTGGGGACTCATTTTACTGACCTTGGAAGGATGGAAGGCTGAGTCAATCTTAAGCCGGCTACTTGAACCTGGCTAACTGCCGGGATCGAACTCAGGTCGTGAGCAGAGCTAGGGCTGCAGTACTACAGCTTACCAGTCTGTGCCACAGGGCGACTGAGCAGCACCTAAACTACACATTCATATGTGAAAAGGCACGTCACAGGGCTGTAATAATTTCCCAGAGGCCACAAAGCCACAGAGCCAGTGTAGGATCCTAGAGCCAGATCCTGCCAGACCAACCTGGTTTCCTTCTTTGATCGAGTGACCAGCTTACTGGATCGGGGGAACTCTGTTGATGTGATTTATCTGGATTTCAGTAAAGCTTTTGATAAGGTCCCCCATGACATTCTGATGGGCAAACTGGAAGACTGTGGAGTAGACTATAGGACAGTTCGGTGGATAGGGAACTGGTTGGAGGACCGCACTCAAAGAGTGGTGGTCAACGGCGTTTCATCAGATTGGAGGGAGGTGTCCAGTGGGGTGCCGCAGGGCTCGGTTTTGGGCTCGGTACTTTTCAATATTTTTATCAATGATCTGGATGAAGGAGTGGAAGGGCTGCTCATTAAATTTGCTGATGATACCAAATTGGGAGGGGTAGCAAACACCCAAGAAAATAGAATTAAAATTCAACAAGACCTGAATACTCTGGAGAAGTGGGCAGCAATTCAACAAAGACAAGTGCACAGTATTATATCTGGGCCACAAAAATGAGAAGCACAAATACTGGATGGGGGATACACTTCTGGGCAGTAGTATATGTGAAAGGGATCTTGGGGTAAGAGTGGATTGTAAACTGAATATGAGCAGTCAGTGTGATGCGGTGGCAAAAAAGGCTAATTCAATCCTGGGTTGTATCAAAGGGGCCATAGTATCGAAATCGCAGGAGGTCATAGCCCCTCTCTATACTGCCTTGGTCAGGCCACACCGAGAGTACTGTGTGCAGTTCTGGAGGCCTCACTTCAAAAAGGATGTGGACAAAATCGAGAGGGTGCAGAGGAGAGCGACGAGGATGATCAGGGGTCTGGAGACTGAGCCCTACGAGGAAAGGCCGAGGGCCTTGGGAATGTTTAGTTTGGAGAAGAGGAGGTTGAGGGGGGACATGATTGATCTCTTTAAATATTTGAAAGGCTGTCATTTGGAGGAGGGCAGGGAGCTGTTCCAGTTGGCAGCAGAGGGTAGGACGTGAAGCAATGGGCTAAAACTACATGCACAAAGGTACCGACTGGATATTAGGAAAAAAAATGTCACCGTTAGAGTAATTCAAAAGTGGAATCAGCTGCCTAGGGAGGTGGTGAGCTCCCCCTCACTGGCAGTTTTCAAGAAGAGGCTGGATGAATACTTGTCAGAGATGCTTTAGGCTGATCCTGCACTGGGCAGGGGGTTGGACTAGATGGTCTGTATGGCCCCTTCCAACTCTATGATTCTATGATTCTATGATTCTAGGACTGAGGGGGATTCCATATGAATCCATAGCCCTATTGTACTGCACAGGTTTCAAATCCTTGTTTCTAGCATAAAGGGATTGGCTTTTCAACAGAAAGGGGAAGCAACCCTGGGGGAAACAAATGTGAGCCTTCACAACTTCATTGTGCGTTGCTCCCCCTGTCCTTCCTGGGACACACTGCTGAATAGGTAGGGTTGCCAGGTCCCCTGACCCCCCCAGTGGGAAGTCGGAGGCCCGATACCTACCTTACTGTTTCCCTGGTCACACGCTCCTGGTTTGTGCAATGATGTCACTTCTGGGAAGTGACATCATTGCACTGGTCATGTTCCACCCTGGGAGTGCTCCTGCACTCCCCAGAGGGCTGAATTGGGCCCAATTCAGGCAGCCAATGTGGTATAGTGATAGATAAGGACTGGGGTAGCCCAGATTCAAATCCCCACTTGCCATGAATCTCCCAGGGCAACCTTGAGTCACACGTCCTAAATTTTCCGCTATTCTTGCACTGCGATCCGTTAGGTGTGATCCACGCACCGTTCACATTGCCTTGACTTGTGCCACTGCATTGCACTTCCAGACGTCCACATTCTGCAGAAAAAGTGCAATTGTGAGCAATGGATGAGCTCCTGTCACAGGTGATGAAAGCACCTTCCTGCTCATTTTGCCTTTTAAAAAAAAACAGGAACTGAGGTTGGCACTACATTACTGTTTCAATATGCAAGATTCAATCTCCCCCACGGTGGCCCGTGAGAGACCATATTTTTTGCTCGCCAATTTATTTCAAAAGTGTTGGGATTTTGACGGACAGTTGATTTCTACGGTTGTTCGTTGTTGTCTGTGTTTGTGCTGTTGGTTCCTTTTAAACGAGACATCACAATAGTGCAACAAAGGTGTCCATTTTTTTAAAAAAAATTGCATCATTGTTGCCAGGAGCCCGGAAAGGCTTGCAGGATTCCTGGTCTTGGGTGGAGAAATCTCTTCCTAGGATGCAGAAACCAAAAAAGGAGGAGGGGTTCAGTGGGTGGTCTCTCGAGAAGCGTTTCCAAGTGTTCTCATGCAGGCGAGAAAAGCGCTAAAGAAGCGTTACACAGCGGAATAAATGGGAAATCTGCATTCTCGAAGAAAACAATGATTACGGGAGGATGACGAATTTTCATGGGTGGATTATGAAGATGTGTGTTCAGCTGTGAGTATAGCGGAACAGTTGCGATACTATGTGATACTATGGCGCTACAATAAGGCCACTCTTTCTTTCTATCTCATCCTAATCTACTTCACAGGATTGTTGGGAGTATGAAATAGAGGAGGGGTAGAGTTGCCAACTCTGGTTTGGGACATGCCTGGAACTTTGGGGTAAAGAGGGGTTTGGGGAAGGGAGGGACCTCAGCACCCATTTTCTCCAGGGGAACGGCTCTGTTTCATCTAGAGATTGGCTGTAATTCTGGGAGATCTCCAGGCCTCAGCTGGAGGTTGTCAGCTCCAAGAAGAAGAGAACCAAAGACACTTCCTTACAGCTCCATAGAAAGTGGGATAAAAATGTGACAGGCCTGCACTGACTGCTCAACTGTGCAGTTTCCTTCTGTGAGCTTGGACAAAAGGGAGAGAGAGTGAGACAGAGTGTAAACAGAGGAACAAAATCAGTATTCTGTCCTCCTCCAGTGACCAGAGATAGAATGGGACTTTGTGTTGATGTGAGGGCTGCAGCAAGAGAGCCCTGGATGTGAGCAGGAGCCTGTTAGCAAGTTTCTGAAGCTCTTCAGTAGACAGTAAACCAGCACTGTGAAGCAAAAGTGAACATGGGCCATGTGCAGAGTTTTTTTTCTGGGAAAAGAGGTGGTGGAACTCAGGACCGCACAATGCCATCACTTTGGGTCAGCTGGAACAAGGGGGAAGTTTTTAAAAGTTTAAATCTCCCTTGGCGAAAATGGTTACATGGCTGGTGGCCCCGCCCCCTGCTCTCCAGACAGAGGGGAGTTGAGATTGCCCTCCGTGTTGCTGGAGTGGCGCGGAGGGCAATCTAAACTCCCTTCTGTTTGGAGATCAGGGGGCGGGGCCAACGGCCATGTGATCATTTTCAAAAAGCCCTGGCCATGTGCAGTCTATGGAGGAGCCCTCATAGAACTCTACAGACAGGTTTTCTGGTAAACTCTTTACATTGCTTAAGCATTTAAAATTAATCGACTCAAAGGAACCCTAATTAGTTGGCATCCCAAGAGCCGATCTTTTTGGCCTCCGGGTTTCTCCTCTCTCAGGCTGACTCTCTGCTTTCATTCCTCTCAATGGAGAAAAGCCAGAAAGAGATTAACTGACTGATGTCTTCACTGTATTACATCAGATCCAGGGAACAGGTCCGAGCCATTAAAGCAGTGGCCATATATTCCAAAAGTAATTACTGGAGCATCAGTGCAGTCCCCAAGGTGAGGAGATTAAAAAGACCCTTTTTTATAGCAGTTGGCTGCAAATGAAAGCCTGCTTTATATAGGGATGGCACCGTGTAAATCACCGAAGGCAAGCTGCTGAAACTCTTTCTGTAGGCAAGGAAAAGTCCAGAGGGAAAACTGAGTCCCAACAACGATACGCTCGCTAAGCAGAGACTGGCAATTTCAGACTCCACTTAGAGGTGAAGGAAGCAGCCAGTATGGAACAAGACATGGGGCCTGCCAGGATTTTATTTATAGTACTCTGCTTTTTATTTATATTCCCCTTGTAACCAATGACTTTACACAAATCAAGACACCAAAGGCAGTGATTTTCAAGGAAATATGGGTTTATTGCTTTATGTTGATAAGCCCATGACACATTGGTAAAAATGTGTAAAGACCTGTTCCATTGGGGGGCTTTTAAAACCCTTCAGCTCTAATTGTTTACAGAATAATTGCTATTTGTTTACAGAATAAAAGATCAACGGTTAATACAAATAATTCTTCAGAAGTACAATCTCCAGGAAACATGGCACCAACAGGCCTAAGTGACAGGACAAATCAGAATGTATAGTATAAACATATTTAAATATCTTGAGCCATGCTTTTGTTATAGATATAAACCCAAGAGACTGCTTCTCCAAAGAAAATGAAAACAAAAGAAATGTTGACATTCTCTCCTTACTGTAGGTTCATCACGACCCGCAGCTTTATCTGAGAGAAGGAATTTCCCCATCGAGGCAGAAATTGCCTCCTGTGTAAGAGGGCAGCTTCAATAAGAGCTCATATAGGTAAAAGGTCAGAAAAATCCCTTTACACGTTACCCTTAACAAATGAGGCTTTGAGAAACTCTTTCAACACGGGTGTAAAATATTTAAGGTTTAAATGATTGAGCAGTAAGGATTAGTTTTCCACTTATAAATTAATTTAAATAAGCCTGGCCAAATTATTCCATGTCCAGGCACTACTCGTGTTTGTGCTTCTCATTCTGGAAATTGAACCTGTTACTGCAAAAGAGCGGAGACATAGATGCCACCATAAACTCTATGGTGGCATAGAGTTTATAAACTCTGTGCCAGAGTTTATAAACTCTGTGCTCTATAAACACCATAAACCACCTTCAGATGCCACCATAAACTCTAACCTGTTGTAACCCCCATTTGTTGCACAACACCCAATCAATTTACCAAAAGTACATAACAAATAGGGTCTCCAGGTCCCATAAGTCCCCCGGTGGGAGACTGGAATGCTGACAGCCCTGTGCTGGCTCTGGAGTTCTCGCACGCACTCTCGGCATGTGTGATGATGCCACTTCCAGGAAATGATGTCATCATGTGGGTCAAAGGGCAGCCTGGGAGTGTGCGTGTGCTCCCCAAAGGGCTGAATTGCCTCCCCTCCGTGGGCCGATTTGGCCTGAAACAGGCCCTTTGCAGGGCGCAGGAGCAT
Organism: Eublepharis macularius; assembly: GCF_028583425.1. NCBI lineage: Eukaryota > Metazoa > Chordata > Lepidosauria > Squamata > Eublepharidae > Eublepharis > Eublepharis macularius. The sequence continues at coordinate 22,330,903 of NC_072793.1, read as the reverse complement.
GCTGTGGCGGGGCACAGGGGAGCACCGTGCTGCCCGGGGGTGCATCCCTCACTGGCCAGGTTAGTGGGGGTGGGGGGAGGAGGTGGGAGCAGGGGATCCCCCGCCCCTGGCGGGGGAATGGCAAACCTAATAACAAATGACATCTCAAGGGTCAACCCTAGCTATACTGCTGCTTGCCTCCTTTCTGCCTCCCAGCAGAATTGGCAGGTACTATCCTGTGTTCTTGCTGTGTCCAGTTGGTGGCAAAGCATCACCAGGTCAGCAGGCCACATGAAATAGGTGCAGAAGCCAAAGCCAGTTCTCAGCACTCTCTGGGCTGCTCTTGCAAAGTCCATCACGGGCAGCCACATTTCAGCTGACTTTTACAGCTTTCATCCTCTTCTTCTTTCAGGTAAAGCACTTCTTAAGGATTTTGCTGCATTTCTTAAACCTTTTAAAAAATAAAATATGACTCACACCACTCTCAACACTTTTTCTCCTACTTTTAAAACTATATTTCTTATACTTTTTTCAGGGCTCATTTCGAGGGGGAACGCACAGGAACGCAGTTCCGGCAGTTCCCTAAAGAAGTCACATGTCAGGTGGCCCCGCCCACCTGACTCTCGGCCATTTTGGGCCCGTTTCATCCTTGATTGGGGCTGAAATGGCCTGGATCAGGCCTCTTGACAGGTGGTGGATCACTCTCCTGTTCAGCAGCGGCCCGATCCTGACCATTTTGGTCCCCTTTTCGGCCATTTACACCCCCTTTTTGCTATTTAGGGCCCAATTTTGGTCCTGAATGGCCAGGATTAGGTCCAAAACAGCCAGGATAGGTGATGTCAGGGGGTGTGGCATATGCAAATCAGTTATGCCAATGACACACTTCCAGTGATGTCAAGAGGTGTGGCATATGCTAATGAGTTATGCTAATGAGTTATGCTAACGAGTTCCTCCAGCTCTTTTTCTACGAAATGACTCGTGCTTTTTTTCACTCCGTGAAATTAAAACTTGGCAAGAAACACATGATCACTGTCGGGTCATTCACTCGAGGGAACATTTTTTTAAAAAAAAATTATTTGTATTGTCTGTGTTGGTAAATGTAATAAAAGCATACTGTCAACATAGCGCTTTTGTCCTGCTGCCTTCTAAACTTGCTTGTGGGAGATGGTTTGAGCCGGAATTGTTTTGGGTGTGTGTGTGGGGGGGAGGTAACTGTGCATTTCCTGCATTGTGCAGGGGGTTGGACTAGATGACCCTAGAGGTACCTTCCGACCCTATGATTCTATGATTGTAAGTGAGGGCTGAATGATTCTTGGCAGCTAGGTTTTTCTGCCACTCTTTACTACTGACTCTGTGTCCAAGTAGCTATAAGGGGCAGAGCTACTCAAGCAACTGTGATTTCTGAATTCTGATGTAATCAAATTCTCTTGACAGAAGAAGCAGAAAGAGGGATTTCACCCCCTTCCCCCTGCAGCCTACCGACCTGGGTGGTTATTATAACCCTAAGAATAAACTTTCCTGTGGTCAAAGGGACTACTTGGAGGAGGAGGAAGAAGGGTAGATCTGTGACCGCCAAAGCCTTCCTCTGATGCTTCACTGGATCCAATCCATTGCGTGTGGTTGTTTTCAGTGAACAGGTGCACAGTTGTCCTTCGTCTTCTTTTAAATGATTGAGAAGTGTCAACCAATCACACTTCGGTTTCCCCCCCCCTTTAGGCTAAACTCACAAGCCACAATTCAAAGCAGATTGCAGGGCACATCTCTGTTGGGTAATGGCTAGACATGGGCATGAACAGATACTCCCCCCCTGAACATGGTGTTTGTTGTTCGTTGCCATCTACGAACAATGAACAACGAACATTGATGAACATTATCTGTTCACGAACATGTTCATTGTTCGTTGTTCATGGGGGCCAGCAGGCTCTCCTCCAGCCATCAAGATCCCTACTGCACCACTCCCAGAAACCCTACCTGAGCAGGCAGCAGGAAATGTACCAATAATAAATAATAGCTTGGCCCCAGAGCCTGGCAGCAGCCCTGGAACCTGAAGGGGTAGATCCCTATCCCACCACACACAAAGAAAATTCAAGCTCCAATGCACTCACCCTGTCTCTCTAACAGCAGAATCAAAAAGAGTCCAGTAGCACCTTTAAGACTAACCAATCTTATTGTAGCATAAGCTTTCAAGAATCACAGTTCTCTTCGTCAGATGCATGGAGGGACAAAAGAAACTGGTCAGATATAGAGGAGGAGAGGGGAGGGCGGGTTAGATGAAAACAGCTCCTTCTGATATGTAGATGCAAACAGTTCCTTCTGATATGGAGATCAGTTTACTTTTGTAAAGGTTCAGAGGAGTTAGAAGTGTTAGTCTGTAGTAGCAAAATCAAAAAGAGTCCAGTAGCACCTCCAAGACCAACCAATTCCACTGCAGCACAAGCCTTCGAGAATCACAGCTCTCCCCGCCAGATGCATCTGACAAAGAGAACTGCGATCCTCGAAAGTCCACGCCAGGTGCCACTGGCCTCCCCCTGACCCCACTTCTGTAAAGGAAATCAGTTACCTGTGATAATGAGATAACCACTCATAGCCCAGGAAGATTCTACCTACTACCAAAAATCCATAAACCAGGTAACTCGGGACGCCCCATTGTTTCAGGAAGAGGCACTATCACAGTAGGAGTCTCAGGATACATGGACTCTATCCTCAGGCCCTATGCCACCAGCACACCCAGCTATTTACGGGACACTACTGACTTCCTCAGGAAAATACAGTCCATTGACAACCTACCAGATGACACCATCCTAGCAACCATAGATGTGGAGGCTTTATACACCAATATCCCATGTCCAGATGGACTGCAAGCCATAAGGAATATTATCCTGGACAAAACCACAGCACACCTCGCCACTGAACTGTGTCACTTCGTACTCACTCACAATTACTTCGAATTTGGTGACAGCTTATATCTACAGGTTAATGGCACAGCCATGGGCACACGCATGGCACCACAATATGCTAACATATTCATGGCGGACTTGGAGCAATGCTTCCTCAGCTCCCATCCACTGGAACCACTACTATACTTAAGATTCCTAGATGACATCTTCATCATTTGGACGCATGGGAAGGAAGCCCTTGAGAGATTTCATCAGGACTTCAATAACTTTCACCCTACTATCAACCTAAGCCTGGACCATTCTACACAACAGGTACACTTCCTGGACACCACTTTACAACTACATAATGGACGGATAAATACCACCTTATACCGGAAACCAACAGACCGATACTCATATCTACATGCCTCCAGCTACCACCCTAAACATACCACTCGGTCTATTGTCTACAGCCAAGCCTTACGTTACAACCGTATCTGCTCCAAAGCTCTTGATCGAGACTTCCACTTAAGAGATTTACAACAAGCGTTTTTGGGGCTATAGTACCCACCAAATGAAGTGAGGAAACAAATCAACAGGGCCAGACTAGTACCCAGAAACAGTCTGCTCCAGGACAAAGCTAAAGGAACTAACAACAGAACACCACTGGTTGTCACCTATAGTTCCCAACTCAAACCCATCCAACGTATCATCAGTGAGCTACAACTCATCCTGGAAAATGATACCTCTCTCTCAGAAGCCCTGGGTGGAAGACCTTTCCTTGCCTACAGACAGCCCCCCAACCTTAAACAACTTCTCACTTACAATCATGAATCGGCTAGCAGAGTCACCAGCACAGGTACCAGGCCCTGCAACAGACCCAGATGCCAGCTCTGCCCTTATATCTACCCAGGGAATACAATTACAAGACCCAATGGCATCAACTACACTGTCTCTGGCTCTTACAGCTGCTCATCCTCCAATCTGATACATGCCCTCATGTGCGAACAATGTCCTTCTGCTCTGTACATTGGACAAACCAGCCAACCTCTACGCAAAAGAATAAATGGACACAAATCTGACGTTAGAAATGGCAACGTCCAGAAACCAGTGGGAGAACACTTCAATCTACCAGGACATTCCATCAAGGACTTAAAGGTCACTGTAGTTCAACAGAAACCTTTCAAAAACAAAATCCAATGGGAAGCTGCTGAATTGGAATTCATATGTAAATTTGACTCTGTCAAGCTGGGACTGAATAGGGACTATGAGTGGTTATCTCATTATCACAGGTAACTGATTTCCTTTACAGAAGCGGGGTCAGGGGGAGGCCAATGGCACCTGGCGTGGACTTTCGAGGATTGAAGTTCTCTTTGTCAGATGCATCTGGCGGGGAGAGCTGTGATTCTCGAAGGCTTGTGCTGCAGTGGAATTGGTTGGTCTTGGAGGTGCTACTGGACTCTTTTTGATTTTGCTACTACAGACTAACACTTCTAACTCCTCTGAACCTTTACAGAAGCAAACTGATCTCCATATCAGAAGGAGCTGTTTGCATCTACATATCAGAAGGAGCTGTTTGCATCTAACCCGCCCTCCCCTCTCCTCCTCTATATCTGACCAGTTTCTTTTGGCCCTCCATGCATCTGACGAAGAGAACTGTGATTCTCGAAAGCTTATGCTACAATAAAATTGGTTAGTCTTAAAGGTGCTACTGGACTCTTTTTGATTTTGCCACTACAGACTAACACGGCTAACTCCTCTGGATCTCTAACAGCAGCTGTCTCTCCCTGAGAGCCAGAGCTGGGAGCCCCCCTCCCACCTGGTCTTTTCCTCTTGTAACAAATTTGGTGCTCCAGTCCACACTTGGAAGGAAGACCTGCCTCTCAAACTAAATTGGACTTAGATTGGGGTTTCTAGGGCAACAGCAGAAGTTCAGACAGAGTTCAGGCAGTCCCTGCCTCTGGTTGCCAAGGGGATTGATTGCAGGTGCCAGACTGTCTGGCTTGGAGAACAGCAAGACAAACAGCAACAACAAGGCTTGCAACAACCACCTGTTCGTTTAGAATGGGCCCTCACAAACAGCTTGTTTGTGGGCTGTTCCTGGCTTTTTTTAGTTCGTATTGCTGTTTGTGCCCGTCTCTCGTAATGGCCCCTGAGTATCTTTTAGCTTCTCTTTCCGAGACTGATCATTAGGCTTTTAAAATCGCCTTTGTGGCTGTCCTTGGAACCCTTGCAGGTTTGAAAACATTCTTCATACAGATCAAGATGGGTAGCCATGTTAGTCTGTCTGAGGCAGTAGAAAAGAGCAAGAGTCCAGTAGCACCTATAAGACTAACAACATTTGTGGTAGGGTATAATATTGATATTGATATTGATATTGATATTGATATTGATATTGATATTGATATTGATATTGATATTGATATTGATGCACCTATACCTGGCTGATACTTAGGTCTCTGGTGGAAACTTGTATCAGCTCAGCAAGGCCAATCAATGATAACATGCGATCTTTATTTATTATTGATTGTGTTGTGTGTAATTCAAACAACAACAACAACATTCGATTTATATACCGCCCTTCAGGATGACTTAACACCCACTCAGAGCGGTTTACAAAGTATGCCATTATTATCCCCACAACAAAACACTGTGAGGTGGATGGGGCTGAGAGAGCTCTGAGAGAGCTGTGACTGACCCAAGGTCACTCAGCTGGCTTCAAGCAAAGAAGTGGGGAATCAAACCCAGCTCTCTAGATTAGAGTCCTGCGTTCTTAACCACTAAACCAAACTGGGTCTCTTCTGCTCACTTCACTCCACAGCTCACTTCAGAAAGCTCATCCCCTACCACAAATTTTGTTAGCCTTATTGGTGCTACTGGACTCCTGCTCTTTTCTACTCTTCTTATACTGCAGAAACTAGGTTCTTTTGTTAGGTGTACATTTGGTCCATGAAAATAAACGTGGATTTCAAAAACACAGATTGTAAATTTTGATCCGTCATAAAAGGTACACATCTGCTTAGCATCTATGCCCCATCTTCAAACTGGTGAGCAAAACAGCCATTACTTTCTGATCATTTGCAACTTCCTCTTGCCCCTATTGATCACTGATGTTCAGTTTTTGCGGAGAGGTCCCACATCAAAGAACTTGTCCCCTGTTCTCCTACTTAGCTTTTGATTTCAGTTTCCCAGCTTCAGGCAAAAGAGAAAATTAAAAGCAGAGACAGAATGATTTTTCAAATGTAATCTCTGCAAACAGAAGTATTTTGGTTTCCCTTTTTATCGATTGGTTTCCGAAGAAAAGCCTCCAATTATAGAAGGACTTTGGATGAAAAAGCAAAGAGAAAAACCCAGCCCTTCCAAATAGTGTTGTAATAAATCGAGGGGTTGTCAGGTGTCCTAATAAAACAAGCAATAATTTTAACTGAAATCCAATTCCAGACAAGAGGTGTATGTAGGGCGAGAGTGGGGGATAGTCAACGATCCTAAGGCAGGCAATTGGATTTGACGTTCTGTAGTCAAGAACTGATATAAAAAGCATTAGATACAGAAAACTGGATGATTCACAAAGTTTGAAAAGAATTTCTCAACAAAGTAGAGAAGAGGTCATGGGTGATATCTTGCCGTATTTCTTGCCTACTTTTCTTCCAGTGTCCTAGGCAAAGCACATGGAATCTGACGAAGAAAGCTGTGGTTCTCAAAAGCTTATGCTGCAGTAAAGTTGGTTAGTCTTAAAAGTACTACTGGACTCTTTTCTATCTGACCAGAGAAACCTTGTGACGTAGGTTAGGCTACAGCAGGAATCCCTAACCTTTTTGGGCCTGCAGATACCATTGGAATTCTGACACTGGGTGGTGGGCTCAGCCTAGGGTTGCTAGGCCCCCTCAACCTCCCGGCGGGGAACAGGGGCCTGGCACTTACCTTTGGGGGGGGGTGCGTGCGCAGAGCATGCGTGCGGCCCCACAGGCACGATGATGTCACTTCAGGAGTGAGATCATCACGTACCCCCGGGTAGGCCCATTTTTGGGTGCTGTGGAGCATTCCTGTGCTCCGCAGCACTCCTGTGCTCCGCAGCCCTGGAAACGGGCCATTCTGCCGCGGATTGGGCCCGTTTTTGAGGCGCTGTGGAGCACAGGAGCGTTCTTGTGCTGCGCAGCACCTCAAAATGGGCCCGATCCATGCTGAAACAGGTCCATTTTGGGGCGCCGTGGAGCGCAGGAGCACTCTTGTGCTCTGCAGCTGCTGAAAACGGGCTCGTTTTGTGGTGGATCAGGCCCATTTTGAGCGCTGCAGAGCACAAGAGTGCTCCCGCGCTCCACAGCAGCCCTGATCTGGGGCCAAAACAGGCCCGATCCTGGTGGCTGCGGCGCACACGAGCACGCCGCGGCGTGGGGGAGCACACAAAGGAAGTTGCGCGTGCTCCCGCTGCTCAGGTAAGTGGGGGTGGGGTGTGGGGAGCGGGGGTGGGGGATCCCTAGCACAGCCACAAAATGGCTGCCACAAAAGGCAGAAGCAACCACAAAATCTAAGGGGGTAAAAACATGGATAACTCTAATTGTAGCTCTTCAGCATTTCAGGCAGAAGCTCTGTTTAACAGGATGCCTTTTAAAATGAACATACTGTATAAAAATATTTTCTCGTAACGGCGGCTAGAATCTTGTAGCGTACTATTGGAAACGTCAAAGAATACCTACACAAGAAGAACTAGTGGTGAAGATAACGGAGAGTGCAGAAATGGACACACTGACTTTAATATTGAAAGGACAAATGGAAGAAGACTTTGCTGGGCCTTGGACTCTATTCTACGATTGGGCTCAAAATGATAAAGACTCGAGTGCATTAAGGATATAAAGGCTTTAATGTAATTTCTTTCAACCATCACAGCCTACCTATTTGTAGTACTAGTGTTTCCTATTTTTTCCCCTTCCCACCCCCCTCTACCCTCATTTCCCCCTGCTTTGATTTTCTGAAAAGTTAATAAAAATATATAAAAAGGGAAAAAAATTATTTTCTTGCACACACCCAGTCATACAGTGAAGATCTTTGCGGTGTGGTGGCAGCAGCTGCCAAAGCAGCTTCTTCAAAATCTGCACAGCCAGTCAGATCTCCAGTGGCAAATCAAAAGCCCTGCTGGGCAAAAGCCCTACTTGGCCATGCCCATATTCTAAAAACATTTGGAGGGCACCAAGAAAGGTGTCCACAGGCACCAGGTACTACACCGGGGAATCCTGAGATAGTGACTAGTTGCCAGTCGGTGGGGGATCCCCCACTCCCACCCTCCACCCCCCATCCCCGCTTACCTGGCCAGTGGATGAACGTGGCTCCCAGGGTGTGCTCCTGGGTGGTGTGGCACATTCCTGGGTTGATTTCAGTGGGCTGAAATTGGTCTGCTGCAGAGTGTGGGAGAGCTCCTGGGGCAGCACGTGGCCTTTATGATGCGTGCTGGAAGTGATGTCATCATGTAGCCCCGGGAGCCTAAATGCACTCTGCGCACGTGTGAGGACATCTGCACAGTTGAGTGCCTGGTCTCCCACCTCCTGCCCAGAAGGTAAGGGGATCTGGCAACCCTAATAGTGACTGACCCAGGGCTTTTTTCTGGGAAAAGAGGTGGTGGAACTCAGTGGGTTGCCAGCACAGGGGGCAACTTCTGGAGGGAGGTGATGCCCCTGGTACCACATGCGCAAGTGCAAAGTGCACGCATGCTTCGGGGACTGCACAATGATGTCACTTTGGGTCAGCTGGAACAAGGGGAGGAGTTTTTAAAAATTTAAATCACCCTCAGCGAAAATGGTCGCATGACTAGTGGCCCTGCCCCCTGATCTCCAAACAGAGGGGAGTTTAGATCACCCTCCGTGCCATGCACAGAGGGCGATCTAAACTCTCCTCTGTCTGGAGTTCAGGGGGCAGGGCCACCAGCTATGTGACCATTTTCAAGAGGTGCTAGAATTCCGTTCCACCATGTTCTGACTGAAAAAAAGCCCTGAACTGACCCATGAGTAGCCAGCAGCTTCATGGATGAGCAAATATTCGAATCCCAATCTTCCTGGTTTGACACTGTTCTGCTGAATAATATTGTTATAATATCATAGCCATTCAGCAGTTGTCCTATATGCTTCTTAGTGAATGGGAAATATAGGTTACTAGAGTTAGACAGAACTGAAAAATTCTTATAATTCATTTTTAAAAATATCAGTACATCTCATGACCAAAACCATCACATTTCTTGCCTAGGCAATGAGGCACGTAAGATTTTTCTAGCGCTGGACAGGGAGCCGAATGTTACATGTTCTAGTGAAGCAAAGCTCAGATCGTTCAGGGTATTAAAGAGGAAAGTAATGAGGACACTCATCCTCCTCAGTTAAGCCATATATTTGGGGTACATTCTTGGGCCAGCCACTCTGTCTAAAATATTGTTGGTCCATCTATGGCCAAGACTGATCTTTCAGCCTGCCTAATCCTTCTTGTATGGAGCAAGGGAACAGAGTACAGGTTGTGCATCAGAACAATCAGATGTTGCGGCACCCCCATTTCTTTAAGAAATGGAAAAGTGGAAGCCGGTAGGAAAAGAGGAAGACCTAAAACAAGATGGCTTGACTCAATAGAAGGAGCCACATCCTCCAGTTTGCAGGATCTGAGCAAGTCTGCCAATGATAGGATGTTTTGGAGCTCTTTCCTTCATAGGGTCGCCATAGGTCAGAGGCGACTTGATGGCACATAACATACCCACGTGGCGCAAGGGATCTGTCAGTATGCCCTGTGAAAGATTTCTTGATGTGCTACTAGACTCTTTTACTACAGACTAACATAGCTACCCACCTGAAACTATTGAAGTAGATGTGTATCCTTAGAATTTGGTCTGGCAACACCAACTTCTTAAGAATGCAGGACTCCTATTGGTAGAATCAGGAAGCAAACAGGAGGGGTCCTTTCAGACGAAAACCGGCAAACACAGGGAAGATAACTTTCCTGCAGCTGCCAACTCTGTGCTCCCCATCTCCCCCGGCTCCCCAGAGGCAATTTTCACCTTGGCCATTTTCATGCGTCTTTAAAATAGCGCAATACTCACAGCACAGCAACCTTTATTGGCATAAATAATACAGACAAAACAGGAGAAATGTTGTGGAATAAATTCATAGGGCAGCACAATCGTGTCCCCAGACAGCAAAATTATCTCAGGATACAGCACAGTCATAGACGATACTCACAGAAGGCCACCGGCTTCCTCACGTGATTTTTGATGCGTGGCTGCCTGCCTCTGATTTGTACATGAATGGCGTCAAAAACCGTGCAAGGAAGCTGGCAGCCTTCCGTGAGTTTCGGGCTATTTTAGAGACGTGTGAAAATAGCCCTTATCTGGGCTAACTTCTTTTGGAGCTTAGCTTGTGGGGGGGGGGGAGCGCAATCTCTAAAGTATGGTCATTTTCACGTCTTTATCATGGTGCAAAATTGTGCAAAATTCACAGAACAATGTGATTTCTGACATCATCTTGCCATGAAATGGAATCATGATGGGGTGACGTCATGATGTTAAGCCTGAACCTTTGAATATCATCACCTTGTTGCCGAGTCTAGATTGGAAAACTGCTGGAGATTTGGGAGGGCAGAGCCTGGGAAGGGCAGTGTTTGGAGAGGGGAGGGTCCTCAGCAGGGTAAAATGCCAGGCCGACCCTCCAAAGCAGACATTTTCTCCTGGGGAACTAATCAGGTGTAATTTCAGGAGATCTCTAGGCACCAACATCATAGAAGAGCTCTGGCATAGTGTGGTTCTATTTGTGTCTTACCCGCATTACAATCTGGGCTGCCACGTTCTGCAGCACCATCAGAGTAGCTCTGCGTAGAGTGCATTGGAGCGGTGCTGTCTAGCCCCAAGGCGACAATGGCATGATTTCCAGGCCCTCATCAAGTGCAGTTTCTCCCCAGAAAGGGTGCAGTTTCTCTCCAGAGGAAAGGACTCTTGGCAAACTGTACAGTTCGTGGTCCCAGGCCCAGCTGTGGATCAAGTGGTCGCCCAAGGCTGAAAACCCAAGTTTGTCGTCCGCAGGAGTAATCTAAGGAGTGACATGTTTAAAAGACAGATTGCCACTGAGTAGCAGTAATTACGGCTGGGTACCTGGGGGAGACGTTTATAACTCACTAAAATCTACCTTTTTTGTTGTTGTTGCAAGCCTATTAAACAAAGCTGTTTAATGGAGAACAAGAAATTACAGCTCCTCTGAGACTCTTCCATTTTGTAGCTTGTACAACAGCAACAACAACAACAAAAAAGGTGGATCTTGACTCCCTTCCTGGGGGAGTGCTGAGAAATCTCTTCAGCTAGTCAATGACAGTTTTCCAGAGGCGCAGCTTAACTTCTATTTAAGCACTAAACGGGCATCTTGATCCTATCAATATGCATAGCCTTGACAACGGATCAAATGACTTGCCCTGATGTAAGTACAACAACACTGTATGCTCAGCAGCCAGTGCTGCGTCTCTTCTGCAGTGACAGCTGTCAGCCACAAACAGATTATGGGAGGAACACAGAATTTCAGCCCCAGGTTTCAATCAATACATGAATCCCCTCCGCTTTTTGGTTTTTAAGCATTCAGCCTGATGAAAGAGTTCTGGGGAACCTAAAACCTGTAAACTGTATTGTGTCATTTTGGTTGGTCCTAATAAAAGGTGTATTGCGGGATTTTCGTTTTTCGTCCCATTCCTTTGGCCTCACTGTTACCTTGGCTCCGCAGCTTACAGTCCACTTGCCTCCCAAAGCCCAGCGTAATCCGTCTTTTAGCCTTCAATGATCTTCCTCTTTTAGGCCCTCTTTCAATTTTTCCCCAGTCCCGCATTCTTCTTCACTCAGCTCTGTGCTTCTGTTGTCTGTCTTCCTCACAGACCCCTAGGCTTCCCAGTTGATTGCCAGTGGTGGGAACTTCTCCCAGGAATTTGCCTTGTTGTCTGCCGATCACTGGCAAACCCCCTGGCAATTACTCGCCACTGGCAGGCAACCTGGGAAAGCACACAGTGGGAGTGCTCCCAGTAGGGCATGATGACATCGTTTCCTGAAGTGACATTGTCATGCTCGCTGTGAGCATGTTCCTGTGCTTCTCTGGGGCAAATTTTGACCCCAAGTGGGCCAAACTTGCTCTGTGCAAGGCACGGCAGCACATCCATAGCTGTCATCCTGTGCCACTTAGCTTCCCAAATTCCTGCTATATCTCAGACTGTTCTTCCTAAGCTGTAACCCTGAGCAGTTGGAATATTCATGGATATTCTATTGTATCACAGTAGTTTTTCCAGATGATTGAGTTGCCGACCTCCAGTTGGGGGCTGGAGTTCTCCTGAAATTACAACTAGTCTCCACACTAGAGACAAGTTCCCTTGGAGAAAAAAGACAGCTATGGAGAGTGGTTCCTATGGCATCACATCTCTGCTGAACTAACTCCCTCTCCTCCCCAATATCTGATATCCCCAGGCTCCACCTAAAAATCTCTACAAATTTCCGATGCTGGAGTCGGCAGCCCTATCGGAGGATAAGGGTTGTCGACGGCATTCAGTTGTATTATACAGACGTCGAGATGGCTCTTTTTAAAGAATTGTCTGATTTTTGACTGCCATTGGAAACCCTCTGCTCCCAATCCAATGATTATTAAAGTATGTGAAGGGAAAAACTATTCTGTTGCATTTATGACTTTATAAATCTATATGTTGCTGGATGCAAATACAAGTTCCCTGCTATCAATCTGACAGTGGACTCCTCCCGTATGTCTACATTTGCTCACATAAGGAGGTGTAGTTTGCTTTGCGAGAGCTATTTTTTCCAGTTCCTATTAACACCCCAAGTTCCAACCCTTAGATATCAAAACGTTTATCTGCTGAGCTATGTGTGAACCGAACTGCAGTTGTACATCTGTTGCGAAAACACACAAAGGACTTTTCGATGACTGCTGGGATTGTGCTAAGGGGATGTCCAAATCCTATCTGCAACTTTCCATCCTACATGATGTTCCTCGACCTTTCGTTCCCTTGACCCCCTACCTCAACTCCAGGCCCTTACTTCCACTCACTGTTTCAACAGACCCTATAACTCTTCCTGCCTCATGTCTTCTTCAGCCCTTTTCAGCTGTACCCGATGACTCTGTTTACTAGGGGGCCTCCTTACATGTTCAACCCCCCCCCATAAGTTCTACCTTGTCTTTGCAGATGTGTGACCATTTCCTGTATCTCTCACCCTCTGTTCACAGTTCCTGAACACTAGTCCTTGGGCTGAGCAGTGTGGGTCGCTGTAAATGTTACTTCCTTCACGAGTTCACCATGGAGCCAACCTGGGCTCATGCAGACCCACAGCAGCTCTGGGGAATGGCTTCCATTAAAAAAGGGGAGCCCAAATAGGCTCGGAAAGCTGCGGAGGGAAAGCTCCTATCTTTCTCCCAAGTGTTTTTCCTTGTGCAAAAACAGAGTGGCAGCAGGGGGCAGGCAGGGAGGTTTCCCATTTCTGCTACTGCAGGTGCACACAAAACCTTCACTTACAGCAGTAAAAACCGGACCCCACCCCCACTGGTGCACTGGTTCATGCTAACCATGGCATCAAGGATATGTGAGGACATATTTGGTCACATCATGAGATTCTCTGGAAAAGTCAATAATGCTAGGAAAAGCGGAAGGCAGTAGGAAAAGAGGAAGACCTAACACGAGATGGCTGGACTCAATCAAAGAAGCCACGTCCTCCAGTTTGCAAGATCTGAGCAAATCTGTTAATGATAGGATATTCTGGAGGTTTTTCATTCATAGGGTAGCCATAGATCGGAGGTGACTTCACGGCACATAATACACACACACATTATTTAAAATAAAGGATAGAAACTTATATTGGGAATTGATCTGGATGGCTATATCTGACTATCAAAAATATTTTTGATATTTAAAAAACCTTTTTCACAGGTACTTAACATAAATAGATAATCTTTTTTGTTTGTTTTCTTAACTTTATTTTCCCCCTTTTTTATTTTGTCAAAAAGGGTACAGAAAGAAAAAAGGAAAGGGAAGGGAGTAATAAAGTCACAGAGATTTTACAGCTGTTCGCTACAAGTAAAATATAAAGCACACAAATTTTAAAAAGAGCTTAACCTTTATCAACATTTGTCCTTATTGAAGTGAAGTTTACAACCAATATTATGTCCAATTAATATATATTTTCCCTCTATACTACACAAACTGAGTACCTACCTCCTCCTTCCCGATCAATAATAAAAATTGGTGAACAAAAAGAAAGAACTTCCTCTCCCATTATTACTATAATATCTCAGCTTATTTCTTAATGTAACTAATTAATACGGCTTTTAATATAAAAATCATTTCTACTTATCATTAACTTTATACCTTTATTATCATAATATGTATCACCAATTATATGTTCAAACATTTTCAACATTTTTACACTATAACCTCTTATCAACTGTATACAATGAATCAGTATATAATCTTGTTCCGATTTTCAAGACTGAAGCATCTTATATATTTTATCCTTTATAAGCAAAATAATTCCTCCATTTCTCTTCAAGTTCTCTAACTGGTCTTCTGTTTATATAACTGGTCAATTTTGCCATTACTGCATATTCTGCCATCTTGTCTTTCCAAATTTCTCTGGATGGGCATTCTTCTTCCTTCCATTTGCTTGCAAATGTCACTCTTGCCGCCGTCAGCAAATATCTAAATAGTTCCTGTAATTGTCGAAGGCTTTCACGGCCGGAGAACAATGGTTGTTGTGGATTTTCCAGGCTGTATCGCCGTGGTCTTGGCATTGTAGTTCCTGACGTTTCGCCAGCAGCTGTGACTGGCATCTTCAGAGGTGTAGCACCAAAAGACAGAGATCTCTCAGTGTCACAGTGTGGAGAAGATGTTGGCAGGTTGTTTATATCTACTCAGGAAGGTGGGTTTAGGCTGAGTCATCCTGTAAGAGTTTCCCAGGGTGTGGAATGTTAATGGAGGGAGGCTTCACTGTATCCTGAGGAGGTTCTTTTGCATATGGACACTGAGAGATCTGTCTTTTGATGCTACACCTCTGAAGATGCCAGTCACAGCTGCTGGCGAAACGTCAGGAACTACAATGCTAAGACCATGGCTATACATCCCGGAAAATCCACAACAACCATAGTTCCTGTAATGTTTTATAAATAGATAATCTTTTGACAAACAAAATGAAGTTGTTCCTTGCATCAATGAGAGACTGCTTGCTGCATTTGAAAATAGATGTTGCTGCGGAGGAGGAACTGATCTGGATAGCTGTATCTGCATATCAAAGTCCTTAAGAAAACTTTCCCACAGGCACTTAACAGAAATAGATAGGGTGTATCAAGTTGTACCCTGTCTTTCTCCCCAGTGGAGACCCAAAGTGCTTAGATTGTTCACCTTTCCTCCATTTTATCCTCATAACAGCCCTGTGGGGTAGGTTAGGCTGTGAGTGTGAGACTGCCTCAAGATCACCCAGCAAGAACCTTTGGAGCAGGAAGCAGCATAGGTCCAAATGCTGGTCCTGGCACCCCAAAATAAGCCACGAAGCACCCAGATTCACAGAATCCATTGTCCTACATATAAACATTGGACCAGGATCTCCATTGGCTTAATATTAACTTTATTTAAGCGTGAAAATTCTTGTTCAGCTGTGATGCTGCCTGCCAATAGTGGCTGTTGCTGGCCTAGGAAGAGAGATGGGCACGAACAGCAATACAAACTAAAAAAAGCCACGAACAGCCCAATCTGCTGTTCGCGAACAAGCTGTTCACGGGGCCCCATTCTAAACGAACGGGTGGTCGTTGCAAGCCTCGTTCGTTGCTGTTTGTCAAGCCAGACAGTCTGGCACCTGCAATCAATTTCCTTGGCAACCGGAGGCAGGGACTGCCTGAACTCTATCTGAACTCCTGCTGTTGCCCTGGAAACCCCAATCTAAGCCCAATTTAGCTTGATAGGCAGGTCTTCCTTTTAAGTGTGGAGCTCCACATTTGTTACAAGGAAGCAAAGAGCCGGGGGGGGGAGGGGGGCTCCCAGCTCTAGTTTTGCAGACAGTGGAGAGGGAGAGAGACAGCTGCTGTTGGCATTTTGAGAGAGAGAGTGCATTGGAGCTTGAATTTTCTTTGTGTGTGGTGGGATATGGATCTACCCCTTCAGGTTTCAGGGCTGCTGCCAGGCTCTGGGCCAAGCTATTATTTATTATTGGTACATTTCCCACTGCCTGCTCAGGTAGGGTTTCTGGGAGTGGTGTGGTAGGGATCTTGATGGCTGGAGGAGAGCCTGCTGGCCCCCATGAACAACGAACATGTTCGTGAACAGGTCATGTTAGTCAGTGTTCATTGTTCGTGGATGGCAATGAACAACGAACACCATGTTTGGGTTTTTTTCTGTTTGTGCCCCATGTCTACCTAGGAACACTGGTCTATGTGGCTTTACATGTGTTTCTTCCTAGGTCAGCTTACTAAAACAATACAATGCAACAGGTGTGTTGGCACCTGAACTTTTGTGCATTATCCGAAACACTCATTTGCTGGCTCAGCAACATCAAAGTTTTCAAAACTGCTGATCGTCTGTTTTCTGTCACAGTCCCAGAAGGTAACTTGGAACCAGGCATATAGCCAGCTCCTTCGTCCCTGCATCCAATGTATTCTTAGTAAAACCTCATTCCTGTGCTGGAAAAGATCTGGACTAACAACTGCTTTAGAGTCAATGTGCAAAACCAGCACTGATACGTAGCAAATGCACCCACATGAATGCATATTGAAAGCCGAAGTGGAGTAGTAGCTAGAGTGTTAAATTAGATCTGGATAGTGTTGTCAAGTCCCCTTACCCTCCTGGAGGGAGGGGGGGGGGACCTGGCATTCATCTTCTTCGATCTGTTCATGCGTGCACATGCTCCTTGGGGCAGTGTGATAACATCACCCAGTGTGATAACATCGCTTCCAGGAAGTGATGTCATCATGTAGGCCAGGGAGCTCGATGACATCACTCCTGAGAGTGATGTTGTCGCGTTGCCTGGGCAGCATGCCTAGGAGGCCTGTTTCCCTGCCCTTCCCCTCTGCTGGCCAGGTTTGTGGTGGTGGTGGTGGTGGGGGAGAAGGTGGAAGCAGGGGATTCCTCACCTCCACCAGGGGACCTAGGATCCCTAGTGTCGTAGCCCAGTCTGAGAGTGAGGTCTCCTCTGGAGGAGAGGAGCCTCGTGTAGCCAGCCAGGACTCCTCAGGAGAAGAAGAGTTCTGTGTAGCCAGCCCTAGCCCTGACTCAGCAGAAGCCAGCAATCATGAGCAGCAGCTGCTGGCTGATCAAGGCTCACAGCTAGCAGCTGAGACACCAGCACCCTCTAGCCCCAATACCACAGGGGAAGCTCAGCCAGGAACTTCCACAGGGGAGGCTCAGGCAGGGACTGCCAGCACCACAGGGGAAGCCCAGCCAGGGGCTTCCACCCCCCCCAGGCTCACCCACACCTAAAGAGCGCCGCAGGCAGCGCCAGAGACTGGAACTGCAGGAGAGACGGCGCAGTGCTCGTCTCCTGAGCCAACGCCAGCTGCTGGAGAGTGATGATGAGTAGCATCAGGATGGAGCCCCAGCAGCTGGCTGAAAATCACGCCTGGCTATAAAAGCCAGTCAGGAGCAACTGCCAGGCGTGGAAGCAACGTGTCAACTACCTGCAACCACTCCCTGGTACCTTGTGTCTTGCTCTTGCCCGCACCTTGACTTGATACCCTCGTGCTCTGACTTACGGACTGGACTGGGCTTGGCTTTTTGGATCCTGGAGGCAACCCTGGCATTAACCTTGTGCTCTGACTACGGACTGGACCTGGCTTGTGACTTTTGAACACCCCTTGGCTTTGTGCTGGTACCTGGACTACCAGCTTGGGCGGGCCCAGCCCATGACACCTAGATCTGGGAGATTTAGTTTTCAATTCCCACTCTGCATGGAAGGTGGATAGGTGACCTTGGGCCAATCACTCTCTTCTAGCCTAACCTATCTCACAGGGTTGTTGTGAGAGGAGACTGATGTTGGGTTCCCATTATGGAGGAAAATGGGTTCCCACTTTGGGTTCCCATTATGGAGAAAAATGAAATCCAGCCCTCAAGTCAGAGTTGACTTATGGCAACCCCTGGTGGGGTTTTCATGGCAAGAGACTAACAGAAGTAGTTTGCCATTACCTGCCTCTGCAACCCTGTTCTTCATTGGAGGTTTCCCATCCAATTACTAACCAAGGTCAACCCTGCTTTGCTTCTGAGATCTGGCAAGATCAGGCTTTTCTGGCCTATCCAGGACAGGGCATGGAAAAAGGAGGTTACAAGTAAGTAAGATATTGGTGTTGAGAAGTTCCTACTCCTCTTTTAAACTAGGCATTTGAGTCATATGGACTCAATAAATGGTAAGTACTTTTTGATCTTTCCTCAATTCTTGGTGTTTTAAAACAGAAGGTAACTGTTAACAGTCAGATATTTATCTGGAGTCAGATGTCTACAATGCTGTTTCTGACTGACAAGAGTTCTTTAGGAACTACATACTTGAGAGCCAGTTTGGTGTAATGGTTAAGAGTGGTGGGATTCTAATCTGGAGAGCCGGGTTTGATTCCCCACTCCTCTGCTTGAAGCCAGCTGGGTGACCTTGGGCTAGTCACAGCTTCCTGGAGCTCTCTCAGCCCCATCCACCTCACAGAGTGATTGTTGTTGGGATAATAATAACAACATACTTTGTAAACTGCTCTGAGTGGGTGTTAAGTTGTCCTGAAGAGCAGCATATAAATTGAATGTTGTTGTCATAATGTAGAGAGATAGAGAGGCATCTATAGGGTTGCCAACTCCTGGTTGGGAAATTCCTGGAGATTTGGGGGTGGGGCTTGGAGGGGGGATTTGGGAGAAAGAGGGACTTCAGCTGGCTATAATGCCATAGAGTCCACCTTCCAAGACAGCCATTTTCTCCATGGGAACTGATCTCTGTCACCTGGAGAGCAGTTGTAATTCTGGGAGATCTCCAGCCACCACCTGGAGGCTGGCAACCCTAGGCATCTAGTTATCTAGCTGGCTAGGAGAGAGAGCTATCAGTTCTGAGAAGGAGGAGGATATTACCCCTGAGAATACTAATCTGGAGAGAAGACAAGGAAGTGACACTTATCTGAGAGGTGCTATCCTCACATCCCTATCTGATTAATCCTTGCTGTAGGATAGGGTCTTCTTCTCTTCATCTTTGTACACCAGATGTTGCTACTTCCAACAAGTATCACACATTGTAATGCCAGGTTTTACAGAAAGCAGTGCTTGACCCTGGAGCAAATACATGCTTGACACAAAGTGTTGTCCAACTGCTTTCCTATGCATGCACGAACACATGCACGTACCCATCCATTCATCTATCGGTCGATCCATCTCTCCTTTTATGTGGAGGCAATTCCTCTTTGTAGGTGGTGGAAACTGATGACCACTCTGTATTTCCTGGGCATAATTTTTAATCATGTCAAGCACTTAGAGTACTCTCCCCACTAATATTTTTCTTAAACTCAGAGGCCCCATCTTTTATTGGTCCCGTTAAAGACACACTGCTACAGGAATGGATGGGAATGTGTTTGCATGCCTGACGGAGGCTCCTCTGCACACACGGGCCATTATGTACTGGGAAGCTGGCAGTTCACAGCAGGCCCAATTAGTGAGTGTCTCTGCTCTTTTACTTGTTTGCGTCTCTCCTGCAGCACTTGTTCCCTGTTCTGGGTACCACTCATGCTGATCATAAAAAAATCACAATTGATGTTTCCATTAGTTATAATTTACAGAGCGATTACCTTTAATTTCTCTTTTATTGTATTTTAATGGCTCAAAATTTCTTCTTGATGAGGCTGAGCGTGCTGCAGTTGCGGGTTGAGGATCTGCTTGCGCTGTGTAAGTGTCTGCGGCTCGCAATCCTGTTCCTTCAACTGAGCTAATCACAAAAGACTCCCCTACTGTCACGGCACCGTGTGGTATCAGTGGGAAATCAGTAGTATGCATTTGGTTGAAGAATGGAGAAAAGAAGCTCTGCTCTGCTCCTAACACACACATATTGAGAGCTGTCTTGCTTCAGTACGCATCTTCTGGGCCAGGACTACATTTAAATTATCTCACAAATGCGTACAATTTTAACACAAAGTAGCTATAGAAAAGAATGGTGACATTCATAGTCAAAACCAGGGGTCATTTCATAGAAAAAGAGCTGGAGGAACTCATGAGCATAACTCATTAGCATATGCCACGCCCCTTACCATCACCAGAAGTGTGTCATTAACATAACTGATTTGCATATGCCACACCCCCTGACATCACCTATCCTGGCTGTTTTGGACCCAATCCTGGCTACTCAGGGCTGAAATTAGGCCCAAAATGGCAAAAAGGGGCTGAAAATGTCTGAAAAGGAGCCCAAAATGGTCAGGACCGGGCCTCTGCTGAGTGGGAGAGTGATCCACCACCCGTCAGAGGTCCGATCAGGGCTGTTTCGGCCCCAATCCAGGCTGAAACGGGCCCAAAATGGCCAAGAGTCAGGTGGGCGGGGCCACCTGACATGTGACCTCTTTGGGGAACTGCCGGAACTGTGTTCCGGTGCGTTCCCCCTTGAAATGAGCCCTGGTCAAAACTTAAAACCAAAGAAAGGTAATATCCCAAACTCAGGGAGCCTTCTTTGTTTGGTGGGAGCCAGGGATTTCTCTTTCTGTGGCATATTCCCTACAGTGGGATCTGCAGTGTGGCCTGGGAATGGCTAGATTTATGATGTACGGCTACTGAAAGAAATTTTTTTTTTTTTTGAAAAAATTTTATTGGGTTAGAATCCATTATTTCCACATTTACATTCAATTTTCCCCAATTTTTTCATCTCTAACCCCCTCCCTTTCCCCCCCCCTTTTTGTTGACTTCCAACAGCTTTCCAACCCTTTGTCCCCTTTCCCTTACTTTTATTAGCTTCCTCTATCTAAAACAAATATATATTCTCCATTATTCTAAGCAGTACATCCTTAACTATTTTTAACATTATATGCCCAAACTGTAAGCCTTTGTTTCCATCTTAGATAAACAATTTATCCCAATTTTTCAATTTCAGGTATTTCTATATATCATAAACCATATAGATCATACATTCGTTTATATCAAACAATTTGACTTATTCTCTATATATATTACTCATTCTATCTTTTTATAATAGTTCTATATATCTCTCCTCACGTAGTCAATCAATTTGACCCATCTATATCTTCAGACATTCAGTTTGGTACAAAACTTGTCAGAAAAAAAAAGAAAATATTGTTAGTTAATCGCTCCTTATATTTAGTCCTTATAATTAATTATTTTCTCTATGTTCTGTTTGTTAACCTATATATATCTATATATGTGTCAATCTATTAATCTGACTGCTTATTAATTCACATTTATCTCTTCTCCCCCCGGTAAAGTCTCCCCCCTCTACTTCAATACTTCAGTAGTTCTCAAACTGCCACAGTTTTCCTCCCACCTCCCATTTCTTCTCCAGGTGTTGTTTCAGCTTCTCCCAGTCTGTGTTGAACTGCCCTGAGTCCAGATCTCTCAATTTTCTTGTCATCTTGTCCATTTCAGCCATATACAGCAATTTGTAAGTCCAATCTTCAATAGTTGGCACTTCTTGTACTTTCCATTTTTGCGCATACAAAAGTCTAGCTGCTGCTGTCATATAAAATATCAACGTCCTGTGTTGGGCTGGAATTCCCTCCATTCCCAAGTTCAGTAGCAGGAGTTCTGGGTTCTTATTAATTTGAAATTGTAAAATTTCACTCATTTCTCTTATTATTTCCCCCCAGTACTGCCTGGCTACCTCACACGACCACCACATATGATAGAGGGAGCCCTCATGCTTCTTACATTTCCAGCATTTATTAGAAGTATTCGAATTCCCTAGCGCAATCTTCTTTGGTGTCATGTACCAACGATAGATCATTTTATAAATGTTCTCTTTGATATTAATACATGTCGTTGTCTTCATTGTAGTTTTCCACAAGTATTCCCATGCCTCCATTGTTATTTCTTTATTAAAGTTTATAGCCCATTTCACCATTTGTGTTTTAACTATCTCATCCTCGGTATACCACTTCAACAGTACTTGGTATACCTTGGATATTCTTTTCTTATCTTCTTTAAGAAGGGTCTGCTCTAGTTCCGAATTCTCTATTCGTATACCTCCCTTTACAGAGTCCGAATTATATAAGTCTCTGATCTGTCTATACTGGAACCAATCGTAGTTAGGTGATAGTTCCTCTTGTGTCTTTATTCTAAGTTTGGATGCTTCAGTTTTAGTTATTTCTTTATACGTTAAACATTGTTGTTCATTATCAACAGCTCTCGGGTCTATCACCTCATATGGAACCACCCACAAAGGGGTTCCTTCTTGTAGATAAATTCTGTACTTCTTCCAGATTATGTATAGACTTCTCCGAACAAAGTGATGCAGGAACATCGAGTTGACCTTTACTTTGTCATGCCATAAATATGCGTGCCATCCAAATATTTTTTTATATCCCTCTAGGGCTAATAGTTTCTTGTTCTTTAATGTCATCCATTCTTTCAACCAAACTAGGCAGATTGCATCATGATAAAGTCTCAGATTGGGCAGTTGCATTCCGCCTCTTTCCTTTGCATCTTGTAAAACTTTCACTTTCACTCGAGGCTTCTTGCCTGCCCAAACAAAATCTGATATTTTCCTCTGCCATTTTTCAAATTGTTTGGAGTCTCTGATGATTGGTATTGTCTGTAGCAAAAACATTACTCTTGGTAACACATTCATCTTAACTGCTGCAATCCTGCCCAACCATGACAAATTCAATCTATTCCATTTAATCAAGTCTCTCTCTATCTGAGTCCATAGTTTTTCATAATTGTTTTTGAATAGATCTATGTTCTTTGCAGTTAATTCGACTCCCAAATATTTCACTTTACTTGTTACTTCACAATCCGTTGTTTCCATTAACAATTGTTGTTTCTGCTTAGTCATATTTTTGCATAATATCTTTGACTTCTTTTTGTTAATGAAGAAACCTGCCAAGTCTCCAAACTCCTTGATCTTATCTATCACTCTTGGCATGTTCTCCAATGGGTCCTCTACAATTAACATTATGTCATCCGCAAATGCTCTGACCTTGTATGAATAGTCCTTTATTTTTATTCCACGAATTTCATCATCTTGACGTATTTGTATCATCAGAATCTCCAATACTAAAATGAACAACAATGGAGATAACGGGCAACCTTGTCTTGTTCCTTTACTTATCGTCAATTTCTTGGTCAATTCATCATTCACCACAATTGCTGCAGTCTGGTCTCTATAAATTTCCTTAATTGCTCTGATGAATCTTTCTCCCAATTGTAGCTTTTCCATAGTGGCAAACATAAAGTCCGGCTACTGAAAGAAATTTTAAAAGAATGAGCAAAGCAAGGAAGAATTAAATTTGATGGGATGGTGATCAGAACCAGGCCTTTTCTTCTGGGAAAAGAGATGGTGGAACTCGGTGGCGTAGCACGGGTTGCCAGCACTTGGAGCAACTCCCAACAGGAGGTGGTGCACCCGGCACCACACGTGCACACTCCTGGGACTGCGCGATGATTTCACTTCCAGGAAGTGATGTCATCGTTCAAGGTGCAGCTGTCCCCGCAGGAGCGCTCCCACAATTCGGGCCTGCTCGCCTCCCCACCCCTTACCTGGAAGCCCTTTAGTGCAGCCATCTGCACTGCAGCTGCCAGCTCGGCACACTCCCCAGCCAGCAGCCGCTGCAGCAGGGCCAGCTCGGCACCCAGCGAGCCAGCTGCCCCATCAGTGCAGCAGGAGGTGTGGGAGGCCTCCTGCGGACTCCGTGCAGGCTCTCCTTGGTATGGTGCCCCCTAAAAAGTTTGCACCCAGAGTGCCCCCCTCATGCTATGCCACTGGCCTGAGCAAGCCCATGAGCATGGGTTGCCTGAGCGCAGGGCTGGAGTGGAGGAGCATTGTTTCTGTGCCCAGGACAGGAAATCTCCTGCACTGATTGGCCACGTCTGCTGCTTCCCTGCCTGGCACGCCCTCGTGGTTGGGGAGGCTCCCTTTTGCCTCTGGCCAGGGTGAAGCACTCAAGAAAGCGGCGGTAAAGGTAGCCCCTCCCCAGCAAGCTGGGCTGCAAGGCCCGCTCCTGTTTTGCCACCACTGAGGCTCAGGGTGCCGTGAAAGAGCCGGGCACCTTGGGCTGCACACAGGGAGGAAACAGGATCAGGGGGCAGGGCCACCAGACAAGTGATTACTTTCGAGAGGTGCCGGGACTGCATTCTACTGTGTTCCTGCTGAAAAAAAGCCCTGACAGAACTCTCACACAACACACAATAGGAGAGTCAGGATCAAGATACAAAATCTGGTAATATCCACAGGAAGTTTAGTATCTGTTAGTTGGAGAGGGATGCAGACTTATGAACAAGCGTCTTTGTTTGCGTATCATCTGCACTGTAGATGACCCATACAACATTGCACTGGAGGACAAACACAGACCTCTACCCTGAAAGGTTTTCTAAACAATAAAGGGGAGGAGTTGTGGCTCAATGGTACAGCATCTTCTTGGCATGTAGAAGGTTCAATCCCTGGCATAACCAGGCAAAAAGATCAGATATCAGGGTGATGTAAAACATATTTGCCTGAAAGGACAGAGAGCAGCCAGTTTGAGTATACCAGGGATTCCCAACCTTTTTGAGCCTGTGAATGCTATGACGAATTCCCCTTCACTTCCCCAATGTGAGGCAGATTTTCCCACCAAAATTCAGTTTGCCTGCTTTGACTGAGCAGCCCCAAGTAGTGTGTTAATATTTGTGGGTTTAAAAGTCTGTCTGTCCCACCCTGACAGGCAGATATAATTTTGGCTTTTTAGCCCAGTCCAGGAACTTGATGGGGGAAAGCAAGAGCCCTCTTCCTTTCAGATGAAATTGGCACTAGAGACTATGTAATGTTCAAAAAGAAATAACTTTATTTAACAGGCAGGGATTGAATAAGTGTAGTCAGGGGATGGAAGTGCTGAGATAAAATTTGCTTGGTAGTACAGTTACGCTTTTTGTAACAGGCAAAATAGCACCCTTGAAACTTAGTTTCATATATTCTTGGTTCTTAACTGTGAGAGATGTTTTTCTTAGTACTTAGTTATAGCAACAATGTTTCTTCAAATGTTTCTGTCAAAGTTCCCTATGACAGTTCAGGGTTCCTGGATTTAGTTTAAAGCTGTTTTCTCTTCACAAAAGACCCGGGGTCCTCCTCAGAGCTAACCCCCCCTTAAAAATTGGACAGGAATTGATCTTCTCCTCAGAAGATAAAACACTTCTTCTTTTGTCTTGAAAAAGAGTTTCTAATCACTACCCAATCAATCTTGCCAAAACACACTCCAAGCTTTCTTGTGTCTGTGTAAAATGGGTTTCAGCTTATGCTGAGACTTATACTTTGAATTCTTAAGTAGAATTCTTCATCAGGACGGTAATATTACTGTTAAGACAACAGAGTCCTCTTCCCTCACACCAAAGAACCTGTCTGATCTTCCCTGCCAGACTCATTCACTCCACAATCCTGTCAGAAACCAACTGACTCACTTCAGACTGGTTCTAACCAGACCAATCAGAAGGAGGAAGCAGCCTGTAATTCAAGCTCTCAATTTCAGGCAATAGTTAACTCTTTCACTCCCAACTCTCTGATTGTGCTGTACTTAGGATACCTGCTTTTAAGTGCAGTCTGTAACAGATGCCTTTGGAATTCTGACAGAGGGTGCTGGGCACCATCACAAAATGGCTGCCACAGGAGGTGGAGCCAATCACAAAATGGCTGCTGTAGAAGGTGAGCCAAACACACAGAGGAAGTCCAAGTGTGGGGGACAAGACAGGTAATTTAAAAGATACACTGGGGCAGAAAATTGAGAGAGAGAGCTAAAACTGTGGTGGCGCCTGCTACTGAAGCAATGTTATTTACTCTGCACAGCTATCCAGATCTCCAATAGCCAATCAGAAGCCATGCTGGGCAAGAGCCACACTTGAGCACACCCACTTTCTGAAAACAGCTGGAGGGAACCAGGCAAGGTATTGGTGGGTGCCATGGTGCCAGGAGTCATTATATTGGGGGCTCCTGGAGCAGACAATACAGACTTTGATAGACCAAGTGTACAGCAAATTTGTGTGTTCATTAAATCAGGGATGAGAGTCTCCTGTATAAGAACAGAAGAATAATGCCTTGCTGGATCAGATTAAGCCTGTATACTTACTTTGCTGGTAAGACATGGAAATCCATATTGGTGGGCAAACCTTATGCTTGCCTGGGATTTCTGCCAGAAGATGAAAAAAGTCAATCTGCCTGTCCTTCAGATATTGGTTGAACAGAGTTATACTGCCAGTAAATAATAAAATTCCATTTCATTGGAATGGACTTGGACTTCCAAATTCATGAATTTAATGTTAATAGTGTAGTGTGTAGAGATGGGCATGAACTGAAATACGAACCAAAATTAAGCACAAAACAGGCCGGTTCATGGTTCACGAACCACAGTGCATCAGATCCCATTTCTGATGAACCACCACAAACTTTTAGGCTGGTTCATTTGGTCCATTTTTTGGTTCGTGACTGCAGACAGCCTGGTGCCAATCAATCAGTTTCCTAGGCAACAGGGGATGGACTTCCTGCAGACCTTCTGCTGACCCGGAAGTGAACTGCTGGCCTGGAAGTGGCCTTCTGCTGACCTGGAAGTGACGATTTTCTGACCTGGAAGTGACATTTTCATGAACCACACAAACCGGTTCGTGAACCAGGGGCAGGTTCATGAAAGTTCGTGGTTCATGAAATTTGACGAACCACGAACCACATAGTTCGTTTTTTTTCCAGTTTGTGCCCATCTCTAGAGTGTGCTCAAGGTAGAGATATCAAGGTTCCTACCAAAACAAAAAAAAAAACCCTTCGAAATTTCTGGAACATCCACTGTTTTTTTCCCCTGAGGAAATCCTCCCCTCCATTTTTCAATGGAAATAATGGGAAATTTGGGGGAAACTGGGAAAAATGTCTCTGATATATTTTCTTTTTTAGAATCAGTGAAATGCTTTTTAAAACAAGTGTTGCATAAACTTTTTACTGTAAGGAATTCTATAGCTTTATATAATGCATACTGTAGGCAAATATTTTCAAGGTTATATTTATTGTTTAAATATGAATAATTTTGACAATAATTAATGTGTTTGATGATAATACAAATGATTTCTATTGTTTTTTTTTAAGCCCTGGAAAAATCCTGGGGAATTTTTTACTGTTTTTTTTTTTACTGGCTTCAATATTTCCATAAATTTTACATATCAGCTCAGGGTGGTAGGTGGAAGTGTGAAGTGGCGAGTGGGTTTTTGGTACAAGGTGATGATTATGTATCCATCATGTAGTTCTAAAGTGATATCCAAATAATGGGCCTGCAGTGTAGTTTGGTCTAGCCTCAGGTTGTTGGTGGGGTGGACGCTGTTAGAATCCTGTTGGTATGGCTTGAGAGGATCTTTCCCACGTGTCCAGATGATGAAAATGCCATTGATAAATCTCAGTTACAGGTTCCCTAGAATGTGGCGGCCATTTGAGGGGTGGGAAGGCTGTTTTTGCCCTCTTCCGCCACCCTGTGGGCCCACGCAGCAGCGGAAGAGGCCAAAAACGGCCTTCCTGCCCCTTGTAGGAGGAGGGGAAGGATGCCCCGGGCCCACATGGCAAGGTAAGTGTGGGGCTGGGGCTGGGGTTTGGGCAGTTTAAAGGGCCCTGAGGCTTGCAAGTGGCAGGTCCCTTTAAACTATCAGCTGGCAGGCGGCAAGGGGGGATCCTCCCTGCCGCTTGCCAGCTGATAGTTTAAAGGGACCTGCCACATGCAAGGCAGGAAAGGGCCCTTTAAACTGTCAAATGCCTCTTTCCCTGCCGCTGCCGCTCTTTCCCTGCCGCTGGCCAGAAAGGGACACTTAAACCTCACAAACCCCGAACTGGTTCATAAACTTGCCCCAGTTCATGCCAGTTTGTGGTTCCTGGTTCGTGAAAACCCATGAACCACGAACCTCATGGTTCAGTTTTTTTTGTGGTTTGTGCCCATCTCTAGTCCAGAGCAATGTATGTACAGTATTAAAATAGGAGTGCTAATGTTTTAAACTGGGAATAATTAACTCCCCACCCCCCAGATGGGGAAAGGCAGTTTTTACCACAGTTGTAAAAGCTGCTTAGGTAAATTCTGTGTTATACCTGTTCTGAGAGGTTAATAGGATACTATTTATTAACCATGCTGCATTAAAGGGTAGTGAGCTTTAGGCTACACAGACCTCCTGTTCAAGAAGGAAGAAGGGGAGTGGAGAAATGGGCCTAAAGGTCCCAAGATTCAGCCGTTGCAAATGTAAGTGTAGTGACCTGGATTACAAAGATAAAATGTGTCTCACTCTCTGCAGGGCATTAAATTACCTTAACTTCCTTTAACAACCAGGCTGAATCTTAATGGATTAGAAAGGGCTATTACAGTGGTCCATTTATGGTGCCAGTTTTTAAAAAGGGTGATGGAAAAGTACTAGGATCATGGTGGATGAATTGGGGGCTCCTCTCTGAATCCCAAGATTTTCAGGAAGATTTGCCTGAGACTGATAGAGTAGACTGAGAAACCCCCAAGTGGCCACTAGATGCCAGTGTGTGTTAATGGATGAAAAAGAACTAAGCTGGGGCCTTTAGGAGAGGTGTGTTGAGCGCATCTCAATAATGTCTCAAGGTATTAATGTACTCTGGAGAACTGGGAACCATTTGTGCACTCTGATTGTGAGAATAGATCAAAATTGCCCTCCCCCTTTATGACTAATAAGATATAACACTTGGGCCACACACACAAAAAGGAAAACCTAACTCAAAACAGCGGGTCAGTGTGGTACCTTGGCTAGAGTGCAGTGATGTATGTGAAATCCAGGCTCAAGATCTGGTCTGAGGGCAACTTCATCAAATATATCAGTAGCAGTGCATATCTAAAAACACTTTTGACTGTGCTGTGGCGTTGCATGCATTTCTCTTCCATCGAAATGTTCAGCATGGCAAACACGAGAGTGTAGGCAGCCAAGCATGCATTGAGCACGCCCTATCTCCCAGCCTATTCTGACCACCAGGATGTTTAAAATGGGGCTTAGATTACACTCTGATCTCTGATGAGATAGGTAAAATTAGGTTTTAGCCAGGGCTTTTTTTCAGCGGGAACGTGGTGGAACGGAGTTCCGGCACCTCTTGAAAATGGTCACATGGCTGGTGGCCCCGCCCCCTGATCTCCAGACAGAGAGGAGTTTAGAGGAGTTTAGAGAGGAGACAGTTTAGAGGAGTTTAGACAGAGAGGAGTTTAGATCACCCTCCGCGCACGGCCACGACTTCCCTCCAGGAGTTTCCCCCTGTGCTGGCAACCCACTGAGTTCCACCACCTCTTTTCCCAGAAAAAAAGCCCTGGTTTTAGCAGTTGGCTTCCCATAGTCAAACACCTGATACACTCTGAGCATGAAAACATAGCTCACCCTGAGAGCTGCATACCATAAAACAATAGTTTGCCTCTTGGTATTAATCAGACCTCCTTGTCTCACCAAAGATTAGGCACACAGAGCAAGCTCCACACTTCTATGATTGGGGAAGCAGTGCTTTGTGTTCAGAAGGTATGCAGTTGAGAATTTCTGCCCATGAAAGGCAGGGAGTGATTTTTGCCCATTCCCTCTTCTTGCTGCAGACCTCTGACTCCCCCTGTGCAGCTGTTTTTTGGGGTCTCCTGTCCTCTAGGAGCAGCATTTTGGGGTGCATTTTGAGTGCAGCAAGAAGGGAGAAAAATCACGCTTTGCTGACTGAAATCCCTTTTGTCAGGGGAAATTACCACTGGACTCAAGGCAAAGATCTCAGAAGCACAATCTGTCTTTGGATGTGAACCACGGCTCAAAAGTAATTGTAATCCTTTGGCGGGGCACAGCCACTGGCAGCCCTTTAGATAGTTCTGGAATAAATTCTACGGCTGACTTACAGCCATAACTTTGCCTATATCTTTATTAGAGACTATTAAATCATACAGGAGCTGTTCTGGAAAAAGACTATGGCCTATGGGGTGGGGGAAGGGGTGATATAAATTAATAAAACATGCCCAACAGCAAGTGATTTGTGGCCTTTCAGTCAGACAGTTTTATTTGGTTTGGTGTTCTGCTATACAATTATTACTTGTTTGTTGCAGGGGGCCCCCAACAATATTTTCTCAAGGCAGAGCTTCTGCTGAGGGGCTATTGCATTTCCCTTGAGTGAAAAACAATATTTTGTTGTTGGGAAAAATGTGACAATAGGAGAGTGAGATATTGCCAGAGCTGTGATTGGGTGTGCTGTTGTATGGCACGTGGTTCTGCGACAGACATAGGGAACAGAAGCTGTAGATACTCTTAATGATCCAGCTCAGGATATGGGTATCCAATATGTTTATCACAGGACAAAATCTGTAAAATAATTATTTTCATTGGGTGAAGACCGATAAGAACAGTTACACTGGATTCTTCACTTACAATCTGCATTGCAACCATGCAGTTGACCCAGTTAAATCCTGGATCAGCAGTTGGTGTTTCTTTTTCCTTTGTGCATCCATTGGCTGTCCTCCTTTTAAATTCTTTTAAAAGTAGCACATGTATGTTGATTTGTTAACATCCCATTCTTTACCTATACCTTGTAAGAGCCCCCAAACTTTTTTTAAAAAGTTGCATAACTGCTTCAGCAGTTGGGGAGAAAGACATGTTACTGATACATGACTGCCAGGCAATAGGCAACCTTCACTGCTGGTATTTCTCCAGTTCATACTGTCCAGACCTGCAAATCTGCTCCTCAAGAGCTTAGGCCAGCAAAAAAGCCAATTCAATTCTATATTTACACTGAAAAAGAAAATTCAGGGAATACAATGAAGCAAAGAAACCAGCTTAAAATTAAGATCGAATTACAGTACAAAATCATTTCTGAGACCTGAATATCACCTGAATATCTGGCTACTTGATGGGTAATCTTGGCATTCTTATCAGAGAGGAGATAATCAAGTGTAACTTTGAGACCAGAGATTTTACCTAATAATGATATGATCATCTCATCACGTTTCCTTATAATTAGACATGGGCTTGAACAGAAAAAAACCTGAACATGGTGTTCGTTGTTTGTTGCTATCCACGAACAATGAACATTGACGAACATGACCTGATCATGAACATGTTCGTTGTTCATGGAGGCCAGCAGGCTCTCCTCCAGCCATCAAGATCCCTACCACACCACTCCCAGAAACCCTACCTGAGCAGGCAGCAGGAAATGTACCAATAATAAATAATAGCTTGGCCCAGAGCCTGGCAGCAGCCCTGGAACCTTAAGGGGTAGATCCCTACTGCACCACTCCCAAAACCTTACCTGAGCAGGCAGCAGGAAAGGTACCAGTAATAAATAATAGCTTGGCCCAGAGCCTGGCAACAGCCCTGGAACTTGAAGAGGTAGATCTCGATCCCACCACACACAAAGAAAATTCAAGCTCCAATGCACTCTCCTCATCTCTCTCTCAAAATGCCAACAGCAACTGTCTCTCCCTCACTGTCTGCAAAACCAGAGCTGGGAGCCCCCCTCCCCCCGGCTCTTTGCTTCCTTGTAACAAATGTGGAGCTCCACACTTGAAAGGAAGACCTGCCTATCAAGCTACATTGGGCTTCGACTGGGGTTTCCAAGGCAACAGCAGGAGTTCAGACAGAGTTCAGGCAGTCCCTGCCTCTGGTTGCCAAGGGAATTGATTGCAGGTGCCAGACTGTCTGGCTTGACGAACAGCAACGAACGAGGCTTGCAACGACCACCTATTCGTTTAGAATGGGGCCTCACAAACAGCTTGTTCACCTACAGCAGATTGGGTTGTTCGTGGCTTTTTTTAGTTCGTATTGCTGTTCGTGCCCATCTCTACTTATAATATGGACAGCTAAAAAACATATGCTCTATAGTTTCTGCCTCTCTTAGCAGACAGGAACAAAGCCTTTCCAGAGAAGGAATTTTTTAATATCGGCTTTCCAGTTCTACAGAAGGAACAGCCAGACACCTTGCCAGGGTAAACTCTCTTCTAAATCTATTTATTTCTAAGGATGTTAAATAAGCTTTCGGCTTCACAATATTTTGAAGGTTTGACCACATATACTCATTTTGTAAGCTAGCAATATCAGTTTGGCGTTCTATATCCTCAATCCTCGGTTTAACTTGTCTCTTTGCCTGATCATAACCACAGGATAGGAGATCATGAGGAGAGAGGCTGATTCTAACAATATGGTTTTGAACAGACTTAAGCCAGTTAGATTGAAAACTGTCTCTGTTTATAAGTGGGAATAAACTTTGGGGATTAAAATGTCCCTTCAGCGATGTCTATATCGATGATATATACTCTAATGCGTCAACTCTAATGCTGTCTGTCTCCAGTCTTACCCTAGCATTAGGCATACACCTGGGGACCTGTGAAATGATTCTTAAAAACATAGATTGCACTCTTTCTTGAGGAGCGAAACATGAGCTGGGTGGCTCTACAAATGTCCCATACAATAAATGGGGCAATGTTTTAGCCCTGAATAGTTTAAGGGCTTCAGGGTCATAATATCACCCTTGGAATGGCCGGAAGGAAGGAAGGAAAAATTAATGCTGTATTGAATGCAGTGAGGGCCCTTCAAACTGGTCCCATTTTTAAACTGCAGTATGTCCATCTTTAGCTTAAACTGCAATAAGATGATAACACTTCTTATGAAATTCCTTTGCGCATGCAGACACAATTATCCTAGGAATATGGTTCTCCTTGTGGTTTTTAGAAGGTATATATTTTGCCAATATTCACTTGCTTTGAATGAACCAATATAATCAGGAATGTTAGAATATGTTTATGTGGCGAAACACAGTAATTCTTATTTATAAGTTATCCATCTCTGGCATGTTGCAAAGAAAAAGAAAATCTCTGAATAAAGCTTGCAAAGATTTGAGTAGGCTGAACAAGCACTGATCACAGAAAAGCCTTTCCTTTTCTAGGAGCAACCCCTGTCTATCCCAACTCTCTGACTGCGGCTAGTGCAAAGAGAGATGAAGAAAGCTAGAATAAGCTTCCCCGTGGAGACTACCTTTGCTTTCAAAGTAACCTGCTATTCTTTCCATACCTTGTTAGAGAGGGAGAGAAACAGTGAAGCAAGGAACAGTATGTATTCATCAGTAAGTCCAGCAGCCCAATAATGATGAAGTTATTTATTCACTTCTGTGATGTTCACCTGCTCTGTCTTAATGAGTTGCGGTTTGCCCCCAATAGACTCTTAGCCAGGGCCGGATCTAGGGTTGCCAGCGCCCAGGGCAACCCTAGTCCAACCCCTCTCGCACGCGCGCAGCATGTGCGTGCTCCCGGCGCTGTGTGATGACAGCTTTTTGGTGATGTCATCACGCAGGGCGGAGTGGCGGAGGCAGCGTGTGGGGGGGGGGGGGAAAGCTGCCCGTGCCATTCGCCTCCCCACAGGACAGAGGGGGCCTGGCTTGCTGCATGCCCCCTGTCCTTCAGGGCAGGCAAAAGGCAGTGTGGGGGGGCTGCAAGGCTGCCCGTACCATTCTCCTTCCCCACAGGACAGGGGGTGCGGCAAGCCGGCCACCCCCTGTCCTGCAGGGCAGGTGAATGGTGCAGGCGGCCACACTGCCTTTCGCCTGCCTTGCAGGACAGGGGACGGGTGGCCTCCCCCTGTTCTGCCGGGCAGGTGAATGGTGTGGGTGGCCTCGCAGCCCCCCGTGCTGCCTTTTGCCTGCCCTGCAGGATAGGGGGCACACAGCAAACCAGCCACCTCCTGTCCTGTGGGGCAGGCAAAAGGCAGGTTAGGGGGCTGAGAGGCTGCCCACGCTGCCGCCCGCGTGCTTCTGGCAGCTGGCAGCTGCTCCCAGTGCTCCCTCCCTGGCGGTGCCGGGGGCAGACTACCCCCCTGCCCCCTTCAATCCGGCCCTGCTCTTAGCTCACAACACCAAACATTAGTTTAGATCCTATACCAAAGGAATATTGTTGCAAGGTGTCTCTACCATGTCCATTTTACATTGGAATGTGCCTTTGACATCCAGAACAAATCCTACCCTTTGGTGCTGTGGTCCAGTAAGGAAAATAGAGAACAGTCCAATCTTGCCATTCACAATATCCTATTCAGACGATATATTGGCCCCAAGAAATTTATACAAGCATCTGAGACATCAAAAACTGGCTTACCGTGTGATCCTAAGAAGAGTTTCTCCAGGCTAAGCCCATTGATTTCAATGGGCATAGACAGGACAAACTCTTCTTAGGATTGCACTGTTAGTGGCCTGCCAAGGTCATTTAAGGAGCGTTCATGGTTGAATAGTCTTTGCACTTCAAGGGCAGTTAGAGAGGGTGTTTAAATCTATTTTCACTTGATTTACCTAATGAAAAATCCCTCTTATGGTCAGAGGAATTTTCCTTTCCCCCTCACAAACACATAGAAATACAAATATATAGTGGTAGCGCCCCTTCTGGGTCCATTAACCCATTGCTGTATGTCCCCATTTTCTTCATAACATCAAGATAAACACAATCCATGATTTGACGTCATTCTGCTATACGTTACTCCACCCCCTTGACTATCATCACAGGGCTGGCTGTGAGAAACATTTGGAAAGCAGTACCAGGTGGAGACTGAGGAAAACAACTTTGAGTGGCACTGTCAACAACATTGTGTGACTCTTACCCCAAAGCGACATCGCTGTGTTGTGTAAGGCCAACTCCACACCCCATTTTGGCTGCTGCTGCCCTGTTAAGACAGGGCTAAAATGTGGGAGGTCGTCCACCACAGAGAGCAACCTGGCATGTCCGATCAGTTGGTCAAGAAAGATGGACATATCCTTCTTGAATCTATCGAATGGTTTCCAAAGGTGATTAGAGAAATTTATGGAGTACAGCTCCATCAGTGCCTTAGTGACGAAAGAGAACATCCACATCCAGAGGCAGCTAGCAGCTGAATACTAGTGCAAGCAGACAGCAGCCGTTTCCACACGGCTTACCTTCCCTTGGAACGACCCGGAACATTGCGCAAAAAATGCGGAAGATCGTGTTTTCTCGCGAGAGATTTGCGTGACGTCGCACAAATCTAGCAAGAGAAAACATGATCTTCCGCGTTTTTTGCACGATGTTCTGGGTTGTTCTGAGAGAAGCCATGTGGAAACGGCCAGTATCTGGGAAGGCCTTGACTCTATTTGTTGGCTTTCCAGGACTACTGGTTGGCCACTGTGTAAAACAGAAAACTGGACTAGATGGACCGCTGGTACCAGGTCCCTCTATACTCCCGGTGGGAGGGTAAGGGCCCAGTGCTTACCTTCTGCTGCTCGCATTCAAACTCCCTGTGCACGCACTTTTCATGCATGCACTCTGGCGACAATGTGATGATGTCCCTTCTGAAGTGAAGTCACCGTGCCAGCTGCATGGTGACTAGAGACAGGCACGAACAGCAATATGAACAAAAAAAAGCCATGAACAGCCCAATCTGCTGTTCACGAACAAGCTGTTCGTGAGGCCCCATTCTAAATGAACAGGCAGTTGTTGAAAGCCTCATTCGTTGCTGTTTGTCAAGCCAGACAGTCTGGCACCTGCAATCAATTCCCTTGGCAACTTAGGCAGGGATTGTCTGAACTCTGTCTGAACTCCTGCTGTTGCCCCGGAAACCCCAATCTAAGCCCAATTTAGCTTGATAGGCAGGTCTTCCTTTCAAGTGTGGAGCTCCAAATTTGTTGTAACAGGGGAGCAAAGAGCAGGGGGGAGGGGGGCTCCCAGCTCTGACTTTACAAACAGTGGAGAGACAGTTGCTGTTGGCATTTTGATAGAGAGAGTGCATTGGAGCTTGAATTTTCTTTCTGTGTGGTGGAATAGTGATCTACCCCTTCAAGTTCCAGGGCTGCTGCCAGGCTCTGGGGCCAAGCTATTATTTATTATTGGTACCTTTCCTGCTGCCTGCTCAGGTCAGGTTTCTGGGAATGGTGCAGTAGGGATCTTGACTTGGATGATGGCTGGAGGAGAGCCTGCTGGCCCCCATGAACAGCCAACCACGAACATGTTTGTGAACAGGGCCATGTTTGTGATTGTTCGTGAGTCCCTGTTCATGGATGGCAACAAACAACGAACATCATGTTCGTGTTTTTCCTGTTCGTGCCCATCTCTAATGGTGACATCACTTCCAGAAGTGATGTCATTGGGTTGACTCCGTGAGTGCTCCCATGCTCCGCACAGAGGTGATTGGGCCAGTTTGGGCCCAAATGAAGCAGAGAAACGCTCTTGCGGACAGCACAATGGCGTCACTTACGGAAGTGACGTCGCTGCGCTAGTTGGGAGCACATGCGCGCTCCGGGAACTTGCCTCCTCCTGCCGATCGCTGGCCAATTGGCAGACGAGGGTGCAAATCCCTGGGAGTTTGCCCACCACCAGTGGGCACCTGGGAACCCTAATCCCCATCAGGGCACCTCTAATGTTCTTACAAGTGCCGGGCAATGCACAGCCCAATGACATCACGTTGCTTCTTGAGTTTATCTCGGCGTTACAAAGAAGAAGAAAGCAATATGAAGTGACAATATCTCTGCATCTCTTGTTATATCTATTTAAGCCTGGATGGGTGAACCCAAGAACAAATTCTAAACAAGGATGCAAACATGGCCATGGGCAAGCACACTGATAAGCAATGCACGCTTGGCATGGGTTTCTTTTTTTTCATGTGCAGGCTTTGCACGGGGAAATTACAGTACACATACATGTCTCTGTGCCCCTGCATTGTTTTTTTTTTCCATGAGAAGAGTTGCCAACTTGGATGGAACATACCCTCTTTCTGATTACTGTAATTACATAGATCC
This sequence comes from Eublepharis macularius, assembly GCF_028583425.1. Classification (NCBI taxonomy): domain Eukaryota; kingdom Metazoa; phylum Chordata; class Lepidosauria; order Squamata; family Eublepharidae; genus Eublepharis; species Eublepharis macularius. The sequence continues at coordinate 22,294,177 of NC_072793.1, read as the reverse complement.
AGAGGAGTTAGCCATGTTAGTCTGTAGTTGCAAAATAGTAGAGTCCAGTAGCACCTTTAAGACTAACCAACTTTATTGTAACATAAGTTTTTGAGAACCACAGCTCTCTTTGTCAGATACATGCTGATGAAGAGAGCTGCGGTTCTCGAAAGCTTATGTTACAATAAAGTTGGTTCGTCTTAAAGGTGCTACTGGACTCTTTACTATCTTGTGATTACACAGTCCTCCACGTGGAAAGAAGGGAACCTGCCAGGTCATTAAACAGGTTGAAGTTTTGAAGAGGAAGTTTGGAGGCCAGGATGAGCCAAGATTCATGAAACAAACTGGAAGATTTGATAAGGAACATGTTAATGAGAATAAAAAGCAAAAGCCTCTTACCATAATATGGATTCCAGAAAGCTTAAACACATTGTTGGCAGTGTGTCAATAGATGTTCCCGCAAAAGCCTTGAAATGGGAGGGGCTAACTGTGCTCAAGAACTGAAATTGACAACAAAGTGCTAGGGAAAAAAGTCACTAGGAAGAGGGGTTGGGGGAATACATTCGGAAGGGCTGGATTGTCTAATTAGGAGAAATAGTGCAGCGGGATATGTAGGATGCTGGAGAAAGGTAGAAAGAGAAAGATGAATTCTAGTTCTGAATGCATTGAGCAAGGGGGTCAGCAAAATATTAGTGGTACAGCAGCCCCTTGGCCCAGCCAGTCAACCAACCAACGCCCACCCCACCCCACCATTCTACCCACCTATGAACCACATATATGTAGAGACCGTGAAGAGAAAGATTAACGTTAAGGTTTCAAAATATCAAAAACAACATTGCAGTGTGTGACAGTTGTGCTGTTTGTTTGTTTGTTTCTTAGCTGTGTCTCCTGGCTTTTGATGACAAGGTCCTCAAAACAGATTGTATCCTTCTCCCCTCCTCCCTTTCCTAGTATATTAGCCCCCTGCCATTCTGCCAGAGATATTAATCCGTGGGTGGCTTCTGGGTGGGTTATGCTGCATGATATGCTCTCTAGTCTCTTCTTCCCAGAACTAGAGGTATTCAGTGTGGGCAGGGCTTTTTTTCTGGGAAAAGAGGTGGTGGAACTCAGTGGTGGAACTCAGAGTCAGGAGGACTGCACAATGACATTACTTTGGGTCAGCTGGAACAAGGGGGCAGTTTTTTAAAGTTTAAATTGCCCTTGGCAAAAATGTTCACATGGCCAGGAGGGCAATCTAAACTCCCCTCAGTCCGGAGATCAGGGGGCGGGGCCACCGGCCATGTGACCATTTTCAAGAGGTTCCGGAACTCCGTTCCGCTGTGTTCCAGCTGAAAAAAAGCCCTGAATGTGGGGGAGAAGTCAGGTGTTATTCCCCTTGAGACGTTACTCTGTCTGTGATTTTGGAATGACAGATGCAAAATACACATATTCTAGCCTAGGAGGCTATTGTGTTCTGCTATGGGGAGGGGAGACATGTCACATAAGAGGTGCTTCTTAAAATGAAGGACGCTGGCGAATACTCGTGGCCATCTGCAGACCTCTTCCATCTCGCTGTGGCTCACACACTACGCTCAATCTTTTACCACCCCTGTCCTTGCTTATATCTGTCTTTGGGTTTCTTTGGCTGCCTGTCTGATGAGTAACCGAACTGTTTCTTCCATATCTGGAATCAGGATGGTGAGCCAGTCCTCCAGGAGTAAATAGGCTTTTTAGTTTGTGCAGAGCTCAGTCTTTGACAGGAAACCTTATAGGAATAAGTTAATGAAAGAAATGACTGAAAACCCAGGGTCGCCTGCCTGGCCATTCCTCAGTGCCTCCCAAGAAGCATCAGGAGCCGTTGTATAGAAGTCCAGCTGACACCAGATATTTCAAAGAGAAATACAACTCCTTGGGTTCCATTTGGAGGAAAAATACATTTTTAGACAGACTGTTGTGTTTACCTTCTGGTCTTCAACGGCTCACATAGGAATGCTGCGCTACGTTTTTACCATAGTTGAGTGCTGATGTTTTGAACATTTTGGGCCAAGCTCTTATAGTAAAGGAGAATTTCAGTAAGTTTATCGTCTCCTACCAATGTGATTCATTGACATCATCGTAATGTGAGAAGCTAAAACCCCATCTCTCTCCTACACTACTCTTACGATGCATCAAGTTTTGCATTTTCAGTAATGGATGCCTTCCACTCCATTCATATTCGCCGTGCCAGACCCTTTAAGCTTTGATTTTTTTTAAAAAAATGTATGGGCTTTCTCCTCTTTGAATTGCAGGCTTGAGTTTCAAATGCTGAATAAATTGCACCTATGCACACAAACATGCTCCAGTGTATGCATGTTTCAAAAAGAGGGACAAGAGGGGAAAGAGCCTTGAGGCAGAATCAGGAGGTAGCTAGGTTACGGGACCATGAAGTTGGCTCATTCAGTTGTTGCTATAAGAAATTAGAAAATGAAGTCAGGATGGTGAATGGATGCTCAAGTGTAAGTGCATAAATTCACAGCGTAAAAAAAGAAGAAAGCCATTACAGTAAGGAAATAGTGAAGGGGAAGGGCAGAAAGTGGAAGAGTTCTGTGTGGACAAATCCTGCATGAGTAAGTACATCTTTAATGGCTAGAAGTTTTTGTGTGTGGTGGTGGGGAGGGGAGAATAAATGCCAATAGACCACACAGTGCAATACAGACTGCCACTCCTCTCATCATTTTTTGTGGTCTATCACAATAAATGCTGATAGACCACACAGTGCAATATGGACTGCCACTCCTCACATCGTTTTTTGTGGTCTATCACAATAAACGCCGATAGACCACACAGTGCAATACAGACTGCCACTCCTCACATCGTTTTTTGTGGTCTATCACAATAAACGCCGATAGACCACACAGTGCAATACAGACTGCCACTCCTCACATCGTTTTTTGTGGTCAATCACGATAAACGCCGATAGACCACACAGTGCAATACAGACTGCCACTCCTCACATCGTTTCTTGTGGTCAATCACAATAAACGCTGATAGATCACACAGTGCAATACAGACTGCCACTCCTCACATTGTTTTTTGTGGTCAATCACAATAAACGCCGATAGATCACACAGTGCAATACAGACTGCCACTCCTCACATCGTTTTTTGTGGTCAATCACAATAAACGCCGATAGATCACACAGTGCAATACAGACTGCCACTCCTCACATCGTTTTTTGTGGTCAATCACAATAAACGCCGATAGACCACACAGTGCAATACAGACTACCACTCCTCTCATCATTTTTTGTGGTCAATCACAATAAACGCCGATAGACTACACAGTGCAATACAGACTGCCACTCCTCTCATCATTTTTTGTGGTCAATCACAATAAACGCCAATAGACCACACAGTGCAATACAGACTGCCACTCCTCACATCGTTTTTTGTGGTCTATCACGACAAACGCCGATAGACCACACAGTGCAATACAGACTGCCACTCCTCACATCGTTTTTTGGTAGTACTTCTCATGAAAACCCAACTGTCTGGATGCACCTTTTGCATGCACCACAACCGTGATCCATACTGAACCAGGAACTTTATGCTCATCTAACCTGTGTAGTCTCCTCCGTCTACTTACCCCATTATGTTTACTCTGTGTAAGAGGTTTTGCAAATGGATATTTTAACTGCTGCTTATATGTGTGTGTGTGTGTGGGGGGAGCCCACTGTGCTTTTCTTATTTCCCATTAATGCACCCTTCCTTGCTCATTCTTTTTAGTTCAAAAGGGGAGTTTTCCACTTTCTGTTTTCTCTTTCTCTTTATTATGTTTTACTCAGCACTGCAGATTTTCCAGATGAGCCCCAACAGTCTCCATGGAGGGAAAGATCCTCTAAAATGCTTCTTTTTAATACATCGTATTTATTTAAATTTTCAAATAGAAAAATCATAACCAGAGCACAAAAGAATTAATCAACATGAAAAAGCGAATTGTGTACGAGAATGAAATAAAAGTGAGGCATGGTAAGGAACCACAACAGAGAGACAAATATTATTCATGTAACGATTGCAAAATACTCTCTTACAGTTTCAGGCGTACATTAAGTTACTTCCATCTCAACAGAAAAGTATGTTAGGAAAAATACATCTCTATTGCTTTGGGATCTTATCCTTTTCATTTGGGGAAGCAATACAAGAGAAAAAGAGCAATGCAGGTTGTTAGGAAAGATTGCTGTTTGCTCTGATCCTGAGCACTTGGACCCAACAAGTAACTTAATATATGATCATAACCTCCCATACTTTATTTTTATTTATTTATATTCAATTTATACTCCGTCCTCCCCACACCAGCAGGCTCAGGGCGGATCACAACAAAACTTAAAAAAACACATTTCACAGTTTAGGCCATTAAGACGGTTAAAAGCATAAAATACTTACATACTGTAGTTTAAAATATATCCATATAAATATAAAAAGAAAAACATAGCAGCACATAATGTGGACAACCACCTTTTTCGCCATCTCCAAAGCATTTTTGCCAGGAAGATATGTGGGAGATGGAAGGTGACACCGGAAGGGAGGGCATATACTTTATTCCCCCCGGCTAGGGACGGGGCACCACCTAGCATCAACCATATGCCTGGCGGAACAGGGCTAATATAACGAAGGCCTGGAATACTTCCATTTTGCAACTCAGGTAATATTGGGCTGCATCCAAATAGAGTGGTAAAGAATCTCCATTTCATTGTCATTGCTGCCATAAACACAAAGCTATTCACATTGGCACGAGATCGTATACGTGGGGATTTTTTGTGCACTTTCCTCAATAAGCCATTATTTCCTCTTCATTTTTCCCCTGTCACACCATTAGAGAACTTTTTGAGAACTTTAAAAAAATGTTATTGTGATTATGCAACAGTGTTATAATGGTCTATTGCCACAATCTCCTAATTCCTCTTCATTTCCAGCTTTCTTCTAAAAAGGAATTCAAGTTTCTAGCTTTTTAGTTGTGGAGATACAAGGGGAAAGCTGTATCTCCATAATTAAAAGGCTAGAAACTTAATTATTTTTAGAAAAGAATTCAGAGGAACTAATAGATTTTGGCAATAGACTGTTAGAATGCTAAAAAATCTAGCTATTACTGCTTTCAATAAAAAGTCTGGGGAAAGTCCAACGTAATGTCTAGGGGGGAGGAAATGGTAGCTTTGGGGACCTGAGGCAAGGCAAATAGAACCAATATGTACGGGACCTTCAAAAATGTGCACCTTAACATCTATATGACATACAGACATGCTTTGACTGTGATATTTCCAAAATGATTGTATCAAGCCAAGTTTGGGAAAGCCTGTAGAATGGACAGTAAGAGAGCAATGTTGCACAGATGCTCCAAAAAACCTTGCTCCCTATTGGATGCAACAAAAATTAATAAGCAAAAGAGGATGGTTTTATGAGGATAAAGACCTTATTCAGTAAGACACTGTTTGGGAACTTTTCCCATTGCAGAATTTAAGATCTCCCCATACTGATGTGCTTTGACTTAAGTGCATCCTACTATATAGGAGGCAATCCCCCCCCCCTCACCTTGCTGGAATCAAGTGCAGAGCAGGCTGCAATGCCCCCCCCCACCCCACTTCACCTTGCCGGAATCAAGTGCAGAGCAGACGACAATGCCCCCCCCCACTTCACCTTGCCAGAATCAGGTGCAGAGCAGGAGGCAATGCCTTCCCCTTCTTCACCCAACTGGGATCAGGAGCACAGCAAGTGCCAATGCCCAACCCCGCTTCACCCGGCTGGGACCAGGTGTGGAGCAGATGTGGAGCAATGCCCTCCCACTTGGCCTGGATCAGGCGCAGAGGAGGTGGCCATGCCTCTCCCCCCGCCTTCATCTGGCTGGGATCAGTGATGCTGGAGGAGGGAATATCCACCTGCCCGCCCTCCCCTTTCTAGAGCGCAGTGTATTTTTTCTCACAACGGGCTTTGTTGCTAGTGAAAGCATAATTGCAGACATTTGTGACAGTTATTTAAAAAAAGGAGGTTGAATCCCATGACTTCTTTCTTCCAATAGTGTGGCCTTCTTCTGGTGCAAGAATTCCATCACTAGCACAATGGAATAATAGGATCCTACCCAGAGGATTTTTTGGGATGACTGAAACCCCAATGTCTGTGCACCACCATCATTGTTAAGGACACGCTCCATCCCATCATACAATGATTACATACTGTCTGCTTCTAATAAAGGAACAGGGAAAGGGGCAGGGCTTTTTTTCAGGCGGAATGTGGTAGAACGGAGTTCTGGCACCGCTTGAAAATGGTCACATGGCTGGTGGCCCCGCCCCCGATCTCCAGACAGAGGGGAGTTTAGATTGCTCTCCGCGGTGTGGAGGGCAATCTAAACTCCCCGCTGTCTGGAGATCAGGGGGCGGGGCCACCAGCCATGTGACCATTTTCGCCAAGGGCAATTTAAACTTTAAAAAATTCCCCCCTTGTTCCAGCTGATCCAAAGTGACATCATTGTGTGGTCCCGAGTTCCACCACCTCTTTTACCAGAAAAAAAACCCTGGAAAGGGGGATGATCACGTTCTCACATCAGGGCTGGAGTGCAGGTCTCCTGTTGCAGAAGAAGTGCACGATGTTGAGGACGGAGTCCTAGCATTACTAGTCCTTGGTTGAGGTTATTGCTGCTTCAGCGTTAGCAACAGAAAGTGCCTTGTGGGGTGATTTAGGAAGGCCCGGAGAGCCGTACGGCTTGGTTCTCAGCTAATGCCATGGGTTCTGCCCTAGAAAGACTGTTAGACTCCTACAAAACCCATACTCAGCTGGAGATGGTTGGTTTTGCATTTTGAGATGCGGGAGGTAAACTGCAGGATGGAAAGGAAGCTATTTGGAAGCTGAAGATTTCCAGCTGTTTCTTCCAATGCTCTGCCAAGATACCAAAGAAGCAAACAAATGGTCCGGTCCATTGCGTTCTTTTGATTGCATCATACACGACTGTCTCAGCAATTTTAAGGGCATTGTGATCTCAATGGGGGTCATTTTTTGCAGAACAGTTGAAGTCAGCCCAGACAGTGTAGTATTGGTGTAGACAGTCAGTGTGATGTAATGGTTAGAGGGTTGAACGAGGATTAGGGGGACCTGGGTTCAAATCCTTGCTGATTGTAAAACTTACTGGATGTTTGTGGGCAAACTTTCTATCTCAGCCTGACTAATATCACAGAGTTGTTATGAAATAGGAGGGGAAGCTTCAACTTCTCTAATGCTCAGATGGGGAAAGATGGAAATGCTAGCACCGGGTCCAGTTTGCCTTCCATTAGTCCCCCCTCCACAGCCAAGACCTAGCCCCCCACAACACTGTTCCTCTGGAACTGCTTGTTTATTAGATGTCTTAATTAGAAAATGTCATGTACAGTCATTTCTCGGATTATTTCCTGGACATCGAGTATAAATACTGGACTCTCTGGTTCTAAACCAGAAAGTTGGTATCCCTAGGGAGGACAAAGTTTGAGGAAGGGAAGAAGCTCAGCAGAGATGAGATGCTCTAAAGGCTGCCCTCCAAAGTGATCCTTTTCTCCAGAGGAACTAGACTTGCCAACCTCCTGATGGGGCTTGGAGACCCCCTGGAATTACTAGAGATTAATTTCCCTTGGAATTACTAGAGATTAATTCCCCTGGAGCAAATGGCTGGAGGGTAGACACCATGACATCACATTCTTGCTGAGTTCCCTCTCTTCACCAAATCTTGTCCTCCTTAGTCTCCACCCCCAAATTTCCAGGAATTTCCCATCTCATAGTTGGCAATCCTAAGAAGAACTGTTATCTGTAGCCTGAAGATCAGGATAACTTCACGTCCCACCCTGAGGTTGGTAGCTCTAGCTGTGAACAGAGTTACCAGGTCTCCCTGGCAACCAACAGGAGATCAGGAGGACCGGGGGAGCATGGGGAGGTACAGGACTTACCTTCGCATCTCCTGCACATATCCCTCCATGCTCCACTGCAATCACGTCACCTCTGGAAGTGACATCATCATGTGGGGGGTGGGAGCTCTATATTTTGAACCCATTCTTAAGGAAGTGACATCACCACGGCAGGGTGCAGAGGTGCCTAGGATGCCTGCTGGTTTTGAATGATTGCCAGGCGGCTTGCCTCCTCTGAGAGGCAAATTGCCAGGAGTCTGTCTGCCACTGCTACAAACAGAGGCTGCCCCGGAATCCCAACATAGAAACAACAACAAGAGAAAACTCCTCCGCAGACACAGACGATAAATATAATATATCCAGTCAAACAGTCATATATTATTAAAGTGCAAGTGCTCAAAGTGAAAACGATATCCTATGTAGGTATATAGTAACATCTTAAATACCATAAGCTAATCAATATATACAAATGCAGTCACAGATTGCCAATTCCAAAATTCCCGACATAGAGATGTTTTATATCTTTGTCTTTGGAGGAGTTTACACTGGTGGGCATCTGGCAAACCTAGCTGTGAACTAGGCCCCAGTTTATGGGATTTACGCCCTAACAGGGCTTTTTTTCAGCTGGAATGCAGTGGAATGGAGTTCTGGAACCTCTTGAAAATGGTCGCATGGCTGGTGGCCCCGCCCCCTGATCTCCAGACAGAGGGGAGTTTAGATTGCCCTCCACGCCACTGGAGCAGCGCAGAGGGTGATCTAAACTCCCCTCTGCCTGGAGATCAGGGGGCGGGGCCACCAGCCATGTGACCATTTTAGCCGAGGGTGATTTAAACTTTTAAAAACTCCCCTCTTGTTCCAGCTGACCCAAAGTGATGTCATTGGTCCTGGGAGCGTGTGCGCACTTTGAGCGTGTGCATGTGGTACCAGGGGCACCACCTCCCGCCAAGAGTTGCCCCCTGTGCTGGCAACCCACTGAGTTCTACCACCTTTTTTCCTAGAAAAAAGCCCTGTGCCCTAATAAGTATGTTTATGGAATTGTTGTCTTTGGCAGGTTTTACAAACAAGTAGCCCCTAAACCCTGCTTATTTGGTGGCCAGCAGAATCCTTACCACCACTCAGACTGAATTAAGCTTAAAAAGGTTGGGAAGACAGATGCCCTGCACTCTTAAGACTCACCTATATAATACAAGTACCCAGACAAGCTCCAGGAAGAAGACAAGTGCTATCAGCATTATTTAATTAATCCTTTGACTTGCTTTTTTCTGGCCTTTCCTTACTAAAAGTCACCTCTGCAGCAGCATGCCGAGGTTTTCCTTTGCACCCAATACTGCTCAGAATGGGTTCTCTCTGGACCAAGTCAAACAACCGTTCTGTTTATTTTATTTTGAAAGTTTTTATCTGTCAGAAAAGTAGATAACACAGATCATAATTAAGGTAATAAAATAATAACAAAGACGAATTAATGAAACCTGGCAGTTATTTAAAAAAAATAAAACTCATCAATAGCAATTAGAAAAATATTATCAGCCACCCATAAAATAAACCACAGATTCTTTTAAAAACTCTCTTTTAAAACTCACTGTGTTAATAAACACAAATGCAATTTGATGGAATCTTAATATCAGAAATAAAAGTCCATAGTGGAAGGTGGGGGGATTGTTTTTAAAAAGTAATTAACAAAAGGTCAGAATAAATAAAAAAGGTATCTCCTGGTGAATAAGATCTAACATGCATGCTGCCAGGCAGATTTCTCCAGGTGTCAGGGTGTCACCACAGAAAAGTCCCTGTCTTTGATGCTCACCTACTTCCCTCTATTTCAGAAAAGCAGGTTCACACAGGCTGAAGGATCTATATAGATGAGTAACCAAAATAAGTCCCAGATCCCAACGCATCTGGAAATGCAGACCAGGACTTCTCAAGTCCGTTGGTTCCAGGCAGGCAGCTCTGCACCCCAACAGCAGTTCATGAGATACCACTGGAAATTTCTCAAGCAAGTCATCGGGGAGACAGCTATCCTCTCCCGTCTTTCCTCAGTCTGGGGTTATGCTGTCGTTGAATATGGAGGTTCTGTTTAAAAACTGTCAGGGCTAAGAAGCATCAGTACTCCTCTCCTCAGTTTTTAAAGCAATTGACGTAGGTGACTAAAATATGATTGTGCGATGAGTCCCTCTTAGCACTGCTCCTTACAGACATTAACTCCTGGAAAAAGAATGGGGAGCTTCCATCTGGCAATTGTACAATCAGAAAGCAATCAGGCGACCACTGCAGAGCAGACTTAGGAGCGTTTTCACACAAGTTGAGGAAAGGCACATTAGAGTTTCTCTTGCAGTGTTTGTCTCCTGAGTCATTGTTGTTCATGTGGGAGAGAATCGGGACCAAAGTGTTTTGGGGGGGGGGGATGTGTGGGTGTGGAGGAGACTAAGCAAGATTAGGCCCAGAGCTGCCCCATGCAGAAAATAGATGCAATGTTCCCAGGGGTCATTTCATAGAAAAAGATCTGGAGGAACTCATTAGCATAACTCAGTAGCATAACTCATTCGCATATGACACACCCCCTGACATCACCTATCCTGGCTGTTTTGGACCCAATCCTGGCCATTCAGGGCCGAAATTGGGCCCAAAATGGCAAAAGGGGCTGAAAATGGCCGAAAAGGGACCCAAAATGGTCAGGATCGGGCCGCTGCTGAGTGGAAGAGTGATCCACCACTCGTCAGAGGCTCGATCCAGGCCGTTTCGGCCCCAATCCAGGCTGAAATGGGCCCAAAATGGCTAAGAGTCAGGTGGGCGGGGCCATCTGACATGTGACCTCTTTGGGGAACTGCCGGAACTGCGTTCCGGCGCGTTCCCCCTTGAAATGAGCCCTGAATGTGCCATTCATAATGGTCCAGCTCTGAGGAAGATGAATGAGAAGATGGGCGAGCAATGGGGTGGCTGCTCCTGGCTACTATTGTCACTCTTGCACTCACCTCCCATTGAGTGAATGAAAAAACAGCAATGGCATTTAGGTTTAGTTGACCTCGCTCACCTGACCACGGCTGATTCCGCACACATTGGATAATGCACTTTCAATGCACTTTATCAATCGTTTGAGGTGGATTTTTTGTTCCGCACACAAAAAAATCTATTCCAAATGATCTATAAAGAGGATTGCAAGTGCATTATCCAACGTGTGCAGAATCACTCCACATCTGCATCAAAGTGAAGGTGACAGTACTGGTTCTTATCTGCCCTCTGGCAGAGGGAAGAAGAGGAAGGACCAGGTGCTGCTGTCACAAACCCATCCCAAAAGGGAAGAAATGGGGCGTAATCCCCCTGAAGATATCATTTGGTGCCTCCCTCCCTCGGTGAGAGTGTCTGTCAAACAGCAGAAGGAGAAGGGACAGCTACATGCTACTCTTGAGCTGCCATAACAAATCCACAGCACATTTAGGAATACAGGATGGGACATGCCAATACAAAGGAGTGACGGCATGGTGGCAAGTCAGGGATTGGCAGTGTGCCTTCCTGCTTTCCAACATTTTCCTGTCTATACCAGTCCCCAGTGAGAATGCAAAATATAACCCGATGGTTATATTTTGTCAGACCAAAACACATGTTTTACAGTTACCTTAGTCAGAGCTTGTCCTTGTGAAAATAAAAAAATGAGGAGAAGCTAAATAATAACATCTGTCCTAATCCAGATAATTTCATGTAGGTAGCCATTTTGGTCTGCAATAGGACCAAAGGATTTGAGTCCCTTGGCACCTTAAAGGGCTACAAGCTTTTCACAGTGTAAGCTTTTGAGAGTCAGAGGGAAGCTCTGACTCTCAAAAGCTTACCGCCTGAAAAGCTTGTTGGTCTCTAAAGTGCCACTGGATTCAAATCCTGCTGTCCGATTCCAGACCTCCCTTGTGCATTCAAATGTTCATCAGGGGTCTTCTTGTACCACCAGACTTCCGCACTAAGAGCCAAGCTACAAGTGACGAATGACACTTGCCTGGCAAGTGAACAGACTCACGTGTATTCCTCCCTGTTCACTTGCCATTCACTTGCGCTCCACTTGATCAAGTGGAGAGCAAGTGAATGGCAAGTGAACAGGGAGGAACACACGTGAGTCTGTTCACTTGCCAGACAAGTGTCATTTGTCACTTGTAGCTTGGCTCTAATGGGGGGGGATCAGTTCTACAGGCTGAAGATGCGCTTAGAACCTCTCACCAACTGTTGCTCCCCACCAGAAGTAGGGCACTAGCTGTCTATACCTTTTTATCAATATAAATGATGTTTGACAGCTTGACAAGTTTATATCAATCGATCAAAAGTTTCGAAAGGTCTCTCCTAAGTCCCAGCATGTCAATCATTTGGAAAATGTCACGGGGATGTATGAACCTTCACGTGCAGGATTGACAGCTGTATTGATCAATCAAACACTGTGACAGGCTTTTCATGCTATCTCAGTGCCCCGTTCTTATGAAAAATGTGATTCTAAGAATGTGCGCAGAAATAATGGATCACAGAAATATCTTCTGCACAGTGTTCCTTAATATTGACAAGCTTGAACAAAATATGCAAGATGGGCTGGCTTGTGTTTTTCCAAACATGTTTTTTTCCTTTGTAATTATGCTGTTTCAGAGAAGGGGCCAAATAAACAAAAAAAAATTATATTTCAGCTACACACACACACACACACAAACTAACTTTTATGTGTGGAAAAGAGCAATCAATCAACAATTTATTGTTTGATAGGTCAGAGCAGTGACATTAACATTCAAATATACAAACATCAGTCACCCAAAACATTTTGTTAATAACAACATAAAAACACAATAAAATAAAATAAAGCCTTTTCTAAATGAGAGATATGGCGCCCCAAAACCTCCAGAGTAAGATAATTTATATGCCATAAGCATTTATTTCCATAAACCTACTGCTGTACTAGGAGTTGCTGCCGCAAATTAAGCTACCCTGAAGGTAACACATTAGTCTCCATCACACAGAAGGAATTTCAGCTTAAATTGATCATCTTCATTTTGAATATGTTTCAGCCATCCAGACAAATAGTTCTTCTTTGTGTCACCCTATGCAGCACAACAGAGAAAAGAAGAGTTCTAACTTTTTACATTTTTGCCACATTTAAGTGAAATGAGTCTATTGGTTATGAATCCACAGGAACCTTTTTTTCTTTTAACTTCTCAAGATAGAGTGATCAGAGGCAAATTCACTTTTAGAGTGATAAGGCCGTAGCCTTAGGTCCTTGTGTTTTAAGCCCTCAGTTATCCAGCTTAGAGATGGGCACAAACCAGAAAAAAAGAACCACGCGTTTCGTGGTTCGTCATGTTTTATGAACCATGAACCACGAACTTTCATGAACCTGTCCCGGTTCATGAAACAGTTCGTTTTGGTTCATGAAAACATCAGTTCTGGACCAGCAAATCCCCACTTCTGGGTTAGCACAAGGTTATTTCTGGGTCAGCATAAGGTCTGCAGAAAGCCCAACCCTCACTGCCTAGAAAACTAATTGATTGGCACCAGGCTGTCTGCAGTGACGAACCAAAAAATGAACCAAATGAACCACCCTAAAGTTTGTGGCGGTTCATCAAAAATGGGCTCTGACAAACCGCTGGTTCGCGAACCATGAACTGGCCTGGTTCGTGACAAACTTTGGTTCGTATTTCAGTTCATGCCCATCTCTGATACAGCTCAGTCACAACGGGTGAGCTTGGGCCAGTCACTGTGTCTCAGCCTGAACTATTACCTGACAAGGTTGTTATGAAGGTGAAAAAGAGGGAATCCACGTGTGTCATCCTGAGCCCCCTAAAAGAATGTAATAAAGCCATTAAAAAAAATCAGAAGACTGACTCAACAACACATCTGAAAGTATAATGTGTGAAAATGCTCTTTAGCGGAGTTTTCAAGGCCCAGTATACACAGCAGAAGTAGTGTTGTTAGGGTTACCAACCCAAGGTTGCCTGCCTCCCACTGGAACCCTGAACTGGAGGAAAATGCAATAAACTACAGTATTAGTCTGCTGATGCGCAGAGGGCGGAATATAAATTGAATTAAATAAATAAATAAAAATAAAATATATTTAAAGTGACTAGTGTAATAAGTGAATTAATAAATAAGTTATACACAATCTCATACAATCTTTTTACATTATACAAAAGCCACTCATACCCACCTGAATGTAGCAAAAGGCATTCTAACAGCGATAACCTTCAATCACTATCAAAAATAGCTCTTTTTACAAATATAAACTCATGTGCATATATATGTCCACATGGCCATTCTTCTACGATACAATACAGTAGTTAAGAAGTTGACAGCATACTATAATGTATGGCAAGCAAGATGACAGCCAAAGTACAAAGTAGTCTGTTAGATCATTTTGATCTGAACTGACAGATGGAGTGTCATGTGACAGTGTCACATGACTAAGTTGCATCATTCTGACTACTGCCACAATGAGTCAGCACTTCAATCTGATTGGTGCTGAGAAGTATATATTCTGAGCAGTCTATGTGCTAATCATCACTCTTTTGAACTGGATTGTACACGAAGCACTTTGTCAGGCAGGAGGATTTTGTATACTGCAAGTGATACATGGACTGTATGTATATATTATTGTAAATAAACCACTGTATATAGTTCAGCACTAGTCAAGTCTGATTTGACTTATTGGGTGCACTTCCAGAAGATACGCTCACAGAAGTTTCTCTCTCTTTTTTTGCAGAGCCGTTGGAATAAGGTCTTACGGTCTTAAAGTGACAAGTTCCATCCTACGGCGATCTTACTGGCATCACGCCAAGGACATGATGTCGCTTCTGGTATGAAACGGTTTGCACAGGAAGTGACATAAGGGCTTTGGCACAATGCCGACTCATATCCCATATATCTCTTATCTGAGCAGCAGTGGGGGTCTGGAATGGGTAATCGCCTGCATACGAAGGAGGGGCTTGCCCGGGACACAGAAACTACAAGGAACAGAAAAGCCGCCCAGGAACCAAACCAATCACTGTCAATACATATATCTCAATACATCTATAAACTTCCTTGAGGACATGCTGGTGAACCCGTTGAGCAGACATTCAATGAAGGCTTCTATAGGCATTGAACTTTGAATGAAAGGCAATTCCTTTTGAAAATTCCTTTTGAAGGCTTCTCTTCAATAATGTCAAGAAGACCACGTTTTACTCTTAAAGCATAATGAATGCTTATCTACAATCTCTGGACTCTATATTTATTGAGGTCTCAAATGGTAGTTTAATTATCATATTGTTTCATACTTACTAATTGGTCTGGAAGATTTCTGTATTGTATCTTGAAGGAGAAATATTGTATTGCTGCGTGTTGCATGTATTTATATTGTTGCATTATTTATTGACATATTTAGGGCATTTATAGATTGAATGTATGAAATTTGGGCAGTTTTTGCCATTGTTCACTTTGAGCACTTTTGCACTTTAATTGTATGGATGAATTGAGATATATGTATTGACAGAGTTTGGTTTTATTCCTGGGAGGCTTTTCTGTTCCTTGTAGTAGAAGACCTGGCTGCCCTATATCAACCTTAAGATAAGGCCTGGAGTTATTCTGGAATTTCAACTGATCCCCAGGCTGCAGATATCAGTTTTCCAGGAGGAAATGGCAGCTTTGGAAGGCAGACTGCATGGAATCCCAGCCCCCTGAGCTCTCTCCCCTTCCCAAACTCTGCCTTTTCCGGGCACGGCCTTCAACTCTCCAAGAATTTCCCAAGCCAGAGCTGGCATCCATAAGTGTTGTGTAGTGGGGAGATATCTCTGAGATGGGATATTTTAGATCTTAACAATTTATTGGGGACAAAATGTCTCCTTCTTGGGTTGCCAGGTCCCTATACCCTCCTGCTGCGGTTGCCAGGTATAGGTAGGGAAATTCCTGGAGATTTTGGGGGTGGAGCCTGGAGAGGGTGGGGAGGGGCATCAGAATAGCATAATACCATAGAGTCTACTCTCCAAAGCAACCATTTCCTCCAGGGGAACTGATCTCTGTCACCTGGAGATCAACTGTAATTCCGGGAGATCGCCAGCCACCACCTGGAGGCGATGCAAACGCACAAAGGGAAACCCTTACCAGGAGGAACACAAGAGATGTATATAAACAGTATATTTTTCAAATTTAAAGTGGCAGAGTATTAAAGTTACAGAATATAAAAGTGCTAAATGCAACACTCATAATGTGCAAATTCCTGCCAGTGTACAGTAGGTATTTTCAATAATGGCCGATTCCAGACGGCCCCCTGCCTCGCGAAACGTCGCGCGTCGTTGCGCGTCGTTGCGCAGAAAATGCGAAATATCGCGTTTTCTCGCGCGAGTTTTGCGCGACGTCGCGCAAAACTCGTGCGAGAAAACGCGATATTTCGCATTTTCTGCGCAACGACGCGCGACGTTTCGCGAGGCAGGGGGCCGTCTGGAATCGGCCAATAACAATTCATACCACAGCTCATATACAGCACTATACCCCTAAAGCATATCAAGGTATCACAACAATGAATCCGGGAAAAAGAAATCCAACAGGTACATCTTTGTTCATAATATCATTCCAAAATGTCTCATGTATTTCATTTCTTTTTTGCAGGTACTCAAACAAACAATGGATGATGATCATTACTGTCCGACTTACTTTTTGCAAATGAAATCTTGGGATTCTGAGAACCTGTCACACCTATCATTACACTGCTGTAGAACTAGTTTAAATGCATTAAAAAAAGAATACACTGGAATTGGGCAGGAAGTTCAAAAAGGCAGCACTGTCAGAAGTGCCATGGGCATTACAAACTGCTCCGTAGTGAATCTGAAGCAGATTGAAAATTTGAGAATGGAAAAAAAAAAGGACTTTTGAAAAATCTAGCTCAGGTCCACGTAGCAAATAAGACACAAGCAGTCTGATCCGAAAAGGTTTTTAAAAATCGGTTATCAGCTGGCAGCCAAACTGGTTTTGTCTGAATTGGCAGAAAAAATCCACTGGGATTAAAGTCGGGATGAAAAGGGCTCATATGGAATCTTGGAGTTCAGAAGCAGGGCTCATTTTGAGGGGGAATGCACGGGAATGCAGTTCTGGCAGTTCCCCAAAGAGGTCACATGACAAGTGGCCCCGCCCACCTGACTCAGCCATTTTGGGCCCATTTTGGCCTGGATTAGGGCTGAAATGGCCTGGATCGAGTTTTTGACAAGTGGTGGATCACTCTCCCTCTCAGCAGCGGCCGGATCCTGACTATTTTGGGCCCCTTTTCGGCCATTTTCAGCCCCCTTTTGCCATTTTGGGCCCAATTTCGGCCCTGAATGGCCAGAATTGGGTCCAAAACAGCCAGGATAGGTGATGTCAGGGTGTGTGGCATATGCAAATCAGTTATGCTAATGACACACTTCCGGTGATGTCAAGGGGCATGGCATATACTAATGAGTTCCTCCAGCTCTTTTTCTATGAAATGACCCCTGATAATTCTCAAACACCAGTGCTGGGTTGAGGGTAGGGTACAACCCCTATGGGGGAAGCTTTGGCATCTTTTCCTTGAACATAGGCCTCTTGGAGGTATCTAGTTTTCTCATTTGTGATACAGGATACTGTACTTCTTTTAAACATGTTCTTGGATTGATGAAGAAATGAAGACTCTTACATTTTGAGGATCTTTATCAAGTTTTTGCATCTTGTGAACACTCCGCGTCAACTTCCATTTCCACATCTCATCAATTTTAAAAGACATGGCTGTATAATCTGCTGTCTCCCCCAACATTCCGCTGTAAAATGGAGGCCACCATAATCCAAATTTCAACAGGCATAACTTCTGCTTCCAGCCTAATAGGCACAGCAGGATATACTATTCCCAACAAAGATGCGCTTCTCAGCAATTTATTTGTGGAGCTGAATCTCTGCCATTCCTAGTTGTTCAGCACTGTTTGTGATTTATGGGAGAGGTTTCACCAGAA
This sequence comes from Eublepharis macularius, assembly GCF_028583425.1. Taxonomy (NCBI): domain Eukaryota; kingdom Metazoa; phylum Chordata; class Lepidosauria; order Squamata; family Eublepharidae; genus Eublepharis; species Eublepharis macularius. The sequence continues at coordinate 22,276,387 of NC_072793.1, read as the reverse complement.
AAACCTTAAGTGATGATATAATTAGGTTTCCTTTTTTTAGGTATAAAAAATTCAATATTGTCTGGGTTGATTTAACAGCTTTGGACGGAGTTGTTGCTGGGTGGTACTTTAAAGAACATTTTCCTGAACCCCTCCCCATGACTTGTTCAGATTTGTGTCTTTTGATGGACAAGGTGTGTGTGAGGAGGGCGAGTTTCAAGGACTATAATGCCAGTCCTTTTAAATATTTTAGAAAATGTCTCAGCATGGGGGAGACTAGGCCCTTATCACCAGCCCACAGTAAAATAGCTCAGAGAAATCTGGAACGAGGAGAAGAGGTTGCTGACTGGAGCTCAGAAACAAAAGAGTTAACTTAAAAAGAGAAGCTAAATCTGTTGACTCTGATTTCATAAGCCCTTTGCCATAGTAAGGTTGGTCGTATAAAATACAGTGACAAAATACAGTGCCTTTCCCCTTGTATCTCTGCATCAGAAGGGGCTAGAGCCTTTTTTAAAAAAATGAAAACTGGGAATTCAGATAACCTGCAGCACCTATCATTAGGTACCGCCTCTCCCCATATGTTCCCCAGAGGTTGCTTCGATCAGCTAATAAACAGTTGCTGATGGTCCCTGGCCCCAGGGAGGTCCGCCTGGCCTCTACCAGAGCCGGGGCCTTTTCGGTCCTGGCTCTGGCCTGGTGGAACTCTCTGTCTGAGATATTAATGCTGTTATCTTTCCGCCGGGCCTGCAAGACGGAGATGTTCCGCCAGGCATTTGGTGGGGGCTAGGCTGTCCTCTCGCCAGCTGTACCACTGAAGACTGTCCACCACCCATGCAGGAGCTCATAAGTGTGGCGCAGGGCATGATGTAAGAGCCAAGCCCTGCGCATAAAATGCTGAATTTTAATATTTATATCCGCCAATTGAGAAATTTTATTGTATATGGAATAGTGTTTTAATGTTTATTTGTAATATTTTTTATTGTTTTTAAACTGTATGTTACAAATTGTATGCTTTACACCGCCCTGACGGGGAGGGCGATCTAGAAATGCAATAAAAAATAAATAAATAAATTACAATGCTATATTGCTATAGCGATATTTTTGTGTCAGTTTTTCAAAAATGGAAATGCCCTGGTAGCCCTGGGTGGGGTGGGGGGATCATTTCCTGCAAGACAAAAAGCTGTGCTGTTTGAAAGGGCCAAAGTGGTTCACATCTGGTTCATAAATGGATATAAATGCAGTTTGAAACTGCTCCCCTCCCCGTTGTTTTACAAGAAGTCGTGGCTGCAACGGATAACAACCAAGTTAAAATGGAAATGTGACAGGGCCGTTTGTCATAGTGACTAACAGTCTCTGATGGACCTGTCCTCCGTGAATTTGCCTAATCTCCCTTTAAAGCCAACTAACGCAATGTCTGTCTCTACATCCTGTAGGCATGACTTCCGCAAGTTAATTACTTTTGTTAGTGGAGTGGCCTGCATCCAGACCATCATACTTATGATTGCTAGATTAATTAAACTGTGACTTTACTCAGAGTCTGAACTGATATGCCAAAGTAGTGAGAGACCTGGGCTGGTATATATGGGGAAATGCTGCTGGCAAGCCACGTTTCGGTCCATATGGGAGCTTGGAAAGATCTGCCTTCCCTTACTCCCTTAATAAAGTAATCACAGCAGACACATGGTCTATTTACTTAGCAAACTGAGCAAGGATCAAAATGAAAAGCAATATAACAACTACTAATCCTCTTTCTCTACTTTTGTATATACCCTATGAGATGGTTAGACTAAGCATAAGCTACTTATTCATAAAGTTGCAGTGTACAGGAATCATCCATTACTTCAGTTCCCTAGGATGGGGTTTAGGGGTGCCTGGCACTCCCAGGAAGATTGTTGGGGTGGGGAGAATTGCACCAGGATAACAGCAGCATGCAATGTCACTTCTGGTGAAAAACTGGAAATGATGTCACAATGATGCTCTAGGATTCAACAAAACCATAGACTTCACTACTATGTGCTACTGTGTGCTGTTTGTTCCTCTAAGTATGACCCTACTGGGTAGTTCTATGTTGTTTAATATGTCAGTCTTCGAATTGTTTATACTCTGTTTCAGCCTTTCTTCGACACTTGCAAATTTACACTTATATACCCTATCACGTTTTTAACAAAATTCAGAGTTTTTTTTCTGGGAAAAGAGGTGGTGAAACTCAGTGGTGGAACTCAAGACCGCACAATGACGTCACTTTGGGTCAGCTGGAACAAGGGGGGGGGGAGTTTTTTAAAGTGTAAATCATGCTTGGTGAAAATGGGCACATGGCTGGTAGCCCCGCCCCCTCATCTCCAGACAGAGGGGAGTTTAGATTGCCCTCCGCGCCACTGGCAGATCAGGGGGCAGGGCCACCAGCCATGTGACCATTTTCAAGAGGTGCCAGAACACCATTCCACCGCATTCCTGCTGAAAAAAAGCCCTGATGAAATTCTTTTGAAATTTACTGTACTAATTCACATTTAATCCACCTTGAGTCTCAGTGAGAAAAGCAGACTATAAATAATGTAATTTTTAAAAAAAGATTTTTTTTTTGTGAATCCTAGAGCATCACCCGTGATATCACAACATCTCTTCCAGTTTTGCTGGAAGTGATGTCACATGCCAGCTCAACACTAGCACCCCACTGATTTCCCCTTTATTCCCCCCCCTCTGGTCTTTGAGGTGCTGGTGGGCAAAAGAGACAATGCCCAGAAGTTCTCCCTCTATGGCCTCCCTATTGGGGTTCTTCGTCTTTGTTCAGCCATATGTGTTCAGGATGACTTAATCACTCATCTTAATTGGACAGAGCTTAAGAGCAGAACAGAAGAGATTTAAAGGGAAGAGCTTTGCTCCGTGTCCAGAAATTTCGTAACATCTTGTCCGACCCTCCCCTTGTTGATTGTTCCCTCCCATCTTTCCAAAAGGAAGAGATACAATCTAGCTGTGAGTTCTCAAATCTCTCTTTCTTAGGTGTGACTGCCTGGCTGAGGTGTTAGCTGGCAACTGTTTGTCTTCCTCATGCCAGGGCCATCTGTCTGTCCTTGGCACTGAATTGCCCAGGGCCTGTGAAGCTGACTCTCTCCCCTGTAGCTTTCCCTTTATTAACTGTTAACCTGTAGGAAGGCATGTAATGAGTGCAGACCCAATTATTGTAACTCAGGGCTTTTTTTCTGGGAAAAGAGGTGGTGGAACTCAGCTCCAAGTACCGCACAATGATGTCACTTTGGGTCAGCTGGAACAAGGGAGGAGTTTTTTAAAGTTTAAATTGCTGTCAGCGAAAATGGTCACAGGGCTGGTGGTCCTGCTCCCTGATCTCCAGACACGCCGGGCACTCTAAACTCCCCTCTGTCTGGAGATCAGGGGCGGGGCCACCGGCCATGTGACCATTTTCAAGAGGTGCCAGAATGCCGTTCCACTGTGTTCCAGCTGAAAAAAATCCCTGTTGTAACTTTGATGTGAATCCTGGGGTGCAGGGCATTTCCCCACAGTATCTCAATCTGCTAATTACTTTCTGATCAATAGACAACAATTACTTACAGACTTGATTTGTTTGCTTTGGAAAATTCCAACATCTAGGAGGAAAATCCTAGAACTGGAAGACAGTCATTTTTACTGCCTAATCATAAGACTTTAGCATTGTCCAGGTGACTTCTGTTTATACCAGGAATGCCCAAGTGGGAAGCACTGATCCTGGCCCAAGCATATTCATGAGCACAGTCCCTATATGTATATAAAGTGGACACACACAGGCTTGTCCCAGTGGTTGGGAATCCCACTTTTTGCATGGCTCCCAATTGCCAACATGGACCCCATGTTCATACTGTTCACGCACTCATAGGAGGCTATGCGAGGAGTCTAGTGAGCATATGGAGGGTAAGGCAGGGCTTGCTACTGGATCCTGCTTCCATTCTTATACACCATACACATCATTCACACTGCATCCTAAAGTTGTCTGAATAGGGCTTTGTCCTATAGAGGAAACGCTCTCTTCAAAGACTATGTAACATTACCCTCTTTGACTTATGTCTACCCTATATACCCAAAGTTAATCTACAGTTTTGCTTATCTACATTTTTGTCACTTCTGCAAGGGCCTGGATGATGTAATAAGTGCTAGAAACAGTCCTGAACAATTGTCTGACTTGAAACAGTGAGCTCCCATTGCTTCTTTCTCTCTCTGGGCAATGGGGCAACCTCATGTCTAGGGGTGAGCACGAACTGCGAACAAACCGAACCATGCGGTTTGTGGTTCATGCATTTTTACAAACCACAAACCACGAACTTCCCCAAACTGGGGCAAGTTCATGAACCGGTTCGTGGTTCATCGTTTCCGGCATTTAAATGCCAAAGGGGCATTTAAACCTGCGGATCAGCTGCTTGTTGGGGAGAGTGAAGAGAACGCTTGGTAGTGAAATAAATAAATGGTATGTAGATATGCCTTTACTTGGCATTGATATATCACTTTCACTTTCTCCTGGCACTAAACTGCAAATATGAGATATCCTAGGAAGAGGTGGGCACGCCCTCCTTTTCAGAGAACAGCCTTGTTCTGGGAAAGCCAGGAGCCAGCCATGTGGCAGGCTCTGTTAGCTTCACCTCCCCTTCTAGGAGGCAAAGAGGAAATTAACAAACCCTCTAAGCAGCCATCTCCCTGGCTCTGCAGAGAGGGGAAATTAACAAAGCCTTCCAATCTCTTTTAAAACTCAGCTTCCCGCTAGCACTGTGACTCCCTTCACGTGCTCCTCCTCGTGTAATTCGTCTCTTGTAGCTTAGCTCTGACACGCAAGAAGAAGACAGAAATTTCTCAGTATCTACTTGGCTTTGTGGATGTCAAATGTGTATGGGATGCTCAACTGATCCCTGGGATACAGCACCTTGATTTTGTTTCTGCATACCTTTAATGCTTTTCCAGATATAAATCCCATCTCCATGGGCTTGATCCCAATGGAAATGGTATGTAGGATTGTAACCTAAACAATCTTTCGGTTGTTTTCATACAAAATAAAAGGAGAAGAGAATGAATTCAAAGAAACACATTTACCAAACACTGAATTCTTCATTCATTTCAGTAACAGCGTAAAAGTCCATTAAAGTTTACTAACTTCTGCTCATTGACCATCACAATACTGTTTATTTGACTGTGATCACATCTATTCACTGGAACGAACCAGGAGAGCGCTCTAAATGGTGTTTTTGTTCTTCATGCTGAACACAGGAAAGGATTTCATCTAGGAGGCTGGTGAGCCACTTGTGGTGTGTAATGGTGCAGTGAGAGTAGACAGGTTGGCTTATGCATATGCAAGTTAGCCATCACAGATCAAACATCACAGATAGAAATTTCACACCTTTCTAATCAACCCCAAGGTTTTCCAGAAGAGCCAGGTTGCACATTCAGTAATGACTTAACACATCCATGTGTGAACTACCCTGAAGTTAAGCGCATTGCACTTTTTCTTTCCCTGCTTCTGGTTCTGTCGGAAGGGAAGGAAGCAGAGGTCAGCCGAGCAGCGGGGCAGGAAACTGGGAAAAGGACGGTGGGAACTGGGCTTGGCAAGAAGGCATCACGTAGATCGCTATTAGACATAATTTATCGTCTTGACCATAGGTCTCAGCAAGTCAGCCACCGGTGTCGAAATCAATGTGGTTCACTGTGTGCTGTAAAGAATTTGGGAACAGTAATGACTTTGTGAGTAATGATTTGTCATTGTGATATTTGAATAACTAATGTTTTTCTGCCACAAGCACATTGTAAGCTAATCAAACATCAAACCTATCAAGTGGAAAGCTACACAGTACAAATGCAGATCTAGGAGCAGAGCAAATTAACAAAAGTTAGTAGAAGTTCTTTGGTGTTCCTAAGGGTGTGAATCCATTAAGCAGAGTCATTGAAAGACTGATTGGTTAACTTTAACTGTTTGTCTGCTGGTAAGACCTAGGAATGCATAGAAGCAATGCTATGGGTGAACTTGCGTTATAAAACGATTTAACCTTTTTTGATTGTATTTGGAGCTGGTATGTGTTTAGGTTAGAGATGGGCACGAAACGAAATACGAACCAAAGTTTGCCACGAACCAGGCCAGTTCATGGTTTGCGAACCGGCGGTTCATCAGAGCCCATTTCTGACCAACCACCATGAACTTTAGGGCAGTTCATTTGGTTCATTTTTCAGTTCATCACTGCAGCCAGCATCGTGCCAATCAATCAGTTTCCTAAGCAATGGGGGATAGGCTTTCTGCAGACCTTCTGCTGACCTGGAAGTGACCTTCTACTGACCCAGAAATGGTGATTTGTTGGCCCTGGAAGTGCTGTTTTCACGAACCAAACAAACCAGTTTGTGAACTGGGGCAGGTTCGTGAAAGTTCGTGGTTCGTGAAATGTGATGAACCATGAACTGCAAGGTTTGGTTTTTTTCTGGTTTGTGCCCATCTCTAGTTTAGGTACCCGAATCCTGATGCAAAACAAAATTTATTGGTTGAGTAGTGCCCGTTTAGCCCTTTGTATGCAACACAATATTTCCCTTGAAACGTTAAGCCTGGAATAAAATTTGCTATCCACATTCAAGGCAGAATTCTGTATTCAAACCCTAACTTGCTCCCTGCGTCAGTATTCAAGGAGTTTGGAAAAAAATGTAGCAACGCTGTAAGGTAAGCTGTCTCTACTGAACATAAATATATCAAGAAATTTGATGCGTATGTTTGTGATATAGTTGTCCATTTGAAGTTCACATGCTGCAGTATAATATATCTGAAACAACGCCTCGGTTTAGAAAAATAAGACAAATAAAGGGATGAGCATGCTACAGTTTTGAAAAATTATACAGTTGCGGAGGAAATAGTTGGAGAGAAAGCTTTTTCTTTCTCTTCCAAACTGGAGCACCCCATGACAATGTCAGGTAGTAGATTTAGGACATACAAAAGAGGTTACTTCCTCACTTAATGCTTCATTAATGTGTGGAATTCACTGCCACAGAATACAGTAATGGCCATTTACACAGGTAGCTTTGAAAGAGGATTAGACAGATTCAATAATAATAACATTTGATTTATATACTGCCCTTCAGGACAACTTAATGCCCATTCAAAGCAGTTTACAAAGTATGTTATTATTATCTCCCCAACAATCACTCTATGAGGTGGGTGGGGCTGAGAGAGCTCTGAGAGAGCTGTGATTGACCCAAGGTAACCCAGCTGGCTGTAAGTGGAAGAGTGGGGAATCAAACCCAGTTCTCCAGATTAGAGTCCTGTCTCTCTTACCTGCTACACCAAACTGGTGCCCATCTATGTTTAGTGACCATGATGGTATAAAGAAACCTCCATGTTCAGAGGTACTATACCTCTGAATATCAGTTGCTGTCATAGCAGCAGCAACCGTTTTGCTTTTTCAGAGCTCAAGTGAAGGAGAACTTTTGTCTTTACACAGTCTACTCTGATATCTACACTGAAGCTAGGAGACACAATGAGCCATTTTTGGATGGTCTGGTCAATTCCACTGATGCCGTTAAAATAAGTTATTGTCTATCTAGGCTGGCTTCTGGTATTCCACCATCCAAAGCAACAGCAGGAGTGTAGATCTAAGGGGTAGCCTGTTTTCTTCTGTCTGCTAAGTATGCAGCTGGTGGCTATGAGCCAGGTGAGTTCCAGCAGGTGACACTGCAGGTCGAAATGGCTTTTTAGATCATCCCACATGCTGCCACGAGCTGGGAACCAGAGGCCTATAGATGCCACAACAGCTTTCCTTGGACCCAACCAACAGCAGTGTGGGTCCAAGAGCAAAGAACAGGTACAAACCTTGTCTTTTGCTTCACCCTGTACTGTTGCTGGCTGGTATCAAACTCTTCCGATGGCATGGGTCATTTAGGCGAAGAACCAGCCCTACATCTATGGAACACGTCCAGTTTGGTGTAGCCAGTTTGGTGTAATGGTTAAGAACAATGGGATTCTAATCTGGAAAACTGGGTTTGATTCCCTACTCCTCCACTTGAAGACTGACCGTGGGTCAGTCACAGCTCTCTCAGAGCTCTCTCAGCCCCACCTACCATACAGGGTGATTGTTGTGGCGATAATAATAACATACTTTGTAAACCGCTCTGATTGGGTGTTAAGTTTTCCTGAAGGGCAGTATATAAACTGAATGTTGTTATTATTATTATGTTACATTATTTATTTATTTCATTTGTAATCTGCTCTCCCCATTGGCAGATTTGCTCTTGCTTCACAGAAATGGAACAACCCATCTATGCATTTCTTTGATGGAAGCAGTTATTAGCTTTTTGCTTAAAAAAAAAAAGAAATCTTCACAGGCCAAGTATTAGGCAGTCAATTATAGGCAGGCCTCCAATTTACCTTTTGGATGACTCGTCTGCTCTTGGCCCATTTCAATCTTCATAGATATAGGTCCGCTTAGAGTGGATGGATTGGGGTTGAAATTTGCAGGTTAAGAGCTTGGCTATGCTGATCCATGCTCTTGTAAACTTGTGGCTGAATTATTGTAATATAATCTATGCTGGGCTGCCCTTGAAAAAAACCCAGAGACTCCAACTGGTCCAGAATTCTGCATCCCGATTATGGTCAAGGGCTAGCTAATGGGAACATATTTTGTCCATCTTAAAAACAACTACATTGGGTGCCAGTTTGTTTCTGAGTCCAAGGTGCTGGTTATGACATTTCAAGCCATTCTTGGCCTAGGATCCACATATCTAAAGAAGCATCTCTTCCCATATGCCTCCTTGCGCCAGCTATGGTCCTCAACCTACTGGCTGTTCCCCCAGTTGAGGTCACCCATCTGGCATCAACAATTCCTTTCCTATCATAGCTCCCACTCTGTGGAATGGGCGCCCCAAGGAGGTGAGGGGGGTGCTGATGCTAGAAACCTTCAAGCAGCAACACAAGGACAGTTTATTCGCCAGGCCTGTTAGGAGTGTATAGCCTGCAGGTATTTTGTATGAGCAAAAGGATTATTTGGGGTTTATTTTGTAAGTTTTAAATTGTACTGCATTAAACTGTTTTTGAAAGCCACCTTGAACCACATGGAAAGGTGGGATTTAAATACTTTAATACTTTAAAACTACATACATGTAGCTTTATCTTGCCCTTCCTCCAAGGAGCACAGGGTAGCACTCATGATTATCTCCTCCTTTCTTTTAACCTCACATTAGCCTTGTGAAGTAGGTAGGCTGGCTGTGTCTCCTGCTATAAGTAGGGTGGCCAGATCCCCCACTGTTCCTGCTGTTGCTAAGTAAAACAGCAGGAGCAAAATTGGGGTGGGTGGAAATGGCGTTGTGCCAAGCTGTGATGCCCTTCTGACATGAACCTGGAAGTGCTGTCGCCATGTCAGGGTGATGCTCTAAGATTCAGCTAAAACGTTATGGTTTGTGCTGGAAGTGATGTTGCAGTGCTAATTTCGTTGTCCCCACCCCTCAATGTCTCCTAGCACTAGGCTGGCAACCCTAGAGGCAGGTTCAGCTGGGAAAGAATGACTGGTCTGTGGTCACGTGTGATCTTCGTAGCTGAGTGGGGATTTGAACCCGGCTCTCCCAGGCCTACTTTGACATTCTGGACCACACGAGCTCTCACAGGAACGAAAAAGCATTGCAACCAAATTGTAAAAGTGTGAATTAACATGTAAGCGCATGCACCTTGTCTGTTTTTGCATTTATCTTCGGTTCAGTTTTATTGTGTTTTATGTATCTGCGCATGGAATGAAATCTTAACCTAACTGGTTGAATAATGAATCTCTGTCCACTACTATCATGTGCTTTGTGCCATTTACCCTGATTCTGCAAGTCCATGTGGAACTGCAGGGATCGTCCTGAAGATTGGTGCTGCGCTGTCCCTGGTAGTTGGCAGGTGTTAAGCATCTTCCATGCAGAAGTGCCTTTATTGACTGGAGATCACCACCAAAATCTAGCAGAACCAGAAATTGTCTTTGTGTTGCACTCAGCAGAACTACTAGTCCTTAAATCAGAGTCTCTGTGTGACACTCTGGGATTTCTTCTATTTCTGTTGCCTGTGTAGCCAAGGCAGAGGTAAGGGAAAGCAAGCTAAAGATGGACAAGCACATTTATTAAAATATTTACACTCCACCTTTCCTCCTAGCTCAAAGCATCTTTCTGGTATGGAGCAATGTGTTGAATAGGGTTGCCAATCAACAAATTCCTAGCTAGAATTTCTTTCTTTCAAATAGCTGCCAGAAAAGAAGAAACAAATGTTTTTTTGTTATTTCTACTTTTAATAAGGTGCAGATTAACACAGAGACACACACATACACAATAGCAAAGTGTATGTGTGCAAAACTGGACTGCGTGGGTAGATTTTGCACAAAGCTAGAGGCACTCTGTCCTTAGGCTAATTTGTTAACATAACAGAAGACTTGCTTCACAAAGGAAAGACAGTGTTTGCATCTGCTCACTAATATTATTTCTTAAGTTCTATTTTTAGATCCTTTGTTTTCTGGCCATCGTCACACAGCCATAAATTTAGCGTTAAACTTGCACCATTTCCCGCTGAATGCTCACCTTATTCTGGCTCTCTTGCGATTTCACCATTCTCCCCAATTCATGCTTTGTGACTCTTTATGTCATCTTTATCCACTTCCATGTGAATGCCCTGGATCGACTATGAATGCGTGGCAACACCAAAACGCTCACTCTCCCCGATCATCTGTCTCACCTAACACTGATTCTCCTGCCCTACACTCCCACAAGCCCCAGCGCGACCCGCAATTCAGCCTCAAAGTAATTTTTTTTTTTAAATCGTCAGCCTTATAGCGCTATAGCGACATTCTGCCATGGGCGGGAGACCTCTGCTACCTATCACAGTTGGCTTTTGGGTTGGCCCAGCACAACATTGGTATAATAGAAGAGCAATATAGTGCAAATATGCGATTTTTTTTTTTAAAGGGTGGGATTTTTAGGGCCCCGTTTCCAGAGACACTTTGACTGACCGTCGAATTGGGCTTTTCCTTTTTAATGTGACTGACTGGACGTGCAAGCAGTCATCAAAAGATGGGAGAATCCGTTCTAATAACAATAACAGAAGCAACGATCGCTAGTGCAAAACTGACGAAATGAGGACCCGTGTGACGGCGGCCACTGTCATTCCTATGAAAGGGATTTCCCCCCCCCCTTCCCGATTAAAACCCCAAGGCCCAGAAGCATTTTTCCTCCGGTGGTAGACTTTGCTCGTCCTAAATCTCTTTGAACCCAAACCACCTTCTCAAAACACAAATCCACATGGAAAAAGAAGGGGGGAGAAATTAAAATCGACAGAGAGTGAGGCCCCGGATTCTAAATAAAACAGCAGCTTTCCTTCTTCATTGCTCAGCATGTGGTGCCTCCTACACATATCTGAAAATTAATTTTTTCAAAACAAGAGATTTTGCATCCCAGAAAGAAGCTGCAACTGACATTCCCCTGGCATATGAAAGCGCCTTCCTTTGTCACATGATCTCCATCTCCGTAAAAATAAAAACACACACATCTCAGCTGTGCGTCCGTGCCCAACGGCAACACTTGTTTCATCAAATTTAGATTAAAAGGTGTAATTTTCTTAAGGAAGCTTATTGCTCTCGGGTGCTTTCTTTTCGCCTCCTCTTGCTTTGCCCCCTGTTGGTGTGCCAGCCAAGTGGTCCCTCCCCAATTCAGCAAGGTACCGTTGAGAGGATAGCTTGTGAAGATGTTTGCTACTGATCTGTGATCTTCCAGTTTCACACATGAAACTGGGGAAAGGAGAGAGGTGTAATTTGCAACAATAGGGAGTATTCTTTAAAAAAAAATGCCTGAAGCTTAGCATGTTTATATTTAAATTAAATGTCACACTACTGGGAGATCAAGATATAAAAAGAAACATGTGAAGTGTCAGACAAAAATCAGGGAGATCAAGGAACGTGTCAACACTAAAAGAGAAATGGTTAGAGCAACATTCTATTAAAAGAATTTTGTGTCTCAAGGCAAGAATTTAGTTCAAGAGCATCTGAAGGTCCCATGCAAACTTTATTTATTTCTTTAATTTGATCTCTATTCCGCTCTGCCCGCAAGCGGGCTCAGAGCAGATCACAGCATTTAAAAATATACAATAAATAGAATAAAAATTACAGCAATCTAAACATTAATAACACATCAATTATAAAACAGCCGGACACATTTTGCCCTACCACCTCAGACTTAATAACCTGCAGAGCGGGGTGGCCAGTCATAGATGTTTACAGAACTTGAGGGGGGTATATACTCCCCTCACATGGCAGGAGGCCGATAATACCTTAGGTGGCCCACCTGCCTCAACCACCAAATGCCTGGTGGAACATCTCTGCCTTGCAGACCCAATGGAACGATAACAAATCCGAATGGGCCTGCATTGACACAGACAGAGAGTTCTACCAGGTTGGGCCCAGGGCCGATGTTGGGTTGATGAGTTTCCATGGTGGAGAGAGGGGAACAGTTTCAAATGTCAATGTACACACGTGTATATTCTTAGGAGGATTAAAAACTTTAGTATTCAAGATGCAATTGAAAAAAATGAAGGGGCACTTCCAAAACATCCGCAATATCTATTCCATTTAATTAATCTGCAATTATATTCCATTTACTTTAAGAAATAAATATTTAACAAAATATTTTGATTCTGATTTTCCATCCTGAGGCCTTTGCAGAAGCTAACAATTCTAATCTGAATAAAGAATAATAGGCAAACTACTGTCAAACAATCTAACACACAAAACCCAAGGTTAAATAAAATGTAACAGCACGCAACGCGAGCAGCATTGCAAAGCATCAGCAACTGTACATACTCAGAGAGCACAGTGGCAGAAAAAAACTAGACACCATTCAGGCCAAACAGATATTGAAACAATAGTGTCTTGGTCTGTCTTCTGATAATTAGTAGAGGGGATCCAAGAGACCTCTTGACATAGTGAAGTCACACTCTGGGTTCCACCACCCAAAAGACCCCATCTTGTTTATACCCACTACACATCAGCAGGGCTTCCTCTAAAGATTGAAGTGTGTGTCTCATAGAGAAGGAGGCCATTACCTAGATATCCTCTTAATAATGATGATGATAACTGCACTTATATATCGCTCTTCTAGACAGATTAGTGCCTCACCCTGAGCAGTGAACAAGTCAGTGTTATTATTATCCCCAAAATACTGCTGGGGAGTTGGGGCTGAGAGGAGTGGCTTCCCCAAGGCCACCTACTGAGCTCATGGCAGTAGTGGGATTCGAACCAGTAGAGTGCTGATTCGCAGCCGAACCACTTAACCGCTGTGCTACAGCAGCTTTAACAGCACTTTGAATTGGGGTCCAACACAAGCTGTGGAGCCAATGAGGATGACATAACATTGGCATTTTGTGATCCAATAAATGCACACACCTCCCACACCTTATATACATACAAGTCAGTTTAAATTATAAGAAAAAAAGGAGCATTTTTCCTCTTTTTTGTATTATCTAATCTTTTCCCCCCAAATACCAAAACCGAAATAAAGTTTATGTAAACATAAAAATAAAGTTCACTGCCAAAGTAAATATAAGGCTTACTTTCAGTGTGATATTTGGGCTTGTGCATTTGGAATTTTTCATGGAATTGATTTATTCTACGATTTCTTGCAGAACTCCGACAAGGTCCTGTGGAACTCCAGGCTCCATGGTTAGGAAACACTGGGCTAGTCTGTTGCTGCTGCCTCCTCCTTGCTGAAGAATGAGCTGTCCCACATCTGGCTGGCCTAAGAGCTAAACTCCAAGAGACAAAACACACAAGGACATGCACGTGAATGGAGTCGCAATGTTACTTGGGAAGCTGAGTTATAAAAGAGATTGAAAGGCTCTGTCAATTTCCCCTTTGTACAGAGCCAGCAAAGATCGCTCCTCAGAGGGTTTGTTTATTTCCTCTTCGCCTCCTAGAAGGGGAGGTGAAACTGACAGAGCCGTCCAGAGGAGGAGCATGTGATGGGAGTCGCAACATTAGCTGGGAAGCTGAGTTTTAAAAGGGATCGGAAGGCTTTGTCAATTTCCCCTCTCTACAGATGCTGCTCAGAAGGTTTATTTCCTTTGAAACTGACAGAGCCTTCTGGAGGCAAAGAGGAAATTAGCAAACCCTTTGAGGAACAATCTTCACTGGCTCCCTAGAGAGGGGAAATTGACAAAGCCTTCCGATCTCTTAAAACTTAGCTTCCTGACTAACATTGCAACTTCCTGTGCATCCTTGTGTAATTCATCTCTTGTAGCTTAGCTCTGGGACAGACTGCTTCCATTCCAGGCACTTGGGCATGGGAATATTTAATTCCCAAGAGGAGAAGAGGGGGCAAAGGCAAAGGGGCAGGCAAGTGAGCAGTGAAAGAAAGGACTCTGTGGTTAAGGGTTTTCCTTTCAGTGCATTTGAAATACATGCCATGAATATGTTGTAGGTGACCATTAATCCTCTGACACTACGGAGAGTTCTTCTGAGTACCTTTCAATGCCTGTTATTTGGAAGTTCCGTGTGTTATCTCCGCTTTGAAGTTAAACATTCTCCTGGGGAAGCAGAACACTTTCACTTTTAAAGCAAGTGGCCTTGAGACCTGCTGCACCAAACACAAGCGATGCTTTTCCTGGGAAAAGGGATGGTTTCATGCTTACTCCGTAGTGTTACCGGAACTGTCCTCCTTGCAATAAAATGATTTGTGGGGGGATTAGCTAGCAAGGAGAATGGCTATGCAAGAGGCTGGTAACTGCAGGGATCTGTCACCAGTTTCTACCAGGTCCCTTCCCAAGATAGCAAACAAGGCAGGTTCTTAAGGTCCAGCAATAACTTTTATTAAGAACAAAATGAGATGCACATACACACAGAATTACGGGGTAAAAATAATTACACACACACACACAGAGCCCCAGGAAGCGTAGTCAGAAATTGGGAATAGAGAGAGAGGGAGCAAATATATCTACCTATCCTTACAAGCAAGGAAGTCCACGGAGAGAGAGCTTCAAACGTCCAGTGTCCTCGGCCAAGGGAGCAAGAGGCTTGGGCAAACCTCAAGGGAACAGCACTTATGGATGGTACACTTATGGTACACTTATGGATGGTACACTTATGTGTACCATTTGAATGAGACCAGGGCTCTACCTTTATCGGTAAAATGTGCCCTGAGGTGCAAGAACCCACCTAGCTGTTAGAATAAAGACCCCAACGATCAGTTCCTGGGTTTGACAAAAGGTTTGAGTTCCTTGATTGGTAGCTGCCGGAGCGTGTGAAAGCAAATACAAAACATGTTCCAGCGCAGTACAACAGGGATAGTTTGTTAGTGAATTCCACCGGAGTTAAGTTGATGGTTTTTAGATGGGGACTGTACTTTCCCAGGAACGACTGTATATACTTATGAATGTCATTTGGTTAGCGCCTCAATCAACGACAGGAGATCTCATCACAGAAGAAGGGAAAGGAATGTGTTAAGTGGGGATGACTCTGTGAGACCTTTGTTGCACTGGGCACCTTTGGGGCTGGAAGGATAGTAAATCCAATCACCTCTTAATCACTCCACATTCCTGTGCAGCATTCCATGCATGCCGTGTTCTCCCAAGTGGGACTCAGCAACTGTTAGAGGCTCTCTCTCTCTTTTTTTTTTTTCATAACTACAAAACACTACACAGCACTACACAAGACTATCACAAGGAAAGGGGAGAGGGAAGGGACAAAGGGGGGTGGAAAAAGAAAAAAAGAAAAAGAAAAAAGGGGGGGAAATGAACTACAAACACTAAACACTACACTTCCATGTTTTCCCTTCATACTGTCATAATACAAAAATAGCTCCATAGGATAATGATGGAGTGGTTAATCATACAGAGAATAAACATTTCAAATTCTGATTAAACTTTCCTCCCCCTTCTAGGTCCCGGACGCAGTTCTCTCTGTGCAACCGCTGTTGCAGTGCTCTCCTCCTCCTCCCGCCCCCCTCCGGCTCCTCCTTTTCTTCGTTCTCGGTGCAGCAGAGTTCTGGGTTTTTATTCTCAAAATCCTTTAGTTGATCTTCTGATAATATCTTATAGGCCTGATCTTTATATCTGAACCATATTCCTTCCGGGAATAACCATTTGTACTTTATTTCATGGTCCCTCAGAAGAGCTGCAAACTTTTTATATTTAAAACGCCGTTTCCGGACTAGAAATGGAACGTCCTTCAAAATCTTGACTTTCAAACCCATAAAGTCCAAATCCGCATTGTATGAGTTATATAGGATGGTGTCCCGAATCTTTTTAAATGAAAAGTCAATAATGATCTCACGAGGCAACTGTCGCTTTGTTGCATATTTTGAAGAAGCCCGACGGACCTCCAAAATGGCGCTTTTAACCTCTTCTTTAGTCGTCCTCGCGGGTATCGCCAATAGTTCCGAGACCACCTCCCACAGATCCTCTTTTTCCTCCTCTTTCACGTTTTGGAGACGCAAAATTGTCTGCGTTCGTTCCATCTGTAGCCCGATCAGCTGGTTCTCAACCAGCTTCAGCTCCTTTTTTGTAGCCTTCACAAGTGACGCACTTTCCAGAGCAGACTTCTCTGCCCCCCCCACTGCTGCCTTAATGGTTTTCACTTCGCTTTCAATTAAGCCCACCCTTTGATCAGTTTCGTTCAGCTTGTCAACAAAGGGTTTTATGGCTTCCACCACCGCCCTGTGCACCAACTCTTCGAGCGACTCCCCCTTCAAGGTAGCCGAGATTGACTTACCGAGAGCGGGACTTTGCTTCTTTGCTGCCATTTGGGGGGGGGGGGGGCGCCAACAAAATTCTGGAACTCAGCGAAGGGGAAGAACGAGTCTTCTTCAGATCAACCTCTCCTTCACAAACGCTTGTAGAACAGAAGGGATTCGCTTGTTTACGGGCTTCCGCCTGTTTCTTTTATTTGCCGTTTCTCGTTGCCCGGCGGCACTCGAGGCGCCGCGCACGTCTGCCGGCCTCCATAGGGACAAACGGGCAATTCCCCCCCCGCATTGATTTCGGGGAGTTCTTCCCGCCGCGTCCCAGACCCTGGCTCCCTCCCTGGGAGTCCTGGGGGCTAATCCTTGCGGATCAGCCGCCCGGTCAGGGTGCCCGGTCGTTTCCTCCCGGACCAGCCGAGAGGAGTGTCCGGCATGGCTGAGAAAATGAAACTGAATCCACAACTGTTAGAGGCTCTCTAGTGGCAATACTGCAGCCATTTAAACTCCAGAGGCCCGAACATTTTTAATATCACAAGCAGCCATATCCAGAACGGCTTATTAAAATGATGGAGGCCGGGCTGACCGCTTACAGTAGATGTAAACTGCTATATTTTTTGTCTCTGGCGTTCACACATTCAATTTATACACCGCTCTTCAGGACAACTTAATGCACACTCAGAGCGGTTTACAAAATACGTCATTATTATCCCCACAACAAAACACCCTGTGAGGTGGGTGGGGCTGAGAGAGCTCCTAGAAACTGTGACTGACTCAAGGTCACCCAGCTGGCTTCAAGTGGAGGAGTGGGGAATCAAACCCCGTTCTCCAGATTAGAGTTCTGCCACTCTGAACTGCTACTCCAAACTGGTAAGCCACGACTGTTCTCTCAAAGGGTCCACTCTAGCTCAGCAAAGAAATTTCATCCAAATGAATCCAGGAGTGCCTGATATGATTAAGAAGAATTACCTACCATCTTTCATGCGAAATACTTCTACCAGCCATTCTAACATGCTTGGAATTATTTCCAGTCTTCTCACGGGTTATTGTAGCACAGTGGTTAAGTGGTTCGGCTGTGAATCAGCACTCTACTGGTTCAAATCCCACTACTGCCATGAGCTCAGCAGGTGGCCTTGGGTCAGCCACTCTTCTCATCCCGAGCTCCCCAGCTGCATTGTGGGGATAATAATAACACTAACTTGTTCACCACTCTGAGGGCCAAGCTACACATGACGAAAGACACTTGCCTGGCAAGTGGATTGAGTGGAGGGCAAGTGAACAGGGAGAAATACACTTGCCGTTCAAGTGTCATTTGTCACTTGTAGCTTGGCCCTGAGTGAGGCACTAATCTGTCTAGAAGAGCAGTATACAAATGCAGTTATTATTATTGTTCTTGTTGCTATTGTTGTTATTACTGTACTAGGAAAAGGGGATGGAGAGGAACAAGTTTAGGGAGGGAAGCTCAGTCTGGTTTGTGTCTATGTGACTTTGGGGTGGAATCAAAATTTATTTCCCTGTGCCATGGATTACACAATTTGCATTCACAGACAAACCTTAAATCAGTATGAGATGAACTGAAAATGTTTATGGTCTTGGACATAATTAGATTTGGTCAGTTTGATTCATACTGAAGCCAAGGTTTATGGCTGATTCACTCCAACTAGTTTGAACGGTTCTAGTCTTTAGAAAATTAAATATTACTTACCAAGCTGACATATTTCTCATCATATGAACCCTGCCAAGCGATCGCAAGTGGCCCAAATAGCAGTTACGTGGAATTCACCGCTGATGTTTGCAACTGAACATTTAATAAAACAAATGTGTTCTGCATACATTTCCACAATCTCTTTGTGCACTTCATTTGTGAGGGAAACGCCAAGTTTTGAATACTTTGTTATTTATTTGAGTATGGCAGGTTTGAGAAGAAGTTACGGTTCTGGGAACGTTCAAGGGGGAGAATGGTTGGAGTGGAGAGGGATGGGCGGCGAAGGATTGTCTATGTTAGGGATGGAAAATCCAGGAGCATTCTCTTTCATAACCTTCGGCCAATGGTGAAGTGCCTCAGACAAAGGCTATTCAAGCTACTGCAACAATTTGTGTAAGAGCCTTGTGTTTAATAAGCTTATGAACAGCCTTTGCTCTTGGCTCCTCGGTGCTGAATTCTTCCCCCTTTTAATCCATCGTTCCTTGGGTACGTGACCTACTCAACGTTATTACACTTGGGTTATTATTATCATAAATCCTTCTGGTTTCGCTCATTCCATTTACATTAAATATAGTCCCTGTTACAATTGCCTAAATGAGCTTTCAGGAGAGGAGAGCTCTCTGCATTATTTAAAGACGGCTTAAAAACAAGGATAAAGGGCCAAATTACCCTCTCTGCTGGCCTTTTAATTTCCTGGGTGGGGAAAACAAAGCTGTAGAATTTCCCCCCACTCTTTTCTTTGTGTTATCCTGGGAAATTCTCCCTCCCAGCTCTGTGATTCATTCAGCAAGACTTCTCTTTGCTGCTAATATTAAGGATGATTCTGTAAGAGAAGGTTAAAAGCAAATTGGCCTGGTCAGAACCTATGCCTCTCTGATCATCCATGTTGAATACCAGCTCACTGGGCTCTGCCAAGCAGCCAAGCCTGCTTCTTGGGGGTGCCAGGTATTATCGACTGTCAAACATTGCCCTTTGAGCCCCTAGTGCAGTAGAAGAAAAAGTAGCTGTGGTTCTTCATGTGAACACATGAAGCTGATTTAGACTGATGGTTGTTGTGGGTTTTCCGGGCTGTATTGCCGTGGTCTTGGCATTGTAGTTCCTGACGTGTGGCTGGCATCTTCAGCTGCTGGCGAAACGTTCTCCGTTCGTTGAAAGCCATCGTTCTCCGGCCGTGAAAGCCTTCGACAATACATTGATTTAGACTGATTTGTATTATGGGTCTATCAAGGACAATATTTATTGATTCCGCACATGTTGGATAATGCACTTCCAGTCCTCTTTATAGATCATTTGGAACAGATTTTTTTGTGTGCGGAACAAAAAAATCCACCTCAAACGATTGATAAAGTGCATTGAAAGTGCATTATCCAACGTGTGCGGAATCAGCCATTGTCTGATCTGGATGCAACTCTCTGGAGTTTCAAGGCATAGGTTTTTCACAACATCACCTTCTATTGGACCTTTTTAAACTAGAGATGCCAGGAACTGGGCCAGGGACTCTTTGCAGGCCTAGAAGGTGCTTGACCACTGAGCCACAGCCCCTCCTCCAAACTATTTTCTCCCCAAATCCATTGTCCTTCATCTGGTATGCTGAACACCTTTGCATCTTGCCATTGGAGGAAACAGGGCTAGGGAGAAAATGGATAGGAGGAATTATAGCTGCTTTGCCTCTTTGTGAGAAAGGAAGGGGAAAGTGGCCATTTTCACACTGCTTACCGGCCACGGAACATTGCACCATGCTACAGTAAAGTTGGTTTGTCTTAAAGGTGCTACTGGACTCTTTTCGATTTAACTTGTGAAGGAGTGTCAAACAAAGAAAGAATTCACTTAAGAGATTTTAAGTCTGATAACTCCAACTTCTCTCATCCAAGTCAGTAACTTACTAAGCCATGCCAAGTGTTTTGTGCCTTACGCCAGTAAAGTAATACGTACAAAAATCTCTTCATTACTTCAGTTTTAAGTACCTGCCTACATGCCTACTTATGCAACCTACTTGTAAATAAATTTTCTGTTTCCTTTTAACACTCCATAATCCTAGTGTGCCAATTTCTTTCTTTCTTTCTTTCTTTCTTTCTTTCTTTCTTTCTTTCTTTCTTTCTTTCTTTCTTTCTTTCTTTCTTTCTTTCTTTCTTTCTTTCTTTCTTTCTTTCTTTCTTTCTTTCTTTCTTTCTTTCTTTCTTTCTTGGAAACAAACCCCCCTGATCTTCCCTCTACTTAGACTTAGCTGGGTAACGTTACATCCTGTATGTTTTTTAGAGTGGGACAATGAAGAAAGCTGAAGCTAAACCACAACCACGCCACTAAAAGACTTCCCAGCCCAGAAAACAGCTTCACATGCTTTGAGAGGAGAATTTTACCTCAGGGTAAGGGAAGGTCAGCCCAAGCTTGGGTCTGCGACAGACCACATCCCATATTCTGGTTAAGATGTGTCAACCCTGCTGTTTCTGCTGTAGCTGCTGTTTGGCCCAACCATTTTGCAAGACCCAGGAAATCATATCTGAACTATGATTCACTTTCTTTACCTGAACCTGGCTAACAGCTGAGCTGGGGTTCGAGCGAGGCTTCTTGCAAAGTGGTAACGAGAGCAGCAGCAGAGCGAAGAATGGGGGAAAGGTCCAGCAACTGTATGAGAAGGGCGATATATATATATGTGTTTTTGTACACAGATCTAGGAAAAGTGGGGAACTATGCTGATTGTTGATCCTGGGAATCCAAAATGGCTCCCCCAAGGCCAGTCAGCTCTCAAGATGTTGCTTGAGGGTGTAGGTTGCAGGAACCTTAGTCTGAGTACTGGTGATATACATCCCTCAAAGGCTGCAGGGGTGGCAAGCAATGTATTAACAAGGCTGAGAGAATGCAGGAGATCTACAGTAGAGACATGGGCCTGCTGCTCCAGGATCATCTGATTCTCAGAAGCAGAATGTTTCTGATCTACGGTGTTAGCATCTTGGATTGAATAGCCTGCAATTTCTTCTTCTGACCAGGAGTAACAGTGATACAGAGAATAGGTGTCGTGGGCTAGGACAGCCCAAGCAGAGTTGTCCAAGTCCGGTCTGAGGTCAGAGCACAAGTCCAAAGCCAAGAGTGAGTCAAAGTCCAAAGTCCAGAATCCAAAAGTCAAGTCAGGAGGTCCATAGGACAGTTACCAGTCAGAGCCAGGGCGATCCAGAAGCAAGGTCAAGGCACAGTCCAGGGGTCACACAGCCAGCAGTGGAGCCAGGGATTTCGGCACCCGCAGCTAGCACACACACATACGCACCAGCCTGTGTGATGACATCACATCTGAAGTCATCACGGGTGCGCGTGCGCTGCCCGCCCAATCACTACGGCGGGCAGCTGGGATGGCACATGGGTGGCCTCTGAGCTCTCCCACTCGGTTGCCCTGCGCCACCGCACACGCCTGCCCGCGGCTGCAGTGCCCAGTTGGGGGCGTGTGCTGGCAGCGGCGGTGGCACAGGGCGGGAGGGCTAGGAGGCTGCAGCTCCATGGCGTGCGCTCCCACCCCCCACACCTCCTCTGGCACCCCCTCTGGCACCCCGCACCCTGAGGCCACCGCCTACCTGGCCTCAATGGGCGTGCTGGCCCTGCACAGCGCAAGAGCGCAAGAGCGCAAGAGCGCAAGAGCGCAAGAGCAAGAGCAAGAGCAAGAGCAAGAGCAAGAGCAAGAGCAAGAGCAAGAGCAAGAGCAAGAGCAAGAGCAAGAGCAAGAGCAAGAGCAAGAGCAAGAGCAGAATTCTGACATGTTGCTTCCACAGCTTCTGGTCTTCTGTGGCTGGTTTTATAGACAGGCTGGGTTTGCAGCCAGCTGCTTGAGAGCTATCCTGTGCTCACTCCTCATCGTTCTCAACAAACAGCTAGTGTCTGGCCAGGAGGCATGCACTTTGTCACCTCTCCTGCAGCTCCACCTGCTGCTTTTGTCTGCGGCGCTCTCTGGGTGAGGCTGGAGGTTTGGGCATCTTTGGCTGTGCTTCACCAGTGGTATTGGAGCTGAAGGACACTGGTGCCTCTGACTCAGCTGCTGACTGAGGACTTTGGGCAACTGGTGGCTGGGCTTTACCGGTGGTGTTGGAGCTGGAGGGTGTTGGTGGTGTTGGAGCTGGCTCAGCTGCTGGCTGTGGACTCTGATTCCTGATCACTGGCTTCTGCTGAGTTACATGGAGCTTCTATTCTCCTGAGGAGTCAGGGCTGGCTACACGAGGCTCCTCTCCTTCTGAGGGGTCCTCACTTTCAGTGAGCCCAGACTGGCCCATGACACCAGGGAACCAGTGCCTGACTTGTGGGGCTCTTAATTCAAGTCATGTGGCTCTTGACACTAGAACGCTACAGATGATCACTGTCTCATTCTCCTTCGTGTGATGCTAAGCAAGATCTTCAGTGTGAAGCTGAATCGTCTTTTCTTTATGCCTACGGTAAATGTGACAGGTTGACCTTTCATGCAGGAAAGGTGATGGATGGACAGGCTTAGCTTCCGCCATTCAGCATATCCTGTTCAGAAGCCCTCTTGTGCTGCTCCTGCTGATTTACCATTGAAAACTCATCAGATATTCAGGAAAAATCGGGAGACAGCACAATCAGATGGGACATGCTAGAGTGGAGCAAGACGGATAACAACAACCCTGACCCAAATCATGTTGCCCTGGTGCCTCCTTCGGTAGCTATTCCACGAGACATTGTCAGCATCATTGAAGACACAGAGTTGAAATGAATACTGCAACATGAATTCAAAAGGACAAATAATGATGCCGAATTATCAATTTTTTTGGCGGGGGGAGGCATATTATTAAAACTGTTATCTTCCTCGTGGAAGCTGGGGTTTTGGCGTGAATACAAGTTTTTATTGCTGAGAATGAATGATTTCAAACTCGGTAATCTAGGAACTGTACACCTATCCATATATCAGTACCAAAATATGAATTTTGCAAGATGTACGGCAACTTACCTACATATTCTTATATTGTTAATATGAAAGATTTGTTGACTTTTGTCATTTGGAATGTCCACTTAGAATAATCTCTAATGAGAGGAGGAAATATGCCTTGAAAAAGCACGAGCTTATTTGTGAGATAAAGGGCAATTAAAATCCTCCAGTTATTCCAGGTGAGGAAGGAGCTAGATTGAGAGCAAGGCTGGGAAACAGGATGAACTATTAGAGTCCATTCTCACCTTTTGAACAAAGAGCCCAGGGGCCAAGATTTTAATATCCAGTCCTGGAACTCTAAAATCAGTAATTCAGTCTTTGGGGGTGATAAACCAGAACAAGCTTGGTAGGAAGCTTAAGCCTGCACCACAACAGAATGATTGGTCCCCCAAAAGGGCACTCCCAGGCTACAGAGCAAGGGGGGATAGATCTGTCAGCCTGTTATACATTCCTGGGGAAAGAATGCAGAGGTCTTGCTTTGTAAGAAGTTAGCTAATCCTTCACTTTTTCTTACTTTCTAGTGGTTTGCAATATGCTCTGGTTATTTTCCATTTATCTGTGCCTCATCTATCTTAGAATTTTTTGCTTAGTAATTAAATATCCATTTGTTTAAATATCTTTGGTGATAAAAGTAGCTACTTTTAACTCTCACGCAAGTTGCCTAACATGCTTTACCTTGCAAAACCTTGGATCCTCCAGACGGGCATGAAGGGAATAGCAGTGGGTCAGAGAGAGAAGAAAGAAGGATTGGACCACTTGAGATTGGACCACTTGAGGGAGAAAGGGGGGAAATGGGTAGCTCTGGTAGGTGGTGGACAACCAAGGGGTTAACTTTCTATTCCCACAGAGTTTGGAAGGAATTCGTTTCTTTTGAGAAGTTTAGGAAAACACCAGAAGTCGAACTGTCTCAGTCCCTCTCAACCGGTCATGGTGTGGGTGGAAAGAGGGGGCTGAGTGGGTGGTTTGTGATATGCTCTATTTAATTTATGGTACCCTCTAACTCCTTGATAATGAGTTGGAGCCTACTCAAAATTTCCACTTGCACTCGAGCTCTTGTTCAAGTGGAAATGCTCATCACCATCACCATCACCATCACCATCACCATCACCACCACCACCACTACCACCACCACCACCACCACCACCACCACCATCATCATCATCATCATCATCATCATCATCATCATCATCATCATCATCATCGAGACTGCATTAGCTGCAAACTTATTGTACCCCCACTTGTGTTTCTACTCGGGCAAGATATTGTGCAACCAATCATGGGGTTTCAGGAAGTAAGCCCAGTACCTTCTTCATTCTCAAAATGGCTCCCTGAGGTACAGTATGGGAGAGGGAGGAGATTGTTGCACAAGATATATTGTGTGTATCAGCAGACAAGGACAAGAGCGGGAGATGTTGCCCGAGAACTTGTGGGTTCTCTTCCAAAAGAGGAACTATGCTAAGTAAATTTCTTTTTTTGTTTGCCCGTTGCTGGATCCACCCCATCATTTTGAGAATAAAATTCGACACCATTTTTTCATCGTTTCCTCTTGGTTTTGTCACGAATTGGTGCGGCTTTCTTGTTTCTGAACGGTTCTCCTGTGTCTGGCATCCACATTCTTTCTTCCAGTGTCAGCTGGTAGTCCCCTTAATACCACCTCTCCCACTTGCTAGCTTTAATCTGTTTCCTTTCTGTAGACAAAAGGTTCTCTGTGGTTTACAAAAGAAAATGATGTGGTGGACGCTCTACTTCCAACTTTGCAGGCTTTTCACTCAACAGAACTCTTTCCTCTTGCTGATCACAATAACAATCACATTTAGGAGAAAAGAAAGTATATCCAAGACGAACCCATCTCTTGGAGGTTTGGTGCCAAATGGCATTTCTCATCTCTCTTGCCTTTTTATATGCAATGGTCAATATGTCAACAATGTAAGGATGTCAGGTGATGAGCTCTATGCTGCGGTGGCAGAACATGAGCCTGAGAGCCAAGCTACAAGTGATGAATTACACTTGCCTGGCAAGTGAACAGACTCACGTGCATTCCTCCCTGTTCACTTGCCATTCATTTGCTCTCTACTGGAGCGCAAGGGAATGGCAAGTGAACAGGGAGGAATACACGTGAGTCTGTTCACTTGCCGGGCAAGTGTAATTCATCACTTGTAGCTTGGCTTTAAGCTCATATGTTCTGTGGGCAATGCTGGTCTCCACTTACAGTAGAATGAGGTGGTAGAACTTGGAGGCGGTCGGGCTGTATTGCTTCAGACTTTGAGGGACAGTCACATACATAATGCTTTCCCTCGTATAAAGTCCCTGCAAGTAAAAGCCTATCAGGAGAAAGGTTCTAATCGAGCCTTTTTTTTCAGCTTTCTGGGAATTATTAAACTACAAGAAGTTTAAGAAATGTAATCCCTCACTTGCAGTCTGAAACGGTAACATCTCGCTCTACCACCTCAGCATTCTGCCATCTCATTACCCCCATATTCTGCTACTTGTCTAGACCAAGTCTGTGATTTGGGTGAAAATTCTTCCATTTGCGTGTGGATGGGCAGATGTGTAATCATGTTTTAGAGCACGCTATTCAGTGCCCAAGATTAAAATAGCTTGAAAAGGTCACAAAACAAAAGGAATTTGGTGTCTGCAAGCACTTTCCTCCTTTTTTAAAAAAAAAACACAAAGAAGACTATTTTTTTGTGGGATGGTATCTTTTTTTTTTTTAACCAAACGAGTTTTTTAATTGCTTGATTTACTTATCTCGTCGGAGATCGCCTGATATACTCTGCTGCTTTTTAATTGCTTGAAAAGTTGAGCAGTTTTTCATGTTTTAAGGAGTGCTGAATTGTATAATTAAAACACTAACAGTGTAAATCAACAGTGCAGAAGAAAGACAGCAGAGAATTAAGCAAGCTTCTTGGCATAATAATAAAATCAAACCGGCATGAAAGGGGCCCATTAGAGAAGAGATACTGAATACTAATGCTGTTAAGTTTGGCAGGCAGGAGGTGGAGGTAGGGGGAGATGAGAGAGAATGTTATGAGGACCCCCTTCAGCAGCACAGCGACGGAGCGCATGGCTGGTGGCTTGCGTGCTGCATCTGAGCAGCAGAAGCTGATCCATTGTGAAAGTTAGCAAATGGTGGCAGCATATGTTGGCGCACAGGATATGACATAGAAATTGCTTTTAATTAGGGCTTGTGTTTGGTTGTGGAATCGCTGCTCCAGCATGCTGGGGTCCAGATGCTGTTGGAAATTGGATTGGGGGGGGAGGTGGCAGCAAAAGTCTCTTTCCCTGCTGTTCAGCTGCTGTGTACTTTGGAGGACAAGGCAGCCTCATCGAGAGAGAACAGGCTGAAGAGGCAATTAGTTAGATTTAGGTTCGATATTAGGAAAGTCTCTCCAACTGGCAGCGTGGAGGCTCTGAAGAATAAGAAAGTATGGAAGAGTTGCCAAAGTAGGTCTCAACTCAGTCCAGCTGACTTGCCTCCTTTGACAGGGGCCCTCATGGCTGCATCAAAAGCAGATGAATGGGAAGCCACGGTGTGGTCCCGGAACAACTCATCCTAAGACGTAAAAGCCAAACCGTGTTCCTCACAACTCACTTTTTATCCCCACACATGTGCAGTGGCGCCTAGAACCTATGGGATGGAATTAACTGAAAGCTTTTTGAGAGTGTTCCGAGGGAAACGGTTGGTATCTGTAACTGTGAGAGGAGACAGTTATTCTGTGAGTGAAGGGATGAGGGAAGAGCTCTGTTTCACTGTGGGGATGAAATCAACCCAAGTGGCAAGTTGGGAAAATTAATTATTTGTGATTGAGTCCTTTTATAAGCATTTGGAGGTCTCTACTGAGCAGGATGATCCACAATAAATGAGGGTTGATGAGGAGAAGGCAGAAGTGAGGGTGCGACTGAACACCTGTCCACAGTAGCCTGGGAAGGGTCCCTGCTCAGTCAGTGGCGCTTATTCTCCCCTACCTAAAGAAGCCTGGCTGCAAAGCTGAGGGCCTTAATACACATGAACATCTTTACAAAAAACATTGTATATAAAGAAATCTTTCAACATTGACTGTTATGTTTCATGAAATATAAAGAAAATCGTGTAACAGTTTGCGAGAGCCGTTGTATTGTTTCACACAATGGGCATAGTTTCTAGTCCATTCATAATTGTCCCCCAGCAGCTATGTGCTAAGAATAAAGATGTGACAACCTGGCTGATGGTCAAGGGCAGGCAAGCGTTGCCAGCAGCCGTCCCCAAACCGAAACATAAAAGGTACATTCTCCATCCTAGGCACCATCTTTGTGCTCCGTCGCAGAAGCTGGAGAATTGTACTATAAAAGCTGGAGGCTGAATGCTGCAGGCAGATGTTCGACTCCATTGACCAAGCAAGGGCCGAAGGCCTGGCTCCTAATACATCTGTATCTATGCACATGTGCAGATGCGCTAGACCTGGCCAGTCCAGAGCTCTCCTATCACCTGCCAGTCACAGAGACTGAACTGGTTATTTATTTAGAAAACGTGCATCCTACCCTTTTTCCCCCTATAATGTAGCACTCAAGGCAGCTGACAGGGATGATATTGCCAAAGAAGGATATAAAATAACAAATAAAAACTAATTAGAATAATTGAAACAAATTAAAGTAACAGCAAAAACAATTTAAAACAATTTGACGGCTGCAAAACAGTAATAAAACAGCCATATAGAGGGGTGAATGCCACAGTGGTGTGGAAAATGTGCTGTACCTGGATCCAGTAGAATAAAACAGCCTTTGCAGCGTGTCAGAAGGTGAGGGACGCTATGTCGTCATGCAGATGTTGAGACGCTGATTTTCTTCTATGGCTGAGGGTTCTAAGGCTTGAGAACTCACAGTCCATGATGCAGTGGAAGGGGAAATCAACCCGAAGCCACAGGATTCCCAATTCAGACCCTGTTATTTTTGACACCAATGATTGTCTATGGAGTTATCCATATTTATTTTTTTTTAGATCCTGTTACTAGATTTTCTCCATGGAACTAATTCTCCATGACTAGTTATGAAATGGCTGAAATCATTCAAACCTGAACCATTCACATGAGCAGGGCTTTTTTTTCAGTTGGAACGCGGTGGAACGGAGTTCCGGAACCTCTTGAAAATGGTCACATGGCTGGTGGCCCCGCCCCCTGATCTCCAGACAGAGGGGAGTTTAGATTGCCCTCTGCACCATTCCAGCAGCGTGGAGGGCAATCTAAACTCCCCTCTGTCTGGAGATCAGGGGGCGGGGGCGGGGCCACCAGCCATGTGACCATTTTCTCCGAGGGCAAGCTACTGAGTACCACCACCTCTTTTCCCAGAAAAAAAGCCCTGCACATGAGACATTTCTCGTAAACATAGTCAAGCAACTTCCAATTCCTGCACGATACTGCACTGCACGAAAATTCCTTTCATATTTTCACTTTCAGTTGCCAGAAACAGTTGTGGAGTCATCTCTGGTCCAAGCTAGAAGTGACGAATTACACTTGAATAGCAAGTGAACAGACTCACATGTATTCCTCCCTGTTCACTTGCGCTCTACTTGCGCTCCACTCGATCACTATGTGATCAGCCCCGAAGAACAAAGAACTGTGATCGAGTGGAGCGCAAGTGGAGCACAAGTGAACAGGGAGGAATACATGTGAGTCCGTTCACTTGCCATTCAAGTGTAATTCGTCACTTCTAGCTTGGCCCTCAGGGATGGATTGGTGTCCTGATTCTATGGCTCGTTTCACCTGGAGCACCTAGACACAAGTGCAGTTACTGCTGTTCATGGGTCATTTCGTAGAAAAAGAGCTGGAGGAACTCATTAGCATAACTAATTAGCATATGCCGCACCCCTTGACATCACCAGAAATATGTCAATATTATAACTGATTTGCATATACCACACCCCCTGACATCACCTATCCTGGCTGTTTTGGACCCAATCCTGACCATTCAGGGCCAAAATTGGGCTGAAAATGGAAAAAAGGGGCTGAAAATAGCCGGAAAGGGGCCTAAAATGGTCAGGATCGGGCCGCTGCTGACTGGAAGAGTGATCCATCACCCGTCAGAGGCCCGATCCGGGCTGTTTTGGCCCCAATCCAGGCTGAAACGGGCCCAAAATGTCCGAGAGTCAGGTGGGTGGGGCCACCTGACATGTGACCTCTTTGGGAAACTGCCGGAACTGTGTCCCGGCACGTTCCCCCTCAAAATGAACCCTGCTGCTGTTACAGATGTAATTTGAGGCTATCAGCAACTTGCTTGAGTTCTGACCCTCAAACTATCAATATTTCTAATTCTGAATAATGGCCGAAGAGTACGGACCAAAATTTAACATCCAAAAAAATTTGAGGGTTTTAAAAAAACCCCACTTCCTTAAAAGAAAAAATTAAGTCTGCATTGGCAAGATGCTTTGGCAGTTGAGCGGGAGGGGAAGGACGAAGGCAGCAGTTGCGGGGAGGTGGTATTTGGACTGGGAGGGAGCTCGGGTGGCTTCAGGTTTGCTCCCAGCCCAAACACAGCCAGCACTTCGTGCTCTTTCCCTGCAGTCCCTTGTCTCTCTGGTGATGTTGAACACTACCAGTGTCCTCCTATCCCAAACACTACTGGTGCTCAGACTCCCTCCAGTTCAATCCCCTCCTCAGACAGAATGCTGCCAGGAATCAGTCGTCATTTACAAAGCAGCCGCCAAAGACTGGAATGTACACTGTGCAAGTTCTTCCTCACAATCTTTTGGTATGAGGTCCTCATACCTGTGAGAATAACAAGACTGTTTAGCAATCTGCCAGTCCCTGAGCCAGAGGCCCTCTTCTTATATTAAAGCCCCTGAAATTAAAAAATCATTCTTAAGAACTGTAATCAAGAACATCCCAAATATCTGAACAGAGCCCAGAAATAGAGGTTATATGTCTGATATATTGACAAGGCTGTTAAAATAATAAAAAATCTTGGTACTTATAGAGCACTTTCATCTGCAGAGTGCTTTAAAAATATTAAAATGATTAATGTGAAGGTCAAGCACTGGGTGGTGGGAATAGAAGCTTATGTTCAAAATTAGATGTGAACTCAGAAGTTTTGGTACAGGCCAGGATGTCAGCAGACCCCTTTACGTACAAAATATTTCCATTGATATGAACTCTTTTGTTGGAGGCATATTAGCAATACTAGGTGGACAGGGGTGTTGTGTTCACTGGGCTCATTTGGTACAGTCAGCAAAATTACCACAACTGGATCCCCCTTTTATCTAGAAATCCTCCACGGCAGCTTTGCTCTTCCTAACAGGGTATCCTGCAGGTGCCACCCTGCACATCGGCAAAATTGACAGCGGCCTGCACTCACTCAAGCAAGCCTTTATTGGCATATATAAAAATATAAGATTTTAAATACAGAAATGAGTCCATATAGAATGAGATTAAAATAACAGATAGGAACAGGGCAGCAGTGCAGTAAAATCAGTATAGAATATTACTTGACGGGGCGTATAGCCATGGCACTGTAGAGAAACTTTGCTACTATTTCAGTTATTTCCCCATCTGGGTTGTCAAGCAGAAACTGAACCATAAAATCATCAGAAAACTCTGAAAGTTGGGCTAATATAGGATGTAGAAGATCCCAGCATGGCGCCAGATAAAAAGAGCATTGGAGAAGAACGTGGGAAACAGTTTCAACATAGTCCATCAAACAAGGACAACACCTGCAGCAGCCCGTACATGGGCTTTCTCTGTGGTGGCCCCCACCCTGTGGAACGGCCTGCCTGAGGAGGCCAGGAGAGCCCCCACTCTCCTGGCTTTCCACAAACGATGCAAAACTGAATTATTCAAAAAGGCTTTGTACTCAGTTAGGAGGGCTGAATTGTAGGGAGGGGATCTCAGATGATCCGCGAATGTGTTAGGAACCAGAGACCACACTACTATGTTGTATTGGATTCCTACTAATGTTATGTCTTTGTGAACTTGTATCTATTTACCCTACGGCATTGTTTATGGAAATGCTCCTGATATGGACTGTAGTAATCTCACACTGTGTAATCTGCCTTGAGTCTCAGTGAAAAAGACAGATTATAAATGACATAAATAAATGACCATCGACAGCACTGCCTTTTTAAGGAGTGCTTTAATAATGTCCCGCAAAGCAATCCTTAGACGAGTTATTCCAGCCTAAACCCATTGATTTCAATAGACTTGGACTGGAGCAACTCTGTTTAGGATTGCGCTGCCAATCTGTAGGATCCCTACACCACAGCCTCACAGTATCATTGGTTTTCTGCATGTATTGTTTTTGTAAGTGAGTCACCATATGAAGTGAATATTTATTTTATTTTATTTTTTTTTATTTACATCATTTATAGTCCACCTTTCTCACTGAGACTCAAGGCGGATTACACAGTGAGGTTAATACTATCAGTATCAAGTACATTTCAATACAATACAATACCATAAGCTAAACAAATACAAGTTTAAAGACGTAGCATTAGCAAGGATCCAAGACAGAGTAGAAAAAATACTGCAGCAAAACATAATCAATTCTAGGACTAACATTAAAAAACGTGGAGCGCTGGTTGTACATAGGAGTACATATTTAAAGCAGCAGATAAGTCAAAAATAGTGATGAAGTCTATGATCCCCAACTCGTTAGTGAAGCATCTGAGACCCCCTCCCTACAATGCACCCCTCCCATTTGAGTAAAAAGACTTTTTGAATAGTTCGGTTTTGCATCGTTTACGGAAAGCCAGGAGAGTGGGGGCTCTTCTGACTTCCTCAGGCAGGCCATTCCATAGGGTAGGGGCCACCACAGAGAAAGCCCTTGTATGGGCTGCTGCTGACTTCACCCGTGTGCAGTCTGGCACCTGCAGGAGACCCTGTTCAGATGAGCAAAGCTGCCGTGGAAGAACATAGGGAGGGAGGCAGTCCCGTAGGTATGCCGGACCAAAGCCATGAAGAACTTTATATGTAATAACTAATACCTTGAACTGAGCACGGTAAATGATGGGTAGCCAGTGGAGTGACTGTAGGATGGGAGTGATGTTCATGCACCTGCTCACTCCTGATAACAACCGAGCTGCAGCATTTTGCACTAATTGCAGCCTCCTAAGATGGGAGGCCAATGTATAGAGCATTACAATAGTCAAGCCTTGATGTTACCATAGCATGGATCCAAGTGGCCAGGTCAGCCGTGTCAAGATAAGAAGCCATCTTCCAGGCTAGAGAGAGGTTGTAGAAAGCATTTTTTGCCACTGCCTTAACTTGTTTTTCTAGTAATAACACTGGATCCAGTATAACCCCTAGGCTTTTAACCGAGTCTGCAAGGGTCAGACGAACTCCATTGAAAGTAGGGAGTACCATGTTCTTCAAGATCTCTGCCTTCCCAGCAAGCATCACTTCAGTCTTGTCTGGGTTCAATTTCAATTTGTTGTTTTTCAACCATTTCACCATGGCTGTCAGGCAGCGATCTAAGATTTCCACTGCATCCTGTGAGGACCTGGATAGTGAGATATAGAGTTGAGTGCCATCTTCGTAATGATGACATCCAACTCCATAGCTGTGAATGAATTCTCCTGTAGTGGTTGAATAACATAGAAGATAAGATTGCGCCCTGTGGAACCCCACAAGATAGTTCCCATTCTGGAGATAGCTGATCTCCAACAGCAACCCTTTGAGTCTGCTCCAAGAGAAACAACTTAAACCAGTCCAGGGCACATCCTTTGGTGTTCACTTCTGTTTCTAAATGCCTCAACAGGATGGCATGGTCTACTGTATCAAAGGCTGCAGACAGATCCAATAGAAGCAGTAAGGAGGCATGGCCTTTGTCTATATTCAGGCGGAGATCATCCACTAATGCTACTAGTGCTGTCTGTGTCCCATGCCCTGGTCTGAAGCCTGATTGGAAAGGGTCCAGAGCGTTAGAGTTATCCCAGAGGGTCTGGAGCTGGTCAGCTACTGCTCTCTCAATCACTTTGCCCAGAAAGAGCAGATTAGAGACTGGGCGATAATTGGCCACATCATTTTTGTCTAGGGATGTTTTTTTAAGTAGCGGATGAATAACCGCCTGTTTGAGTTGTTGGGGAAAGCTGCCCTGAGTTAGCGATTGATTTACAATAAACCTCAGTGGCTCATTTATGTGGTCCTTACTTGAGGTTAACAGCCAGGATGGGCAGGGATCGAGCACACAAGTAGTGGTTTTCATAGACATCAAGATCTTGTTAAAATCTGTCATAGCGATTGGTTCAAAGCAGTCCGAATGTAAGCTGGATGGTGCGTTTGTCATTTCTTCTATCTCACTTGCATTGCAGCTAGCATCTAGATCAGAGCGTATTCGTGCTATTTTATCAGCAAAAAACTTAGCAAAGGCCTCGCAGTTAATTGTCTGTTCTTGGGACTGTAAAGGTTCAGATTTAGGGGTTAGGAGGCGTCTGGATATCTTAAACAATTGGGATGGTTGTGAACTAGCTGACGCAATAGTTGCCGAAAAATAAGGTTTCTTTGCTGCTTTTGTTTCTGCTTCATAGGTCCTCCGGTGGGTTCTGTAGCATATTCTATTTGCTTCTGCATGAGTTTTTCTCCAGCGCCTTTCTGAACGTCTTCCAACCCCTCGTGGTGAACCACAGGGCTGGTGTCCATCCTAAAGGCTGATAAAGAGCAATGGTGTCAATCGCTTCAAGGAGCTTTGTGTTCCACACTCCTAGAGCAGCTACCACAGGGCATGTGTCTGGGATTTTAAAATCCCCCAAGGCATTTTGGCAGGGCTTTTTTTCTGGGAAAAGAGGTGGTGGAAAAGAGGTGGTTGCCCTTGGAGAAAATGGTCACATGACCGGTGCGGAGGGCAATCTAAGCTCCCTTCTGTCTGGAGATCAGGGGGCGGGGCCACCAGCCATGTGACCATTTTCAAGAGGTTCCGGAACTCCGTTCCCCCAAGTTCCCCCTGAAAAAAAGCCCTGCATTTTGGAATCTAGAAAGGTCCATGAGCCTTAGTGGGTGAATCATTTTAACTGGACCCCCAATTTTGTGGGGAATTGGAGCTATATTAACTTTTACCTTCAGCAGACGATGGTCTGACCATGGTTCAGGCCGAACCTCCAATGCTGGAACAAGGGTTTGCCTTAAAGGCACAGTGCAAAATATTAAGTCTGGACTTGTGAGTCACCAAATTTAAAAAGTTTGGAAAGTACTGCTTTAATAAGACTCTTTAAGAAGTGGGGTATACTCGAAATGGTGTGGGATTATATACAGAAGAATAAGAGCATATTTTGCAAGCCCGTTGGTTCAATTTGAATATCGCCACTTCAATTGCATTTCCCATTTGTCA
Organism: Eublepharis macularius; assembly: GCF_028583425.1. Classification (NCBI taxonomy): domain Eukaryota; kingdom Metazoa; phylum Chordata; class Lepidosauria; order Squamata; family Eublepharidae; genus Eublepharis; species Eublepharis macularius. Next base: position 22,241,819 of record NC_072793.1, on the reverse strand, counting down.
AAATCGCCCTGTGAATCTTTTTGCATGATTTTGTTTCCTTGTGCTGATTTGTTCAGATAAAATGTACACATTTTTCAAAAGTATTTATATGTCAATGGCATCTAAATGGGATCTAAATAGCATAAAAATGGCGTAAAAAGAAACAAAAGGACCATCAACAACATCGGAGTAAATGAGGTGAACTGAAACAGATGACAATGACAACATACGGACTGAAAAAGAAATGAATATAATTAGGCTCATCCCTAATTATAGAGCAGATGGTCACTCCGTGCATTAGCCAATCTACTCCTACTTCTTGGTCTATTTCAATATGGCTGGGCTGTACAATCGTGGCATCCTTGGGTGTGCCGCATAACAAGCGTCTTATGCAAATAAACCGCAAATCCCTTATGAAGAAAGCCATTATATCCGACTCACCATCCCGTGCTCCTAGAACATTTCTGCGTGTTGGTTAATTTCTTACTTCTTTAAAAGGATTTTTAAAAGCTGTGTACAGAAATAGCTCTTAAGAGATTTGGCGTTGATATTACGGAAGGGCCGTTGTCTTTGATGTGCATACTCCTTTCTGTGGGGTGTCCATGTTGTCTTGGTCAGATTGGTTTCTCTGGGTTTCCAAGTGGTCCAGGCAGTATCAGGGATGAAAGTAAGCCGATATAAGCTGGTACTGAGAGTCTCTCTACAGGAGACCTCTTACGCGAGGATGCTCAAGTGAAGGGAGACGCTATATTTGCTGGGAAGCCGAGTTTTCAAAGGCAGATCAGACGGCTCTGTTAATTTCCCCTCTCTACAGAGCCGCAAAGATCTCTCCTCAGTGGATTTGTTCATTTCCTCTTCGCCTCCCCAAAAGCTCTATCAATTTTACCTCCTTGGGCCTTCCGATCTGTCATTGAAAGAGAGAGCTGTAACTAGCCCAAGGTCACCCAGCTGGCTTCAAGTGGAGGAGTGGGGAATCAAACCAGGCTCTCCAGATTAGAGTCCCGCGCTCTTAACCACTACACCAAACTGGCTCTCCTTAAAGGTCCTTAATGAGGACCAAACTGGTCCTTAACGAGTTAAAGACTATAGACTTCACCACTATGTTGCCTTTTGCACTACCTGTTGTCTTAATTACATGCTCCTGTGAGCTACGTGTGCTTCATGTGGTCTAATGTCAGCCCTAGAATTGGTTATGTTCTGTTTCAACATTTCTTCAACTCTGTATTGGATCCCTGCTCATGCTATGCCTTTATAAAATTGTGTTTATTTACTGTATGGCATTGTTTTTGGAAATGTCCTTGAAACGGACTGTACTAAGCTCACACTGTGTAATGCACCTTGAGTCTCAATGAGAAAGGCGGACTATAAATGACACAAATAAATAAATACATAGGAGCAAGACCAGTGCTGTGGCAACAGCCTGTGTACGTGTTAATGTGATGGTTGTGGGATAGCGTTGATGCTGTGTAAGAGGGACGAAGGCCACCCAAGCCCCACACAGGCCCTGCACCGCCACCAGCTCAGCTGAGCTTAAAAGCAGCCAGGATGGGAGCAGGGCAGGGCTGAAGCAGGCGGGGCAGCTTCCTCCTCCCTTGGCTGGAACCTGATAAAAAGGCAGTCGGAGCTGGGAAAGAGGAAGGACAGACTGCAAAGAAAGAAAGCTGGGCAAGGGAAGATTTTCCTGCAGGCAGCTTGCCCGAGGGAAGAGTGGGGACAGCTCTCAAGGAAGAGAAGGGCCCTGGGACTGGAGACAGAGAGGACTGTGCCACAGAGGGCAATGCCAGGCAGAGCTACTTCCTTGGTGAGGTGGTGATGCGTGTGCTCCCTGCCCAGGGGTCATTTTGTAGAAAAAGAGCTGGAGGAACTTATTAGCATAACTCATTAGCATATGCCACGCCTCTTGCCATCACCGGAAGTGTGTCATTAGTATAACTGATTTGCATACGCCACACCCCCTGCCATCACCTACCTTGGCTGTTTTGGACCCAGTCCTGGCCATTCAAGCACAGAATTGGGCCCAAAATTGCAAAAAGGGGCCCCAAAGGGGCCCAAAATGGTCAAGATCAGGCCGCTGCTGAGTGGGAGAATGATCCACCACCCGTCAGAGGCCCGATCCGGGCTGTTTCGGCCCCAATCCAGGCCGAAACGGGCCCAAAATGGCCGAGAGTCAGGTGGGCAGGGCCACCTGATATGTGACCTCTTTGGGGAACGGCTGGAACTGCGTTCCTGTGCATCCCCCCTTGAAATGAGCCCTGTCCCTGCCCCCTGAGGCCGTTGAACCCGTGTGACACTGAGTGGCACTTTGATCCCCAAGCATTGCTTAATTGTCTCAATTTGGGCATTTGGAAGGATGAGTGTATGCCCACACACACATACAAGTAGCTATGGCAGGGAGGGGAGATATCCCATGTCTTCATTTGTGAGTGAAACGAACAGTGCAATCCTAAACAGAGTTACTCCAGTCTAAGCCCATTGACTTCAGTTGGCTTAGACTGGAGTAACTCTTCTTAGGATTGCACTATAAGTAGATCCAAAGCTGCTTGTCAACCGGTTTAGTCAACTGTTCTAATGTGTTTCGGGAGACAAGTCAAGAGACACAATCAGAAATGAGTTTGAACAGCCTTCCTGGCCCATCATCCGTTTTGCATTTCTATGATTATTAAACTACTGACAGAGGATCAGAATGATTACTAGGGGAGTGGTAAAGGAGAAATGGCATCTCTTGTACTTAGTAAGAATCATCTGAACCCAGCCTCCCTGTGCACAAACAATGACATCTCACAGATAGTAGACCAGAGAGGCAGCAGCAACTGGAGGCTTCCCGGCCAAATCCAGCTCCCGAGAGGCAGCCACTCTCCGTTCTCAGACTGAAGGCAGATGGGCTCTGTGGAGAGAGCAATGTTGTTGGCAGTCCTGGAATCAATGGATGGGACCTCCTGAAAGTGGCCCTTCAGTACCACTTGTTGCTGGCCGGGTTACTGGGGACTTCCCTACTGGGTGCCTGAAGGGAGTGGAAAGTGATAGAGGCAGGGCTCATTTTGAGGGGGAATGTGCAGGAACACAGTTCCGGCAGTTCCCCAAAGAGGTCACATGACAGGTAGCCCTGCCCACCTGACTCAGCCATTTTGGGCCCATTTTGGCCTGGATTGGGGCCGAAATGGCCCAGATCAGGCCTCTGACGGGTGGTGGATCACTCTCCCACTCAGCAGCGGCCTGATCTTGACCATTTTGGGCCCCTTTGGGGCCCCTTTTTGCAATTTTGGGCCCAATTCTGTGCTTGAATGGCCAGGACTGGGTCCAAAACAGCCAAGGTAGGTGATGGCAGGGGGTGTGGCGTATGCAAATCAGTTATACTAATGACACACTTCCGGTGATGGCAAGAGGCGTGGCATATGCTAATGAGTTATGCTAATAAGTTCCTCCAGCTCTTTTTCTACAAAATGACCCCTGGGCAGGGAGCACACGCATCACCACCTCACCAAGGAAGTAGCTCTGCCTGGCATTGCCCTCTGTGGCACAGTCCTCTCTGTCTCCAGTCCCAGGGCCCTTCTCTTCCTTGAGAGCTGTCCCCACTCTTCCCTCGGGCAAGCTGCCTGCAGGAAAATCTTCCCTTGCCCAGCTTTCTTTCTTTGCAGTCTGTCCTCCCTCTCTCCCAGCTCCGACTGCCTTTTTATCAGGTTCCAGCCAAGGGAGGAGGAAACTGCCCCGCCTGCTTCAGCCCTGCCCTGCTCCCATCCTGGCTGCTTTTAAGCTCAGCTGAGCTGGTGGCGGTGCAGGGCCTGTGTGGGGCTTGGGTGGCCTTCCTCCCTCACACACAGCATCAACGCTATCCCACAACCATCACATTAACACGTACACAGGCTGTTGCCACAGCACTGGTCTTGCTCCTATTTATTAATAGAGGGCTTCTGCAGGTGCCACACCCACTAACGACTGCCACTCTTCTTTGTGATTTCTGAGCCTGTGGGGCCAGAGGCTGTGCACTCTCTCTCCTGCCCACGAGAGCTTATGTCTAACCTGGATAATGTATTTGTTTTCTTTTTTTAAAAAAGCATAAAAGGGACAAACAGTAAACCATGCACATTTACCGTTCTTTTTTTTTTCTTTTCATAACTACAAAACACTACACAAGACTATCACAAGGAAAGGGGAGAGGGAAGGGACAAAGGGGGGTGGAAAAAGAAAAGGGGGGGGAATGAACTACAAACACTAAACACTACACTTCAATGTTTCCCTTCATACTGTCATAATACAAAAATAGCTCCATAGGATAATGATGGAGTGGTTAATCATACAGAGAATAAACATTTCAAATTCTGATTAAACTTTCCTCCCCCTTCTGGGTCCCGGACGCAATTCTCTCTGTGCAACTGCTGTTGCAATGCTCTCCTCTTCCCCCCCCCCCTCCGGCTCCTCCTTTTCCTCGTTCTTGGTGCAGCAGAGTTCTGGGTTTTTATTCTCAAAATCCTTTAGTTGATCTTCTGATAATATCTTATAGGCCTGATCTTTATATCTGAACCATATTCCTTCCGGGAATAACCATTTGTACTTTATTCCATGGTCCCTCAGAAGAGCTGCAAACTTTTTATATTTAAAACGCCGTTTCCGGACTAGAAATGGAACGTCCTTCAAGATCTTGACTTTCAAACCCATACAGTCCAAATCCGCATTGTAAGAGTTATATAGGATGGTGTCCCGAATCTTTTTAGATGAAAAGTCAATAATGATCTCACGAGGCAACTGTCGCTTTGTTGCATATTTTGAAGAAGCCCGACGGACCTCCAAAATGGCGCTTTTAACCTCTTCTTTAGTCGTCCTCGCGGGTATCGCCAATAATTCCGAGACCACCTCCCACAGATCCTCTTTTTCCTCCTCTTTCACGTTTTGGAGACGCAAAATTGTCTGCGTTCGTTCCACCTGTAGCCCGATCAGCTGGTTCTCCACCAACTTCAGCTCTTTTTTCGTAGCCTTTACCGTTCTTTGTGGTGGGTGCAGATGTGCAGGCTGTATAAGGAAGTGGTGCTGCTATTTGTTGTAGTCGTGGATCTTGCACAAGAACTTGATTCTGGGTAATTTAGGGAAATGGAAAGAAACTGACAAGAACTGTGGCTGAGTTCCCCCCCCCTTTGGCTGGTAATACTTCGTGCCAGGGTAAGGTTACCAGGTCCCCTTGCCCTACCGGTGGTGGGGAGAGGGCGACCCAGCACTTACCTTTTCAGACCTCCTTGCACTTCCAGGAGTGATGTCATCACACAGGCCTTAGGAGTGCTCCTGGGCTTTGCACCAGGCTGATTTGGGCCCCCAAATGGACCGGATGGGCCTGGTGCAATGATAAATAAATCATTACGTAGGCCCCAGAAACCTAATTAAAGGATTTCATGTTCAGGACATTAGCAGAGTCTATCGTTTGGCATAGGAAGTGTGATTATAGGTGGTTGTGAGCTCGTTCTGCTGGTTGGTGTTGTATGCAGGAGAGAAAATAATAAATCATACGCCTGGTTTATATTTAGAAAGGAAATAAGAGTTCTTTATTGTAGGAACTCCATACTCTGAGAGGAAAGGAGGAGAGACTGATCCTAACTACTTATCTAGTCTAAGGATGGACATGGATGCTACGACAAGGCCTGCATCCATGGTTGCAAGATGGAGGCAGGAGAAGGAGATGTTGCTGGAACAAAGCCAGGAAGAGAAGAAGTGACAGAGAGAAAGTCAGGAGGAGGAAATCCTGGGAAAAGCAATCTACATATCAAAGGACAATCAGAGCAGTAAACAGTAAGCAGAGTGCCCTGACCTCTCTGTCTTTCTAACTCTTTGGTTTGTCCCCCTCTGAAACCTGAGGAAAGGGACAGCGCCGAATCCTCCTCTTCCAACATGGAAAGCTCAGGAGCATTTCCGGGGCCTGTGTGATGATGTCACCCCTGGGAGTGACATTGTTGCACCGTGCTGGGAACATGCCCTGGGAGGCCCATTCCCATGCCTTTTCCTCCTGCCAGTCAGGTGAATGGTGGTGGGGAGAGGAGGCTGGGAGCAGGGGATTCCCCGCCCCCCTGGGGGACCAGCAACCCTATGCTGGGGCTAGCCCAAAATGTAAAGGCCATCTCCCATCCTGACCTGCTGTCCTTCCTTTCCGACTGGGTCAATGGAATGTGCTTCCGAAGTGACCACAATATAGCAAGCCCTTTCTTCCTCGTCTCTCTTATCCCTTTTCACTGTTTACGTCATGAACAGTCACCAGCAGGTGCCCGCTGTAGACATGCACAGAACAATATTCCTCCGAGGACTCTTAGCTGCAATGAGTGCCCTGTATGCAGGGAGGAGAGCAGCATCTTCCCAGGAACAAAATATCTTCTTAATGGGATCATAGTTTCGAGATGTGCAGATGGTGCGCTGGAAATGAGAAACCAATGTGCATTTATTATGCTATAAATGGATCATCCAGGGGGCCCCTGGAAGTCTGACAGCTCTTTCTGAGTGACAGGGAAACTTCAAGAGAAGACAGTCAAAAAGCAAGGCAAATTTTCCAGAAACGTTGAAAAAAACGGTCATGAAAATTTGATCCCACTTTCGTTTTCAGGCATTTATCACCAGACATGTAGGCCGAGGATTTACATTCCCTTTCTCAGTGAAAACCTCACTAGACAGACAGTTTGATTAGGGTTGCCAGGTCTCCTGACCTCTCCCCACAGCGGGAGATCTGGGGCTCTGCTTCTTTCTCTTTCTCCTTTTGTGTGTACGCACAACGTTTGTGCGCTCCCGACTTGTGCGATGACATCACTTCCGGGAAGTGACATCATTGTGCAGGTCATGGCCTGCCTTGGGAGCACTCCCACAGTGCTCCCATGCTATGCAGCTGCCCAAGTCAGCCTGATTTGGGCCTGATTTAGCCTGAATCTGGGCCGATTCGGGCCCGATTCGGGCCGCTGTGGTGCACAGGAACACTCTCCACTGCTTGGGAGCGTGCCCCACCACCCAGAAGTGTGCTGTGCCACCTGAGGGCATGCCCTGGGAGGTGCATTCCCCCCCACCGGCCAGGTAAGCAGGGGCGGGGTGTAGAGGGTGGGAGCGGAGGATCGCCTGCTCCTGGTAGGGGACTGGCATCCCTACGTTTGATATAGTGGTTAAGAGCAGCAGGACTCTAATCTGGAGAGCCGGGTTTGATTCCCCACTCCTCCACTTGAAGCCAGCTGGGTGACCTTGGGTCAGTCACAGCTTCTCAGAGCTCTCTCAGCCCCACCCACCTCACAGGGTGTTTTGTTGTGGGGATAATAATGACATACTTTGTAAACCGCTCTGAGTGTGGCATTAAGTTGTCCTGAAGGTCAGTATATAAATCAAATGTTGTTGTTGTTATGATGATGATGATGATGATGAAAACATTGTTTTGTTTCAAACCCACAGCCTGAACTCTGCAAACTCAGTGCTTACAGAAGCCCTGCTGAAGCGAGCAGGGAAGGTTCTGCTTAGTAATCTTTTGTGCGGATTGCTGGCCGGGAGAATTTGGACTCTGAATCTTTCGGTCCACCATACAACTGACAAGACTGGATTATTCTTGTGGAGAGACGAAATGATTTCGCTATGTGTGTTTGTGTGTTGCTGTTCAACACGACATGCTTTTCCTGCTCAAGAAACACAGCCTATGCAGGATATAACAGTCAGCCTAGAATTTAAAGCAATGTTGGCTTCCACAACAGGCGCATTATGCAAACATTCAGCCCCGTCAGGGACTTGCTGCTTTATTTTTTGTTCACTTTGCATTTTATTGATGTAATTTAGGTTAATGCACTATTATTTTGCATATTTATAACACCTTATTACCCTGTCCAGTGATGGATCGCTTAGATATGTAGGATCAATAAGGGCTTTATAATGCTTGCACATTTATATTATTAAGAAGTCATAAGTCAGCTCCACTCCGTGGGGTTCATTTGGGTGCTTTTATGCAGTTCTTTAACCTTTCACATTGTCCTCGGTACCAGCTGTGATAACTAGCATCGATTGACACTGTATAACTAGCCTAATGGAGCTACAATAAGACAACGCTGGGCTTGCACATTAATGCACTGAAATAAGAATCCTTTAGTATGGATTATTGGCCACTTACGATGATCCATAGAAGCTGGAGATATCCCCCGGATTGTATATTTTGCCCCTTCTTCTTCTACTGTCAAAGCGAGCTACAGCTTTGAGACAGGAACATCTTGAAAAATAAAGCATGCTAATCGAATTGCTTATTGAACTCATCTGAACTTTCAGCAATATGGCAAACATAAACCAGCGCAAACTGGCCAGCACTCAATTAAGCCAGAAGCACTTACGAAATACCAGTTAAAGAGGGAAATTGAAGAGGTCTGAGGTTCATTCCAAAACACATAGTTCTTCATTGCGGTAGATGAGTCACACAGCCGAATCTTTTCATTTCTGTAAAAGACTGCTGACACAGTCTCCATCCTGAGTGGCCGTTCTTCAGTCTGGATGGTTTACAGCAACTGTCAGACCTTTGGTCCATTGGCCAAGGCTGTTCCTGCTTCATTGACTGTTGCTGGTCCAATGCCACAAGAAACCGGAGGGAGGATTGAGGGACACGTTGTGCCTCTTAAATCACAAATAATGTGCCACGGGATGACTCAAGGCCAACACTCCTCCTAACATCCAGCCGATGCCAGCATAGGCATTTCGTCTCACTATAGTGTTGAAGAGTAAGAGAGTTGTTTCTGACGATCAGCCCCACGGCTCTCTTACACAAGTGAGAATTGTTCACACAAATGGCCTTCTCGAGTAAGTTGAATTGGAGCCACGAAACCACACAAAGTCAAGGCTACTCTAACACGGAAGGGCCCTCCCTTCCGTGTTAGAGTAGCCTTGACTTTGTGTGGGACACATTCACTGGTCTTGGTTGCTCCGATGTACGTTATGTATGCAAGGTGACCATTTACTACGGGGCTCCCCAATGTGGTGCCTGCCTGTGGCCACCATGGTGCCCGCTGACACTTTTCCTGGTGTTGCCAAGTGTTTCAGAAAGTGAGTGGGGCCAGGTGGAGCTTTTACCCAGCAGGGCTTCTGATTGATCTCTGAAGATCTAAATAACTGTGCAGATTTTTAAAAAGTTGCCTCAGCAGTAGATGCCACCACAGCACAAGGAACTTCACTATGTAATTAAAGGTAAGCTTTGCACAAAGGTAAGCTTTATACAAAGGTAAGCTTTGTATATACAAGAAAATATTTTTAAATAACGTGTTCATTTAAGAAGATATCCTGTTAAACAGCTTCTGCCAGGAATGTTGAATAGTTACAATTAAAATTATGCATGACTTCCCTCCATGACATTTTGGGGTTGGCTCTGCCTCTTCTGGAAGCCATTTTGTGTCTGGCTCTACCTCCTGTGGTAGCCATTTTGTGGTTGCACTCACCACCAGGAATGTGCACTTTTTAATCTGAATTGGGTGTGCTTTTTGACCTGAATTTGGTGCACTTTTTAACCTAAATCAGGCCCGATTAGGAAAGATTTGGGATTCCCAAATTGACCCCAGCATTGCTGAGCCGATTCAGGAATCCCGAAGCAAACAGCAAGAAAAGTTTCAAACTTCCCGCTCTGCCAGGGTTCCTCCTCCCTTTTTCATCGGGTGAAAAAAGCAGCGAGGTGGGAAGCTTGCAAGCAGCAGGAAAAGCGTTGCTTTCAAACACCCACTGCTTTTTTCAGCCAGTAGAAGGGGGAGAAGGGGGTTGCTGCTTCAGGATTTGGAGGGGGAGGGGGGCTTGCCGCTTCAGGATTCTGGTTAACCCAAATCTTTTTCAGTTGCACACCCCTACTCACCGCTCGATTTCTTCTACAAGTGCCTACAGGCTTACAAAAGTGGGGGACCCCAAATTTACATGACGAGCGGTTTGTGGAAATGCTTCATTTGGTCATCAGAACTCCTCACTTACAATCAGCACAGATTGACATGTGGCATGGTGTAGACCACAGGGGTTCAAGCGTATCATTGAAATGGGACAATGTGATAATAAGAAAAAAAATCCAGTTCCAAACAAAAACCTGATTGAAACCCCTTCTGCACCAGGAACATAACTCCTCACTATCCCAGAGGTCAAGCCGAAAGGCATGAAATCGGCTTGTTTGGGCCCTTTCGTACCTCTCATGTTTGGTCAATGTGGTGCTTTTCTTTTTCGTCTGCAGTGTGTCAAAATGTATCGGGATTGATGAACGCCGGCGCTTTTGTCACCAATGCAGTCATCCCCTTTCCTTTTTTTGGATTGCTGGATCAATCTATTTCCCGGATTTCTCCCTCTCAACCCATTGGAGCATCAATCCTATGCTGGATTAATAACAACAACAACAACACGAGTGGGAAGGAAAGTGGAGAGGAAATAGGAGAGGGGGAAGGAACGGAAAGGAGGAGAAGGAAGTGGCTGGATAGACAACAGTGGCCAATCATACTTTAAGTGGGCAGGCAGAAGGTGGAAGGGGAGCAGAAGATGGTGGGATGCTAAGAGACGGGATAAAGAGTGTGCACGGGGAAACGGAAGGCTGAACAATGGATTTTTTAAAGGAGGTTAGCGTGTAAGTGCTCCCAGGAAAGCTGCAGAAAAACCACGTAGTAGCCAGAGTGACTACTCATGGCAGCAAATTGGGTGCAGATGCTCACAAAAAAAACACACCTGCATCAGTATGGGAACTCAACTGGAGAAATTGGCCCGTGCAGAAGGGGTTTTAATCTCTAAGTCTCATGCCAAGTGAAGCAATGGCCCATATGTTGGAAGCTGTGGCATGTCTGCTTGACCAGTTTCTTTTCAGCCACTTGACCACAGCCTCCAGACACCATCCCTGCAGCCTCTGGAAGCTCGGACGGGATGATATAAAGCCTGGGTGTCATCAACATATTGATGACAACCCACTCCAAAGCTGATGATGATCTCAGCCAGTGGTCTTACATGGACATTAATGAGCCCTGGGGACACATCAGGTCCTACCTAGCTAACTCTGCCTCTATGATGGTAACGCTTTGCTTTTTGCCTACAAGAACTGAGCAAAACCAATTAGTTCATTTTATCACCAACACGGATCGCAGTCGGTTCACCGAAATGCCATAGTAGTGCCTAATTCTGCCTTGGGAAGGGGAAAGGAATGGGGAAGAATGCAGTATTGATCATATTGCTAAATGACAACGTTGAAAGGTGATATACTACAATGGAGAGACTAGAAACCTGGGGGACCCAGGTTTGATCCCCACTTTTACTATGGAAGCTTGCTGATTGACCATACATAGGCCATTTTCACATTTTTACCGTTGCACAATATCACGCAAACCTCACAGAATGACGGAGTCTTCATGGCACGATTTCCCATTATTATTGTTTCGTGGCATGATGATGTCAGAAATCGCGCCATGAAGGCTCCATCATTCCGTGAGTCTTGTGTGATTTTGCACAACGGTAAAGCCGTGTGAAAACGGCTAAACTCTCATCCTAACATTACAGAGTTGTTGTGAGAAAATTGAGGTGGGAAGATTGATGTTCTAAGCTTCCTTGAGTTCCCATTGGGCAGATGAATAGGATGTACATAAATAAATGCAAATTCATGCTGCTTGTGATGAGGGAAGCCTTCGCCAGCCTTTGCCTGCTGCTGACATCACAGGCTAACACTAGCAATAGCTTTTCTCTGTTGCGTCTAGGGGTGGGAGGAAAAAAACCTGAAGCAGAAACATGATGTATGCAGCTCTGGATACTAATGTTGCTGTTCTTTGTGACCAAAGTACAGCAATTGTGTATAATCAGTTTTTTTTAAGAGATAAAGGTTAAGCTTTTAGTAGGCTGTTGTTAAGCTATTGTTGCTCTTTGTGGAAAGCCATTCAGAGGAGCTGCTCAGTTCCCTGGCCAGCAGCACTGCTGAGGCTTCACAGATTCCACCTGTCTAGTGTCACTGCAAGAAAGCCATAGGTGGCAAGTAGGGATGTGCACTTTGGGTTTCCGATTCGGGTTTTTAACTCAAATTGGGCCTGATTTGGAAAAGTTAGGGAATCCTGAAGCAAAGCTTTCTGGAGTGATTCGTATCGCTTCGGAAAGCTTCGGGTAAAGCAGCAGCTGCCACAGCAGTTTTCTAGCTGTTTGCATCGGCAAACAGCAAGAAAAGTGCTGCTGGCTTTCAAGCTTCCCACTCTTTTTTACCAGATTTGGGGGGGGGGAAGGGAATTGTAGTGACTCACTACAACCCCCTCCTCACCCTCCCATCGGGCAAAAAAGGCAGTGGAGTGGGAAGCTTGGAAGCAACACTTCCCTTAATCTTTACAGAGCATTTCCCCGAATCTTTACGGAACATTTCCCTAATTTTTACAGACCATTTTCCTGAATCTTTACAGAGCATACCGAAGCAGGAAACCGAAGTAGTTTTTGGGCGCACACCCCTAGCAGCAAATATGGAGAACAGCTCCAGGATTCCTCTTCCCCGGGCCCTGAAAGCAGCCTTGCCAGATCTTGATCCCAGAATTCAGCCTCCGCTGAGAAGTTAACACATGGAGTGTTCTGAGCGGTTAAATGCCCTCTGGCACCACCTTTCCCTTCCACTTGAATGCTCTGCTGGGCAACTTGCAGTCAGCAGTCACTCTCCTGAGGCAGGGCAAGCACCTTTTTACTGGCTAATGAGGAGGGAGGTGTTTCCCTTCTTTCTCAGAGGGGATATATTGAAAATAAAGCCTTTGTCTAATCTGAATTGGAAGCAAAACATGTCTGGGTGGATCCTGTCAGCAGAGTTGCATACTATGACAGAAATGCATGTGTGTATGTGAGTGTGTGTGACAGAGTGCATGAGTGGAGAGGGAAAAAAACTTACACTCAGAGCCTTGGTTAAGCTTTAGAAAAGAAATATGAGTTCATTTATTGTTGGACCTCCATACCAGATAGGAAATGGAAGAGATAAGATTCTTTCTACCTATCTGGTTTCAAGATGCCAGCAAGATGGCATATCCTTCATCTACAGTGTCAAGATGGAGAACAGAAGAGACAACGAGAGGAAGATGAGGTGCAAGAAGGAGGAAGTCCTTGAGAATACAATCTGCAGGATAGTAGAAAGCAGGGTGCACAGATTTCCTTGACCTTTCTCTCTCTCTATCTCTTTGATTGGTCCCCTCTGAAATCGGAGAAAGGGCTGGTGTAAATGGCCTCCTCGTCTTACAGCTCCAAAACCAAGCGAGGCTGTTTTCTTTTTTCCGCAAGTAAAGGGCGTATTCTTTTTCCTTGGAAAATGGCAACGTGAGGAAATCTGTTTTGCCGCATGTTGCGCGAGAGCATTCTTCTGCTCTCGGAGGATAACAATGCCTTCTTCCACTGGGATGGTAACTTTGAGAAATATTTCATCTGATGGTCAGTTTAAAAACATTACTCATTCGTCGCCTGTGCTTGCTGACTAGGAGCTCTTTCCCATGTGATCAATCCATACAGCTGCCTGACATTTATATAGGAGTAACATTTAAATGTCTCTGCAGTGCGTACTATAAAGAATCTGAGGAGTGTTCACATGCCATCATTGCATTTGTTGAAGGCCACTGACGCTGACGTACAAAAGTGACACACACTACTGCGTGTTTATTTTTTGATGATATTTTTTGATGATAGGGTAATGTATATGGTTTGATCTATTTTATCTTTACAACTACCTGTGACATAGGCATTGGTCAACATCACTACTTCATTTGTGGGTACAACCTGTGACAATGGGTAGCTCTAGGAATCACCTCAAATTCTTTTGTCACTCTATAGTTTTCCCATAGTGTTTCTGGTGATTCCTAGAGCTACCCATAGCAACTTACGGGTTGTACCTGCCAGTGACATGCTGGCGTAGAGCACGCTGATGTTTTTGTTTTATTTTCTCCCACTGCTACTCACACTGCAGGCAACAGAGGTAATCAGGATTGCCAGCCTCCACGTGGTTCATGGAGATCTCCCAGAATCACAACTGATCTCCATAAAACAGAAATCAGTTTTCCTGAAGAAAATGGCTGATTTGGAGGGTAAACACTATGGCATCATACCCTGCTGAGGTCCCTCCCCTCTCCAGACCCCACACTCCCCAACTCATCCTCAAATCTCCAGCAATTTCCCAATCTGGAGTTGGCAACCCTGCCTCCCACCATAGCAGGCGGCCTGGCCACCCGAACTTTATGGCATCACATCTCTACTGAGCTCCCCCCCAACTCTGTTGTCCCCAAGCTTTGCTCCCAAATCTCTAGGAACTTCCCAACCTGTCGGCATCCCTAATGGGTATTTGGACTGGGATGTTCCTGTTGTTAAACCAACCGTTAAACTACTACACCACATTGTGTCTCTTGCTGCTATCAAGTGGAACATCCACATAGGAAAAAGTTTCTGGGACACATATTCATCCATTACTAAATCAGCCTTAATAAGTTGGAGTAGCTAGGCTTCATAATGATATATTTATTTTCCTAATATGCCTGATTCAATGCTTCCCTTTCTTTTCCTTAAATCTTTCTTGTCATTGTTAAAGAGTACAATTTTTCTTCAGGCATTCTAAAAGTCTTGCCTGCCTGTGAAACCTTAGTACTACTTAATTAATTAAAATACTTTTACATGGCTTTTATCAGCCACAACCCCCCGACAATATGGCTTACAAGGACCAGTTAAAAGTTTAAATGTACTTTTAAGCATTCAGCCATATCAACAGTAACAAAAAATAGTTTATTATTCTTTTATTATTGAACAGCCAGCAGAAGAATATCAAGTAGCAATAGCAACTCCTCCTCCTGAATAAACCAGGCACGAAACAGTATAACAGTGAGTGACCAAACTAAGAGCTAAGCTACAAGAGACAAATTACACGAGGAGAAGCACGTGAAGGGAGATACAATGTTAGCCAGGAAGCTGAGTTTTAAAAGAGATTGGAAGGCTTTATTAATTTCCCCTCTCTACAGAGCCAGGGAGATCTCTGCTCAGAAGGTTTGTTTATTTCCTCTTCTCCTCTTAGAAGGGGAGGTGAAACTGACAGAGCCTTTGGGAGGCAAAAAGGAAATTAACAAACCCTCTGAGCAGCTGATCTCCCTTGCTCTGTAGAGAGGAGAAATTGACAAGGCCTTCCGATCTCTTTTAAAACTCAGCTTCCTGGTGAACATTGTGACGCTCTTCACATGCTCCTCCTCATGTAATTCATCTCTTGTAGCTTGGCTCTGAGAAACCTCTGGTTTCTCTGTCTCCTTGTTTTAGGGAGAATCTGTCCTATCAACAGATTCCTTTTGGGGGGAGAATCTATTCTATCAAAATGTTTTGCAATGAGCTTGAGATTCTTTCTTGTCTGGGGAACAAAAGTTCATTCTCCTTTGTGCAACTGGACTTCTTCTTCCCTTGGAAACAATCCAGCTGTGCTCATCATGTGCCCTCCCCCATCTACTGCTATTATTTATGAAGAGGCTATTTGACAACGCACACAACATCTGCAGGCAAATCTAAATTGCAGTTACTCCAAACTTCCTTTGGCTGTATTTGCCACTTAGCTTTCAGTGGAACGTGACACACAGCTGGAAGGAAACATCAGTGGGTTTAGTCCTCTTCTTTTTAGAGCGCAAAGAGGGGTGGATGGGTCACAGGGAGGCGACAATGACTTCTGTCATGGCCTGGGCATCTCTGGCCAAATGAAGACATTTCATGTTGGCTTGTTTCATTTGTAATTGTGACGGCCGATAAATTTTCTTAGCAGACAGGATCTATGAGATTGTACTGGGTAGGTACAGTTTAATCTTCTTCAAAGTTGGAGACCAGCAGGAGAGAATGAATGGATTTAGGGACCCAATAGATGAGTATTGGTAGGGAAAACCTGCTCGAGTTTCTGACATGCTTATGTTAAAATCAGAAACCAGTTTCAGTTCTTTCTGAACCACAGCTCCCAGTTAAGAACCTTGGGATTTTGAAATCTCTGAAAGGATATTTTTTATCAAAGAGCTATTATAAATTATACCAAGTTCTGTTGGGGAACCCATGCCAACTAAATTCAAAGATGTTTAAATTTGTATGGTGAGTGGAGAGCACCAGGAGACTTTGGGATCCTAAGCAGGTTTACTCAGAAGTAAGCTCATTTTATTTAGTGCTATTTGCTCCAAGAAGAGTTCTTCCCTTTGCTTTTATATTCACAGTTGAATAAACAGATAAAGCAGCTGAAGTTTTTTTTAACCCCTTTTCCTCTGTTTCATAAGCAGGAAGGGTTGTCCCCTTTCTGATAAGCAGTAAGGAAAGGAGTTGGTTGAACTTCAGACAAAAGAATAGCATGATAGGGATATCTCTGTGAAGTCTATATCGCTCCTCCCACATTGTTTCCCCGAAGTTATCATTTCCGGACATGGATATTCTAGGAGAACCCTTGTGCAGACTTACAATATGCATTCCTGAAGGCTGCTCCGTGATGCATAAAGCCGTTAATAGTCCCAGTCGCATCATGGCAGCTTTCCAACAATGCCAGTGGCCACTGGAAATGTCCAGTATTGGGAAAGAGCCACATGACTGGGTTGATCTACAGCTCTACACATTCTGTACTAGGCATAGAGGAACAGGTACAGGGGGTTAATTTTGAGTATAATCAGCTTCACCTCTCTGAAGGTACTGTCCATATATCATTCTTTTTAAAGCCTTTTAAAATCCTTCTGTCACGCTTTCACCAATATTAGCTAATAGTCAGGGCTCATTTTGAGGGGGAACGCGCAGGAACGCAGTTCCGGTAGTTCCCCAAAGAGGTCACATGTCAGGTGACCCCACCCACCTGACTCTTGGCCATTTGGGCCCATTTCGGCCTGGATTGGGGCCAAAACAGCCCAGATTGGGCCTCTGATGGGTGACGGATCACTCTCCCACTCAGCAGCAGCCTGATCCTGACCATTTTCGGCCCCTTTTTGGCTATTTTCAGCCCCTTTTTGCCATTTTGGGCCCAATTTTGGACCTGAATGGCTAGGATTGGGTCCAAAACAGCCAGGATAGGTGATGTCAGGGGGTGTGGCATATGCATATCAGTTATGCTAATGACACACTTCTGGTGATGTCAAGGGGTGTGGCATATGCTAATGAGTTATGCTAATGAGTTACGCTAATGAGTTCCTCCAGCTCTTTTTCTACGAAATGACCCCCGCTAATAGTCAATCCTTAGTTCATTGTAATTGTGATGTTCCCCCGAAGGGCAACATTCTTTTTGGACGATCCTGGTCTTATTTATTTTTTATTTACAATATTCACAAAATTATAAAAGAAGGTTAAATAGTAAAATTGAAGTAAAACATCCTAAAACATTTGTTAAATGTAATTCATTAACATGTGTTAAATGTAATTAATGTGTTAATCATCCCTAAACCACAAAGGGGGTTGTAACAGCACAGGCGTTTTAAAGATGAAAAGTGGGAAATGAGGAGCAAAATTGTGGTAGCGTTATGATTTGGATAGGAAGGGAGAGAAGAAGCTGAGGCAGAGCTCTTAAGCTCTTTAAAAACATTTCATATGAGATACTGAAACATATTCTGATTATTCCTTTGTTTTAAACGCAACAAGGTCATGTAACAAAAGAGAAGCATGATTGGAAGATGTATTTTTCAAAATACAATTGGTTTCGTTAGAATGAAAAGCACTGTTAATTCCAGATCTTTAGAAAGAGTAAAAAAAAAAAAAGAGAGAGAGAACCCCCCCACCCCCGGGAATACAAGAGCAAACAACCTGAGGGAAAATTCCACAACTGGAAGTATAAACTAGTGTGAGCCCTGATGGATATGGAAAATACAATGCATTAAATTCACAAATTTTAAGTATGCATTCAGAAAAAGTGCAAGAAAATTTTGAAGCGTCAAATGCTTGCAATAAATAGTTAATTTCATTTCATAAAATACATACAATTGTTCTATCCATGCACCTCAATACAGGTCAATAAATCAATACATTTCTCAATAGATATATACGACAATGGTATTCAGCAAATGTTTACTCTGTAGTCCATGGTTGTAACATACCATGGTGGATGGCACCGGGTTACTCCCATGTAAGTATAATTAATCTGCATTTTTTCTTTTTCTTTCTTGCAGATACACCACAGAAGGTCTCCCATCAAGCAATTTGTTAAATCATGGTAAGTAAGGTTATTTAGATCCCAGGTCGAAAATCATAAATAGTGCTGATATCCACAGAATGGACTTGGGGTATGAGACCAAAGCTCAATAGCCCCCAGCCCAACGAGATGCCAGCTAAACTCATTCAGCTCGTTTTGGATATAAACTTTATCAAGGGCACCAAAATGACCCTTATTTCAGCCATATCCAGGAGAAATCCAAAATTCAGGCTGACGTAACGGCAAGTTGCCTTGCCTTGCACAGTAATGGTCTGTTCTGTGGACATCCTGGAAGTTGCTCTGTTTCCTTGTTGTGGGGGTGTCTGCAGAAAAGAGTTCCTCTCCAATCTCAGATCCAGAGGAGTTAGCTGTGTTAGTCTGTAGTTGCAAAATAGTAAAGAGTCCAGTAGCACCATTAAGACTAACCAACTTTATTGTAGCATAAGGTTTCGAGAACCACAGCTCTCTTCATCAGAGGTATGATGAAGAGAGCTGTGGTTCTCGAAACCTTATGCTACAATTGGTTTGTCTGACGAAGAGAGCTGTGGTTCTTGAAAGCTTATGCTACAAATAAGTCAGTTAGTCTTAAAGGTGCTACTGGACTCTTTACTGTTGCAAACAGTAAAGAGTCCAGTAGCTCCTTTAAGACTAACCAACTTATTTTCAGCATAAGCTTTCGAGAACCACAGCTCTCTTCGTCAGAGGCATGATGAAGAGAGCTGTGGTTCTCAAAAGCTTATGCTACAAATAAGTTGGTTAGTCTTAAAGGTGCTACTGAACTCTTTACTGTTCTCCAGTCTCAGAAGACTTGGTTCTTTTCTTGAGGCTGAGTTGAAGAAGTCCCTGACAGGCTTGTTCTAAAACCCCATATAATAAGATATATTGTTCTCAACTGGGAGAAAACATAAAATAGTCCTGCTGGGTCTATTTTGTCCCCCAGATTCATCATTTTGTTTTGCTTTCTGGCAGATCAGAATTTTCTGCATACCATTTTCCACACACGCTTATTGGTATGTGACAATAAATCAAGTCATCCTTAGCTCACATTATAAAGGGATAGTAAATATTATAGCTGCACACAGTGGCACGTATTTGCATCTGAATTTCCCATATTTGAGTAGCTGAAAAAAAATACATATCAACTCCCTGCTAGCCTCCCCTATACAGACATACAGGTAAGAGGGATGCAGAAGTAGGCATTGTTGGCAATAAAGTTACTTGCCCTCATCTAAGCCATGAGCCTCTCCCAGACCTGAAATATAAAAGCATATTTACTTCCCTCGTAACTATATCGTGTAGCTGACAAAAAGGAGAACAGTCATATAGCAAACCAAGAGGTGCCAAATGTTGCAAGCTACTTGAGAAATATGATGTGTAGTGACAGGTAAAACATACTGGGGGAATGTCATTTCCATTTTCCAAGCCCAAAGCAGTGGATTTCTGCAATAATCCATCTACCTATTCAAATGTTAAATAGTTCCATTTCCGCTGCCATTTCTTTAATATATCCTCAACTGTTTACTTTGATCAAAGGCTCTAAATATTTCGGCATATGTATTTTTGGTTATGCGTACGGTGCATTGTGATGGTTGTGTTTTTGTTGGTATAAAGTTTGCTCCTCTTGTGCATATGCAAACTTTATACAATACATTGAAAGGTTTATAGTCCTGAAGCTTCAGAATGGGTATTTCACTATAGATTATTCCTTGTATTATAGTATTTGGTAAGATGATAGGAAACAGTTTGGCACAAAAGGATCCAAATATCCAGGGGTCATTTCGTAGAAAAAGAGCTGGAGGAACTCATTAGCACAACTCACTAGCATATGCCACCGCCCCTTGACATCACCAGAAGTGTATCATTAGCATAACTGATTTGCATATGCCACACCCCCTGACATTGCCTGTCCTGGCTGTTTTGGACCCAATCCTGGCCATTCAGGGCCGAAATTGGGCCCAAAATGGCAAAAAGGGGCTGAAAATGGCTGAAAACGGGCCCCAAATAGTCAGGATCAGGCCGCTGTTGAGCGGGAGAGTGATCCACCACCCATCAGGGGCCTGATCCAGGCCGTTTCAGCCCCAATCCAAGCCGAAACGGGCCCAAAATGGCCGAGAGTCAGGTGGGTGGGGCCACCTGACGTGACCTTTTGGGGGAACTGCAGTAACTGCATTCCTGCATGTTCCCCCTCAAAATGATCCCTGCAAATATCTCAAGCAAACAGCTATCTGGTATCGATTAAAACTTCCTGGTATGAGATGAAGGTGCCATCATGGCAAATTTCAAAAGTAGATTGGCCAGATTTTCTGAGCAGGATTTGGAAATGACCAAATTACAATATACGATGGAAGCTTGGATGCAGACCAACATTTCCCATGAGCACAAGGATTTCTGCCTGCGGGGCATCCCTTCTCTTCCCTCCTATAGCAGCCCCCAATGCCCCCTGAAATACTTACTTTCTGCTGCCACTAAGCTGGCCAGCAGGGGGAAAATAACAGGAAATGGAGGATGGAATTATGGCAGCATCCCAACATGCTGACATCACTCTCTGTGTGCCTAGAAGAGATGCCAGAGATGCTACAGGGGGCAAAACTTACAGTTAAACCATAGAGTTTTGCCCAAATACCAGAACATTCCCAGAGACACACTGAAGTCACTTCTGGGTGCATGGGAAGTGCCTTCAGAGCATTGCTAGTGACTTGTAATGTTGCCGGCAAGGCCCCCCTGCAACTCAATAAGTCCCCCACTGGTTGCTAGGAAGAACTGGCAATCTTAATTGTAATTCTTGGGGGTCTCCAGCTCCACCTGGAGGTTGGTAACTCTATGTCCAAATCATATTATATGTAAATAAATTTGTAGAGTTCCTTAAGTACCTGGAAACTGTTCTTTGGTGGAACCAGGAAGATCTTTTCACATTCCCATTTATAGCAAATGGCAACGGGCAAGTGAGAACCCTGTGTAGGTGGCCACCGGGGTGGGTGGGAATCGTGCTCGAAGCATGCAAATCCTTGTACGTGCTGAAATGCGAGTATGGATCTAAGCCTGACATTTCATTTCAGTGAATTTCGTTGACAATTATGTTCAGTTGCAATAAGGGGAAGAACAGTTGACTACACAGTAAGCAATTAATACTGTGTGTGCATATCAGACCTTGTTAGCAAGGCATCTTCCTTTTCACGTGGGAAAATTAATTCATTTTTTCTTTATTAATATTGTTTAAACTCAAAGTGGGTGTATAAAACAACAAAAATAATTCACGAGAGTCATTCGCTTCTCAAAGGCAGTATCTTCCACCACCAGAATTGGCTTTAAAAAAAAAAGAGAGAGAGAGACAGGGAAAAAATACATATGAAACTGCGGGCTTTTAAAATACATCAAATGCATTTCCTGCTTCCCACAACTCGCCGCTCTGTGGATTTAGTGAAATTAAATTAGCATCTTTAATTTACCCTACGGCTACTGGTTTTATATTTAAAAAGCCTTCCTCGGTTCCCCTTGGTGTTTGAATCATAGTGCATTTAACCCTGCGCTGCGCTGGGACCTCAGCTCTTTTGGAGATGTGCTTTCAAGTTGAAAAAGCTTGCGGGTGGGTTCGGACGGTTTGGCTAGCTTCACCCAACCCCCCCCCCCCACCTATGGTTTGTTTTACTGAACTTTTCTTTACACAAGAGTGGGGTGCTGAAGAAGTCTTTGGTTCTTTGGCTGGAGAAGCTTTGTTTTTTGCTGTTCCTGGCATCTTGCGGCAGGCCGGGACTGCGGAGTTAGGACCGACAGCTCCTGACCTGGAAAGAGTGCTTATCGCTTCAACAGTTCTAGATAGGGGCCGTTTCCACACAGCTTACCTTATTCTGCGAAATAGCGAAATCTCACGCGAAATCTCGTGAGAAGACGCTGTTATCGTGTCTTCTTGCGCAATAACAGCATCGTCTTGTGCAATAACAGCGTCTTCTCGCGAGATTTCGCGCAAGATTTCGCTATTTTGCTGAATAAGTTAAGCCGTGAGGAAACGGCCAGGGACATATTATTCACTTGTGGTGATTACCACCCTGGTGCTGTAACAGTTCTCTTGCCCTCCTCTTTCCTTCAGATGCCTAAATAACATCTTGCTGCTGCAGCTATTAAATAAGAGGTGTTAACTCAAGGTCAGAAACTGGCAACTTTATGTGGAATTAAGACCTCCGACTCTTTTCAAAAGGTCAGGAGAACACTGGTATGAGCCCTCAATCCATCAGAGCCTGTGCTGTATCTGCATTGCAGGTTGACTAATTTCGTTTTGGTGCAATTTGATTCACCCACCACGTAATTGTTTTGCATGCTGAGTGCAGTCATCTATTTATTAGCCCCTCTAACAATACTGGAACATTGCTACTACTTCATTTAACAAATGGATTAACTCAGAGAAGCTTGGACTTGAATACTGTTATAGTCCTGTCTAGAGATGGGCACAAACAGATCCCCCCCCGAACATGATGTTCATTGTTTGTTGCCATCCACAAACAGGGACTCATGAACACTTACGAGCATGGCCTGTTCATGAACATGTTCCTGGTTGGATGTTCGTAGGGGCCAGCAGGCTCCCCTCCAGCCATCATCCAAGTTTGGTCAAGATCCCTACTGCACCACTCCCAGAAACCTGACCTGAGCAGGCACCAGGAAAGGTACCAATAATAAATAATAGTTTGGCCCCAGAGGCTGGCAGCAGCCCTGGAACTTGAAGGGGTAGATCCTTACCACACCACTCCCATAAACCTTACCTGAGCTGACAGCAGGAAAGGTACCAGTAATAAATAATAGCTTGGCTCCAGAGCCTGGCAGCAGCCCTGAAACCTGAAGGGGTAGATCCCTATCCCACAACACACAAAGAAAATTCAAGCTCCAATGCACTCTCCCTGTCTCTCTATCAAAATGCCAACAGCAGCTGTCTCTCTCCCTCTCCACTGTCTGCAAAGACTAGCCAGAGATGTGAGCCCCCCTCCCCACGGTCTTTGCTTTTTTGTAACAAATTTGGAGCTCCATACTTGAAAGGAAGACCTACCTATCAGGCTAAATTGGGCTTAGATTGGGGTTTCCAGGGAAACAGCAGGAGTTCAGACAGACAGTCCCTGCCTCCGGTTGCCAAGGGAATTTATTGCAGGTGCCAGACTGTCTGGCTTGATGAACAGCAATGAACGAGGCTTGCAACGACCACCTGTTCGTTTAGATTGGGCTGTTTGTGGCTTTTATTTGTTTATATTGCTGTTCGTGCCCATCTCGAGTCCCGCCCTCTTTGGTACCGTGCTCACTGACCAGAAATCCTTCTTAAGCTGCGATTCACACATTACAGAGAACATAGGTTGGATCTGGGATCCTCATCCTCTTCTCTGTAGTTGTCACACAATTCTCCCATGCATGGTGCTCAGGTTGGATTATGAAAGGGTTTCAGCCTCTCCCCTCCATGCCATTTTTCTGACTTGAAACAGTCCACAGGGGTGGGGGCTATTGTGGAAGACCACAAGTGCATACAGGATCAGTCTTAGAGAATCTGGGGCACTGAACAAAACTCCAGGATGGGTCATTGCCAGCCTCAATGTAAGGCCTGGTGATCTCCTGGCATTACAACTGATCTCCAAATGCCACAGATAAGTTCCAATAGAGAAAATGGCTGCTTTGGAGGGGAGATCGTATGACATTTTATCCCACAGACATTCCTCCTCTTTCCAAACCCCACCCACCCCAGCCTCTCCCCCTACATCTCCAGAAATTGCTTCCAAATTTAGCTGGAAATTATATTGTATGAGCTCCTGACTAATTTTATTTTTTAACTTCTCAAAGTTTCCCCCTTATTTCTCAGATGTGCTAGGGAAAACAGCAAAAGTATTTTTAAGATACAAACAATGATAACCTTCCTAACTCTGATTGAAGCTTTCTCATTTCACTGCTCTGGGCAGGTTGGAAAAATGTACGCTGCTCCGAGCGCATGCAGTCATTTGTGATCAATCGTTTTAGCCGAAGCAGAGCTTTGACACAGCCCCCTTCATTAGCAGTTTTGTTGCCAAGAGACGACTTTAGGTTGTTGCTTCAGGCACCACTTCGAGGGGTGGGCATTTTGTTCCTCAATCTGTTATCTTTAAACATCTATCCTAAAAACACCCTGATAAGGTCTCAGAGCCAGCACAGTGCAAAGGTTAGGTTGTTGGACTGGTTCCTGGGCAGGAATCCTGGCATCCTGCCTTTTTGCTTGCCAGTGCCTCAGGTGCCCTTGAGAGAAAATAAGGGGTGGGGAAGAATCATGTACCAGTGTGTTTACATTGCTTGGAAGTGACATGGTGGATAGTCTAGCATTTTATAAAAATTCTATGGTAAAACCATAGAGTTTTTGTAAATGCTAAGAGTGTCTAAAGATGCCACTTCCAGTTTTTACTAGAAGTGACATCAGCACACCAGGCCCTGCCCCCCTCAATTCCTCCCAGGGGGATACTGGCTGTGGACTGTCAACCTTTGTCCTCCTGGGAGATATCCAGATTCAGATCCCTTTACTGTGTGACGTTAGGCCAGCCATTATCTCAGCAAAAGCTACCTCGCAGGATTGTTATGAATGTCGCATGTCTGTGGCAATGTGGGAGAAGGAGAACTTTGCATACTATCTTGAGTTCCTTGGAAAGAAGAAGGGTCAGATAAGAATGAAAGACACATCTGATTGATTGTGGTGAACGAGAAAATATGGGTTCCAAATCTCATAGCTTCCCCTGTACGAGCCTTCTCAGCGGTTGAAGAGAGCATGTGCTGCTCTCATGGAGACCAGCCAAGTTATGCTATGACCAACAGCACATCAGCATTGTTTATGTAAGAAAAGTAATTCCTTGAAATTTGCATTAGGATCTAGGATAGAGTGTTGCTTCACTAAAGTGTTCAAATACTAGAAACTGGCACCCCCCCTTCAATCTCTTAAGAGGCAAAGGGCAGAGTGACCAATTCTGTGTGGTTGTGAGTAGAGATGGGCACAAACTGGAAAAAAACTGAACCACGTCACCACTTCCGTGTGAGCAGAAAGTCACTTCTTTCTGTGGTTCATGGTTTGTCACTTTCTGTGGTTCATGGTTTGTCACTTCTTTCTGTGGTTCATGGTTTGTCAAATTTCACGAACCACGAACCACGAACCACGAACTTTCACGAACCTGTCCCCGGTTCGTGAACTGGCTTGTTTGGTTCATGAAAACATCACATCCAGGTCAGAAAATCGCCACTTCCATGTCAGCAGAAAGTCACTTCCGGCCCAGCAGAAGGTCTGCAGGAAGTCTATCCCCTGTTGCCTAGGAAATTGACCAGCACCAGTCTGTCTGCAGTGATGAACCAAAAAATGAACCAAATGAACCAGCCTAAAGTTCATGGTGGTTTGTCAGAAATGGGATCTGATGAACCATGAATGGGGTTCGCGAACCATGAACCGGCCTGCTTCGTGACGAATTTTGCTTTGTGCCCATCTCTAGTTGTGAGTGCTACATTGGCCCTTCATTAAGAGTAGTTTGCACTATCTCATCCCATTATGGGTAGTCTTCCCTGTCTTGCATCTCCTAAAAGGCCTGGGCCCCAAAGACTGCCTGAGGATCACAGCTGCCATTTTAAATCCCCACCGCACACTTCCTGCTCATTCCAAGTTTGTTAGTAAGTTTCTGAACGCCTTCCAGAGCTCCTGGTCACCCTTGGATGTCTTTTGCAGTGATGATGATAAATATACAGCAAGCCGCAGAATCTAAATTTGCTCAGGCGAGGTCCTGCCAGTAAAAAAGCAACAAGGCACTTTAGTAATAACAATGTGAAACTTGGACAGAGCCCCTGCAAACCCGAGTCAGGGAAGAGGAAAGAGGAGAGCATTAGCTTCTCCAGGACATCTGGATCACTTAACAAGTTACAAAGACAGATTCCGCATCCGCACCCCCCCACCCCCCGCATTCTTGGCTCAGAGTTTATAACCTTTAATTTTGGATACAGGGCATAGTTACTGCAATGCGTTTTTCTGCCCAGTGTCTATTGGTGTTATAATCTCAATTGCCTCTATATCATGGGGCCTATTAGAATCACAGGCCTGGAAATGAACTCATGAGGTCATCTAATCCAGCCTTCCCAGTTGCCTTAAAATTAGCCTGTTTTGTATTAACCGAAAGTGATCAGCTGAGAGCAGACATGGGCAGCTTGAGAATGGAGGTACAGGTCTAGAGAAATTTCAGTTGCCCCGCCCTCCTGTGAAACTGTGACCTGAAAATTACGTGTAGCCACCTAAGTGATATGAGTTCACAATGGAGCCAATAGCAGCAGCTTGAAAGAGGGGGGAGGCTGAGGTCACTTCTCCCCATACACAGCAGTCACAAGCAGTAAAGGCCGGCATGCATCTGAGTGGCACCAAGTCTGATACAAAATTCTCATGTTGTCCGCTAACAAACACAAGGACTTTGTAATGTATAGTAAGTCCCTGAACATCAAATGCTTGGGTGGGGCAGACAGAGATGGAAGACAGGGTGTTAAATCATGTCACAAAGCTGGGGGTAGGATGTGACCCTCCCCCCAACATGCTCCTCAAAGGAAATGTGGGGTGCAAAAGTTGTCAAATGATTTCCTAATCTCTGGATTAAATCATGCCTCTCTGATGTGCTTCTAGCCTTTTTAAAGAATTGGAAAGCTGGTTATTCAATAACTTCTATAAGCAATATATTCAGAACACTGCTTATCATTTCATTCTGTTCCTGTGATTTGATTCTCCCTCTTCTTGACCTGCTCTCCGGCTTGTTCTTATACATTCACACACACACGCACACAAAATAGGGGCAAATTACCACAGGTGGAGTTGCAAACTCTTGGCAGCAGAGGGCAGTGTGAACACAAGCACGGCAAGCAGACCTAGGATGGTTGATAGGAGTGCTGCATTTGACCCTATATAGCAAGACGCAAAGGTTGTAGAGCTGCATGCCAGCTGGAATGCCCTTCATGAATGCTGTAAGAAAAAAAAGGGTTGCAAAATATTTGATAGTTGCAGGTGGGTAGCCATGTTGGTCTGCAGTAGAAGAGCAAGATTTGGGTCCAGCAGCACCTTAAAGGAAGAAAATTGATTCATTTGAAATGAGGTGCTGGAGGAGAGTTTTGCAGATACCATGGATAGCCCCAAAGACAAATAAATCAAATCAAGCCTGAATTCTCCCTAGAAGCTAAAATGACAAAACTGAGGCTATCGTACTTTGGTCACATCATGAGAAGACAAGACTTACTGGAAAAGTCAATAATGCTAGGAAAAGTGGAAGGCAGAAGGAAGAGAGGAAGACCTAAAATGAGATGGCTTGACTCAATAAAAGAAACCACGACCTCCAGTTTGCCGGATCTGAACAAGTCTGTTAATGATAGGACGTTTTGGAGGTCTTTTCTTCATAGGTCGGAGTCGACTTGACGGCACATAACACACACACACAGCACCTTAAAGACTAACTAGATTTCCAGGTCAGGAGTGTTCAAGAGTCAAAATGTTTGTGCCTGATCCTTCCAGCGGACCTTGAGGCTTCCAGACAAGGACAGTCTTTACATTGTCACTCTTGCCATGTGTGCTGGGAGGGGGCATGTGACCAACTTTTTGGTGCCTCTCTCAGTTCATTCAGATTAGTGTCTAGAATGTGTGTTTTGTGGGGCTGCCTAAGGATCAGAAAGTCCTAAACTCCTTATGACCCTACTGAAAGATTGGGCACAGAGCTAAGGGTAGAGGAAAATCAAAAAGAGTCCAGTAGCACCTTTAAGACTAACCAACTTTACTGTAGCATAAGCTTTCGAGAACCACAGCTGTCTTCATCAGATGCATGGAGGGTAAGAAGAAACTGGTCAGATATATAGGTGGAGAGGGGAGGGGGAGTAGACCCTAACCCTAACCCTAACCCAGCCAACCTCTGTGCAAAAGAATAAATGGACACAAATCTGACATTAAAAACGGCAGTATCCAGAAACCAGTGGGAGAACACTTCAATCTACCAGGACATTCCATCAAGGACTTAAAGGTCACTGTAGTTCAACAGAAACCTTTCAAAAACAGAATCCAACGGGAAGCTGCTGAATTGGAATTCATGTGTAAATTTGACTCAGTCAGGCTGGGATTGAATAGAGACTATGAATGGTTATCTCACTATCAGAAGTAACTGATTTCATTATCAGAAGCTACTGATTGCATCTACTTCCCCCTCCCCTCTCCACCTATATATCTGACCAGTTTCTTCTTACCCTCCATGCATCTGACGAAGAGAACTGTGATTCTCGAAAGCTTATGCTACAGTGAAGTTGGTTAGTCTTAGAGGTGCTACTGGACTCTTTTCGATTTTGCTACTACAGACTAACATGGCTAACTCCTCTGGATCTAAAAGCAAAGAGGGTGGCTAATCACTGGAAAGGGATGGGAAGAAATGGAGCTAAGCCAAATTTAAGGCATGGGTGGGTGGGGCTTTGGAGGGGGGAAATAAGAAGCTCTTACAGAACATAATGTACCCTGCTCTGCTTAGACCTCACCTAGAGTATTGTGTTCAGTTTTGGGCACTACAATTTCAGAAGGATACAGACAAGCTGGAACATGTCCAGAGGAGGGCAACGAAGATGGTGAGGGGTCTGGAGACCAAGTCCTATGAGGAAAGGTTGAAGGAGCTTGCCATGTTTAGCCTGGAGAGGAGACAACTGAGAGGTGATATGATAACCATCTTCAAGTACTTGAAGGGCTGTCATATAGACAGCGTGGAGTTGTTTTCCACTGCCGCAGAAAGTTGGACCAGAACCAATGGGCTGAAATTAAATCAAAAGAGTTCTTGGCGAAACATTAGGAAGAACTTACTGACAGTTAGAACAGTCCCTCAGTGGAACAGGCTTCCTTGGGAGGTGGTGGGCTCTAATTCTTTGGAGGTTTTTAAGCAGAGGCTAAATGGCCATCTGACAGCAATGCTTATTCTGTGAACCTAGACAGATCATGAAAGAGGGGGCAGGAAGGGCTACATCAGTGCTTAGTTCTCGTGGCCCCTTCTTACATGCCTAGGGTAAGGCTGATTGGTACCTTGGGGTAAGGTAGCAAAGTTCCCCAGGCCAGTTTGGCTAGGGATCCTGATGGAGTTTTGCCATCTTCTGGGCATGGAGTAAGGGTCACTGTGTTTGTGCATGTGGGGCGGGGGGAGGTATTTGTGAATTTCCTGCATTGTGTCGGTGGTTGGACTAGATGACCCTAGAGGTCCCTTCCAACTCTATGATTGGGCGAATGAACTGGTCCTCCTGCTGTACAAACAGCAATGATGGTTTATCATCCTGTACTTCAGTCTCTCTTGAACTTCTAGTTTGGCATCAAAATGCCGAATTGTTAAGAGTGAATATATACAGCCTATGTATGGGGCCAGCCCTAGCAATTTTGATATTGAGGAACCCACTCAGTTTGGGTGTAAAGTTTTAGGGCTAAATAAAACAGGCAGCGGGTTTTTTTTCTTTAAAAAAATAGGTGCTGGTATTTATGATGCTCTCCACCCTGGGGATCCTATTTGCAGGTGCCTGTACTGTGGAAAGAAGTGCCAGTATTGTATACTGGTGCACACCCCAGAAATAAAGTCCTGAAAACAGGATTCCTTACGGGCATCTTAAAAACTTCCCATGTTTATTCCAGCTTTTGTGAGTTATAGCTCTCTTCATTCACTGCAGCCATATTTGGGAATATGTCCCATTGAACCACGTGGGATTCCCTTTTGAGTAACCGTGCATAAAAGCAGACTGAATGTGTTGTGAGTGGGCTGTGTCTTCTAAGGTGGTTTCTAATTCCTGCCCCCGTTGAAATCTCTTCTCTGTTTTTCTTCTTGAGCTCAAGGTCACACAAGGAGTCTGTAGCAGCAGCCAGGGAAACGGAGCTTCACCTTGGGAAAGAATGGTCTCAGGTGCTGGCCACTGAGTTAGCTGCTTTGCTTTCTGAACCAGAGCACCCACAAGCCCCATCAGCGGATGGGGATGACAGCAGCGGACTCCTTGGATCCATCCCACCGATGGTCTCCCGAAAAGCCGCCCGTGCTTCCACCTGTCTCAGCAGGCAGAGCAGCGGAGAGAGGTGCGGAATATTAAGAGGCTGCATCGGTGACTTGATGCATGAGCTTCTCTAGGTGACTAGAAAGCAAGAGCGGGAATGAAAACAAGGGGCTTGACACCAGCGCTAGAGATTCAAGTCCTTGATTAGTTTTAAAATCCAACCTGCTGGGGCCTTAAAGGGGAGGAGGGGAAGCCACAGCGGCACCGAAAGAGGATTTTTCTAATTACCGGGGAAAGGAGGGGAAATGTGCTAAAAATCTCATTAGGAAATGAATAATTAACAATCAGACAGCAAATTGCCAGGATGGGGGGTGGGGGAGGTATCTTCAGCACTGTTATGTCTATTCCCCTCTGACAAGTGCAGAAAGCTCTGCCTCCCCTTTGATGTCTCCCGAGGAAGAGCCCCCCCCCTCTACCCAGCCAGTTCCCACAGCAGAAGTTCTGTTTCACCTGAGCGCCCACCAATGCTCTCCACCAGCTCCGATCCCTCTGCTTTAGACCACACGAGATCTCCCAACACTGCCATTGCACTCAGTCGACAAGGGAACATGCCCTTCAAATGTGCTGGCCACAAGATGAGGTATGCAATGCCTATCAGTAGGTTACCCAGAGTTGAGCAACAGGCCACAGGGGGAGTGCACCTGCCAGTAGAACTTACATCTTTTCAAGTTGATTAACAATATAGCAAAGTATGCTATAGATTAGGGTCTTTGTCCAGTTGCGGCAGAATTTTCCCTAGTAGAATTTAGACTAGGAGGTGCACCGTTTTCACTGCTTTTCAAAAAAATATAGTTGCTTCCATTTTCATTAGTGCATTTTTCCTTATTCAGTGGTTTCAATGGGAAATTCATTTCCTGTCCCTCCCCTTTCAATCTGGATGTTGCTCCATGCAACTTGAGCCTCCTTAGCAGATCACCTTAATGTTATTGTTCAAAATTCAGCTTGAATGCTATATCAAGCATCGTTGTGGCTGCACAGTAGCTTCCTGTGCTGCAGGGTCATGGCCAGGCGGTGCAAACTCCATCTTCATGATCACTTGAGAAGAAGACATGTATCCCTTAAGGTCATGGTTGAGTCATTCAATTAAATGATCTGCAGTGGATACTGTGGCGAAACGGGGCCTTTCCTCCCACTGGTAAACCCCGCTCTGCCTACCCCTCCCTTTTCCACCTCTGGCTAGGCACCTGAAGGGGCTGTCTCCCTTTCCTGTCTCCGGGTAGTTGCTGCCACCACTGTCCCTGTATGGGGTCCTGGTTAGGCGGGACAGCCTCCTAACCTCCCTCCTCTGCTAGTGGGCCCAAGCGGTTGGGGGACTATGTGGAACAGAAGAGCTTTCTTCTTTCATAAATTCCAAAACTCATTTATTTAACTTCTGACTATACACAGGCAAATATACAGTGAACGGAAGGAATAATAAAACATAAACAGAACCCCCTCCTCTATTTCCCTCATGCCCTAATTAGATGTTTTGTAGGGCAGGCCCAATCCTTTGCTACCTGGGGTTATATTAGATCTCCCTCTCCCCTCAGAGCCATTGCTCCCTCCACTCTCCAGCCACCAACTGTCAGCTTCCAACTCCCCTCCGCCAACTGACTCGCTCTCCCTCCAATCACATTCCGCTCCAGAACTGGCCCCTCCCCTCTGCAGCCCATAGAAAGTTCACTCCACCAACAGAATGGCGTTTCTCCACAGATACATTTTCTGCAAAAATGTGCGTCCAGAAATTTATCCCCTTCAGGACTTTCCACCGCCTTTGCTTTTAGTTTTCAGTGTGGGCATTGCGCACCAGCAATATTACAACAAAAGACATCTTTATTCGTTTGAAAAACATGATTTTTGCAGGGATGAAGTGACCGTTCCCACGACGCAGTGTGAGAATGTGCGTATGTGAATTTATCTTCATCCTGACAGCTTGGCTGTCATTAACAAACATGAACACACTGGGATTTGAAACAGTCCCTGCTTTGTGGGTAGAGAGGAAGCAACCCAAGAAAGCTTTTAGCAATGGCAGAGCCGCAGACATGATAAAAAGATGCTCGAAGGCATCACGTTTAATGGCAACAGTGCCATTTGGGTACTGGGCATGCAGGGATCAGGTTAGGAAACTGATACGTGACTGATACGTGTGAATTTTTCTGCCTTTCCCTTCTCTTGGGACTCAATTAGATGAAATTCTGGAGCTCTGGGATCTCCGCACAATTTACATTTTCTTTAAATCTGTCCATTGTGTGGGTGTATGATTTGGACTGGAGCCATAGTGCTGCCGAGGAAGGGATATTCCCCTTGCTTTTCTACCTGATGGTCCCCTCCTCAGAAAGTGGTTAGTTCAAGGATAACTCTACACAGTGCTTTTTTTTCTAAAAAAATGTTTAGTTGTACTCTCAGTTTGACTCAAGAAAATCACCATTTTATAGTTCAAATCGGAAAAAATAAATGCAATCAATGGACAAAATTACCAAGAACATGCATTACTTCATATTACACAGATCACAATAACTTCCAGATTGGCATGAGGTTGTGTTCACTAACATCTTCCCAATATAGACAAACTCTTTGCACACTTTGCACAAAATGTACACAAATACACAAATTGGTCACCGCCATCGGGGGTTGCAACAAGACTGACCAATCACCGTGCTAGATTCCAACTACCAGAGCTCCAAGTGGCTTAGAGAAGACTTGTTTGTATTTGTCTGCACCCTAACAATGACCGATTATGCCAGCGATCTCGGTGGCGTGTTTGATGCTCAAGGACGTTCCATTTTTTGTAAGATGAACAGTGCTCCTAGTGAGTTTAGATATAACTCTTTGTTGCCAACATACGCTACATAAAACTTAACAAATCACATAAATATCCATAATATATTTGGAGTTGGTTTAGTGGGAATTCCAACGTTTTAAAATTTTTACTTTCTCCCGTTAGATTCACAAAATGTTTAGGGGTACGCGTCCCCCTGCGTTCCCCCAGAAAAAAAGCACTGACACTACACATTATGGGTCATTGTATGAAGTGGACCCTCTATTGAGGTTGTAGTTTCATGGAGGGGGCAGGGTGGGCTGAAGGGAACAGGGGCCTTTTAACTCCCTCTCCTTCCCACTGCGCTGATGTTAGGCATGTCATCCGAGCGACATATGTTGGAAAATTGTTTGTGGGTGGTAGGGAACTGAAGCATGATGAGCGTGGGTTTGCCAGTCCCCTGCCACTCACCTGGCTGGGGATGTGTGGGAACAGAGGAGGAATGGAGGAAGGAAAGCCAGGCCACTATGTGTTGGCCATTTTTAATTGAATTGGCCCTGTTGCTACCTGGTGCTTCTGGGTTGCTTCAAAAATGGCACCATCAGCTGATGAGGGTCTCTAGATATGCATAGATCCAGAGGAGTTAGCCATGTTAGTCTGTAGTAGCAAAATAGTAAAGAGTCCAGCAGCACCTTTAAGACCAACCAACTTATTTGTAGCATAAGCTTTCGAGAACCACAGTGCTCTTCATCAGATGTTCTGAGACTGGAGAATAGTCAAGAGTCCAGTAGCACCTTTAAAACTAACCAACTTATTTGTAGCATTATTTTTTGAGAACCACAGTTCTCTTCGTTAGACTAACCAACTTATTTGTAGCATAAGCTTTCGAGAACCACAGCGCTCTTCATCAGATGTTCTGAGACTGGAGAATAGTCAAGAGTCCAGTAGCACCTTTAAAACTAACCAACTTATTTGTAGCTTTATTTTTTGACAACCACAGTTCTCTTCGTTAGACTAACCAACTTATTTGTAGCATAAGCTTTCGAGAACCACAGCTCTCTTCGTCATGCTTCTGACGAAGAGAGCTGTGGTTCTTGAAACCTTATGCTACAGTAAAGTGGGTTAGTCTTAAAGGTGCTACTGGACTCTTTACTATCTAGATATGCAGGTTTTTTAATGAGTTTGGTTTGGGTTTGCCAGACCTGACATACGGCAAATGAGAGGAATGGCTGTTAAAAAATAAAGGGGGGCCCAAATGGCTTCAGAATGCCATCATGGGGCTTCCCCTCCCCCTCTCAAGACTTCCCCCCAAATAGTGACTGCAGGGTGTCTCTGTTTTTCCTGCTCCATGTGGAGTATTCTGTGCAAGTGGAGCAGTAAAAACGGGGTAAACCTCCCCCCTTCACTACCATGACACAGAGAAACGTCTTGGAATGGGAGGGAGGAGCTCTTCCTCCCCCACAATGATGAGCCAGCTTAGTGTCGTGGTTAAGTGCGGCAGAACTCTAATCTGGAGAACCAGGATTGATTCCCCACGCCTCCTCATGAATCCAGCTGGGTGATCTTGGGTTAGTCACAGCTTCCCAGAACTCTCTCAGCCCCACCACCTCACAAGGTGATTGTCATGAGGATAATAAGAATACACTTTGTGAACTGCTCTGAGTGAGTGTTCAGTTGTCCTGAAGGGTGGTATATAAATCAAATGTCCTGCATCCATGCTTCCAAGATGGAGGGAGGAGAAGGAGATAGTTGTTGCCTGGAACAATGCCGAGAAGAGAGGAAGTGAGAGGGAGGAAGTCAGGAGGAGGAAATCCTGAGATTAGCAGTCTACGTATCAAAGGACAATCAGAGGAGTAAACAGTAAACAGAGTGCCTGACCTCTCTATCTTTCCAACTCTTTGATCTGTCCCCCTCTGAAACTTGAGGAAAGGGGCTGTGCTGAATCCTCCTCTTCCAACACTAATGTTATCAGATCTTGAAGCTATGTAGGGTTGCCTTGGTCAGAATTTGGATGGGAGACCACCAATGAAAGCCAGAGTTGCTATGCAGAGGTAGGCAATGGCAAACCACCTGTGAACATCTCTTGCTTTGAAAACCCTATGGGGTTGCCATAAGTCAGCTGCAACTTGACCCCCCTCACCACACACACACACACTCTTTAGCCAAGTAGCGTGCTTGCTAAAGAGATAATTATAGTTTTCCTTGTGGAAGTTATTGTTGAAAAGGAGCCAACAGAGTTTTAAAGATAATGTACTGATCAAAGATACATTGTGGGGAGGGAATACAACATGAAATGAGTCTATTCAGGGGTCATGTTGTAGAAAAAGAGCTGGAGGAACTCATTAGCATAACCCATTAGCATATGCCATGCCCCTTGCCATCACCCGAAATGTGTCATTAGCAGAACTGATTTGCATATGCCACGCCCCCTGACATCACCTATCCTGGCTGCTTTGGACCCAATCTTGGCCATTCAGGACCGAAATTGGGCCCAAAATGGCAAAAGGGGGCTGAAAATGGCTGAAAAGGGGCCCAAAATGGTCAGGATCGGGCCACTGTTGAGTGGGAGAGTGATCCACCACCCGTCAGAGGCTCGATCCGAGCCATTTCAACCCCAATCTAGGCTGAAACGGGCCCAAAATGGCTGAGAGTCAGGAGGGCGGCGCCACTTGTCATGTGACCTCTTTGGGGAACTGCTGGAACTGTGTTCCTGTGCATTCCCCCTCAAAATGAGCCCTGAGTCTATTTAAATAAAGCTATTCTTTCCACTACCTAAAGATTCTTCTACTACGCTACTCAAGTTAATATATAAGGACAGTAGGCAGAAAGCTTCTTGCTCAGAAAGATCCTTCAAAACGAGCATATCCATTGCTTCTTTCTCCCAGTTAGGGTTGCCAGGTCCCTTCCTGTCCTGGTGGGAGGGTGGGGCACCCATAACTTACCTTCCAAGTCTTCTCACTATTAGGATTTTTAGTTTGTATTTTGTTTATGGTAGCAACAGAGTTACTTAGTCCGAAGCATTTGACCGCAATGTGCATTAATTAATCTTCAGACAAATTACAGAAAGATAGAACTTACTGTTTTATTGAGGTAGATTCCATCCATAGCAATATCTTGGAGAAGAGAGAGTCCTAATAAAAAAAGAGTCACTTTCCCTGTAACTAAACTATGGCCTGAGATAGGCAGCAAGGCTGAGGTGTGGGTCAGTGGGTAGGGAGTAGAGATGGGTACGAACAGCAATATGAACAAAACAAAAAAAAGCCACGACCAGCCCAATCCACTGTTCACGAGCAAGCTGTTCGTGAGGCCCTGTTTCTGGTGAACATGTGTTCATTCCAAGCCCTTGTCGTTAGTAAAGCCAGACAGTCTGGCGCCTTTCAATCAATTCCCCTGGCAACATAGGCATGGACTGTTTGAACTCTGTCTGAACTCCTTCTGGATTCCTTCTGCTTCCAGCAGATAGTCTGCTGCCAGCAGATCTGCTTCCAGCAGATAGTCCAGTTTTTTCCACTGTCCAGATAGTCCAGTTTTTTCCACTGTGAAAAGAAAATGACAGGAAAGGGAGGGACCCATGGATCATGTCTTTCCCAGGGTCCAATCTCTCTGAAACTTGGGGGGTCTTCAGAGGTCACTGAGGACTATGTCCCCTGCAAAGTTGGTGGGTATTGGACATTGGGAAGGTCAGTTTGTGACCCCTCAAAATAGCTTCCAGTAGACAGTCCAGTTTTTGCCACTGTGAAGAGAATATGACATGAAAGGGGGACACCCATGGACTCTCCTTTCCCCGGCTCAAGTTCAGCTAATTCCCAAGGGCTTTGGCTCCCACGAACCTCCAACTACGAACATGTTCGTGAACATGTCATGTCCGTCGATGTTCGTGAATCCCTGTTCGTGGATGGCAATGAACAACGAACATCGTGTTCAGGGTTTTTTCCCTGTTCATGCCCATCTCTAGAAGGGAGTCATGGCAGGAGTTCAGAGGATCATATCCTTCTCATTGGAAGAGAAAAGAGGTCTCCCAAGAGGCACAGAGAGAGAGGAGGAGTCAGGAGGCGTTCCCACCTTAGACAAAGAGAAGCGGCTTCCTTAGCAAGAGTTACATGTACACATGGAGAGACATGCAGTGCCCCCCAGTGTTGCCTATTCCAACACCCATGTCACTTCTGGGAGTGATACTAAGCTAACAGAAGTGGAAACCACAAATGAAGGCAACAAGCAAAAAAAGTTAACTGCAATATATTATATCAATGTGTGAAAAAAGTAAGTAACAGTAATGAACTCAATGCACAAAATAGTCAATAATCAAAATAAATTAATCAATTATGCACATAAATCTCTGGACCCACAAACAATTAATGAGTAGGTGCCTAAGATATAACAAAAGACAAAGTGAGGAAAAAAGTCCATCCACAGATAAGACAGTCAAAACAGTCAATCATGCAGATACTGCAGTCCCGTTAACCAGTATTTATTCTTCAGTCTTTGTTATTCTTGCAGGCGGTGAGTTGAAAAATGAGTTGCCCAGCTGACGAAATTCTCCCACCCGACATTCAGGGCCAGCAAGGTGTTTCGCAGAAACCTCCTCAGAGGCTGTGGAACATATACCACAAACTAGCTTCATAAATTAACACAGCACCAGTGAATCCAAACAGTGAACACAGTTCGGAGAAGAGGAGATTGAGGGGGGACATGATTGCTCTCTTTAAGTATTTGAAAGGCTGGCATTTGGAGGAGGGCAGGGAGCTGTTCCAGTTGGCAGCAGAGAGAAGGACCCAAAACAATGGGCTTAAATTACATGCACAAAGGTACCAGCTGGATATTAGGAAGAACTTTTTCACGGTCAGAGTAGTTCAAAAGTGGAATCAGCTGCCTAGGGAGGTGGTAAGCTCCCCTTCACTGGCAGTTTTCAAGAAGAGGCTGGATGAATATTTGTCAGAGATGCTCTAGGCTGATCCTGCACTGGGCAGGGGGTTGGACTAGATGGTCTGTGTGGCCCCTTCCAGCTCTATAATTCTATGATTCTATGAATCAAAGGTTCACAATGGCGGCCAAACGACATCACTTCTGGGAGTGATGTCATCGTGCAGGGGGGTGGGTGGGCACTGCCTCCTCCTGGGAGTACTCCTGAGCGTCACACTGGGCCGATTCAGCCTGTTTGGGGCACGTGCATTGGCTATGGAGCTCCCAGATGGGATTTTCGGTGCCCTCTCCTCTGTCAACTCCTTCTGGCTGCCTTTTGTTGGTGGGTTGCACAGCAATAAGATCTAAATTTGCAGAGTTGCAGTTTGATAATAGCGCAATGGAAATAAGTAGACAGACGCCTGTGATTTTAGCGCTATAAAAATACTTTACTACATAATAAGGTAAAAAGGGTACATTTGGTAGGAAAAACAACAGTTTCTGACTACATCTTGATAGTCTCAACCAGGTCCTAGAGAGAGAAAAACTTAGACTGCATGGTCTAGTGAAGTAGTAGAAGTGTAGTGGACAACGACTGAACAAAGAGCAATAAAACCTTAATATATGTTGCTAGCTAATTGCCCCCCAATAAACTGGCTCATCCAATAGACAATCCTGGATTCCTTCATTAAGACTAAAGACACCCACTTTCTCTGGCGGGAACTTCTCTCGAAGCCTAAGTGGTCCTATGCTAACTAGCCATCTGACTAAACAAACAGAACAACAATTTAACTCTTTCACGACTGAGCGTAGGACACTTGCAAAAATTCCAACACCTCCCCCCCCCCCGTATTTTTTCCCAGCCACACCACTGGAGGACTTTTAAAAAATGCCATTTTTTTAAAAAAGGCTTCCAATAGTGCAGTGAGGAAAAGGTATGGCCACGAGAAGCTGACGGCAGGAAAAAGGCACTGATGTGGGTGAGAAATTTGAAAAAGCGCACCTTTGTGCCCAGATGGCATGACAACACGCTTGGACTGCACTCTTCCCAAAATGATTGGAGTAAAACAGGCTTGGAAATGAAGGTACTAAGGATGGAGAACGGACAATTAGAGCATGGCTAGAGCACAACGTCTCTTGGATGCCCCCCCTCCCCATAGCACTTCAGTTTGGAAGCCAAGGTGGTGTAAAATCTGGAGATGGAAAAAGCCCAAGTCAATGTAACACCACGTCCCTGCCATTTTACCCACCCTGGATTAAGGGGTTTTTTTTGCCATGTCCATTTATATCTTTTCTTCCTCTCCTCCCTTTTGTATAGTATCTTGTCTAAAATGTTCTGGTAAACTTGAAAGTTTGCTCACTACTTCGTGACATTTTACTAGTTCCTAAAATGGTGCTACCCTATGCTTTGGAATCCCCCTCTCAAATACACCACCACAGATACCTGCCATTTTATATATTTATTATTTGCCACTTCATATCCTTCTATTGTTTCCCAAATGTCTGTGTATGTGTAACCTTGAAAGCTGGCTTGTGTATTCCAGACTAGGATATGTATGGTTGTCAGAAATACTGTTTTTCAAACCAGCGAAATGTTTGAATAAAGTTGACCAAGGCCGTTTTCACATGGCGTTAACTTTGCACAAATCACGCAACACTTCCGGAATTGTGATGTCTTCATGGCGCGATTTCTAACGTCACCCCATCATGATTCCATTTTCGTGACATGATGACGTCACAAATTGCGCCATAAAGACATTAGCGTTCTGTGAGTGTTGCGTGATCTTGCGCGACATCAACGACATGTGAAAATGGCCTCTGTTTTATCTGAACTATCTTGTGTCCC
This sequence comes from Eublepharis macularius, assembly GCF_028583425.1. Taxonomy (NCBI): domain Eukaryota; kingdom Metazoa; phylum Chordata; class Lepidosauria; order Squamata; family Eublepharidae; genus Eublepharis; species Eublepharis macularius. Next base: position 22,202,240 of record NC_072793.1, on the reverse strand, counting down.
TTTCAGTGCACATGTCTACGTGTGTGTTTATCCCTAAGGAGATGGAAGATCCTGAATTCCAAACAGTGGGGGTGTCACCCCTCCGTTCCGACAGGGAACATATATCAGCAGCATGATAGCAAGCTAATTGTTTGCTCCAGAGAGGCCTGCCTGGCCATTGTTTCTGTTCAGTAATGATCTAAGAAGGCACACCATTCAGCCCTCCATCCATGAGGTATTGCCACCCAATTTGGCTTCTATTGACTTTTTACTCAGAGTGCTTTCTAAAAATCAATCCTCAAAAAGCTGCGTTTCTCTTTAACTCCGTTCTTCTTACCAAGACCTGTGTGTGTTCCAAACTGTGTTAGAGGCAGACATGGCTTGTCGCTAACTTTTGTATTTTTCAAAGGGCACTCCATGGCCTCTTCATCCCAGCAAGCCTCTGTGTAACCTGGAGAGTTTCACATAGCAAAATTCTAACCTAATTAAGTCTACCAGGAGTTCTCCTAGTCCATCTAAAGAGAGAAAATACTTTCAGGAAAAGATATGCAAGGTTTAGCTCTACATTTGCCAAAAATATCTATTCCTTTCTTAGGATTGCCAACTCTGGGTTGAAATGTTTCCCCTTTCCCTTAAAATTCTTGAACATACAGAATGAAGAAGGGTTGTGTGTAGCACAGAAGTTAACACATTGCTTGGTGAATGTTAATTGGTTGGTGTTAATAAAAGTTAACCATTAACCATCAATCCACTGAGTTTTTCCTCAAGCACAATAACACCACAGAACACCAAAGAAGGCAAGTGTTGATGGGTGCAAGCTATGGCAGGAAGCTGCCTCTTCTGGGCATCCCTCCACGGCAGCATCCTCTGGAGGTGTACCAGGGTAAAAAGTGAGTTATCTGGAACACGGTTAGCCTTTTATATAATTGGAGTATTATGCCACTGTGGGGTAAAAACCAAAATAAAACACACAACCTTTTAGATGGTAGGGTGCTATTTTAACTTGGTTTCCCGGATTTGGTTCACCATTCTGGAACCTGTTTTAACAAAACGAAACCACAATTTTCAAGAGTATTTCTAGTTGTTTGTTTCATTTTGCTTCCTCCTGCCATTGATGGAACAGTATGGCAATTGATTAGAGATGGGCACGAACAGGAAAAAAAATGAACACAATGTTCGTTTTTCTTTTTCTTTTTTTTTTTTTGAAAAATTTTTGATTGGGTTAGGATCATATGTTTACACATTACAATCAATTTTCCCATTTCTCAGTTTCTAACCCCCTCCCTTTCCCCCCCTTTTTTGTTGACTTCCAACAGTTTTCCAACCCTTTGTCCCTTTTCCCTTACTCTTTATTTATTCCTCTATCTAACAAATATATATTCTCCCTTTATTCTAAGCAGTACTTCTTTAACTATTTTTAATACTCTGTACCCTAACTATGAGTCCCTTTTTCCATAGTGGATATACAATTTATCCCATAATTCCATTTTCAAATATTTCTATATAACGTAAACTATGTAAACCATACATTCATATAAATCAACCAGCTTAATTTATACTCTATATATTATTCATTCTATCTTCTTCTTTCTGTTTTAATTATATTTGTTTACATTAATATTTCTATTCCCTTCAATCATAAATCTATATATGAGATCAATCAATTTGACTCATATATACCTTCAGATAAACATATTCAGTTTGGTACATTGTACAGAATCAGAAAGAAAATATTATTAATTAATCAATCCCTATATTTAACCCTTATGATTAATTGTTTTCTCTCAATATTCTATTTATTATTCTATATATATCAATCTAATAACATAGCTGCTTAGAGATTTACTTATACCTCTTCTCCCCCCCGGCAAGATCACCCCCCTCTGCGTTTTAATGTACTTCAATAGTTCTCAAACTGCCACAGTTGTCCTCCCACCTCCCATTTCTTCTCCAAATATTGTTTCAGCTTCTCCCAGTCTGTGTTAAACTGTCCTGAGTCCAGATTTCTCAGTTTTCTTGTCATTTTATCCATTTCTGCCATATACAGCAATTTGTAAATCCAATCTTCGATAGTTGGCACTTCTTGTACTTTCCATTTTTGCGCGTACAAAAGTCTAGCTGCTGCCGTCATGTAAAATATCAACGTCCTATGATGGGCTGGAATTCCCTCCATTCCCAAGTTTAGTAGCAGGAGTTCTGGGTTCTTATTTACTTGAAATTGTAAAATCTCACTCATTTCTCTTATTATTTCCCCCCAGTACTGCCTGGCTACCTCACACGTCCACCACATATGGTAGAGGGAGCCCTCATGCTTCTTGCATTTCCAGCATTTATTAGAAGTGTTCAAATTCCCTAGCGCAATCTTCTTTGGTGTCATGTACCAACGATAAATCATTTTGTAAATGTTCTCTTTAATATTAGTGCATGTCGTTGTCTTCATTGTAGTCTTCCACAAGTATTCCCATGCCTCCATTGTTATTTCTTTGTTGAAGTTTATGGCCCATTTCACCATTTGTACTTTAACTGTTTCATCCTCAGTATACTGTTAACTGTTTCATCCTCAGTATACCATTTCAACAGTACTTGGTATACCTTGGATATTCTTTTCTTGTCCTCTTTAAAAAGGGTCTGCTCTAGTTCCGAATTCTCTGTTCGTATACCTCCCTTTACAGAGTCCGAGTTATATAAATCTTTGATCTGTCTATACTGGAACCAATCATAATAAGGTAATAGTTCCTCCTGAGTCTTTATTCTGAGTTTAGATGCTTCAATTCTAGTTATTTCTTTATAAGTTAAGCATTGTTGCTCATTATCAACAGCTCTCGGATCTATCACCTCATATGGAACTACCCACAAAGGGGTTCCTTCTTGTAAGTAGATTCTGTACTTCTTCCAGATTGTATATAAACTTCTCCGTATATAGTGATGCAGAAACATCGAGTCCGCCTTTACTTTATCATGCCATAGGTATGCGTGCCATCCAAATATTTTTTTGTATCCCTCTAGAGCTAGTAGTTTCTTGTTCTTTAACGTCATCCACTCTTTCAACCACAGATTGCGTCATGGTAAAGTCTTAGATTGGGCAGTTGCATTCCGCCTCTTTCTTTTGCATCTTGTAAAACTTTCATTTTCACTCGAGGCTTCTTGCCTGCCCATACAAAGTCTGATATTTTCCTCTGCCATTTTTCGACACAATGTTCGTTTTTCGTTGCCATCCACAAACAGGGATTCACGAACATCGACGGACATGACATGATCACAAACATGTTCGTAGTTGGAGGTTCATGGGAGCCAGAATGGCCCCCTTGGGACTTAGCTGAACTTCAGCCGGGGAAAGGAGAATCCATGGGTCCCCCCCTTTCATGTTATTTTCTCTTCACAGTGGCAAAAACTGGACTGTCTGCTGGAAGCTAATTGAGGAGTTACAAGACGACCTTCCTAATGTCCAATTCCTACCAAATTTTCAGGGGAAGTAGTCCTCACTGTACTCTGAAGACTCCTCAAGTTTCAGAGAGATTGCACCCCAAGAAAGGCACGATCCATGGGTCTCCCCCTTTCATGTCATTTTCTGTTTACAGTGGTAAAAACTGGACTGTTTGCAGGAAGCTACTTTGAGGGGTTACAAACTGAGCTTCCCAATGTCTAATGCCAAATTTGCAGGAGACATAGTCCTCACTGTCCTCTGAAGACCCGCACGTTTCAGAGATATTGCACCCCAGGAAAGGCATGATCCATGGGTCTCCCCCTTTCATGTCATTTTCTGTTTACAGCGGCAAAAACTGGACTGTCTGCTGGAAGCTACTTTCAGGGGGTTACAAACTGACCTTCCCAATATCCAATATCCAATACCCACCAAATTTGCAGGGGACATAGTCCTCACTGTCCTCTGAAGATCCCCCAAGTTTCAGAGATATTGGACCCTGGGAAAGCCATGCTCCATGGGTCCCTCACTTTCCTGTCATTTTCTTTTCACAGTGGCAAAAACTGGACTGTCTGCTGGAAGCTACTTTGAGGGGTTACAAGCCAGAAGGAAAGCCAGAAGGAGTTCAGACAGAGTTCAGACAGTCCATGCCTATGTTGCCAGGGGAATCGATTGAAAGGCGCCAGACTGTCTGGCTTTACGAACGGCTGATGAACACCATGACAAGGGCTTGGAATGAACACGTTTGCTGGGAATAGGGCCTCATGAACAGCATGCTTGTGAACAGCAGATTGGGCTGTTCGTGGCTATTTCTGTTTGTATTGCTGTTCGTGCCCATCTCTACAACTGATTTTGATCAGAGTGTTTCTTATCTGGTTTCAGGCATACTGATTCCATGTGCCACAGGCTGTCAAAGCCAAATGGGTGGTGATTTGGCTGAACTTAGTGCCGGTCCAAGTGGCTGTAGCCATTGCAGAGTCTCACATTGTGATTCTTGTGGACAAACTCCACACAAACTGGTACCTGCTGGCCCCCACGAATAACGAACAATGAACATGTTCGTGAACAGGTCATGTTCATCAATGTTCATTGTTTGTTGTTTGTGGACGGCAACGAACTACGAAAACCATGTTCGGTTTTTTTTCTGTTTGTGCCCATGTCTACTCATGATTAGCAAAAGCAAAATAGACTATTCCACCAAAGAAAGTATGTTACTGAAGCTACTCAAGTCTGCTCTGTGCCAGAATGGAAGACTTTTTTGGAGCCCTGTTTATGCCATCTTAAGTTCCATAATGTCAGAGCAGTGTGATATAAATTAGTGTTCAGGTATTTATAAAATTTGTATAACTTAAGCAAGTTTTTTGGGAGGATAATTTAACTTATCTTTAGTACAGGCTACCCCAAAGCCCAGATTATATACCAGAAAATCCTCTCTCTACCCCTCTAGCCTGAGCCTCCTATAATATTCTGCTTGCAATTGTAGGACAGATCACTGTAATTCTCAGCCTGGGAAGGTGATATCATCATCTTATCGGCATCAAGGTCATTTAAATATCATCTTTTGTGTGTATGTTTGGTTGGTCTTTCTTAACCAACTTATCAAAACTATGAATCAATACTAAATAGCAACCAAACAAAATATGCTGTTTGACTCCATTTGTCAATGAGATTTTGCTCTATGAACTCCCCCTCCACGTCCCTTGCAGGCATTGGTCCTTCTGCTGCCAGCCCCTGCAAGTTAAAGAGTCACCCTCAGCTGCTTGGAAACTGGCCATATGTTTAACATGGTTTACTGTCAAGCTGTGGAAGCCAGAAGGGCTGTTTACAGAAGGGTACTCAGTCATATCTGTGTTTACACATACAAGGGCAGACACATTTTTATTATGCGTAATTATACTTTCCTTAATGTAGTCAAACAGACTATTTTTTTTAATCTAAGGAATGATGCACAGCACACAAGAGGGGAAAGGAAAATCATTGTTTAACCATACATTAATAATAGTGTTTAAGTTATTGTTGTCACTTGCCTGTGTGTACAGTGTATACACACATATACATTTACACTTTTGAGTGTGTCTATACACACATGACTTACATACTCATAAATATCACCGTAAGAACAAGCATTAGCAAGGCAGCCAGTTTGTTGAGGAAATCTACAGTCATTATAGTCACCATTAAATCAGAATACGGGAATGCTTACGGCTCCATTATAGCAAAGCAACTATTGATCAATGAGAACTGAACGAATGGGGTAATTTCTGCAGAGGGTTTATCTGAAAAGCCCATGTTTGGTCTCCATTTTGTGCTATACCTAATTCCAGAAGGCCAGTTCTTACAAACTGGAAGTCTGACCAGCGCTTCAGAGGAAAAACACTCCCCCGTACGGTTGCTGTCCAAGAAGCCTTCTTTTCTGCCGCACCATGAGCCCTTTTTGGAACAGTATTCAGAGGTCATACCCATTCTTCTGCCTCCACTCATTTAGACATTGAGAGTGAATCATAATACATAGCTCCGTTTCCAAGCTTCAGGAAGTATTCTCCTCTGTAAATCCCATGTTGCAAGTTATCAGTGGTTCGAAGACATCTCAAGCCACACATTATGGGTTCCTCAGAACGTCTTCAATTGTCCTCAGAATTCATGGTTTCTGAAATGGTAACTCAGTGCTGATGGTATTGTCGTCTGCAATCCAACCTTTATCTGAATGTGGAGGGATTTTACTGAGGGCCGTGGCACTGATGAAGCCAGTGGATGCATTTTCCCACCTGGAGCACCTCTTCTCCCCACCTGAGATTTTTTTGAAAAACAATCCTATTATATAAAAAGCAAGCCGTACTGGCGATGACTCACTTTTTATCTCTGTGCAGGGGCACTCATAGGACCCTCCACGGAGATAAAAAGTGAGTCGTTGGCAGCATGGCTTGCCTTCCCGCCACAATGATGGCCTCCTTGGGGCTTCTGGAGGCCCAGAAAGGCCTGGTGAGGTGGCAGCCCAGCCCTCTGGAGACCCGGGAAGGCCCATGGTGGTGGCACGGCCCTCCACAGGCACTTTACTAGAGCCCATTGTTTACACATTGTTTACACAATGGGCTTGGTTGCTAGTGGTATATATTCAGCTTCAGTCTGGAGGAAGACTGTTGAAGGAAGACCCACTGAAGTTGGAAGAAGACTCCTTAGGCTGCAGGAAGGGTGCAAACTTTGTTCACTGGAGAGGTTGAATACAGACAACTGTTTTTAATTTTTAACATTATGACTATAGCTAAAGAATCAAAACTTATTTTTAAGACACAAGATTTTTTTTGTTTTAAAAAAATTATAGATAGCCAGTGGTTTTCCTAACTGGGAGTGCTCTATAGTTTATCCAGTTTGGTTTAGTGCCAATTTGGTATAGTGGTTAAGAGCGGGGGACTCTAATCTGGAGAGTCGAGTTTGATTCCCCACTCCTCCACTTGAAGTCAGCTGGGTGACCTTGGGTCAGTCACAGGTTCTAGCTCTCTCAGCCCCACCCACCTCACAGGGTGATTGTTGTGGGGATAATAACATACTTTGTAAACCACTCTGAGTGGGTGTTAAGTCATCCTGAAGGGCAGTATATAAATCGAATGTTGCTGTTGTTGTTGTTATTATTATTATCCACCTGAATGGCCCAGCTTTTTAAATCTAAGATTTCCCCTGGTTCAGGGTGGTGTTTTCTTTATCATCCTAACCCATATGTTTTTAAATTGTCCTAAACAGGACACCTTTATAGCTACAATGACTTTAAGCGAGGCAGAGAGCTTAATGAGGGAAAGAGGAATCTTAATGAAATTTTTATTGAAGAAAGATGTTGACTAGAAGTAGGTAAAAAGCTACCAAACTTTAAAAAACAACAGTGTTGGATGAATAAAATGGCAAAACACCTGTCCTTTTTTGTCTTGTTCATTTCTGATGCAAACAATTCCTAGATAGCCAGTTTGGTGTAGTGGTTAAGAGCGTCGGACTCTAATCTGAAGAACCGGGTTTGATTCCCCACTCCTCCACTTGAAGACAGCTGGGTGACCTTGGGTCAGTCACAGCTTTCTCAGAGCTCTCTCAGCCCCACCCACCTCACAGGGTCAGTCACAGCTTTCTCAGAGCTCTCTCAGCCCCACCCACCTCACAGGGTGTTTTGTTGTGGGGATAATAATAACATACTTGTAAACTGCTCTGAGTGAGTGTTAAGTTATCCTGAAGGGCAGTATATAAATTGAATGTTGTTGTTGTTGTTATTATTAAAATACACAAACATTTAGGCTCACTAAGAGTGTTGCAGAAGTTTCTGTTGGTTATCAGGAGACCATTGGTTTTCCATTCATTTTTTGAAGTCTCACCTTGAATTAATGGTTTTTGGCTTGACTTTAGTTTAACCCTATGCAGAAAAGCCATAGAAATCTACTCGGAGCCTCCACACAGAAACATTCTCAAACAATTAGGTCCTAACTTGGTTAGACTCTTGCTCTGTAACATATTGATAAAAATGGTTATTCCAACCATTCTCCGGCTTTCTACTCAATTGCCTTCATTTTAATTTAATAAGCTTCCTGATTCCCAGGTCGGGCAGATGAAAGGGCTGGCTGGATTTAATCCTAAAATCAACGGAATAGGAGAGAAGGGAGTAGTGGTAAAAGTCCGTCAATCATCTGTAGCAGTACAAGTCAAGTTCCATTTCCATGGCCTGATCTAACAGAGTAGGTTAACAAAACAGCAAGCTGTCCTTTAGTCCCTTCTAATGTGACTTCACTCTAGCTTGCTTCATTGTCTTGCGGCACACAGCTGCCCTGTAAGGGATATATTAGGTACATCTTCCATTCAAATACCTACTCACAGGGGGTTATCTCCACACTGCTTATGGGAAATAAGGGCATGACATCCCATTCCAGGTGATCCAAGATGCAGTTAACACACTGGCTGTTCAGGAGGTTATTCGTGTAGGACACACTCAGGCTTACAGTTTACCCAGGCTTGTTCAAGCAACAAACTTGGATCATCAACCAGTCATTAGGAACAGTGTGCTAAGTGCCCTTTATCAAGTGCTCCCTGATGTTCTGATTGTGTGGTCCAGGCTAGCCTGACCCGAGTTGCCATGGTACTGTGTTGAGGGGTTAAAGCGTTCTCCTTTGCATAAAGCACAAATCCCACACAGCCCAAACATTTCAGATGCAGCTAGTAATGTTGGCTGCTTCCATTTTTCCAACCTCCAGTTTGAAGAAACCTTCAAAGCTCTTTATTTTCACAAAGCAACTCGCTCAAGAAAACAGGGTCTTTGCAGGAAAAAAAGCTATCTGAAGTGATACCCTGCCACATAAATTAAGAAGAGTCCACTAGCACCTTTAAGACTAACCAATTTTATTGTAGCATAAGTTTTCGAGAATCAAGTTCTCTTCGTCAGGTGCATGGTACAGAAACTGGTCAAATATAGAAGAGGAGGGGGGAGGAGGGGAGGAGAGAGAAGATGCAGTTAGGGGGGGAGAGGGAGGGTGCAACCAAAACATTCCTTTGCTAGTAAATGTAAATATCTCCTTTTGGTGTGTGGGTCAGTTGGCTTGGGTGAGGCTTCAAAGGAGTTTGCCGTGTTAGTTTGCAGCAGTAAAACAGCTAGATCATCCAATTCCTATGTAGTATAAGCCTTCGATAACCACAGCTCTCCCCGTCAGATGCATCTGACAAAGAGAACTGTGGTCCCCGAAAGCCCATGCCAGGCGCCACTGGGCTCCCCCAGACCCCGCCTCTGTAAAGGAAATCTGTTACCTGTGATAATGTGATAACCATTCATAGTCCCTATTCAGTCCCAGCTTGACAGAGTCAAATTTGCATATGAATTCCAATTCAGCAGCCTCCCCTTGGATTTTGTTTTTCTGTTGAACTGTTTCTGTTGAACTACAGCGACCTTCAAGACAGACTAACACGGCTAACTCCTCTGGATACATAAATTAAGCAATCTTTGCTATCTAGTTATGGGATAGAAGGGAAGGGGTATACTTGGATTTTGTGTTTAGAAACCAAGGAAGAATCAGCCTAGTTACAGCCTGGGTTTGGACACGTGAGTTAAAAACAAAGAGAGTGGGTCTTTACTGAGACTGGGGACTCCTGAGAAAGGAGGGCAGAAAAGTGAAGAAGTGAACACGTATGCACCCGAACAAAGATTTTAAAAAAGTCTCTCTTTGGGGCCAGAGAAGGAAAAAATAGGGACAGCTATTTACCAGGGAAAGGTACCCAGAAATTGATTTCATTTATAACAACAACAACAACATTTGATTTATATACTGCCCTTCAGGACAACTTAATGCCCACTCAGAGTGGTTTATGAAGTATGTCATTATTATCCCCTCAACAAAACACCCTGTGAGGTGGATGGGGCTGAGAAAGATCCAGAGAGCCGTGACTAGACATGGGCACGAACAGAAAAAAAACACCACGGACATGGTGTTCGTTGTTCATTGCCATCCACGAACAACAAACATTGACAAACATGACCTGTTTACAAACATGTTCATTGTTCATGGGGGCCAGCAGGCCCTCCTCCAGCCATCAAGATCCCTACCGCACCACTCCCAGAAACCCTACCTGAGCAGGCAGTAGGAAAGGTACCAGTAATAAATAATAGCTTGGCCCAGAGCCTGGCAGCAGCCCTGGAACCTTAAGGGGTAGATCTCGATCCCACCACACACAAAGAAAATTCAAGCTCCAATGCACTCTCCCTGTCTCTCTCAAAATGCCAACAGCAACTGTCTCTCCCTCACTGTCTGCAAAGTCAGAGCTGGGAGCCCCCTCCCCTCTGCTCTTTGCTTCTTTGTAACAAATTTGGAGCTGCACGCTTGAAAGGAAGACCTGCCTATCAAGCTAAATCGGGCTTTGATTGGGGTTTCCAGGGCAACAGCAGGAGTTCAGACAGAGTTCAGGCAGTCCCTGCCTCCGGTTGCCAAGGGAATTGATTGCAGGTGCCAGACTGTCTGGCTTGATGAACAGCAATGAACGAGGCTTGCAACGACCACCTGTTCATTTAGAATGGGGCCTCACAAAAGGCTTGTTTGCAAACAGCTGATTGGGCTGTTCGTGGCTTTTTAAAGTTCGTATTGCTGTTCATGCCCATCTCTAGCTGTGACAAGCCCAAGATCACATTTACTTACGCTCTACTTTTCTCTACAGTGGGGATCCAAAGTGGTTTATCTGCCTCTCTTTGATTTTATCCTCACAACAATTCTGTGACAAAGGTTAGGTTGAGAGCAAGTAAGTCGACCATAGTCACCCAGCAAGCTTCCATGGCAGAGCGAGGATTTTTACTCTGAGTCTCCTAGATTCTGCTCTGATATTCTAACCAGTACAGCATGTTGACTTTGCCTAAGGACAACAAGGATTGTCCGTGATAAAGTGGAACAACTGTGGCATGTGCCTAAACTGATCACCTAGGCAAAAATAGTTACTTGTGACCAGCATTTAGAGGCAGAATAGCATTCTGTTCCAATGCTAACTAACTACTCTTCCAATAGCATGTGCGACATGCATAAGATATCCCTAGAAAGTGATATGTGCATGAGGTTTGTTCTTATTGAACGGCAAGTCCTTCTTTACTGTGGAAATGCGTTCATCCTGGAAACGTAACGCAAGGTGGGAAATTGACAGAGTTAATAGAAGACATGAAAAGACAGGTTGGGATTGAACTTCCCCTATTCAATGAACAAAGTGCATTAGAAATTGATTTCCCCCCCCTGTTTGCTATGGTTTCTTTTCTCCCTCTGGTGCTGAGAAGAAAGGCTTTGCATTGAGATTAACTCCTCCAAAGAGAGAGCGTGCAATTTGCTGCATGCATTTATTATTACTACTAGCGACTGAAAACTATTCGCAATCACAGAGTATTTTCTTTTCTGATTTTTGTTTTTAAAAAGGAAGAGAAAGAAAACTGTCCTCCTAAGCAAGGTGGTCGAGGACCAATCAATTCATACCGAATGTCAAGCGAGATGCCCTATCATTCATCAACCACTGTCTAACTCAGCAGCTGTGGCCCAGTGCAGGTCTTTGAGAGGGAAAAAAAAGAGAGAGAGAATGAATTCACAAAACAACCAGTTCTGAGACAAGATCATCTCTTCTGTCTCTTTGCCTTTTTGTTCTTTGTTTTGCCAAGGACAATGAAAGAAACTGCTTCCAGGTTGGAGAACAGGCAGATTAAACTGAGAAACAAAGGACCTAGATATTTGCAGCTGTCTGGAAACAAGAATGAGCGAGGAGAGGTGTGATGGTGGGGGAATCGCACTCAATCCTATTCCTTTATGCCTCCATGCTGAATTTCACGGGTGTTGCTGAGACTAGAATCCATCCTCTTATAGGATAAAAGGAGCATAAAACACTGTTCAAAGTTTACCCCTGGGCACTGGAAGCTGTTTGAAGAACTCAATTATTATTTTGAAATTAGAGCTGGATTCTGACTTCAATTACTGCACGGAGAGTCCAGAGATACTCTTTGGAAATCTGTTTCTGCTTTTACTTATCCTTTCTCCGGAAGAAGCAGAGATCCCAGTGTGTCTTCAAGGGGCTTTCTTTTTCACCGTGTCAAGAGACCCAGTATCGAGAGTTTCAAGTGCCGTTCTGCTGCATTTTAATATTTTTTAATGCCAGCATGCTTCATATCGTGGCTCGTAGCTGGTTCTGGATTTCTTCCTCATTGGAACTGTGGCCGTCATGAAATCAGCCTCCAAGATAGCTTGACATTGGACTGCTAGAGTCAAGTAACAAATGTCCGATAATGGAAGGGAACTGTCACGCAGCCAATTTTGAAGTAAGAATGGGTATGCACCTAGGAAACATCATATTTCTGCGTGCCTGCTTATAATTTGTTGTCACAAAGGGTCCCCAAATGGGCCCTGTAGTGCAGGCAAGAAAGACTGTAGCACTGGAGGGGATATGGATGATAACAGTTGTACAATGGGTCCATAAATGGAAAGGTATCTGCATTTGCCAGAGACCCATGTGATTGACTTCCACCACTTCTGGTTAAATATACAAATGGTGGTTTAAGAGCATTGGAAGCTACCACATGCACCTGTTGGAATATTCATTTCCCTGTACACTTGATACCATCAATCACGGTATCCTTCCATACCACCTCTCACGGTTGAGTCTGGGAGGCACTGTTCTGTGGTGGTTTCCTGTTGGAAGAAGGGACTGGCGATGTCTCTTGCTCAGGCCATTAGGACTGCCGGCAGAGAAGAAGGAAGGCAATGACCATAGAGTCAGTTAGATAGATAGGCTGCTATCAGTCTCCTTCCTGCCAGGGGAACTTCCTTCCCTTCTCTCCTCCCCCTCTCTCTTCTTCCCCACATGCACCAGGAGAGGCAACATGGTGTCTCCTCCTGGGAGAGATGGCCTACTTTCAATCTAGTTAGATCAGTTATTTGTTCTATCTCTCCACTAATTTGTCTTTAGATCAGTAAACAGTTATTGGTTGAGAGCTTTCTGCGTGCAGTTTGTTTAGTTAACGTGCCTTAACTAAAACCCAATATTTCAGTCCTGCGATGTGGTGCCAAAGGGACTGCTGCTCCGCCCCTTGGCCTCTTTCATGGGTTCTACCCAGGGCTTTTTTTCTGGGAAAAGAGGTGGTGGAACTCAGGACTAGAGATGGGCATGATTCCAAAAAAATGAATGATCCAGCTGATCGTGGATCGGTGCCGGCAATGATCCTGAATTAATGATCCACACCAATCATCTCCCGTTCCCGAGCCGTGGATCGTGGATTGTGGAGGCCAAAGCGGGCTGTGCTGCTATTCCCAGCTATGTGGGAAAGTGGGTGGTGGTGGTGGCCGCCGGGCCTGGCGGGCACAGGGAGGCAGCGACGAGCTGCCTTCCCTCAGGTCCTATTCATTAACACAGGAGGTCTGTGTTTGGCCGTCAGAGCTGCCTATCAGGGTTTGTAGGGATGAGATTGGAGTGCCCATGGCTACAGAACATTCCCTTCCCCCTCCCTCCCCTGGGTGTCTTCTCCCAACTTGTGACTACTTTGCTGCTCCGTGGTTGGAAGGGAGCCCTGCTGATCAAGGAAAGCTGGGCTTCCATTGGGGTTTCCAGTGCGACAGAAGGAGGGCAAACAGAGCTCAGGCTTTCCCCTGGCTCTGTTGCCAGGGGAATAGATTGCTGGCGCCTGAGTGTCTGGATCCCCGATCCAAGCCCGAACGCAACAATCCAGGTCTCTCCCGATCACTGGATCGTTGGCCATGGATGATCACGATCTGCCGGGTCACGATCACGCGATCACCATTATCGTGAGTTTTTTCCGATCGTAATGCGGATCGTGCCCATCTCTACTCAGGACCACACAATGATGTCACTTTGGGTCAGCTGGCACAAGGGGGGGAGTTTTTTAAAGTTTAAATTGCCCTTGGTGAAAATGGTCACATGGCCGGTGGCCCCGCCCCCTGATCTCCAGACAGAGGGGAGTTTAGGTTGTCCTCTGTGCCACAGCGGCATGGAGGGCAAACTAAACTCCCCTCTGTCTGGAGATCAGGGGACGGGGGCACTGGCCATGTGACCACTTTCAAGAGGTGCCAGAACTCCATTCCACCGCGTTCCCACTGAAAAAAAGCCCTGGTTCTACCCATGATTTTCAACATCTGTTTAAAGCTGCTGGGAGAGGACATCAGGAGATTTGGTCTGAGTTGTCCCCAATGTGCAGATGACACTCACCTCTATCTCACACTTCCAGCAGATGCCAGCAAGGCTGTGAAAACCATGAACAGGTGGAGGCAGTTTTGGGATGGATGAGGGATGGATGAGGGCCAAAGCTGAAACTTAATCTCAACAAAATGGAGGTACTACTGGTGGAAGAAAGGAAACAGAAAGTTCTAACATTATGGGAAATAAAGAAAAACAATCTAAAGTTTCCTCACACCATGCATAAATAAACCTCTGTCATCTCTCCTCACCTTTCACGTTGTCTTTTTTCTAAATGGAAAAACCACAGCTGCTGATACAGAGACTGATTGAAACAGACAGGTTGTCTCAGTAAGCCAAGGCTTGAAAAAAGAATAAAGGCTCCATATTCTAATTTTCAGAGGTGGAAAATCAATCAATAGGATAACAGGCAGGACTTTTTTTCTGGGAAAAGAGGTGGTGGAACTCAGGACCGCACAATGATGTCACTTTGGGTCAGCTGGAACAAGGGGGGAATTTTTTAAAGTTTAAATTGCCCTCTGTGAAAATGGACACGTGGCCGGTGGCCACGCCCCCTCATCTCCAGACAGAGGGGAGTTTAGATTGCCCTCTGCGCTAAACTCCCCTCTGTCTGGAGATCAGGGCGAGGCCACCAGCCATGTGACCATTTTCAAGAGGTGCCGGAACTCCGTTCCTCTGCATTCCAGCTGAAAAAAAGCCCTGATCACAGGTATGAGAGAGCCCAAGGGAAGAAAAACTATATTTTTCACAGCACTCACTTAGATACATGTGATCTTGGGGCCACAGGTGGCCCTTTAGGTCATGGTTTGTGAGCTTGTTGCAGTTCCTTTGTGTCTCAGTTGACTTGAAATGGCTGAGGGAAGTGCAAGATTGTCAACTATGGGCTGTGTCTGTGGACAGTGAATAGCTTTCCCCCCCAAGGCTGTTGCTTTTTGCATGAAAAGGATGTTGAGAGAGAAGAAAGGATCCTACTTCAGTCTATACATGGAATAGGCTGTTGGCTGGACAGATTTTCTGGTGGCCATTCCTTTTCTTCTTAAATTTAATTGGATGATGGCATGAGGCATCCCTTAGCTAGCATAGGGAAGGGACTGTTAGCAGAGCATGCTCTGGTGTGCCACAGACCTCTTGTGGTATGACTAAACTGGTCTACATGGTCTACATGCACCACTGTTGTGAGAGCTTTAGAGAAGGAGGGGCATTGTTCAGGAAGGGTATCGTCCACTCTTGTGCATCTGCTCAGCTATCCTTCCTGGCTGACATGGGACCATTTGTCACATGATGCAGAAGAGCACAGTGGACAAAGGATGACTGTAGCATACATACAGACAGAAGCCATCCTCTTGACTCATTTCTTTGACTTAAAGATATTAACCCAACACTGGCAGATGAATCTCAAGAATGCCTGTTGTGCATGGAGTTAGCAAAGTAGGTGGAAATGTCAGTGTTAGCTCCAGGGAGCAGGAAAACTTCTGGGATACACTGATGGTTTGTTATTCTTAGCATCTGGGGCAATATACACCCACCCTGGGTGAGTGCAATTTGTCACTCTGTTTCTCCAGTGGTTAATATTGGTCAACAGCTGATGCACAAGTGGGATATCTCACTCTATACAGCATTATAGTTGGGAAGAATGTGGAAAAATGACACATAAAACACCTAATCTGTTCAAATAAATGCTCCAGAACCCTTCCCCCTCCCATTATGCTCCTTCATTGATGTTAATTTGTAAGGGAGTACTTAATAGAAAAGAGTCCTAATTGCATTTTCCCCTCTTGTGCTTTCAGGAGAGGTGACATAGTTAACTGTTCACCCACTCAGTGCCTTTTACACTGTACACCTTCCTATCTATGCAGATTAATTAAATTGCTTTCCAGGTCACAGTGTACTTTCCCCCTTCCCTACAAACCACTTAGCTTTTAGCTGCCAATTTCTTTACTATAATTTAAGTACTACTATGGTGCAACAGTCAATAGAGGAGGTTGCTGGCTTTTAGGGAAAAAACATATCGAGGAACTAGATCCCTACACCTGGCAATTCTATATCATATCCATCCTGTGCTGTGCCAGCTGTTCCAGTGGAGTTCCGGATCTGGTTCAAGGTGTTAACTTGGGTGTTTAAAGCCCTCCATGGACTGGGGCCACCATACCTCCGGGACCTCCTCTCCCATTATGTCCCTTGCAGGGTGGTATGCTCTGCAGATAAACAACCCTGATGGTCCCCGGCCCAAGGAACATCTGACTGGCCTCCACCAGAGCCAGAGTTTTTTCTGCCCTGGCCCCAGCCTGGTGGAACACTCTCCCGCTGGAGATCCGGGCCCTGCGGGACCTATTACAGTTCCGCAGGGCCTGTAAAATGGAGATGTTCCTCCAGGCCTTTGGTTGAGGACCAGCGGGTGTCTCCTCTTATCCTATCTAAGATCGCTACCTCTTCTATGACTTCCCTCGGGTATGCGTTTTACCCATAGCTATGACTCATGCAGGTCTTTTATTAGTATCCAAAGCAGCCTATGTATAATGGCACCGGAGTATTTTAATATAAGCTTTTAAATCTGTTTTTAAAGTTGACTATTAATTTATTGTGTTTTAATGATGATGTGAGCCGCCCTGAGCCCATTCGTGGGGAGGGTGGGATATAAGTCAAATAAATAAATAAATAAATAAATAAATAAATAAATAAATAAATAAATAAATAAATAAATAAATAAATAAGTAACCATGAGTCTTGAACCAGCAGCAAGACTAAGATGCTTTCTGTGAGCCCCACCATGGCTCGATGCTGGCTTGTTCTGCAGTCCCATGACTGCAAGTGACTGGAAAGTGATCTTTCACTACAGCCTAATGTTAATGTGGGGGCCTTTGGCATCCTGGTCATTAACGAGTAAGAAGACACAGACTTGATACTTTAACTGAAATGAGTAAAAGAGTTCAACAGAAGCAAAATACAGATAATGCTTATATACTTCAGGGTTCCTCCTGAGGGCTAGATTAATATTCAGCAAGGATCAAGTAGCATGTTAAAGGATATTCTAGACCTCTTTCCAAAAATCTTGTTGTGAGCATACATCCAAGCTAAAAGCACACAACTACTAAGATAGGCTGGCTGTAGTGTCACAATTCTTCCTCCTGAGATACCCTGCAGGTCAGCTAGGTCTCAGGTAGGCATGAAGGATCACTGAGCAAAGTGTAAACATCCTCTTTGTTTTGGTTATTATGATTAAGATTTAATCTTGGATGAGCCTCTTCCCAGAAGTATAACAAAAATATGGCTCCAGCTTTTCAGATGTTTGTATAATTCATTTGTCACTCAAGCTTGTCAGGTGCCATGCATTCTGGGAAATGCATCATTCCGAAGGGATATGTTTGTATTAACCTTTTTGATCTTTTATTCTGTAAACAATTAGTGTTAAGGTATATAAGTTTCTCTGATGTAACAGGTCTTTATGCTTATGATCCAGAGAGAGGCAATATGCATCTGGGTTTTGTTTGAAACACAATAAAACCCATATTTCCTTGTCTTATTGTGATTGGTGTCTTGAATATATTTGGGTAAGTGGCAATAGGGAACTTATAATTGCCAGCAGAGTACTTACAAAATTTTCCCTATCCTAGCACAATGGACTGAAAGAATCCTACCAGGAAAACTGCTGACTGGCGTAGCCCTTCAGTCTGAGATGTCCATGGCATGGTTTACCCATCCCTGCATGTCTGCTTGACTACCTGCATGCCTCTGTACCAGTGATCTTAGTCTTTCTAGATCTGGGACACATGGAGCATTGGACCAAATGATCCCCCAGCATGTGACAGGAAGTCATGTGGCATTAGAGTCATGTGACAGAAAGAGAGGGAGTCAGAATCATGACTTCACTGGTTTCAAGATCAGGACCCTGGGCAGAGCCCAAGAAAGCCAGGGACAGGAAACACAAGCCAGGCACTAGAAGCTGTACCATAGTGAGGAGTAAGACAAGAGTCAGAGCCATGGAGGAATCCTCTCTGCCACAAAATGGCCTCAATTGGCTAGCCTGCTGCTCCTCTCAGCATGTATGCAAAGAAAGACAGGAGATATAATGCCTTCATGCAGTAGACCGCAAAAAGGTGACCGCTCAGTCAGGTTTTGTGATCCACCTGAGGGCCCCAACCCATAGGCTGAAGGCCACTGTTCTAACTTACCAGCCCTGACAGTCAGCTTCCTCAGTTTTTGACACCACACTATTGCTAAACAAAAAGAAGTATATTCTGGAGGTTGTTGAGTCGTTTAAGAGAGCTACTAAATTGGGTGGGGCCTCTAATCAAGAAAGTGCAGAATGGCTGATTTGCACTGAAGAGACAGGGAGAAGTTCCTTATGACTTGCAAGGTCAGAAGCAGTCGAAGGTAAGGTAAAATGCCCCTGTCAAGTTCTCATTTTGATTTCTCACAATTAGATTTTTATTTCAGAAGAAGGAAGTCTATAAAAGGAGGTTCCTCAAGAAACAGATTGAGGAGCAAATTAGGCATGACATGAGAGATTGGTGGGGGAACTCCTGTCAGCAGCCCTCTTCTTCCACTGCCACTGGTTGTCCTTGGAGTGGTGAGGAAAAAGAAAGGGATCATTATCTCTTCCAGTGCAATCTAGAATTGACATCACTGCATGGGGCAATGCTGTGGCATTCATCCGATATTCTATGGTACTATCCCTATATCACAAGGTCACTATGCCCCCCTCCCGTACCATAAGTTTCCTGCTGGTAGCCACCTGAGTCAGTGGCACAAGGAGAAGAAAGCCAAATACATAGGCAAAACTGGCATGTAGGCTAAGAGTTAATCTACTTTTTCCACAAGCCATGGCCTGGATTTGCATTAGGGTCCCATCTGGCTGCAGTTTAATGTTTTAAAATTATCATGTCTAGTTTATCCCTGGGATGGGCATGAACTGAAAAAATGGTGGTTCATTCGGTTTGTGGTTCGTGACAAACTTGCCCCGGTTCGCAAACCGATTCGTTCGGTTCATGAAAATGTCACTTCCGGGTCAGCAGGTCTGCAGAGAGCCTGTTCCCCCGTTGCCTAGGAAACTGATTGATCGGCACCAGGCTGTCTGCAATGACAAACCGAAATATGAACCAAATGAACCGGGCTAAAATTCATCACGGTTCATGAGAAATGAACTCTCATAAACTGCCGGTTCATGAACCACAACCCGGCCCGGTTCATGATGAACTTTGGTTTGTAATTCGGTTCATGCCCACCTCTACTTTACACCAGTGCATATAGATATAGCAAGTGAGAGTATACTTCAGGTTCTGGGTAATGTACGCTCTGGCCCATGGAAGCTGAGGATGCCGCTGTCTTTCTGTTAGTCTTTAAGGTGTCCCAAGGTTTCTTTTGTTTTACCTTCTGAGATCCTTTACCAGCTCTCGATTTTCATATCCTCCGTGGATCACATATCTCAACTCAGCTGATTTTGAATAATGTAATGCTTGGGAAATTTCCACTTTATTACCAAGTGTCGAATGGTTGGAGGGAAAAACATTAAGACTTTTGCTAAGCCTGTGAGATAAATCAGGAGGACTTTCTAAAAAAAATGCCGGTTGTCCTTAATTATCAGCAACACCGGTGAGATGTGCTCTTCTGTCTACCCACAGGGATTCCCACATGTTATTAGCAATTCATTACCCATTATAATTCCTTAACAGCTAAAGGGCCATCAGGCTTGACAGAGTGGAGGAGGAGTAGAAAGTTTGGCTCCTTTTGCCAATTGATACAGGAGACCCGCTTAGGAAGAGCAAGTGGGCTGTCAGGTAAACATATGAAGCTGCCTTATATCACATTCAGCCTCTGAGTGCTTCGTTCTAACTCAGTGTCTTCTGTTCTGATTGACAGCAGGTCTCCAGGCAGAGAAAGGTCATTGGGAAATTCAGCAGCCTGGCTGGCTTTTGACTGAAGATGCCATGGACTGAACATAGAACCTTATATACAAAGTGTATATTCTGCCACTGAGTGATAACCTTTCTCCCTGCTTTTTAGAGCACATGTAATTATTTCTCAGGAGCAGCTGTTGTTGTTGCGTAGTATAAAAAAGCAACCATAACAAAATTTTCTTAAAATAGATTGCTGAGCGAGGGAGAATTTAATCTTGAATCCATCTAAGAATTAGGTTGCCAACTCTGGTGTGGGAAACTCCTGGAGATTTCGGGGTGGTACCAGTGGGAACTGATGTCTGGAGTAGAGATGGGCACAAACCAGAATACGAACTAAAAAGAACCAGTGGTTCGTGGAAGCTCATTTCCCTGAACATCCACAAACTTGCACTGGTTCGTGTGTTGAACTCCAATGCCCCTTTCCCTGCTGCTACAAAGCTGCAGGGAAAGGGGCATTTAAACCCATGGATTAGCTGCTATCCCGACAAGCAGCTGATCTGGGATTTCTCCAGCCAGCCAAGGCCCACCCGCTGTTTAAATGACCATTTCTCCGCTGCTTAGAGAATGGAAAATGCCCATTTAAAGAGCGGGTGAGGCTTGGCTGGCAGGCCAGGGCCCCTTTCACACTACTTACTTGCTTCCAAAACATCGCGAAATGTAGCACTAAAACGTGGAAGATAGTGGCCATTTCCACATGCGTTGAATAATGCACTTTCAATGCACTTTAGCAATCCTTTGGAAGTGGATTTTTTGTTCCACACATGGAAAATCAGTTTCAAATGTTCACTAAAGAGTATTGAAAGTGGATTATCCAACGTGTGTGGAAGCAGCCAGTGTCTTCTCACGAGAGCTTTGCGCGATGTAGTGCAAAACCCTCGCGGGAAGACTCTATCTTCTGCGTTTTTTGTGCTACATTTTGCGATGTTTCAGAAGCAAGTAAGCAGTGTGAAAAGGGTCCAGGAGTTGCTGGCCAGCCAAGCCCCACCTGCTGTTTAAATTCAAATTTTCCACCAAAGTATAGAATTCCAGGTTATCTACTCTTGCTTCTCTACTGTTTTTTAAGAATTCCCCAAGTGAGAAGGGAATGCTGTGCAGCATCAGGGAGAGGCCCCCCCATCTCAGCCGCTTGTCAGGGGTTTCCATGGCAAGTGGCTGAGTGCAGCCTGCAGGGGTGAAATGCCCTTTTAATTCATTGGGTGATTGAGTGGCAGCGTGGCAAGTTTAAACTTGCTGTGCAGCCACTCCTTCACCCAATTGTGGGAAGATGGAGGAATTTCCCCTCCCCTCCCCATTTAAACTTCGGGTGAGGCTTGGCTGGCCCGCTGGGAACTCCTGGCCGGCCAGCCAAGCCCCACTGTTTAAAGTGAGGCTTGGCTGGCCAGCCTGGAGTTCCCAGCGAGCCAGCCGAGCCCCACCCAAACTTTAAATGGCCATTTCTGTGCCTGGGAGCGGGGAAAGTGCCCATTTAAACAGCGGGGCTTGGTTGGCCATCTGGGAGTTCCTGGCTGGCCAGCCAAGCCCCACCTGCTCTTTAAATGGCCATTTCCCCGCTGGAAATGGCCATTTAAAGAGTGGGTGAGGCTTGGCTGGCCAGCGGGGAACTCCCAGCAGGCCAGCCAAGCCCCGCTGTTTAAATGATCAGCTGCTTGTCAGAGATCTCCCGACAAGCAGCTGATCTGGGGGTTTAAATGCCTCTTTCCCTGCTGCTGCAAAGCTGCTTGGAAAGGGGCATTTAAACCCCATGAACCAGGAACCACAACTAGTTTGCGAACTTGCCCCAGTTCATTAAAGTTTGTGGTTCCCAGTTTATGAAACGCCATGAACCACAAACCAAGCAGTTCGTTTTTTTCACAGTTGGTGCCCACTTCTAGTCTGGAGATCAGTTGTAATTCTGGAAGAGCACCAGGCCACACCTGGAGGTGGACAACCCGATCACAAAGAGAGCACAACTTCAACCCAGAAACTGTGCTTTGGGTTCTAGGAATGATCAGGGCTTCCCCATTATGCTGCGAAAAACTTTTCCTCTTCTCCCCTCCCATTTGTGCGTTGATGCTGAACATTGATCCTGATGAAGATCTCTGGAGAACTTAGAAGCTTGCATAGCATTTTGTGATATTTTGGAACCTACTGATTTCATTTCATCATATCTGATCTGCAGAATAACCTTAAGTAATCTTGTCCTATGAAGAGCAATCTTCTACTTACGTGAATCTTGCCAAGTTACATAACTACATTATGGATAATTACAAGAGAGTCAAAGTTGCAACTAAACCAACGGGGGGTGGGGAAGGAAGGGAAAAAGGAAACTTTGCCCGGAGTCGTTCTATCCGTTTGCATCATCTGAGGATTTAGACCACAACAACCAGTAATTGCTTGGTGCAATGTGTTATTTGCTTTCCCCATGTGAGAATACTCAGTCTTTAGTCTCACATGGATAGTGGGCTTGCTGCTAACTTCTTCTCTGCCATTTTCTTTGTTCCACCCTGTTATGTTCAGAGGTCATCTTTCTCAGCTCCACGCTGAGGACTGGCAAAGTGAAAACTTGAAAGGGCCGATTGCAT
The DNA here is from genome assembly GCF_028583425.1 of Eublepharis macularius. Lineage (NCBI taxonomy): Eukaryota > Metazoa > Chordata > Lepidosauria > Squamata > Eublepharidae > Eublepharis > Eublepharis macularius. The sequence continues at coordinate 22,179,708 of NC_072793.1, read as the reverse complement.
CTTGAAGATTAAGAAAGGGGAACTCAAATGGAGGGGGTTACCTACTGACCATCTCAATCCCTCCTGACGTCTCTGCATCTTCCGCACAGCTAAATTGCCAGAGAACATAGAAAAGCCAGTGCCGCGGCATTTAATATGCTCCAATCTGCACGCTGGCTGCTTCCAACAGAAATCAATAGAGCAACATCCCTTTAAGCATGAAAGTGAGGCAGGAAGGAGGGAAAAAAGCACAGCAACAAAGTCCAACGCGCACAAGATAATGGACAAGTCATTTCTTACCGAAGGGGAGGAGGGAAGACAAAACCCACATTTTATAAAACGTTTGGTACTTGCCAGGAGATTACAGCTACTGAAAAGAAAGTAGGACAACAGCAGTTGTCCATTAAATGCTGGCTATTAAGGTCTTTGTGTCTGGAGGATATTGCGAAGCGTTACATTTATTTACTATTAGATAGCTTATGCAGGCCCAACACACACAAGGAGACCACTTTAAATTGCGCCACACGGTGGCCATCTCTGTGCAGAAAGCCATTCACATGAACGGGGCGGTTTTCTTTACGCAAATATCCTTTCTCCCTCCACCCCATGAGGAGAGATATGTGGGCATGTCTGTACTTAAAAGGGGGGGGGAAGGTTTTGAACAATAACAACTATTTCACTTTGTGGGAGATGGATGCCACAAGGTGTGGTTCAAACAAAACTTGACACTGGCAACACACATTGTTGTTCTGGTCCTTGTATCAGTAGGTTACCAAGTGCTAAAAAATCAAGACTGTTATGCAGGCAGAAACACATTGCCTTGTATCCCATCACCCCACCCAGCAAACTTTAAAGCTTTCTTCCAATCTAAGGAGTTCCTCCATCGGAGGTGATTATTCAGACAGAGGCAGTCTCCTTAGACTGGAGGGAAGGATTCAAGTTTTACTGAGTGGACTAGTAGGATATAAGCCTTCATTTGTAGAAGAACTCAAGAAAACAGCTAAACAGTGGGCCAAGCTACACATGACGCATGACACTTGAACGGCAAGTGGATTGAGTGGAGGGCAAGTGAACAGGGAGAAGTACACTTGCTGTTCAAGTGTCATTCGTCATGTGTAGCTTGGCCCTGACAGGTTAATTTGTGTCTGATATATTAGGCTCATCTGTAGGTTGGCTATCTATATTTGTATAGCACCGTCGTTACATTTGCATTCCTATAATGGATAGGAAGCAAGTAACGCAATCAGCAAAAAGACATATTGTGTTGTGGTTTTGAATATCATTGGGCTCTTGCCATGGCGGAGTTGTTCAAGAAAGAGCGCCTTGTGTGACCTTTGTGGAATAGGCCTTTTATTTTGTAAACAAGCTTTCACATATGTGGAAATTCTTATTTTTGCCTTGATTACCAACCAATCACATTTTACTCCGTATTAAGGTGATCAAAGGTACAAATCAGACACAATGGTAAAGATGTAGTTGCAGAAAATGGGAAATGAAAATTTAGTTCTTTCTCCCCTCCATAGGATCTAGTAAAACATATCTTATATTGTGGCATGTTAACATTCTGCATTTCTCTACCTCCATTCCCCATTCTGTTAGTTGCCAGTAGCGAGGAAACTCAAAGTAAAGGGGGAAATGATTGAAATAAAGTGAACGGACTGTGAGCTGCTGTAGCACAGTGGTTAAGTGGTTTGGCTGTAAACCAGCACTCTACTGGTTTGAATCCCACTACTACCATGAGCTCAGTGATAAATAAATCGTTATGTAGGCCCCAGAAACCTACTTAAAGGATTCCATGGTTCGGCCGTTAGCAGAGCCTATTGTTTGGCATAGGAAGCGTGATTATAGGTGGTTGTGAGATGGTTCTGCTGGCTAGTGTGTGTGACGGAGAGAAAATAATAAATCATACATTTGGTTTATATTTAGAAAGGAAATAAGAGTTCTTTATTGTAGGAACTGCATACTCTGATAGGAAAGGAGGAGAGACAGATCCTAACTACCTGTCTTGTCTAAGGATGGGCATGGATGGCAGGGCAAGGCCTGCATCCATGCTGCCAAGACGGAGGGAGGAGAAGGAGAGAGGTGTTGCCTGGAGCAATGCCAGGAAGAGAGGAAGTGAGAGGGAGGAAGTCAGGAGAAAGAAATCCTGAGAATAGCAATCTGCATATCAAAGGACAGTCAGAGCAGTAAACAGTAAACAGAGTGCCCTGACTGCTCTATCTTTCTAACTCTTTGGTTTGTCCTTGTCTGAAACCTGAGGAAAGGGATGGTGCTGAATCCTCCTCTTCCAACACTCAGTAGGTGGCCTTGGGTCAGCCACTCTTCTCATCCCGAGCTCCCCAGCTGTATTGTGGGGATAATAATAACACTAACTTGTTCACCACTCTGGGTGAGGCACTAATCTGTCTAGAAGAGCGGTATATAAGTGCAGTTATTATTATTACGTTGTAATGACACAGTATGAGGTAAGTTTTGTCGTATTATACAGAGGAGGGATGTAGTTGCTACTTGTCCTGGCAGCTGAGCATTTACCATTGCATTTATTCTTCTAACCCAGGGTTGTTTCCAAAATTATCTTCATTCAAATTTCTCTCCAAAGTATAGAATTCCAGATTATCTACTCTTGCTTCCCTATTGTTCTTTAAGAATTTTCAATTGTTTCATTTTTATTTCTCAGTTCTGTCCCTTCCATTCATTCATGCTTTCCTTCCCCCACAATACTAATGTTTAATTGTACGAGCTGTACTTTGATAAAACACTGCAAAAAATATAATCTTGATATGTGGTTACATAAATATCCTTTTTACTAGTAACAAAGCCTATTGTGGGAAAAAATACAACAGGCTCTAGAAAGGAGAGGGTGGGCAGGCGGGCATTGTCTCTTCCTTTGTGACTGATCCGGGCCGGATGAAGGCTGGGGGCAGGCATTGCAACCTGCTCCACTCCGGAGTCCTTATCCCAGATGGGTTAACGTGGTCCCAGATCGTCACGAGCTCCATGCCTGATCCCAGCTTGGTGAAGGCGGGGGGCGAGCATTGCCACCTCCTCTGCTCCTTATCCCAGCTGAGTGAAGGGCATTTCTGGCATTGCTACCTGCTTCATGCCTGATCCCAGCTGGGTGATGGCGGCGGGTGGGCATTGCCACCTGCTTTGTTCCTGATCCCAGTGGGTGAAGGGGGAACAGGCATTGCCACCTGCTCTGCGTCTGATCCCAGCTGGGTGAAGGCAGGGGTGGGCATTGCCACTTGCTCCGCTCCTGATCTCAGCTGGGTGAAGGCAGGGGGGCGGGCAGGCATTGCCACCTGCTCCATATCTGATACTGGCCTGGGCTTCACGTTGCAGCTCGTTCTTGGAGGGACAGGCTGCCTCTTCTGCGTTTCCTTCCACAGCAGCACCCTCTGGAGGCATACTAGGGTAGGAAGTGAGTTGTCCGGAACACGGTTAGCCTTTTATATAGCAGGATGTGATGTTTTCCCAGTGTAAATTAGGTCACTTGTGCATTGGTAAAACATCTCACAAAAAGAATCTTGATTCAGGTTTACACATCATGAGGACAAGGTTGTTTTTTTTGCAATGTTTTTGTCAATGCTTGTGTTTATCTTGGTAAAGTAAAGAGGGAAATTATTGAAATGAACTGAATGGACTGTATACAGGTTCCAATTCCAGAATTATTTTTTAAAAAATCTATTGGACTAAATTCATGTAGCGCAGAGCTAATACCCAAAACAACACTGGAATGAAATGGAGGAAATGGGCTCATACCAATCGGAAATTTCCCTATGTTTGTGTGCACATACCGTACGCAAAGCTGAATTCTCATCAGGATGATACTCGTCCATACTTGTTAAAGAGTTCAGTCACACCAGAAAGGAAGGGAGGGAAAGAATTCTTTGAATTGGATCGCCCAAGCGCATATCACCGGCCAGTCAAGGAAATGGATCAATTTCACACTTCTGCTTCACAGCTCTGGCCTCCTCCATGCACATCTGTTCAGCAAATCTATTTTGATGAATATCTCCAGTGCTCTTTAATAAGACACAGCAGGAGGGAACACTAGGTGCCTGGTGCCTTTGCACTCATAAAAAAACCCCCATGAAAATATGACATGTCTCCTGAGCAAGGACAAGGATACCTGCGATCTTCTGATGCCAAACAAGAGGCCATGATCACAATCCTGCCAGGGAGTTCTCCTGCGCAAGTCCCTCCAGTACAGTCCTTATTTTAAAAAAAACCCTAATACTTCTGTGCTGATAATTGAATGTCTTCCAAACAGCACGAGTAAAAGATCAAAATCTTCAGCATACGGTATACTCAGTTCAATATACAGGCCTTCCGATCTAGCATATACAACAGAGCAACGGAGAGTTGGTGCATGTGTCTTATTATGAGTGGGAAGCAGTGCACAGGTAACTTGGAGTGGATGCAGTTACAGATGTGAATTAACGGACAGGGTACTTCCATTTTCAGAAATTTAACTTTTAAAAATCCAGCCCCCAGATTGGTGGGGCTGATATTTGGTAGACTCCGTTGCATACGACTGTGTTTGACCACACTCTTGTGTGGGGGACACCTCCAGCATTTCCCCTTAAGACAAACAACAGCAATAACAACAAAAACAGCTCTGGGTAAAATATGGACAGGGTTGTGCAGGAGTCAGCTATCAGAAAAGAGCCTGTCCCTGGTAAATAGGAAATACGTATACACAAACTGGTGACTTATAGTATCAACCTAAACAGAGTTACCTTCTAAGTACATTGAAATCAATGGGCTTAGAAGGGTGTAACTGTTTAGGATTCCAATACAAGGCAATTGAGATGTATCTCTAAAGTCTGCCACTAGAGGGAGGAGATTATCGTGAGCAGAGAACAGCTGGTAATGGCCGTGTTTGTTTCTTTTGGATTTTGTGTGTCGTCTTTGCCATCAGTTTTGGTTCACCTAGTTTCCATTGCTGCCGTTGATTCTTTTCTTTTAAGCAATTTTAACATTTTCATGGAACGTATGTTATATTCTACTTTTGTGCCATTTACATTCCTAACTGTGAAGAGACCTGTCATGTCCCTGATGGAACAACTCTGAAAACATATCAAAAATAAAGATAAAGAAGCCCTGTGTGGGTGATAGGGCTGCCAGGTCTCCTGCTTGGCAGGAGGCCTCACACCAGCAAACCTTGTTGCCTGTCACCACTATGAGCAGTGGCGGGAGGAGGGAAAAGCCATTGTTGTGCAGAATGTGACATCACTTCCAGAGGGAACTAGAACTAAAATCATGTCGCTCTAGGAATTGCTGGAAACTCTAATGGTTTTACCATAGAATTTCTAGTGACTCCTAGAGCAACATGATGGCAATTTCCTTTTTTCCTGAAACTGATATCATGCCGTTCACAACGCCGTGCTCCACACATCCCCAGAGAGCCTGGAAACTCTAGTGGACAACTAAATGTGGGGCCGCTCAATGCATGGAGACAAGAAAGGGCACTTACTGGTTCTGTCCTAGCCTCCATTCATTGAATGGATCTTCTGCACATAGTTTCTGGGCTGCCAGTTTCCCTAGGGGCCAACTGGGTGGTGGGGTTATGTGGAATGCAGGGGTTGTGGAAACTATGCAAAGCAAAAATAATGTCATTTCCCGTGCGATGCAGAAGAGCCAGATTGTGCTGGGGCTGATTCTCTTAAAATAAGCACCAAACACCAAGTTTCTATGTTGCACCATTTTCCTGTATCTTGGAGGTGTGTGTATGCATGCTTTGAGCTCATGCCCCATGCATGCCTCACCCATTTCCCAGTGCCTTTTGCCCCTACTGGCTCAATGAATGGTGGTGAGGGGGATGGAGGTGGTGGAGGCTGGGTAGAGGGGATCCCCTGCTCTGGCGAGGGACCTAGCAAGCCTATATCATTTACATGACTATAAACTGTACACAATTAGGCTCTATTTGCACAATTTCATAGGTTCTGTGCAGAAGGATCAACCAACATATAGAAATCAGAGATACGGGGATGGGAAATTCCTTGTGATTTAAGGACAGGACCTGGATGGGGGGAAGGGGGAAGCAGAGTTTGAGGAAGAGAGGGAGCTCATAGAAAATGCAATGCCGTAAAACCCACCTTCCCAAACTGCCATTGCCTCCAAGGGAATAGATCTCTGATAATCTGGTAAATTCTAAGAGAACTCTAGGCCTGTCTTGGAGGAAACTCTAAATATGATCAACAGGCACGATGTTGCAGCTGACCCATCCACACACTGAGTTAGAGCCGATGAAGGATTTCTGCACATAGAAGGGAGGGTGATTTTTGCAAAATCTCCTGTTGCAGATTTTGGGACACACCCATGCTGTTCACAGGGGTCTCCTCTCCTCCATGAGCAGCAGGGAGTATTTTGGGCTGCAGTGAGGGGGGGGGGGGAGGTGGAATGTCCCATTTCATATGTGGAAATCCCTTCCGTCCATTAGGGATGCCAACTGTCATGTATGCCTGCCTGCATACCTGCCATTAATGTGTTTTTCATTTTTTGCTGATCATAAATGTTTGCTAAAGTTGTGTTCTGTGTTGCTCATCTGAGAGTGTGTAAACTGCTAACATAAACTGTACTCTGCCAGTGGGGGTTGTCTTTTATCTGCTGAAGGTATTTACTTTTACTTTACAGTAAGTGTCCTTGGATGCAAGCTGCAGACAGTGAGCAATGTATCTTTTCCCAGAGACTGAGAGCCAAACTACAAGTGACGCCTGACACTAGTTGGACACCTGTCAGCTTCCCTCAAGTTTTGATGGGAAATGTAGGCAGCTTGGCGGAATGTTGGACAAGTGGCAGTTGAAAAGTCCATTGGACAGCAGTCAGAGAGCCAAGCTGCAAGACCAGGATGCCTACATTTCCCATCAAAACTTGAGGGAAGCTTACAAGTGTCCAACCTGTGTCAGGCGTCACTTGTAGTTTGGCTCTGAGATGATTTCATTCTGTACTATGTCTAGCCTAAACTAATCAGTTCCCAAGTAACTCTTTGGGGTTTTTGCGTCAGAATGTTAATGGACCCAAAGGGCGGGAGGTTTCCCTATAATTAGTAGTGTCCATTTCTGAATAGTCACTTCTGCCAATTGTTGCCTTGAACTGTATGGATCTCTAATAAAGTTACTTCAACTGGAACACCTGTGTGTTAACTGTTGAGAACTTGAGGGACCTAACTGCCAGGGACTGACATTTTGGCAGAGAACCTCCTCTCCTCCTCTACCCTTCACAAGATCCATCTCCAAATCTCCAGGAATTTCCTAAGCTGGGGTCGGCAATCCTACTGTCTGTGGAAATTTCTGGTGGACCAGCCCATGGAACATCTACAAACTCATTTGCACAGATGGAGAGAGCCTGCAAGAGAAAGAGGTGCGAGAATTTTGAAGCCTGAGGGCCTGTGTTTGCATGTATCCATTACAATGAGCAGAATGCAAACAAGGCCTTGCTTGGTACTTGAAGACTATTACTGCAAAGTAGAATATGAAGAAAGGCTCTGCTTATGTGGATAAAGCATATTTGGAATATATATCCCATTATTTGTTGAGCTGCTCCATTTATAAATCTCTGAGAAGGGGATTATGGGCCCCTACTTTCATAAAAGAATGTCAACTTCAACTGTGTTTTTTCCACAAATGGCAATTATGTTTCTCGCCGGAAAATGTGTGAGGTGGGGACATGGGTTAGTGATGGCTGTCAGTGATGGCATGACGGAACTTTTGGGAAAACCTGGAAATTATGTTATGTGTCTCTAGGAATCCCTAGAAATTCTATGATGAAGCCATTAGTTCATGGAAGTTTACGCCAGAATAAAAAGTTGTGAGCGTTTTAAAGTCCCGCAAGACTCCTGTTTGTTTTATTGATAATGTTTCTTATCAGACATGAATAAAAATGGAGTGAGAAACGGGGAGAAGAAATGGGATAGTCTTCTCACCTCTCAGTCCTACAGGCTAATAACCATATGTCCGACAAAGAAGAGAGGCAAGTTTAAGAGCCGCAAAATTATAAGATATCTTACTAGTGGACATTAACACTAGAGAGGAAGTGTGATCTTCTCTGAGTAATTATTGTGGAATTCAATGTCAATGGATGTAGTGACAGCTATGCACATAGATGGCTTTAAAAGTGGATTAGACAGATTCATGGAGGATAAGTTCATAGGTGTCTGTCAATCATGATGGGCTTTTCTACATACTCGTTTTATTCTTGATGTTCTGACCGGACTATCCTCAAGCCTTGGAATCGATTTGGGTACTGTTCTTCCACATGTCTGCCCTCCCTTTGGATTTTTACAGTTGTGGAATCAGGTTTTTTTTTTTGTTCTGCACGTGCCTTAAATAATCAGGATTTTCAAGTGAGGGTGCTGTCATCATTGGCAGCCCTCCTTTTAAATTTTTTTGCATATGATTATATAGATAGATTAATAGATCGATATAAGATCTGAATTTTTTAAAAAGTTCGAAAACAAACACGGGGAAATCTTTGCATGAGAAAGACTAAAAGGGGAGCCCATACCTAAATTTCCCCCATCAAAACTGGAAAACCCTGCCCAGGTTGACCCGAGCCAGAGGTGGAGGCTGGCACCAGTGGGCAAACTGACCTCTGTTACGATGGCAACCAGAGCAGCAGCGGTGATGTGTTTTCAAACTGTGCTGCTTTTTCTGGTGCCAGGGCTTTTTGTGTGTGTGTGTGTGTGTGTGTTTTAAATCACCAATTTCATATCAGTGCATTGATTTAACATTGTAATAAAGCTGCCGCAGGTTCTCTGAATTCCTAGCTTTCATTTTAAAAAGTATGTCTCTATCCCTTTCCCTTGCAGAGATATAAGGGAAAAGGCATAACAAAGCTGGGAAATCAGAGAATCTGCTACCCATTTTATTACAATATTATATCAATTCATCAATATGAAATTGATGATTTAAAAAAATCTCTAGTCCCTTCATTTTTGGAGATATGCCTTTCCTCCTTATATTTCTTCAAGGCAAGGGGCTAGAGATTTATTTTTTAAAAAAATGAAACCTGGGAATTCAGAGGAGCTACTGCACCTATTATTACAATGGTAGGTGTATCTATTGATATGAAACTGATGATTAAAAAAAGATCAAAACAAAACCAGGAAGGGGGGAAAGGAAAGTGAGGGGAGGAGTGGTTTGAGGATGATAATCCTCAATAATCAACAAGTGGGTTGGAGGTGGGTGGGACAAATTATACCAAAAGATACGGTACTCACGAGGAAGAAAATTGACTCAAAATTGGCTTCCAAAAAAAGATTGGGGTAAAAATGGTCTCAAAAGAACTGGGAAAAAAAACAACAGGGAAAAACAAAAAATCTTGAGTGAAAACTAAAGGGGGGAAATGCATATGGAACTCGAGGGATAGATCGAAGTACTATGGGGCCAGAACCAATGGAAAAAACCCACGCAGAAAACCCATATAATTAAAGGAAACTTCCGCAACCAGAGCAGTACACTACTGAATACCAGTGCTAGGAGGTGGGGCTTGCCCTCTATGTCCTGTCTGTTGGTCCTCCAGGACAACTCATTGGCCATGTGGGAAACGGGGTGCAGAATGGACCGTTGGTCTGCTCCAACAGGATGCTTCTTGTGTTTTTATGTTTAGGCCAGTTTCAGAGATTTGACGATCTTGCTAAAGATAGGGTAGCATGAATGTGCAAGCTGCATTTTGAGGGACAGGGCTAGTAAGAAGGTGATGGGCAAGTCAGCATGGCCTGTCTGAGGGAATGGGAGCCTCAGGGAAATCAGCTTTATTGTGCCAAAACGGTTGCTTCTCCTTGGGCTAGGTAAGGCCTGTCTGGGTATTTGGGCTATGACAAAGGTTACAAGTAGAGCAGAGCTACCCAAGGTAGTGGAGAAAGGATAAGGAATACAGAGTCCTCCACCACGTACACATTAAATACATTCCTCTGAGAACTGGGCCAGGTGCTCCTTAGGCGCTTGAGGTGCGAAGCCATTGAAACAGAAGCCTGTTCCCTAAGCAGTCGTCAGCAAAGCTCTTATTAAATTCAGGAGGGGGAGAGAGAGAGAGAGAGAGAGAGAGAGAGATTAAGAGAGCTCTCTTTTAATTGCATTTCATTAGCGTACTTGAGCTGCAAAGACTCTTCAGTGTCTGGCTCACTTCCCCTCTGGAGAATGCAGCTTTGAGCCAGGTTGGGGGATTTCCCTTCTGAAACCCAAATGATAAGAAGAAATTTGGCTGCCTTGACTATATTCGTGTAAATCTGGACCCAGGGTTGCAGCGGTGTGTGCGTGTGTGAAATTAATAAACTGGCCATGGGGTAGGATGTTTTCCAAATTACCCATAAGATGGCTCAGTTTCCTAACAATGGTTATTCTCGATGCATAAATCTAGCTGGGCAGGAGATGCGCCATCCTTGTATTTTGCTCAATGATGCTAAAAATGCAGAGAGTCTCCCATGTGGCTAGAATTCTATCCTTGGAGCTCAATGAAGAGAACACACTCCACACAGTTTTACTCCTCAGTCTCTTGAGGATCACTTGCGGCCAGGGAAAGGTGCTCAAACTTGCGTAAACTAATGCACATACAAACAGGCACAGGACTTGAGATGCTTAGTACTGCATAGGTTTCCTGCCATTTTGTGCCTGGAAAGGACTGGACAAGACTGACCTAGAACTAGCTGGGGCTTGTATCATGTTGCTTAGCAACCAAAACATCTTCTCTTCCCACCACTTCAGTTCTAGCACAGAGGTTGGCTGCGCTGTTTGCCTAGGAGCCATAGCACTGGCTAGAAAGTTATTGGTGCATCTATTGGGAAAAGTAGGCACCATTGTCTGATAGGCAAAATAGAGGCAGCCCGCCTCATCTGAACCTGTGCATGAATACATATGCTTGTGTGTGCATCCATATTTTCTTCTGGGGAACCAACAGTTATGCGTGTGATGCAAATTGATTTGTATGTGCTTACATGCATAAATGGACATATGTATGTTTTTGGTGCAAGTTGCATATTATTACTACAGCATTTATAACGTGCAAAATGCTTTCCTGTAATGTTTATGAATGGGTGCATGCTTTTTTGATCCTGTGTACATGAATGTGGTGGCTGTGGGTATGGCTGTGCATGGTCCTACTGCATCTGACATGTGCTTATGTGTGAAGAAGGGCAACTTTATGTTCTTGGGTGATGCACATATGAATATTTACGTGAATGTTAGTACGTATTTGAACATGATCCACCCAAGTGAGTTTGCACTTGTGGACTTTTAAATGAAGTGTTCCTCCCTCCAAAAGGAAAGAATCACTGAGCCCCTCTCTCACTTCCCCCCTTTTAACTCACTGTCAAGGCCAAGCCAGGCATTTCTCTGTCAGGCAGGGCGGGAACCATCCCGTGCCCGTAGTCCTTGCAGAAATGCTTGTTCCCTCCCCACCTGCAGCAGGGCTGAGAAATTGAACAGCTTTATCTTCGTTAGAGCCTGATGGGCTAAAGTAGGATCGAAACACTTTATGCTGTGTTTTCGCTGCTGATTGCTACACTGAGTGGAGCAATATCACACTTCATTGTCCTTCAGTTTCTGCTCAGAACGTACCTGGGACTACAAGCGCCACTGTTCCCTTCATCAGCTTGCGATCGCATTTACCTTTGACTAATAATGCAGGCTGGGCTTGAATGGATTGCCGTCTCCTGGGCTATTTATCTTCAGAGACATCCGCCTTTATATTTATTGGCTGTGTAAACAAAAGGCCTGGCTTAGCAAGTGGCCTTCATAACAGGAGACAGATGTCTTCAAATCTTCATGAACTGCTGGGACTGTATGCCTGAGAGAGTTCAGTGCTGGTTCACCAGCCCCAGAGGCCTTTGTTAATCACCGGACATGGGCAACATCTCAGTACTTCTTGCCACAAGTTACAAAATGTGGCGTTTGGGGGGCAATTCAGACAGGCTTGATGGTGGGATCATGTCAGTGCTACTGGCTCCATCTGGCAAGCCTCTGGACACATGGCACCTTAAACTGCACCTTCTATTCCAGCGATGGAAGATGTTAGGGAAACTGCACTGGGATGGAACCTCAGCCTATTAATTACTAGACAGTATTTAGGGGAGGGGGATTCTCCCCTGAAAATAGGTGTGCAATAGGAAGAGAATGAGTGGCTATTAAACTATAGCATGGCAAGTGGATGTTAGCAGAAGCAGAATCAATAGTTGAAATGGGCAGGACTTAGGAACTGAACACACACAGGGGAGAACAGGTTTGTATAAGAGACTGAATACATGCGACCAATCTTTTAGATCCTCATTTATTTGATTTTATTGATTTACTTTAGATTTTTATTCCACCTTCCTTGCAAGCGGGCTCAGGGCGGATTACAACAAATTAAAACACATCATATAATTTATACACTATAAAACAGTAAAAACATTTTAAAACATTCGATAGCACCAGGGCTTTTTTTCAGCAGGCATGTGGTGGAATGGAGTTCCAGAACCTCTTAAAAATGGTCACATAGCTGGTGGCCCTGCCCCTTGATCTCCAGACAGAAGGGAGTTTAGATTGCCCACCGTGCATGGAGGGCAATCTAAACTCCCCTCTGTCTGGAGATCAGGGGGCGAGGCCACCGGCCATGTGACCATTTTTGCCGAGTGCAATTTAAACTTTAAAAAACTCTTCTCTTGTTCTAGTGGACCCAAAGTGACATCATTGTGTGGTCCTGAGTTCCACCACTGAGTTCCACCACCTCTTTTCCCAGAAAAAAAGCCCTGAATAGCACAATGTACAAATAGTACGTTGTTCTTCCCTTAACAATGTCATTAGCTACTAAGAGACGTCCACTGCACTTTGCCAGAGCTGAGATGCTGTGAGCCCCACAAGCAGAACGTCCTCTGAAAATTAAGATAAGAGAATGAAACTCTAGAAAAGTTCAACTACAGGTGAACGAGTGTCTGAAATGCAAACCTTAAGGAGACAGTGCAACAGCAGTGGCTTCTACTTGGTTACTACAGTTGATTGCTTTCCAAGCAAATATTGTACCATTTGTGATGTGAGATAGAATTCTCCTGTCAACTAGTGGGTTGGATCCAGAATATCTTTCCTGCTAATGGAAGGAGACAGGCAAGTTCTGCCATTTCCTCTTCCTCAGTTCAGAACTCTCCCCCCCCCATGTTTTTCTTCAGGAGTCCCTCTCTCCCAGGAGTAGTATTTCATGGAGGTTAGAGTCTTGCCTTGGAAGAGGGAAGGCAGGAAAGTTCCGATTCATGAATAGAAAACTTGGTCTGAGTGAGACAAACGTCAACAAAAAGGGAGCCCAAGCTCAAGGAAGAACAAAAAAGGAGTAGAAATTGTATTCCTTCCGTTTGTATTGAATTAATCAATTTTTATAAATTAAAGTCCTTAATAGGAAAAAATCGATATATCAAGTATTCATATACAAGAGTCCCCAACAAGAACTTCATATGAAACTTTCATTGTACATAGTCATATTCTGATTATACATCAAGAATGCCCAAACACAGAGCATATACATTCAAAGCCCTAATCGGTTTGTGAACACCATTTGTTCCCCAATGGGTGGGAATAACTCTGGCGTTAATTCCAGGTAGCTGGCAAAGAGCTTCGCCGGCCTCGTGTGATTCTGCTCGTTTCGAGGAATATCTTCTTCCGGCCAATATTTAATACTCTGCCATCAAACGTATTCAAACCTCCGTCTCCAATTTTGTCAATATCAGTGGGAACCCAGAAACCTTACCTGAGCAGGCAGCAGGAAAGGTACCAGTAATAAATAACAGCTTGGCCCAGAGCCTGGCAGCAGCCCTGGAACTTTAAGGGATAGATCTCTATCCCACCACACACAAAGAAAATTCAAGCTCCAATGCACTCTCCCTGTCTCTCCATCAAAATGCCAACAGCAGCTGTCTCTCTCCCTCTCCACTGTCTGCAAAGACTAGCCAGAGCTGGGAGCCCTCCCCCCCCACTGCTCTTTGCTTCCTTGTAACAAATTTGGAGCTTCACACTTGAAAGGAAGACCTGCCTATCAAGCTAAATTGGGCTTAGATTGGGGTTTCCAGGGCAACAGCAGGAGTTCAGACAATCCCTGCCTAAATTGCCAAGAGAATTGATTGCAGGTGCCAGATTGTCTGGCTTAACGAACAGCAACGAACAGCAATGAACGAGGCTTGCAATGACCACCTGTTTGTTTAGAATGGGGTCTCACAAACAGCTTGTTTGCGAACAGTGGATTGGGTTGTTCGTGGCTTTTTGTTGTTGCTGTTTTTGTTTTGTATTGCTGTTCATGCCCATGTCTACTCAGGATCAGACTAGTATATGCTTGCACATTGCTCAGGACAGTTTGAAGCCCTTCTCCAGTTGAAGCACCTTTCTCCTCTGACCGAAGTGGTTCAAGCTGCTACTATTGGACAAGGAGCCTGAAGGAAGACTACAAATGGCCCTGAGTAAAGTGGTGGAATACACACTTTTTGCTTCCAAACTGTGGAACTTTATGGGTCTTGTGTGTGTGTGTCACAGATTACTAGATTATGGGTGAGGAGCCTCTGTACTGTTCTTAAATTTGGATCGATTCAGGATCTTTTATGGTACACAGAGTCTTCTACATGTAGAGCAATATGAGTTGCAAAGTATATCAACAACGATGGTTGTTGTATCAACGATGGTTGTATATCAACAACCATCATTCATTAATATAATAATAACATTTGATTTATATACTGCCCTTTGGGACAACTCTATTCAGAGCAGTGACAAAATATGACAAAGTATGTCATTATTATCTCCACAGCAATCACCCTGTGAGGTGAGTGGGGCTGAGAGAGCTCTGAGAGAGCTGTGACTGACCCAAGGTCACCCTTGGCTTCAAGCAGAGGAATGAAAAATCAAACCCGGTTCTCTAGATTGGAGTCCTGCTGCTCTTAACCACTACACCAAACTGGCTCTCACATTTAGGCTTACTTTTGTTTGTCTGGCAGGCTGGAGCCCTTCCCAACCATTGGATCCAATGGAAAGGACTGTAGCCCCGTCTACTTCAACAGCAGATCCATTGCTAGGGCAGCCAGCTGCCCATAGCAACAGGCTGGAGGGAAGATTTACTCTTTTGGAGAAGAGTTCTAGCTGGCTGCTTGGCACAGCTCCGGCAGCTCGGCTATTTGCTCACAGTTAATGGTCCTTAGGATGTCTGTGCAGACGCCCTGAGGAACGCTGCAGGTAAAATGAATATATCAGTAAAGAGGAACTCGATGGCCTGGTGCGGATGGAAAGGAGAACTCTGTTCATAGTGATGGGAAAATAGCCGGTGCAGAAGCTTCATAAAAGAAAATGCAAATTTGTATAGCTATTGTCCAGCTGCTAGTTGATACCGGGCCTGTGTTAATGGGCTAGAATCTAATGTCCCATACATCTGCGAGGCTATTTGTTTGCCTTCTCCTCCTGAACCACACTGCCAGCACAGAAAGGAGAAGCCATATCAGAGAGTCATAAAAGGAGGGAAGGTAAATGAGTGGGGGAGGGGGACCCTGCAATGTTTCGCCTTGGAGAGAGCTTCCAAATGCCCCTTCCCCCAAAGAACCGCACTGGAAAATAATACTGCTTCCCTTGCTTCAGGAAGCCAACAGTTCCTTTGCAACATCGTCAGCTGCAACTCCATTCTTCATCCTCACCTTATACTTATTCGCTCATATTGAAGAGAAGGGCAAATTCTGTCATGCTTAACAGTTCCAGAAAGAAATGAACACGGGTGCTTACTTTATTCATTTATTTACAAACATTTTACCCTACCTTTTTGCTCTCTTAAAGCCACCAAAGCAACTAACAAATTAAAACAAACACATTAAAACCTCATCTTAAAAACCGTTAAAACCAGCACCCAAATACATCATTAAAACAATTAAAAAAAAAACAATTTAAAACCAGAGCTTAAAACAAATACAAAAGATTTAAAAAACAATCGTTAAAACATGAGGGAGGGAGGAGGGATTTCTGAGGGAATGCCAAGCAAAACAAAAAGTCTTCACCCACTGGCGGAAGATGGCAATAGAAGGGAACAGGCAAATCTCCCTGGGGAGACAGTTCCAAAGTTTTGGTGCCAGGATTGAGGCTGGGTTGTCCCCCAGGTTGTCCCAGACTAATCTCAGAAGGGGGAGGGGGACTTGAAGCAAGCCCTCTGAAGATGGCCGCTAAGGTCAGGTAGGTTCATAATGGAGTAGGCAGTCCTTCAAGTAAGTTGGTCCCAGACCGTGCAGGGCCTTCAATATCAGCACCAGCCCTTTGAATCGTGCCTTGAGATAAAGGCCATTTCCACACACGTTGAATAATGCACTTTCAATGCACTTTAGCAATCCTTTGGAAGTGGATTTTTTGTTCCACACATGGAAAAGCAGTTTCAAATGTTCACTAAAGAGTATTGAAAATGGATTATCCAACGTGTGTGGAAGCAGCCAAACTGGAAGCCAGTGTAGATGATGCAGGACTGGAGTAATATGTTCCCTATGTCTCATTCCAGTCGATATCCTGGCTGCAGTGTTCGTTCAGAACGCTTCTCAAGGGCAGCCTCACACAGAGTGGATTGCTGTCATCTAATGTAGATGTAATCAGGGCATATGCCATAGTGGCCCGATCTTCCCTGCTCAGTAAAGGCCACATCTGGCTAACCGTTCACAGCTAGCAAAGGGCACCCCTGGCCTCAGCTGCCACCTGCTCATCCAGCAGTCGGCCTGGGTCCAAAAGCACCCCCAAACTACAGACCTGTTCCTTCAAGGGGAGCGCCACCCCATCCCGAAAAAGGGACACCTTAAATCCTGGGTCAGACCTTCTGCTCACCACCAGTAGCACTTGGGCTGCATTCACACGTTATGAGAGTCTGTGGTTTGAACTGTGGCTTGTCCAACACATTCTGTTTCTCTAAAAGATAGGAGTAACAAATCCTGGTTGGGATGTAAACACTGGTTTGTCTGTTTCTTGCCTCCTTTCACCAACAGTGCAACCCTGAAGAGTGGTCCACCCTTGACTATAATGGATTTAGAAGAGTATAACTTTGCTTTGGAGGGCATCGCAGCACACCTATTTAATATGGTTGATATATAGGAGAGACGAAGGGAAACACTTTTTGACAAAGTTAATCAACGGCTCGTGGAATTCACTGCAAAAGGATGTGGTGACGGCCACTAGTTTAACTGGTTTTAAAAGGGGATTAGGTGAATTCATTCTGGGATAGGTCCATCAATGGCTGTTAATCATAATGACTTAATGCAATCTGCATATGGATGTACTTCCTACTTTCTCTCTCAATGGGAACCCAAAGTGGCTTACACCACCACCCTTCTATCTCCATTTTGTCCTCTCCACCACAACCTTGTGAGGTAGGTTGTTGTTGTTGTTGTTAATGTCATTTATAGTCTGCCTTTCTCACTGAGACTCAAGGCAGATTACATAGTGTGAGATTAATACAATCAGTGTCAAGGACATTTCCATACAGTATCAAGGACATTTCCATAAACAATGCCATAAGGTAAATAAATACAAGTTTACAAAGACATAGCATTAGCAAGTATTCGATATAGAGTTGAAGAAATGCTGAAACAGAACATAATCAATTCTAAGACTGACATTAGACAACATGAAGCCCAGGTAGCACATAGGCGTACATATTTAAAGCAACAGATAATATGTAAGGCAACATAATGGTGAGGTCTATGGTTCCTAACTCATTAGTGAAACATCTGAGACCCCCTCCCTACAATACAGCCCTCCTATCTGAGTAAAAGCCTTTTTGACATTTTGGTTTTGCACCATTTGCGAAAGCCAGGAGAGTGGGGGCTCTCCTGACCTCCTTAGGCTGGGCGTTCTACAGGATAGGGGCCACCACAGAGAAAGCCCATGTATAGGCTGCTGCTGATTTCGCCCATGCGCAGGCTGGCACCTGCAGGCTACCCTGTTCAGATGAGTGAAGCTGCCATGGAGGAGCATGGGGGGGGGGAGGCGGACCAAAGCCGTGAAGAACTTTGTATGTGATAACCAATATCTTGAACTGAGCACGGTAACTGATAGGTGAATGGCCAACCCAAGGCTACAGTGCAATTGTCCATAGTAAAAACAGAGATTTGAATCTTGGTCTCCTAGATC
Organism: Eublepharis macularius; assembly: GCF_028583425.1. Taxonomy (NCBI): domain Eukaryota; kingdom Metazoa; phylum Chordata; class Lepidosauria; order Squamata; family Eublepharidae; genus Eublepharis; species Eublepharis macularius. Next base: position 22,161,634 of record NC_072793.1, on the reverse strand, counting down.
CTCGTCTGTCGCTCAAACCACTACGGGCCAAGCTACACATGACGAATGACACTTGAACGGCAAGTGGATTGAGTGGAGGGCAAGTGAACAGGGAGAAATACACTTGCCATTCAAGTGTCATTCGTCATGTGTAGCTTGGCCCTACATCACATTGGCTCTCAGAGTAATATATTTCTGAATGCCTGTTGCTGTTGCTGGTGGTGGTGGCGGCATCTGGATGACCATTGTGTACAAGAGGAGGCTGGACTAGGAAGACTTCTGGTCTCATCCAGCCCTCCTGCTCTTAGGTTCTTCTATACATTCCCGATGTTTGGGTGGGTGTTTGCTGGTTTGCCTTGCTCTCCTTAAGCTAACTCTTGAACCACTTGCTGAGCCTTCCTCTGAACTGAATAGACCACCTGATGCTCTGTGCTGTAATATTTATGTACCTGGGCAATCCCCATTCCCCACACACAAAAAAGCAGAAGCAGTTTACAAGAGTGGTTTTCAACTCTGTTGATCACTAACTGCCTTTATTTTTTTTAATGCACTAGCAGAAGGTCCTACCAAAAAGCAGCACAAAGGGTCACTTCCATTAGAGTCTGTGACCTAGCAGTCGGGTTTCCAACCCTGCCACTCAGAGTGTAGGATCAACAGGGAGGTGCCATCCTCCAGGTGGTGGCTGGAGATCTCCTGGAATTTTACCTGATCTCCAGGCCACAGTTCCCCTGGAGAAAATGGCTTCTATGGCATTATACCTCATTGAGGCCCCTCCCCAAGCCCTCTCCAGTCTCCACTCCCCCAAATCTCCAGGAATTTCCCAACCTGGGCCTGGCAACTATAGATCCCCTGCCCTCACTTAATGCCTCCCTGGCAAGGGGGAAGAAGGGTAAGGATGCTGGCTGGAACTGTTGGGGCACATGCCAAAAGACCAAGAGCATGCTCTGGGGGGCCTTCTGCTGAGGTCACTTCTGGTTTAAAAGGGAAGTGATGGGGGCTCAGCGGCGCCAAAGTGGCCCAAAGCGTATGTTTGAGGCCGATTTAACCCTGCTGAGTTGCTGTTGCTTTTATTTAAAACCAGAAATGACCTCAGCAAAAGGGCCCCAGAGCTCATATATGAACGAAGAGGACTAGCACCTCCTACCAGGACGGCACCCTCTCCCCCAGTTTGAAAGTAAGTGGGGTGACAACCCTACCCAGCAGGTGGGGCCCTGTGAGTCATCTGAGGATCCTGACCTTCAGGATGAAGACCACTGGGGTCATGTACCTTGCATTACAATCAGAGAGGAGTAAGAGGGCGGACATGCAACAGGACCGACATCAGTGGCAAAGAGTCTTTTTTAGTACAGGCTCCTTCCCTTCTTGGAATATAATTTTGATGTCCTGTGACTTCTTGCCACACAATATGCTTGCAGTTTGGTGGATCTTATGCTGACCCCTGTGGATGAAGGTGGGTCCCAGATCTGGAAAGACTGAATGTAACTGGTTTACCAGAATACTGAATATAAACAGGGCTCATTTTGAGGGGGAACGTGCCGGAACACAGTTCCGGCAATTCCCCAAAGAGGTCACATGTCAGGTGGCCCCACCCACCTGATTCTCGGCCACTTTGAGCATGTTTTGGCCTGGATTGGGGCTGAAATGGCCAGGATCGGGCCTCTGACGGGTGGTGGATCACTCTCCCACTCAGCTGCAGCCCGATCCTGACCATTTTGGGCCCCCTTTTGGCCATTTCAGCCCCTTTTTGCCATTTTGGGCCCAATTTTGGCCCTGAATGGCCAGGATTGGGTCCAAAGCAGCCAGGATAGGTGATGTCAGGGGGTGTGGAATATGCAAATCAGTTATGCCAGTGAAACACTTCCGGTGATGTCCAGGGGCATGGCATATGCTAATGAGTTATGCTAATGAGTTCCTCCAGCTCTTTTTCTACAAAATGACCCCTGGATATAAACAAGCACCGACATACTCCCAAGATACAAACACACATTTCCTGGGCTTCTTGCTGGCTCTCTGTGCACCTGCATCTTGCTTGCAACTTAGATATCAAGCAAAAATGAAGGCGGATTTGTTGTAGTTTTGCAGGGGAGCATTATGGTAATTTCTTTCCTTACTTTATGCATAATTTTCAGATTAAGTTACATTGAAGCATCTCTACTAAGAGACAGGGTGCACCAAATGTCATTTACAACTTGATTATTATTTTTAAAAACCTCATCAAAATAAGCCTAACTAATTAGGACAATTACTGTACAGTGCTAAACAGGGGGGGGGGAAAGATTCTCATTTAAAAATCAGATGCTCCATAAATTAGAAAGCTTTTCAGTTCTTGGATTGTACTGCAACACAACTAATCAGGGTGGAGGCATGCTTTTTGGGGAGTGGAGAAAGGAAGAAGGAACAGCCCTTAACTTGCTCAAAGCATTTTTATATGCCAACCACAAGAAACCGCATGCCCTGAATCTCTAAGGCCGTGGAAGAAGATTCTCTTTATTATTTATTTTATTTATACTCCATCTTTCTCCCCAATAGGGACTAGGTGTGTGTGATCTGGCATTTGTATACCAGTTAATTAGCAGGATTTATGCTGAACCAACAAAATCCAGCTATGCCAGTTCAAAATAGAAGATTCTGAATCAGATCCAGGAAGCTGCATACTATTAGGCTGGATTAAACTGACTTTATTTGGTTTCATCCAGAAAACGTTGCTGCAGGTTGGCTTTTCCTCCCTTTCCAGGCATGAGGAGGAGGCAACTCTGTCTCCCTCAGCTTGTGCCCGCACGGCTCCCCATGCTCCCTGCTGGCTCCTCTCTTAGCCTCTTTGCCTGCTGCCTCCTGTTCCCCACTGGCCTCACACTGATCTCCTGCTGTGGAGGTTGCCTCTGCAGCACTTTGAACCACTTCACACCACTGCCCTCTTGCTCACGGCTGCTCTGCCTTTGCTGCCTGCTTTTCTTCACAAGGTGAGGGTCCTGGGTTCCCATCCCACCACCACCACAGCCTGAGCTTCAAAAGAGCCCTTCAAGTTGTTGGCAGCTGCCTTTTTATTTGTTTGTTTGTTTGTTTAATTCAATTTATATCCCGCCCTCCCCGCAACAGCAGGCTGAGGGCGGATTACAATCGGTATAGTAATTTAAAATACATCTAACTTTAAAACCAATAAACCCACATAAATATTTAAAACACACAGCAGCAGATTTCTCTAATAACCACCACCCAACCATCTCCAAAGTATTTAACAGGCTGGGTGGGTAGGGGGGCATGTTTTCCTCTAGTCAGCTGACGGGGAGGTCCAACCAGTGTCAACCATACGCCTGGTGGAACAGCTCCATCTTGCAGGCCCAGCGGAAGGATAACAAATCCGGCCGGGCCCTAGTCTCTTTAGACAGAGTGTTCCACCAGGTTGGAGCCAGGACCGAAAAGGCCCTGGCCCTGGTCGATGCTAGCCAGGCCTCCCTGGGGCCAGGGACCAGTAACAGTTGTTTGTCGCTGGATCGAAACATCCTCTGGGGCTCATATTTTAAACTCTGCAGCTTATTTGACATACCTTTCTCCCCTTACTTCAGTTTGGGATTCTCTGGTTTGACACTGGGGTGCTCTGGTTTGACATTGGTTCCCTTGCTGTAGTTTGGATCTGTCAGGCTTTGTTGGTTCAGTTTGGATTGGGACTGGGATTTGCATTGGGACTGTCTTTTGGCCAAGGGTTGCCTCTGCTTAAGGTTTCTCTTTGCCTGGACAGTCTTGAAAATGTTTCCGTCATAGGAAACAATGGAGAGTGGCTGGGAGGCACCTTGTTCAGGGTTTTATAGAATTGGACCCAGCTGTCTAATCTTCTTGATACTTGGGAGGGGTCTTTAGTGGACATGAAGGAGTAGGTTCCCTACAAATTTGGTGAAGTTTGCTTGAAAATGCCCCCTTCCTCAGCCTCCCAGATAGTTTTCCCTACAGGGAATAATGGCAGAATAAATTTGGGATTCTCTGCTCTTGTCAAACCAGATTAGAGAATCTGGCCCAGATTTTAGAGATACCGAATTTTTATTGTATCCCTAATACTTGGATCCAGATTGAGCCTAATTTTTTTGGGTGCACACCCCTCATGGTGTGCCTAGCTTACATTATTCTCCTCTCTTCCATTTTATCCCCACAAGAACCCTGTGAGGCAGGTTGGGCTGAGAATGTGTGACTGGCCCAAAGTCACCCAGCAAGCTTCCATGGCAAACCAGGGATTCAGACCCTAATCTGACACTCCCGTTGCACTGTTGCTGCTTTCCTCCAGCAGGATCACAGATCTGAACTAGAGCAGGTGGCAGGGAAGTGTTGATCAATGGATGAAATGACCAGGAGGCATAGATGCTGAATTCTGCCTTGTTCTTTTGAAGAATTTAAAGGGACCAGCATGGGGTTTTTTTTTGTATGAGACGCATTTCCTTCACCTGCAGAAGACCCCAAGTTCAAGTCTGACATCTCTATTTAAAATGAAGGTGATGTAGAAGACCCTCTTGGAGACCTTGGATAGCTTCTGCTATTTGGAGGAGACAGTACTGATCTCAATATACCAATGTATAAGGCAGAATGTCATGTATGGCTGTACCCACTCATCCATGCCAATGTTAATGTTAATGCTTATGTTCTAATGCCAGTTATTGTAACCATAATCCTGGTGTAACTCAGTTTCCTGTTGCTAGTATTCTGACGGTTTCTCAGGCTTTCACAGGTGGCTATCTGTTGAGCTCAACTATTTACGACCTTGGACTTTCCCTCGGACTATGATATGACTTTCTTCTTAGTGGTGCAGCGTGATAGCACAAATATGCAAAATGTTCTCACACTGAAAAAGCAGCAAGGGATTGTTTGGGAATAGGGAGGGGGAAGAAAAGCAGGGTAGAAAAGAGATGTAATTTTCCCATGTTGCCATTCTTGTCAAACTCAAGCTACTTAGATGCTTACCTTACTCCCAAGTAGACCTTTGGACCTGAATATGGAAAAGATCTGATTTCTGAATAAAAGTCATTTAACCAAGGACCTGTGTCTTGCTATAAGGATCCAGGGATCTGTCTGCCATATCCTGTCATCCAGAGCCTGACACAGATGAATGTGTTCAACCATAAACACACACAGACACAGACACAACAGACAGACACAGCTAGACAGAGACAGAGACACAAACACACACAGACACACAGAACTTAATTTTTAAAAGGAAGGCTCTGCATAGCAGAGCTTGTTATAGAAACTGAGTCAGTCTATGCACCCATTCTCTGAAGTTTGTTGGGTGGTGGTGGTGGGGGTAAACATGGTAGAATATTTATAACAACAGTGGTCTGATATGAAGGAGGACAGCACTCCTCTGCTATTATGAATTGCATTAGAAAGCTAATATGTTGTAGGGGTTAGAGCAGTAGTTCTCAAAGTGTGGATTGAGTCCCCAAAGTGGCTTATGACTCCCTTGCAAATGGGACACAAGATTAGCAGAGAGGAGAGTCAAGAGAGGAAGCTCTGGGAGACTCAATGACAAATTTGGGCTTGCCTGGGCATAATCTGCTAAATGATATGCAGCATGTCATTTAGTAATGCTATATTCAGGGCTTTTTTCTGGGAAAAGAGGTGGTGGAACTCAGTGGCGGAACTCAGGACTGCACAATGATGTCACTTTGGGTCAGCTGGAACAAGGAGGGAGTTTTTTAAAGTTTAAATCACCCTCAGCCAAAATGGTCTGCGGCGCAGAGGGTGATCTAAACTCCCCTCTGTCTGGAGATCAGGGGGCGGGGCCACCAGCCATGTGACCATTTTCAAGAGGTGCTGGAACTCCGTTCCACTGCATTCCAGCTGAAAAAAAGCCTTGGCTATATTTATAAATATTAAAAATAAAATATAAACTTGTTTAATGTTAACTGGTATGAAAACCTTGTGGAATGTTTGCTATATAAGAAATGAAGTGGAGATTTGCAGTTCATTCCTAAGTAGCATTACACCTTTCTAAGTCAATTGAAAAGGATTGTGCTATTGGTAATCCAAAACTCTAATAACGTTCAGCTTCTGAAACACTAGTAGTGAATGACTAGAGAAAGAAACTATACCGCATCTGACATGACACGGATGCCTCTAAAGGGGCACTGTGCCTCTCCTGAACCACAGGAATGGTAAGTTATCTAATTTGAATATAGAAAGAAGTGATCTAATTTGAATATAGAAAGAAAGACTACAAGATACTCCAAATATGGAAGGGACTCCAATCTAACCTCCAGCCCTGTGGAAACTGTCTTCCAAATGGATGTGGTCTGAGATTGGTAAGTAATGGACACTTTAGACTTTAATATGACTGACGCCTGATGATCTTTGGACTTGATCATTCTTGCCTTGTGAAGGATGTGGTGGCAACTTTTGAGTTAGTTTATTTTTATTCCTTGATGTCAACAAGAATCTAATCTCCAGCAGGTGCCCGAACCATCTGCAGAGTCAATGTGGCCGTGACTGGCTTGTTCGTTTTCTTCCTCCTTCAGCGTTAGCATGATGTGGCGAAAACCAAGAGGACGTGAAAGGTTGGCCTTGACTGTGCCACAGAAAAGCTGGCAGGCTTACTTTTGACTGAAGGAGTCAGAGAGACAATGCTGATATAGTCAGCTTTCAAGCCTTCTCCATACCTCTTTCTGTGCCCCCTGCTGGGATTCAGTCTGCCAGTCTGTCAGTGACTGGTACTACCTGAGGTTGCCTGCCTGCCTGCCTCCCTACCATACAGCAGCTCCAGCATGAGGCCAGAATGATAATCAGGTGAAGGGAGATACTGTCTGTCTGTCATAGAAAAACAGTCGAATTCATTGTGCGTTTATTAAAGAAACAAGTCCCACCCTGTTCATAAGTCCCGCTTGGTCCCATAGCAGCTTATTCTTCTTCCAAGCCCTGACAGCAAAAAAATTGCTAAGAGATTAACAGGCTCGCTCTGTTCATCTGTGACTTTCTTCTGGTCTACTGCTGAGAGAAAAATCTGTGGCCTAGAGCCATGGTTATGTTATACAAGCTGGGCACTACAAATGACATTATTCTCTTCCAGATCAAGATGTTATCATGGTTTATTCAGATTCCCTCTGGAGCAAGAAATAACTTGCTTAGGCAAGAAGTGTCATGGCAGGACCATTTTTGTAGGGGAAGGCTGTGATGGAGTGGGGTACCAAATGCTAATAAGAAAGGCTCCTGAAAGATGATTTTGTCCCCACATACTGGATTGAGGCATTTATAGCCACCAGTAAATTATTTTAGAAGCAAGTTCTACCTTCTTGTCCACTGATTAGGGAATGGGAAATCTGATTGTAAATAGAGATGGGCACGAACTGAAATACGAACCAAAACTAAGCACAAACCAAGCTGGCTCGTAGTTTGCGAACCGTGGTTTGTCAGATCCCATTTCTGATGAACCTCCACGAAATTTAGGCTGGTTCGTTTGGTTCGTTTTTTGGTTTGTGACTGCAGACAACCTGGTGCCAATCAATCAGTTTCCTAGGCAACAGGGGATGGACTTCCTGCAGACCTTCTGCTGACCCGGAAGTGATCTTCTTTTGGCCCGGAAGTGACCTTCTGCTGACCTGAACGTGATGATTTTCTGACCTGGATGTGATGTTTTCACGACCCAAATGAACTGGTTTGTGAACCAGGGGCAGGTTCATGAAAGTTCGTGGTCCGTGGTTTGTGAAATTTGATGAACTACAAACCGCATGGTTCGGTTTTTTTCTGGTTCGTGCCCATCTCTAATTGTAACTGTGGTGGAATAATGCTGCTATTTCTCTTTCTGCTTTGTGGCTAGTTGCTGTGTCATCTTCTCCAAACAGGCATTCTTTTTTTGCCCAATCTTTGTCAAGAACCTCCTCCTTTTTACAGAAACGGGATGACACTTTGGCAGCAAAAGCCATCCTTGAGATATCCCCCCCTCCGCGCGCTTTCTGACAACCTTGCTGCCATTTTCAGGCTATGCAGCAAACTGTAACGAGCTAGACATCTTTATTTTTTGCAATGAAAACTTAGCAGACTCTAAAGTCAAAGCTGTGTACTTTTTAATCCTGCCTGCTTTCAAAAGAAGCTCCCCCCATCAATAAATAACGAGGGAGTGGTTGTCCCCGCATTAGCGAGCGCTTTAGAGATTCTATAACTCTGCCCTTTTTTTGCACTTTGTATTTTGTATGACATTGTAAACTCGCCTCTGGATTGTACTTCCTATGAACTGCGTGTAACCAGCCTTACAACCACTTAGAGTTTTTGCTGTAATTAACTATAAAAAAGAATCTTTGAACTTATTAGATATATTGTAGCTTTAATTGCTTTAGTTAGTTGGTCAGGTTAGTATTTTGCTTGTTAGTTGCGTCGTTCCGTGACTCTCTCTACTTTGGGTGTATGACAGTATAAAATGCAGACATCTCCTTGCTTGGATTTACAGAAAATAATGTGATGAGAAAAAGAATCTGATGGGAAAAAGAAAAGACTTAGCAGAATCTCTCCGGGGCAATGCAAACAGTATGAAACTAACAGAACAATCCTAAGCAGAGTTACGCAAGTCTAAGCCTATTGAAATCAATGGGCTTAGACTGGAATAACTCTTCTTAGGATTGCACTGTTAGTCCAGATTAATATATGGATATGTTTATAATGCTCCATTCTCATACAGAGAGTATTGCATGAGGTCCTATCCTAAATACACATTGAGGGCTCTATTCTGCCTTCTATGTGATATATCCATTTACTCTGCAGTGGCTGTCCTCTGCGGATATAAAGCCAAGAAGGAGCTAGGTCTTTTGGTTAAAATACACTAGAAAAACCCAGTCAGAAGTTACATCTATACCTAAGCAACTGCAACTGCAGAATTTGAAATTATAGACTGTGTCCACAAATTCATATTCATGCACTGACTAGGTATTTTATGGTAAACTTGATTGCCAGGCAATCAACCTACAAGTGAGTTGAGCCATGGATCGGTTTATCCTGATGTTACTGTACACTGCTGGTGCAGTGCCAAAAATATAATGCATTTGTACGTATGCGTAGATGCAATCACAATGCAAGATGAACTAGCAGGTGATTGAGCACATCGAGCATTGACATGAATATGCATGCACTACAGACAAAATGAGTCCAGCCAGCCACTCAGAGGTTCAACTTGTAAATACCCTGGAGAGGCAGCTAAACCCCAAAGGAGGACAGTAAATTTAAAAAAAAACTGGGGCAGGTAACAAAAATCAGACTGTACTTGATGAAGACCTTTCCTCTGACATTCTAGTTTTCAATGTGCAAGAAGTACTTTTTAATGGATGATCATTCAGTGGTGAAGTCTGCCACCTGAACGGAGAGAGTCTCATGCTTGCACACTCCTTCCATTGACCTTGCCAGTATGGTGAATTACCAGCCCCCAAGGAATTTAAAGCGAAGGAAGAAAAAGGACCTCCACATAGTAACACTCTAGGAATTTTTCTCTATGGAAAATACCATAGAGACTAGGGGAGGCAGCCCAGAGCTTCACCCCAAAAGTGACATCATATTCTCCTCAGAATCTTTCCTCCCCAGGTACTGCTTCCAAAATCTCCCAGCTTTTGCCGAGGCAGCGTTGGGAACCGTATTCCTGTATCTGCTGTTTGTGAGAACTAGGCCTAGGATAGCTCCGTATTTATCCTGAGAACCAAAACAGACGAGACGCCTGATGCATGGAGGACACATTTTCGTTTCCCGCAAGGTTCCATGGGAAGTGTAGTGAGAAAGAACCTCTGCCAGGGAGAAGAGGGGGAGATTCCTTCTTCTCCCTGGCAAAGGTTCTTTCTCTAAGTGTCTCGTCTAGTCCACTCGGCTCCCGCTCACTGCTGTCAGCTCCCCTCGCTCCCCTAAAAGCACTCCGCAGCCAGAGGGAGCTGAGTGTGCTGGTAGTGGCAAGAGGGGGCCAATTGCACCAGTGTCGGTCAGAGGGAGCTGGCAGCAGTGATCAGCTCCTTCTCCCTTTTGCCACCACAAGTGTGCTCAGCTCCCTTTGGTTGTGGAGTGCTTTTAAGGAAGCAAGGGGAGTGCATTGGCAGTGACAAGAGGGAACTGAGAGCGCTGGTGGCAGTCAGAGGGAGCTGGCAGTGGTGATCGTCTCCTTGTCCCTCTCGCTGCTGCCAGCGCACTCAGCTCCCTCTGGCTGCAGAGTGGTTTTAGAGGAGCAAGGAGAGCTGCGGTGGCGAGAGGGAGACAAGCAGACTAGACAAGATGCCTAGAGAAAGAACCTCTGCCAGGGAGAAGAGGGATTCTCTCCCTCTTCTCCCTGGCAGAGGTTCTTTCTCACTACACTTCCCATGGAACCTTGCAGGAAACTGATGCGTGTCCTCCACACAGTAGGCATCTTGTCTGTTTTGGCTGTAAGTCAATGATGACAAATCATTAAAGTGATTGTCATCATGTGATGGTAATAAGATAGGCAACGTGGGTAATCCTAACTGCATCTTTTTTTTGGTACAGAAGCAAGACGATCAAAGTATGGGAGGCCATAGAGGAATTGGCTGCCTGTTCATTTTTCAGCACAATCATATTATTAGCCTTTGGAACATCCCAGGGCTACTTGAGCACCACAGATTAATTTAGCTATATAAACACACACTCTTTTCTTTTTAAGCCAGCTGCGTGTTCATTTTATTTGAATCCTCTTAAACTTGTGCATTATGAGACAGTGCAAATGACAGCTCTCCATTCAGCCTCACTATATAATTTGTAATGAGATGTCGGCTGTAAATGCATTGGGAAAAAACGTCGGAAAGTAAGATCTCTTCCTATGATGGAGGAACCAGCGTTCGTGATCAAAGCACAAACATGTTTGGGTAGACCCCAATAGAGAGAGTTGAAAGAAGAAACCCAGGGATGATCTCAATAGCAACAGGAACCAAGGCCTTTTAAATATCAGAGAGGATGTCTTACTGTGAATGAATATGATCGCCGTGTCCCTGGCAGCCATTAATTAATACATTGTACAGTTTTTGTTATGGAGCATGTGGGCTCGTTGGCTGCGGCTGGTCCGGCTGCTTGCCATATGAAGTCAGAATTCCAAATGACCTTCTTTTTGTTCCAAGTCTGGCACAAAAGTTTTTTTGTCAGGATGTTGTTGCTAAATTTGTTCCACAGGCCCGGATCTCTTATAAATTGGGCATTCATCTGCCATTTGCTCTGATCATATAAGGGGCACAGAGGTCTGGCAAGATGTTGCCTGCCTGCTGGGTTTGCCTGTTGCTGTCACAACTCTGAAGAGGCTTTGTGTCTCTAACGCAACTGTGGGATTTGGCAGGGATGTAGGCTGCTTTGCCTTGCCTTTTGTGCAAGTGGATCAGTGAAGTGGAAAACTACCCAGCGAGCCACCGAGCGGATCACAGCACAGCCTCCTTACGCATGGATAAACTAACGTGTCAATACACACGGCATGGGGCTGCCTCTCCCGGCCTTCCATCCTGGCAGGAAAGCAGATGCCGCTAATGAAGTCATGGGAGGTAATAGACAGAAGGTAATAGATCTGCTGTACAAGGCACTAGTTAGGCCTCGACTTGACAACAGGTACAGAATCCACATTTTGAGAAGGAAGTAGGTAAACTGGAAGCAAACCAAAGATTAGTAGAAATTTAAGAAACAAATGCTACTAGGAAAGGCAGAAATAGCTGAGCATCCCAAGAAGTTTGTTTCTGACAAGACTGAAGGAAGGTAAAATTGTTGCCTAATTGTTGTAGACATTGTAGAGAATATGGTGCCACCAATGTGCAGATGATATCCAGCTCTAATTCTTCTTAACATCTGGGCCACGGGTATGTGGAAGTCCCGAATAGAGATGGGCACGAACTGAAATAGGAACCAAAATTAAGCACGAACCAGGCCGGTTCGTGGTTCATGAACCATGATTCATCAGATCCCATTTCTGACGAACTGCCATGAACTTTAGGCTGGTTCATTTGGTTCATTTTTTTTGGTTCATCACTGCAGACAGCCTGGTACCAATCAATCAGTTTCTTAGGCAACAGGGGATGGACTTCCTGCAGACCTTCTGCTGGCCCAGAAATGACCTTATATTGACCTGGAAGTGATGATTTTCTGACCTGAATGTGACATTTTCATGAACCAAATGAACCAGTTCGCGAACCAGGGGCAGGTTCATGAAAGTTCGTAGTTCATGGTTCGTCAAATTTCACGAACCATGAACCACATGGTCCGGTTTTTTTCCGGTTCATGCCCATCTCTAGTCCTGAACAGGTGCCTGGACTAGGTTTGCTTTTTTTTTTTTAAATAAAATACTTTATTGTTTTATTCTGAATATAACAACCCATCACCGACATCACCCGTGTAGGGACCTCCAGGCGGTAGATACATAAATATTATTCCATACAATATTATTTCATATTCACAATTACTCCCTGTACAACTCATTCCACTTAGCCTTATAATTAAATTAACCTCTCAATTTCCTATTAACCGACTAATCATCCCAAATTGTTTAAACGTTTCTAAGTACCCTACCATCCTTCTAAACCAATTCTCCTCTTGTTCCCTAACCTTTAACCCATTCATTCTACGTATCTTCATCGTAAGGTACTCTAAAACTATTATATTATTCATATTTCCCCTCCAGTGATTAATTGTCAATTCCTCAGCTTCTTTCCAATTCCTTGCTATAACCTGTCTTGCTGCTACTAACATCAAATTTATCCACTTAGATTCCTCTCTTAACCTTAGCCCTATTCCATCCAAATTAATAAGTGCCATTGCTTTAGATATACTTACCCTTCTTCTCACTATCCTCGACATTTCCATACCAATTTGATCCCAAAACTTTTTTACTAAAGGACAGTCCCACCACATGTGACTGAACGTTCCCAATTCTCCACATTTCCTCCAACAATTTTTACTTCCCGATTTTGAAATATAATATAACTTAACCGGTGTATAGTACCATTTCTGTATCATCTTCAGACCTTGCTCCTGCATTAACCTAGATGTAGTAACTAAAGGAAGTAACCTAAACATCATTTCCCACTCTTCATCCCTAATTTTACCTTGAATATCTATTTCCCAATATTCCTTCAAGAATTCTCTTGGTGGCTCCCCTGTGCCTAATAAAACCTTATACAATTTTGAAACTATTTTTGTCTTATCTTCTCTATACTGTTTCACCAATTTTTCAAAGGGAGTAATTAATCTTTTACCAATATCGTTAATTTCTTCCTCCTTCAACAAGGAGGAAATTTGGGGTTTTTTGCAGCCAATTAATCCTACTCAAAATATTATTCTCCTCTTCCACCATCCCTTCTGTTCCCCACACCTTTTTCAACTCTGTAATCGTCATCTTCTTTAATTTATCTCCTACCTCCTTTGACACTGATCCCCTCAACGGGGCAAATTTATCAGTGTGAAAATGGCCAATATTGCATAGAATTTTTTTCAGTCCTCCCCCAAACCTCCAATTTTTCCATTGGAAAAATGGAAAAAAGTCCTTGGAAAAAACCACCCCCTTCCCAATTCTGTTATCTTTCTGAGAGTCAAGCTACAAATGACACCTGACACAGGTTGGACACTTGTCAGCTTACCTCAAGTTTTGATGGGAAATGTAGGCGCCCTGGTCTTACAGCTTGGCTCTCCATTTAATTGAAGTTTACAGACCCCCCCCACACACTCAGGGGAGGGGAAGGGGGGCACCCGGTGAGAGTCCAATGCCTGCACTCCACTCCTGACCTCATGTTCTCCCTCCCATAGACTGCCACTCTGTAAACTTCAATTAAATGGAGAGCCAAGCTGCAAGACCAGAATGCCTACATTTCCCATCAAAACTTGAGGGAAGCTGACAAGTGTCCAACCTGTGTCAGGCGTCACTTGTAGCTTGGCTCTCAGTCTTTACATTGCTGAACCTCCAGAAAGCCCTACTGTATTTGAGGCCGAGTGCATTTGATATTATACTTTCAGTACTAGATTGAAATATTGTTCTTTCACTTGCACACATTTCTGTTCTCTTTGTCTTCTCTGACATAACTACATGTTTATGTTTTTTTTTCATGCCCTCCTGCATTCTGGTGATCAAAAGTAGCCTGTGAGTTCCAAGTCTGAAACTCAATTTCCAGGTGCCTGATGGTCAATTTGGCTGAGACTATAATGTACAGAAGAGGCAACCCTTGCCATTTTCCCCACCTGAAACCACCCAGAAGGCATTGTTTGCCCTGTTGGGGAACAATACATGCATCATCACATCATACTGATTCTTGCACATTTAGGAACTGTTTCCAAACAAAGAGGCACATGTGCTCACAAGAATCTGGAGAGTATTGGGGTTATTAAGTTAATGTGGAGTTGCACAGTCAGGAAAGTGTGGGATCATAAATAAGGGTTACTCTACACTGCCACCAGCCAACAACAAATAGAGTTGCAGTGTGATGGCCTGCTATCAGACCCTAAAAAACCAAGAATCCCTTTCTCAGTTCAGCAACCACGAGGCTAGGGGAGTATAGGTTCTGGTATATCTTAGGAAAGATCTCGAGTCTGATTAAGGACAGAGTGAATGAAGAGAGTTTATTCAGGAACTACAACTTTGACAGAAAGCAGAATAGAGAAACAGAAGAGATACCAACTACCTCACTAAACTGGGAGAGAGGGACTTCCGGGAGAAAACAGGAAGTAGCCTAAGGGCCAAGCTACAAGTGATGAATGACACTTGAACGGCAAGTGAACAGACTCACGCCAGGCAAGTGTCATTGGTCACTTGTAGCTTGGCTCTCACATGTATTCCTCCCTGTTCACTTGCGCTCCACTTGTGCTCCACTTGATCATTGGTCACTTGTAGCTTGGCTCTCACATGTATTCCTCCCTGTTCACTTGCGCTCCACTTGTGCTCCACTTGATCACAAGTGAACAGGGAGGAATACATGTGAGTCTGTTCACTTGCCATTCAAGTGTCATTCGTCACTTGTAGCTTGGCCCTAAGAATACCAATCTGGAGACATGCAAGGAGAGAGGAGAGGCAGAAAGAAGGATCTTATTTTGCTGTCTAACTGTCAGATTTGCTGTCCCTTGCAGGTATTATGTGTCTTCTGTCTTCTCTGTGTACACAAGACATTGTATTTCCAACAGGGAAAGCTTTGGAAATGTTTTGGAAACCTCTTGTTAGAAATATTACCAACCAAGCAGGCACTTTGATAAGTGTGAACACCCCATCCCTTCTTGGATGTTTCCACTGTTACACAATGGGGCACTGCAAGAAAAATGGGGAGGGGGGAGTGAATGGGAAGTGATCACTGGTGCCTCAATAATGACACTTCTGGATTGACTGGGAATGACATCATGTTTCTGGTGGTGCCGTTTTGGCTGAACACTAGAGCATTGCTGGCAACACAATAATGTCAATATCACTCATGCTGGAAGTTGTATCATGGCAACAGTGGGCATCCCCCCACACTGGTGAGTCTCCCACTTATCACCAGCCTTGATCCTAGCATGAGCCAAGTGCGGTTCGTGCTTTCTTGTAGTTGAAGAGACCAAATTACTCCAATTTCAGAAAACGAAAATTTTATCTTAAAGGAATATAGCATACATTTGATAAACAAGAAAGAAACCTACGGCTGAGCATCAAAAGATTACATTTGGGCATAGAGAAAATCAAACAGGTTTAAATGCCTGTCCTCTTTCCCTAAATCTGTAACTTATCTCTATGATGTTAAAGAGATAGACAGAAATAACTTAATGGTTCCAAGTTTGTTGTTCAAGTTATGTTAAACTCAGTTTTATCTTCTTCTCCATCTGGTTGGGCTGGTCATCTCTGTTCAGACTGTGTGCCTGTATGTGTCTCCTGGTGTCTCAAGCACGACTGCTCTCAAAAGCATGTCTGCCACGAATGGCTGCTTCTCATGGAATTGCTTCCTCTCCTCAGTGGAGAGTTTCTTCAACTCTGTCCCCCATCCCTCCCTTTGGAGATTCGCTAGGGCAGAAAAAGAAAAACGTAAAACCATTTGGCCACTTAGAGGTTTCAAGGCCTATTGTATATGTGCACCAGCTACTTTCCTGTTTTTCCTTTGTTATCTTGGGTCACCTTCCTTCCAAACTCTGCAGCTTGGAATTCATAAAGAAGAAAGTTTGTGTGTGTGTGTGTGTGGGGGGGGGGAGCTAGCTCAGGCTTTTAACCAGACTACCTGTAAAGGCAGTTGGAGCTTAAGCTGTGAGCACACAACAGAGTGTAAACCAAACATTCACAAAACAAAGTGGGAAAATGTTTACACTGATATTGGAGGGAAGTGACATAACATCACAGAGTGTATAAGCATCAGTCCCAAGGCCAAACTGCACGTTACATGGGAGATCCATGATCAGATATCCTCCCATTTTCTCTAATATTAAAAACCTAGGACCTTCTACATGCAAAGCATACGCTCGATCAGGCCTTTTTTTCTGGGAAAAGAGGTGGTGGAACTCAGTGGGTTGCTCTCAGAGAAAATGGTCACATGGCTGGTCGCCCCGCTCCCTGATCTCCAGACAGACGGGAGTTTAGATTGCCCTCTGTGCCGCTCAGCGGCGCGGAGAGCCATCTCAACTCCCCTCTGTTTGGAGATCAAGGGGTGGGGCCACCAGCCATGTGACCATTTTCAAGAGGTTCCGGAACTCTGTTCCCCCGCATTCCCCCTGAAAAAAATGCCCTGCGCTCTATCATGGCACCTCCTCAAACATGTCTCTTGACTTCTTTTCCTAGCTATCCATTTTATGGGTTTCTTTGGGCCCTGGCCTGCTTCCTAGACTCAGCCCTTTGTAGTGAAAATGTAAATAATGACACTAAAAGCAATAGCCAGTACCAAGGGCCTTTCTCCACCTACCCTCCTGAGCCCTTAATTTCCGTCCTATCCCCCATGCATCTCCCTAGTGAACATGGAATACAGACAATCCCTTAAGAAGATGGGATCAGCCCCTGCTTTACAGCAATTTGGTTTTGTGTTAACACAGCCACAGGCTTGTTGCATTTTAACAGGCAGCACAGTGCACACAAAGCCTTCTTCTTTGTTAACTGCAAAGATGTGGTTGGCCCTCCAGATTTCAAACATGCCAATTGCCTTCGCCATGTTACTTAGCCTATCGGGAGAATGGATATACAATCTTCGTAAAATATATACAGGGACTGAGCCGTAAATAGCCCAGGGACTAGAACCAGCAAGGCTGGCAGGAATAGGTTGGATGCCCCTTTCCGTAAGCTCAATTAAGGGGCTGTACAAACGATCGGACCCTGTGATTAACGCAGCTTCCCCATTCGCATGAATATTAAACACCAACAGGCCCAGACTCCCCACACAATGAATTCTGTATGAATCTTAAGATAAATCATTTGGATAAGTTAGCAGCAGCTGTATTCCCTTGCTGCCAGCTGCCTCAAAAAATCATTTCAAGTCAGGCGAGAGAAGAGACAGAGAGAAAGAGAGAGGGGGAGGGAGAGCGAGAGACCGATGAGACCCCCTAATTAGGATTCCGTGCTCAAAGGACTGGGGATCAAGGCTGATAAATGCAGGGTGCCTGAAGCTGTTTGGGAAATCAAAAATAAAGAGAGGTGTTCGGAAAATCAGTGGCAAATACATTTATGCTTGATTGCCTTATGCTTTGTGTGTTTATTTATAAGGGGATGATGTCGTGGCCTTCCAGCCCTTTTGGCTGTATCAGACTATGCTGAAAGAGATGAAATCTACATGGACAAGATGGTTGACAGAAGAAGGTACTAGCGCCACGTTGATCTTGCTTATGTTCAGCACTGCCCCCTGTTGGGGAGGGTGACGGTTGTCTGCCAACAACTGACAGGCAAATAGGTGTGCTCACTAGTATGTTAAGTAAAACAGAGGGTAAGACACAGGTAGAATGCAATCCTATGCAGGACTAACCCACAGTAAACCCATTAAGAGCTGCAGAGTTTATGGGCCCATAGACTGGAGTAACTCTGCACAGGATTGTACTGCTAGTGGAACACATTACTTGATAACAATTCTTAGCATTGGAATTAGAGTTGCCAGGCCCTCTCAACCTCCCGCGAGGGGACTGGCTCCTGGCAGTTACCTCTGGGGTGTGTGTGGTGGGGGTGTGCTTCCAGGAAGTGACATCATCACGCAGCCCCTGGGAATGCGCCCACACTCCACAGGGTCTCGGATTGGGGCCACTGCAGAGCGTGGGAGCGCTCTTGTGCTCTGCAGCGCCCCAAATGGGCCTGTTTTGGTGTGGATTGGGCCCATTTTGAGCCGCTGTGGAGTACGGAAGCGCTCCTGTGCTCCGCAGCGGCCCAAAATGGGCCCGATCTGCACCAAAACAGGCCCCAAATGAGCCTGATTTGGGCTGAAATGGGCGTGCTTTGGGCTGCTGTGGAGGGCAGGAGCACTCCCGTGCTCCACAGCGGCCCTGATCTGAGCCAAAAGAGGTCCGATCCAGGCAGCTGCTGTGCACAGGAGTGTGCAGCGGCGCAGGGGAGTGTGCACGGAAGGTGCGCCCCCCGCTGGTCAAGTAAGTGGGGGTGGGGTGTGGGGGCATCCGTAACTGGGGGGGGGGGTCTGGCATCCGTAACTGGAATGTTCAAAGCACTCCACATGTTATCTTCTTGAGGTTTTTACAGCACTTTTGTAAGGACAGCCAGCATTATTAGGGAGTGTTACAGGTGGGGAACTGACGGTACAAGAGAGCACTTTTCCTAAAGCTGTGGTGAGTTCTTGGCCAAAATAAGATTTGAATTACAACTTCTGGATTTGTAGCTCAGCCCCTGAGCTGCCATGCACCAGGAGAGCTTAAGATCTAGGAAGTTCTTTGTTCAACGATCACTTCAGCCACCAACTAATAAAGTGGTCTTTGGCAAAATTCTTTCCCTCCCTTTCTCTCTCTCTGCATCATCTCACTTCTCTGTAATATGGAGACAATAACACTGGTATGCTTTATAAGGTAGCTAGTGCGGCTTCTTTTTTTTCAGGGGGAACACCCCACAAAGCAGATCTGGCACCTCTATGGATTTTTGGCCCCTCTTGGACATTCAAACATCTTGAGTATTGGCACCTCTTTTAAAGAAAAAAAGCACTGGTTGCTAGCATTGTTGAGATAATTGCATGGGGGGATGTTAAAGAAACGGAAAGCTTAAGAAAAGTCTATGCAAACATTATATGAAAATATCATTTGGCAACATCATAAGTGGCATTAACTAAGAAGCCACATCTATTTTGATCTGGTGGCATTCTCTGTCAAAGGATTCCCACAAGACTATCATTTTCTTGCAATATATGCACACGCTCAGAAGGAAATTCTGTTAAGTTCACTTAATAATAATAATATTGCACTGATACCTGGCTGATACTTAGGTCTCTGATGGAAACTTGTATCAGCTCAGCAAGGCCAATCAATTATGCAAACATGCAATCTTTATTTATTATTGATTGTGTTGCATGTAATTTGAATAACAACAACTGTGCTTATATACTGCTCTTCTGGACATATTAGTGTCTCACCCAGAGCTATGAACAAGTTAATGTTGTTATCCCCACAATACAGCTGAGGAGCTGGGGCTGAGAGGAGTGGCTGACCCAAGGCCACCTAATGGGCTCATGGTTAGAGATGGGCATGAACAGCAATACGAACAAAAAAAAGCCACAAACAGCCCAATCTGCTGTTCGCGAACAAGCTGTTTGTGAGGCCCCATTCTAAACTAACAGGTGGTCATTGCAAGCCTTGTTTGTTGCTGTTAGTCAAGCCAGACAGTCTGGCACCTGCAATCAATTCCCTTGGCAACTTAGGCAGGGATTGTCTGAACTCTCTCTGAACTCCTGCTGTTGCCCTGGAAACCCCAATCTAAGCCCAATTTAGCTTGATAGGCAGGTCTTCCTTTTGTGTGGAGCTCCAAATTTGTTACAAGGAAGCAAAGAGCAGGGGGGAGGGGAGCTCCCAGCTGTGGCTTAGTGTGCAGACAGTGGAGAGGGAGAGAGTTGCTGTTGGCATTTTGATAGAGTGCATTGGAGCTTCAATTTTCTTTGTGTGTGGTGGGATAAGGATCTACCTCTTTAAGTTCCAGGGCTGCTGCCAGGCTCGGGCCAAGCTATTATTTCTTATTGGTACCTTTCCTGCTGCCTGCTCAGGTAAGCTTTCTGGGAGTTGTGCGGTAGGGATCTACCCCTTCAAGTTCCAGGGCTGCTGCCAGGCTCTGGGGCCAAGCTATTATTTATTATTGGTACTGTTCCTGGTGCCTGCTCAGGTCAGGTTTCTGGGAGTGGTGCAGTAGGGGTCTTGACTTGGATGATGGCTGGAGGAGAGCCTGCTGGCCCTCACGAACAGCCAACCATGAACATGTTTGTGAACAGGACCACGTTTGTGGTTGTTTGTGAGTCCCTGTTCGTGGATGGCAATGAACAATGAAAATCATGTTCAGTTTTTTTTTCTGTTTGTGCCCATCTCTACTCATGGCAGTAGTGGGATTCGAACCAGTAGAGTGCTGATTCACAGCCGAACCACTTACTCACTGTGCTAAAGCAGCTCTTAATAATAATAATAATAACTGCACTTATATATATTTATTTTTATTTATTTATGTCATTTATAATCCACCTTTCTCACTGAGACTCAAGGCCGATTACATAGTGTGAGATTAGTACAATCAGTAGCAAGGACATTTCCATACAGTATCAAGAACATTTCCATAAACAATGTCATAGGGTAAATAAATACAAGTTTACAAAGACATAGCATTAGTAAGGATCCAATATGGAGTTGAAGAATTGCTGAAACAGAACACAATCAGTTCTAGGATTGACATTAGACAACGTGAAACACAGGTAGTAGGAGTACACCACTCTTCTAGACAGATTAGTGCTTTACGCAGAGGGGTGAATACATTAGTGTTATTATTATTAGACATGGGCACGAACCACATTACGAACCAAAAAAACCCACTAACCGCCCAATCTTCTGTTCAGAGAGAGTTCAATTGGAGCGTGGATCCCTATTGCAATCTTGACCAAACTTGGGTAATGGCTGGAGGAGAGCTTGTTAAACACTCCCTGGGAATATGGGCTCTCTAATTCCAATGGGGGCTGTTCTGACACCCATGAATCATGAACCTCAAACCGGTTTGGCAACGGGAAAAGTTCGTTGCGGTTCGCTGGTTCAGGTTCATCATTGGCACTGAACCATGAACCGCTGGTTCATTAAATTTTTTCGGTTCATGCCCATGTCTAATTATTATCCCCACAATACAGCTGGGGACCTTGGCCTGAGAGGAGTGGCTTACCCAAGGCCACCTACTGGGCTCATGGTGGTAGTGGGATTCCAACCGGTACCAGGGATTCACAGCTGAACCACTTAACCACTGTGCTACAGCAGTCCTAGTAAGAGAGTTTAGGATTGTAGTCAAACATATTCAAGTCAGAGAGAAACTGGAATGTTTACAATGATCGTTTTGGATAAATTGAAACCACAGTGTTGACCCTGCATGAAGGGACTGGATCAGAAAGTGCAGGCTAGGGGAGCTGGGAGCACCAGCAAAGGGCGCATTGGAGCTGGGATTCAGTGATGGCTGGCCACCCTGCTTTCCTTTGGTTCTAAGACTAAGTAAAGGGAGGTCTGAGAATACGGGGCTGTGTTCTCCTGACATGCAGTTCTGCATTTGACAGGAAAACAAATCCAGGTTGAGTGTGTAAATAAATGATTTGTTCCCATTTGACTTTCACATAAAAGGTCTGACCTCTGTCTTCCCCGTGGACAAGTCTGTGGCACTCTTTTAATACATTGAACAAAAGCTGAGCATTCATCATCACATCGCTATGGTTGTCTCCGAGTCAAAGGCTCTTCACTCGCCTCTCCAGATGCTGATTCTTGATTAAACAGAACAGATTGCACTTCCCTGAGTCCTCTGGTATAATTCCGTTCTGTGAGCTGAATAAACCGCAGAGCTGTCTTTCTTGGATGTTTTGCTGCCCCTGCAACAGCAAGGAGAAACCACCCAGCTACTTCAGGAGGAACTGCTATGCAATCCTAAGCAGACTTATAATCTTCTCGACTCCATTGACTTCAATGAATTTAGGGTGACTCTGTTTAGGATGGCACTGCTAGGGAACTCACTGACTGTTGCCCCAGCCTAGTCAGGGAAATCCGCAACTAGAAAGAACAGCAGAGTTGTTTTCTGTTGCCCTAGAAGGTTGGACCAGAACCAACGAGTTGAAAGTGAATCAAAAGAGTTTTCAGCTAAGCATTAGGAAGAACTTCCTGACAGAGTGATCCCTCAGTGGAACAGGCTTCCTCGGGAGGTGGTGGGCTCTCCTTCTTTTGAGGTTTTTAAGCAGAGGCTAGATGGCCATCTGACAGCAATGTGAGCCTAGGCAGATCAGGAGAAGGAGAGCAGGAAGGGTTACTTCAGTGCTTAGTTCTCATGGCCCCTTCTTACATGCCCAGGGTAATGCCGATTGCCACTTTGGGGTCAGGAAGGAAGTATCCCCAGGCCAATTTGACTAGGGATCCTGGAGGTGTTTTGTCATCTTGGAGCAGGGGTCACTGGGTGGGTGGTGGTGGGGAGATAGTTGTGAATGTCCTGCATCTAGGGGGCTGGCCTAGATGACCCTGGAGGTCCTTCCAAATAAACACGGGCCCAATCCAAAAAAAAATTCCAATTCAGCCATTCGTGGATCAGGGCTGCTGCCGAACGCAGGCCACCAATTCTAAACAATCAACTCTAGTTTCCGGTCCGCAATCGGGAATCGGGGAGGCCAGCGCCCAGGGCAACCGTAGTCAGGCTCTTGTGCATGCACGCTCCTGAGTCACCCCCGCCCACACAGCAAGCCGGCTGTCCCGGTGCGCTGTGGAGCTGGTGGCAGCGCGAGTGGCTCGGAGGCTGCCCGCGCTGTTCACCTGCCCCGCAAGACAAGGGGCGGCCGGCTTGCCTGCACGCCCCTTGTCCTGGGGAAAGGCGAATGGTGCAGGCGGCCTCCCAGCCACCTGCACTGCCTTTTGACTTTTGCCTTTCCCCAGGACAAGGGGCGGCCGGCTTGCCCACGTGCCCCTTGTCCTGGGGAAAGGCAAATGGCGCAGGCGGCCTCCCAGCCTCCCGCGCTGCCTTTTGACTTTCCTTTGTGCCCACCCCCTTCCCCCTCCCTCCCCTGGGCTGCTGCTCCGTGTTTGGAAGGAAGCCTGCTAATCAAGGAAAGCTGGGCTTCCATTCGTGTTTCGAGGGCGACAGAAGGAGGGCAAACACAGCTCATTTCCCTGACTCCGTTGCCCTGGGAATAAATTACTAGCGCCAGAGTGTCTGCAATTCCGAACAGAAACTGACCCGTCCGATGTCCCGAACAAGCAAACTCCCGACCGCTGGATAGGTTGCCATTGACAGAACCGATTCGCTGAGTCACGATGGAGCAAACGCCAAAATCGGGGAGTTTTTGAAATCGTAATTCAGATCGTGCCCATCTCTACTTCCAACCCTATAATTCTGTAATTCTATGATTCTCCATGGCAATCCTCTTCTGGGTGATGTTACCATTGCTAAAACTTTACACCCAGCACTCATCATGGCAGGCACTGTTTCCATTGCTTCCACAATGCGGAATGCATGGTCAATGCTGCCAGTTTTAATATTGGAATATTAAATGGACAGACTTTAAACCTGGATTGCCAGCAGATGGCAAGCAACCAGTGGGAGATGGAGAATGGGGGGAAATGGTACTGCACTGGTGACACGACATCACTGGAATGTTGTCGAGGCAATGCTCTAGAACATCACCGTGTCACACCAGCAACATGACATCACTTCCAGGTATTCACTGGAAGTGATTTCGCACTGCTAGTGTGGTGCCTTTTTAATTTTAACCAACTTTATTGTAGCGTAAGCTTTCAAGAACCACAGCTCTCTTCGTCAGATGCATGGGGGTGCATGCATCTGACGAAGAGAGCTGTGGTTCTTGAAAGCTTACACTACAATAAAGTTGGTTAGTCTTAAAGCTGCTACTGGACACTACTGTTTTGCAACTACAGACTACCACAACTAACTCTTCTAGACAAGACAGAGCCATCTTTGGACTAGTTCTACACACATTTACACGAACGTGAGCCTTGGCTTTAATTACCCGGCCATTTTCTTTTTTTAAAATTTAGCTGTCATGCTAGCAATGGAAAATTTTAAATCTACATACCTTTAAATAAATTAGCAGAGGTGTGTGAGCAGACATTCCCCTTAGCGGCATCCATTGAACACAGCATGTATAGCAGGTATATATATATGTTATAAAAGGTCATGTACAAGAGAAATAAATCCCTCTTTTAAAAACCACCTGTAAATACTGTGCTCACGCAATGCAAAAATAAAATGGGATTTATTTCCCTGCATGATGTGACATAGCCCTGAGACAAATGCACGAGGCATTAAGAATGTTATGTGTATGAGATGCTGGCTAGTACCAGACTTTCTGTTTCCTTTATGAATATATCAATAATATCCCCTTCCAGCTTGGTGTTTAGCTCCCCCTAGAATCCCAAGCCCCCACCCCTCTTCTTGGTACGGTTGGCATCAACGCTCTGGGGAAGGAATCTATTTCACTCGTTCAGATGTCAAGGGAATTGAAAGCTCTGCAAATATTTCCTCGATCTAAATTATACACTGACCCCAGCAGGGCTGAACTCGCAATATAATCCAGGTTATGAATTGTAAATCAGTAGCTGTGCAAAAAAAAAAAAAATTCAATAAGTCCAAGCATCCGGGCCCGTTATTGAATGGACTTGCCAGTGCATTGGAGTTCAGCGAACACAGCTCTTAAAAGGCCACAGAAAACTC
This sequence comes from Eublepharis macularius, assembly GCF_028583425.1. NCBI lineage: Eukaryota > Metazoa > Chordata > Lepidosauria > Squamata > Eublepharidae > Eublepharis > Eublepharis macularius. The sequence goes on along the minus strand of NC_072793.1, from coordinate 22,136,892 downwards.
GTTTCCCCTCCCTTGTAAAAGTCAAAGGTTTCCCTTACTGGAGGTCACAGGCGATAGCGTTGGGTCTCCCACCAGAGGAACGTTCAGCAAGCACCTTGTCACTCTGGCCCTGGCTGAGGCAGACGCTGAACACAGTTAATGATGGGATGGATCCACCACGGCTGTCAGGACATGACATTTCATCCAACAGAAAGCGGGCTGCTTCGTGATGTTTCCTAGAGGAACAACACAGAGTAGAAACACCACACATAAACAGGGCCGAGCCAGCCCTTTGTGAAATATTTCATCGCTGCTTCCATCATGAAAACTGTTCAGGAGACAGGGATGAAAAAGGCAGCAGGCTATTTAGACTGGCCATTGCCATTTTCAAAGAGGATATCTGTGGCACTCTCTCGGCATGTCCCTCCTGCTCTTGGCCAAGACAGGGAGAGGGTCACGCTGCTCATTGCGCTGTGGCTACCTCCTCTGAAAAGGGGCAGCTGCCATTTTGAGTAAGACGATCCACAGCACAAAGCTCAGCGTGATCTTTCCTCCTCTCTTGTGCTTTGCCAAGAAGTGGGGGGGTGGGGGTGGATCATGGTTTTGCAATGACTTCTTCCCTCCCCTTACAGGGTTTTTTCACAGAGAAGCTCATGTGCCCCACATAACACCTTTTACAATGAAAAATGAAGCCTGCAAAAATTCAGCACAGCCCTAGGCATAAATGCATGAAGGAGAGGAGGTGTTTTCAGAGTGGAATGTAACAAATAGCATTTTCCTGTTTTTAAACAAGTTTTGCGGACCCAGTGTGCTTTCTAAAACCAAAAACCCTTGCCTGCAGAGGCTCATCCACATAGTTCTTGGAATCTCTTCCTCCAACATTACTTATGTAAGTAGACCACTCATGTGCACTCTTAAATACACGTGGGCTAGCTAGAAGAATCAGGCTGCCCAACAGCAAGCGCTTATTAAGGGCCAGAGTTGGAATCTCTTGCTCCATTCAAAGTATCAGGTAAGAGCCATTTAGGGCCAAAACTCTTGTGATGCAGTGACAGGGGAGGCTCAGACACTCCCTTGCCCCAACAGGGGGCACACAGGGAAGGGCCAGCAGGCGGCCAGCTCTCATAGGAGTTCCTGCTGGAACCACCGGCCATAAGACCAGCACGGGGGGGGGGGGGGACTAGGAAGTAGGCTAAAGGGCATTGCCTGCAGAATGAGAGGTGTCAGGAGTAGGATTGCCAGCCCCTTGCTGGGGGTGGGGGATCCCCCACTTCCACCCTCCACCTCTGCCCCTACTTCCCTGGCCAGTGGGGGCGGGGGATGTGCCTCTTGGAGCATGCTCCTGCATGCTGCAGAAGCCCAATTCGGGATGGATTTGGCTGGAATCGGGTCTGATTTGGCCTGAATTGGACCGGATTCAGCAGGATTCAGGCCACTGCAGGGTAGGAGTGTGCAACCCGAAAAGATTCGATTTTCCTGCTTCAAGTTTACCTGAAGCAGGAAAAAGTTCTGGAAATCCCCAAAATCCGAAGCGGCATGCTGCTTTGGATTCAGGTTTCCAGGCCGTTTCAGTATGCTCGGTAAAGATTTGGAGCATACTGAAGTTATGGGGGAGGAGGGAGGGGGGAGGCTGCCCCCACCCTTAAACATCCACCCCCACCCTTTAACCCAATCCCACCACCCCCACCCCTCTTACCTTGTGCAGCCAGGGCCTTCCCTGCCGCTGCCACCGCCGGCATGGCTAGCCGGCAGAGAAGGCCTTCCCTCCTGCCACTGCTGTGGCCACCATGGCCAGCCGGCAGAGAGGGCCAGCCTTCCCTTCTGCCGGTGCCAGGTAAGTGGGGGTGGGTGGGGAGGAAAGGGTGGGAGGGAATGGTTAGGTTTAAACGGCCCTGCCGCTTGCGAAAGGGCCCTTTAAACCTAACCCCCCGGGTCCCCTGAAGCTTTCCAAAGAATTCCGAATGCTTCAGGAAGCTTTGCTTTAGGATTTCCAAATCAGAGCCAGCATGCTGGCCCTGATTCAGAAATCCCAAAGCTTTCTGGTTTGGGTCCGATTCGGGTATTTTACCTGAATCGGATTCCTGAAGTGCACACCCCTACTGCAGAGCACTCCCAGGACGGCACATGATCTGCACAATGACATCACTTCCTGGAAGTGACAGCAGTGTGTAGTCCAGGAAGGAAGCAATAAGGTAGGTTCCGGGCCTTCGACCTCCCACCTGGGGGGTTGGGGGACCTGGCAACCCTAGTGGGGAAAGGAGGTGAGGGGTGAGTCTGGAAGTGCGGGCGGATGCTAAAAGTCTGACTGGCTTCAGTCAGTGGTAGATGAGGAAGAAGGTGAGCAGGATAAGTTCACCCATGAGAAGTCAATGATGCAAACTGCTCCTGGCAGCCAAGAACAGAGACTGTGGGGGAAATGGTGTAACCCTAGCTGAAAAAATAGAGCTTGGAACTGGGTGCAAGAGTAGCTGATGCCGTGGGAAAGGAAGGGAAAGATTTATTTATTTATTTTTACTTTTATATACTGACTTTCTCCCAATGGGGGACCCAAAGTGGCTTCTGTCGCTCTGATCTCCTCCACCACGACCCCTTCCAAGCCTGCCAAAAATGCCAACTCTGCAGGTAACCCAAGCTGCTGGGGGCACGAACACCGTGGTAGAGTGACCAGGGACACTGATGGAGGGCAGAGCAGAGGACCAGAAGCCACTGCTAACACTCCTAGCCCACGGCAAGAGGCCCAAGAATGGCTGGGGTTCAAGATTGATTGTGTATAGCCATAGGTCATCACATTACAAAAACCCCATTTGATGACAATAACAACAACATTCAATTTATATACCACTCTTCCGGACAACTTAATGCCCACTCAGAGTGGTTTACAAAGTATGTTATTATCCCCACAACACTCACACTGTGAGGTGGGTGGGACTGAGAGAGCTGTGAGAGAGCTGTGACTGGCCCAAGGTCACCCAGCTGGCTTCAAGTGGAGGAGTGGGGAATCAAACCTGGTTCTCCAGATTAGAGTCCTGCTGCTCTTAACCACGACACCAAAAATCAGGTAAAATACAATTATATATACAATACAGATTTACCAAAACGTGGGGGAAATTCCATTAAAACAGACATTGATTAAAACCAGAAATCAATAATTGCAAGTTCAGGTAACACCCTCTTTATCTTCATAGCAGCAAAGGCAAAAAGTGAAACTCTATATGGAATGTACGCGTCAACATCGGAAAGTAAAATGAGATTTTCTCCGCATCTGTGTATAAGCTGGTCTAAGTTTATACACAGAATGGCTGGCGTGGCAATTAAGGGAACAACAGTGGCAATTGATTGAGCCGCTAATGATGGCACAGCAAGATGCCCAGTGACAGTGGTGGGAGCAGCTGTGCCAGGCCTGGGGCTGGGCTGCATAACCTGCCTCCACTGGCAGCGGTGAGGGCATACCCCTACTTCCATGGATCCCAGAGAGAAGGTATTTCTGAATACCTTCAACTAGGCAGCGACCATGACAGAACGGGACTGGGTTCATGACACTGACCCCTTGCTTAATGGACCCTGTGCAGGAATTGGACTAACTGGGACAGATGCCACCGACTATCACAGAGGATGCTGATTGCAGAGCTTTCCAGTGGCAGATGGAGCACATCCATGGGTGCTTGGCCGAAAGGTGACAGTGAACATGCTCAAGCCACCAGTCTGGACCACCAAATGGGTGGCAGAGCTTGTGATGCTGGACCGGTATGCCACCCTCTTCCTGGCTTCCGGCCAGCATTAATTGCTATACCCTGAGACAAAGACGATGGAAGAGGTTGTCACACTGATGGAAGCCTGCACATTGACAGAGGAGATAATGGGATTAGGATGCACTTGGGCAGTAAGTGGGAGAGAAAGATAAACCAGGAACCAGCCCTTGATTCCTTGGGAACGATGAAGCTGTAACCCAAGCTAATAATATAATATATAATAACATTCAATTTATATACAGCCCTTCAGGACAACTTAATGCCCACTCAGAGCGGTTTACAAAGTATGTTATTATTATCCCCACAACAATCATCCTGTGAGGTGGGTGGGGCTGAGAGAGCTCTGAGAGAGCTGCGGCTGACCCAAGGTCACCCAGCTGGCTTCAAGCGGAGGAGTGGGGAATCAAACCCGGTTCTCCAGATTAGAGTCCCATGCTCTTAACCACTACTCCAAACTGTCTCTAAGTAAACAGAGCTTGGAACAAGACATGAGTGTGGCTGAGTCCATGGGAAGGATGGGAGACATGGATTCACAACCCTCCCCTACTTTCTGAGACCTCTGATGCTGCAGGTAACCCAGGTTGCAGGGGCCACACCCACCTACCCAACTTCAAAATAGGTTTTATAATTACAAGTGGTGGACATGCAAGACACAGACCAAGGTGGGGGGAATCTCATCCTTTCCTTTTCCACTTGTTTGCTTGGCCACCCACTTGCCTGCCCGCCTGCAGCACAGCTGCCTCCACCCATCCACAATGGCAGTGGCAGTGCCTATCTGGTGGTGGCTCCCTCTCCTTTTTACTTTTTTAAAATGGGGCCCAAGATTTCACAACATAGCCAGCACGAGACCATGTTTTTTTCTGCCCATACTTGGATTTCTTTTTTTGCAAACCTGGGGCTGACCTAGGTTTATACAAACACCACCCTACTCTGTACGTTACCCTAGGTACATCCACATGCTGATGTCCTGGTTCGGAATTAAAGATGTTATTAACTCAAATTGGATCAGAACAAGGTCTGTCTCTGCTGAGACAGAGGGTTTCTAGTGGGTAGCCATGTTGATCTGCAGTAGAAGAGCAAGATTCAAATCCAGAAGCGGCTTAAAAAATAGTGAGATTTTCCAGGGTATAAGCTTTCAAGAGTCAATTTCCCTTCATCAGATACAAGTATTTAACCTTTTTACTCATCTATGTGTTGTGACCAAATGTAATGCTGAGAATTCCATGAATGCAACTCTCAGTACTTTTTCTTTAATAGTAGGCATACAGGCACCCTTCATCTGACAAAGAGAGCTGTGTTTTTCGAAAGCTTATGCTGCAGTAAAGTTGGTTAGTCTTAAAGGTGCTACTGTTTAAGTGAGGTTTAACCATAACAGAGAGGAACCCAGTTGGCTGCTGATGCTATGAGATATATTGACTCAAGGGACAATACTACATTTGTTGTAGATGCAGAGGAATTAGCCATGCATCTGACAAAGAGAGCTATGATTCTCGAAAGCTTATGCCGCAGTAACGTTGGTTAGTCTTAAAGGTGCTACTGGACTCTTTTCTATTTTGCTACTACAGACTAACACGGCTAACTCCTCTGAATCTCTGTTCAGATACAGACCATGGTGCAATGGGAGGGTTTTTAAAAAACCTTCTCCCATGCCATTTTCCTAATCGGAAATGGCTCCAGGAGCTGCTCCTTGCCCTATTGGGGAAGCATCCATTTACTAATATGCACATCTATATGCTTGGCCCAGTGCGGCAAAGGCAACTCCATCCAGCTGTTTCAGGACCAAACAACAGCATAGGGAGGAAGGTGTAAACGTCCCCTCCCCTTCCTGATCCAAACCAGGCACTCACACACCTGCGATTTCAAGGGGGAGCAGGGAAGCTGCTGGGAGCTCCATTCCCAAAACTCCTTATCTGGATTTTCTCAAATAGGTTTGGGGGAGGGTGGTTAAATTGGGGGAATGACACAAAGATTGCACATCCTCTTTTTCCAGGCTGCTCCGCCAATCTAATTAGAGCTCTCTGCACCTATTTTAAATTTTAAACCATTTAGGGAGACCAGTTCAAGAGTCTTTGATATCATGCTTGGTTTTGGCCCTTGGGTAAGAAGGGGCTCTGTCCTTCCCGTGACATTGAAGGAATAACCACATCTCCGTCCTTTGTTCTTGCTACACCTTGCCTTTGAAATAGCAAATTAACTCTTGTGATTCGTGTATATAACCCAGCGCCAAACCTAATGAAGCTAGCCTAGTATTAGACTAGAAGTCTGTTCAGTTTTGGATGACTGAATTGCTGAGAGCTCTAGGGAGCCACTCCTCTAGGGATTCGTAGTGTGAGGGAGATTTTGATGCCCATAATCAGAGATGTCTGTGTTGAGGTCTGCCAGGAATGTGCAGAGGAAGAAATGATGGATATGTGTGTACTGGGGAGTGACCGGGGGGGGGGGGGAGCAGGAGGGAGGAAGGATTACATGTGTATAATCTATTCTTCACCTAAAACTTCAGTTCTCATGCATCCTTACTCTTTGGCTGTTTCCACACGCCCTTAAAGGGATTGCCCGCTCACTGAACATTGGCAGCTTTTCCTCATGAATCTAGACGTCTCTGTTTGCAAAACGGTTGTGGGTTGTCTGGCTTCCGGGTTTTTCGGTGCCTTTTTTGGGAATGTGCTTTCCGTGATCCCAGAAAAGGCGCCGAAAAAACAGAAGCCAAACAGCCTGCATCTGTTTTGCAAATAGAGATATCGCCAGGTTCCGGTAGTGTGCCATCCCTTTTAAGTATGTGTGGAAATGGTCTTTGTGTCACATGACTACCCTTCTTAATGTACATGTTATAGATATTTCTTACTGGGCTTTATATTGGAAGTGCAGTCCCTTGAGAGCAATGTAGGGCCCTAGAAAACAGGACCCATTTAGGGATTCTTTGTCTTCTAACTTCCTGCCCCCTTTCCTTTTTGCAGGGACAAAACAGCCATGGCTTCTACTGGCTGAATGATGGACTTCAGGATTACCAAATCATTTGGCAAGGAAGGTACCAAGTTGCGGTTAGAGAGCTGGCACCCCTGGTTGAACTCACTTTTTTCTGGGTCTATATGGTTTGGCTGTGTCACCAACCCTCAGGAGGCTGCCCGCTGGCAAGAATACTCAGTTCATAAGTGGATAGTCCCTCCAGGGAGAATGTTAAAGTCATATCAAAGTTTGGCAGTCCAGGAAGACACAACAACCTTGGTGACAGGGCTTGAGTGACGCATGACTGGTCCATGACCCATAGCATCTGTAGTTGGACAATGGAACCACACTTGACCTAGGTGAGAAGATGAGCCACCCATTTCTTGCTGGAAAGAAGCCAACGGCAGCTGACTATATAGCTGACGTTAACACAATCTATTAGTCTTCCCAGCATATGTATGCCTCGGGGCGATGGGCAGTCATGAATCATTTTTTTAAGCTACATTTTGAATGTATATGATCCTTTTGTGCCTGCGCAGTCTATGAGATTAATCAGTCAGCAGCATGTATCATGTTGCTGCATGCTCAAAACTACATGTATCCAGGGCTCATTTCGAGGGGGAACACACAGGAACGCAGTTCTGGCAGGTCATATGTCAGGTGGCCCCGCCCACCTGACTCTCGGCCATTTTGGGCCCAATTTTGTCCTGGATTGGGGCCAAAACGATCCAGATTGGGCCTCTGACAGGTGGTGGATCACTCTCCTGTTCAGCAGCGGCCCAATCCTGACCATTTTGGGCCCCCTTTCGGCCATTTTCTGCCCCTTTTTGCTATTTTGGGTCCAATTTCGGCTCTGAATGGCCAGGATTGGGTCCAAAGCAGCCAGGATAGGTGATGTCAGGGAGTGTGGCATACACAAATCAGTTATGCCAATAACACATTTCTGGCGATGTCAAGGGGCCTGGCATATGCTAATGAGTTATGCTAATGAGTTCCTGCAGCTCTTTTTCTATGAAATGACCCCTGCATGTGGCTGAACTACAATTGATTGAACAACAGTGCTCAGGCATGTAGCAATGTGAGAATACAAGCGTAGCTGCCAATGTAGCTGTGATCCATTTTAGAACACTCAATGAACACAAACATGCTCAGCTGTAGGAATCAGGCAGGCACGAACAGTAGAGATGCAAATTGTCGCTCCACTATTTATTTATTTTTAAAATCTCCCACCTGTCTCTCAAAGAAGCTTGCTGGATAATCGTGGTCAGTCACTCTTTCATATTCTAACCTCACAGGGCTGTTGTGAGGCTAAATGGGGTGGGGCAGCCATGTACATCACCTTGAGCTCTTTGGCAGAATTTTAGAATAAAAAAGTACCAGAGAGAAAAAAGTGCTAAAAACACCTGAGCAACAGGAGATCCCAGACAAAAAGGGTATGTTTGTAGCAGGGCTTTTTTTCTGGGGAAAGAGGTGGTGGAACTCTCAAGAGGGAAATGAGGGAGAAATATACGGGCCCCCTTACGAAACAGCCATTTTTTTCATGGGAACTGATCTCTGTCTGGAGATAAGGGGGCGGGGCCACCGGACACAAGAGGTGCCAGAACTCTGTTCCACCGTGTTCCTGCTGAAAAAAAGCCCTGTTGGTAAGAGACTTTACAGAACTGGAACAAACTTGTTCCCAAACATTTCTCATGTATAAATGTTGATATAGAGAATATTCATCAGATAACTATTGCCTGTTTGCATACTATTTTACTATTCTCGGAATATTTTATGCCTGCATTTATATTTGATTTCAGTATTTAAAATATTGATGGTTTATGTATTTGATAGTTATTGTGCAGACGTATTTGGTATTTTACAACACTGATACTGGATATATGATGGGGCATCATAGTAGCTTCTAAACCTTCTTTCTACTTTTGCATTTTCTACATCAACATTTCCCCAGAAACCCTTGTACGTCTGCCACAAAAACCCATTACACTGCAAAGGATTCTTAGAAATTTTTTAGGGTGCCAGCTCAGCTCACCTGGGGCAGTGGTTGGTCTTATGACCCACTGTGAACTGAGAGTATATCTGGTGTATCCTTAACATTCTCCTGGGGCAGCACATTGCAAAGAAAGATTAATGTGTGTATGACTCTGTGTGTGTGTAAGTTACGGGTACTAAGTCCACTAAGCCTCCTGATGGAATGCAGGGATTCTGGCACTTACATTTTTATCGGGCCCACCATCCTCCTCTGGGAAGTGACATCTTCACATGGTGTGATGATCCTCCTCTGGGAAGTGACACCATTGGGCGGGGCATGGGGGGTCACATGCATGCTTTGCAGCAGGCCAATTTTGGCCTCAAATGGGCCAAAGCAGGCCTGATTGGCTGCAAAACGCAGCAGCGCTCTCAGGGCAGTATGATGACATCACTCCTGGAAGTGATGTCATTGTGCCACCCTGGGAATGCGCCCAGGAGGCCCGTATCCATGCCTTCCTCCCCCACTGGCCAGAGGTGGGGGAGCGGAGGGTAAAAGCGGGGGATCCCCTGCTCCCACCAGGGGAATGGGATCCCTAATGTAAGTGTATGTGCGTGAATGTGTAAGGGATGGCAAACTGTTTTCAACTTTTTTTTAACTTCAGAAACACTTTTTAAGATTCCAAACAGCAAGAGATTCCCTAGAAGAGAGTTTGAACACCACTGACATATATACAATATTTGACAGTATTTCATGGCTGGCGTGCCACTGTACTTACCAGAAAATCCAATTTTATAATCTACATGCAAAGGTATTTAGTATTTGACAACATTTGATAGGTAACATGCAATGGTAAATAGTTTCAAACAACTGCGATAGTTTATGAGATTACATAATGGAAGCCTGCCAGAATCAAAACCATTAAGAAATGTCAACAAGTTTCAAGCATTTGGATTTTGAGTTAAAAATAGCACAATCAAATTGCCAATCTAGTTTTTGCATTAGAATTCTCATCTAGCAACTGAATGGCAAAATTGGAAAATTCACTAGAGTGCAAATATTTGTAAGCATTCATTTGAGCTCTAGCTGTTTACACACCCATCTCTGTGTATAACCGCTCTGTACGTTGATGATCATATATCCCAGGAAGAATGAAAGGAGAGTGAAAACCATCAGTTTTCTCCTTTTCCCTTTCCAAAACACCCATCCACTAAGCATATAAAGATCAGAGACTGAAAAATGTTTTAAGGGGTTAATATCACAACAGCGTTGTGCAGAGTGGGGTAATGAAACAAGTGCTGAATTTGGGCTTAACTTTGGTCTGATAATACACATTCAGACAACGGGGCACTACCTAAAGTATATTCATATTGTTATTAATTCTCAGGAGGTGGTATATGAAATGCAATACAAGAACCTTTATACAAAACACTCAAGGGAAATGCCTTTCTGAAGGATAAAGAACTACTTGTTTGATAGACAGAACAGTAGACAGCTGACAGCTGTCATTGTTCATACCTTTTCCGCACATACACAGAAAAATGCTTCAGTGTGCTGAAAAGCTTGGGTTCATTTTAAAATAATGCTCGTAAGTATAGTTAACTCAAACAGCACAGAGCCTATTTCATTAAAGTGCTTGGTTACTGGCTTGGAAAACAAAAGGAAAAGTAAATCAAGTAAAATAAACGGTATTTTTAAAAGGTATTTGGAAAAAAAAATCAAATACCTCACAAATGAAATCGGTGCTGTATCTATAACAGCTGTTCAGCTAACACTTGCGTGTTTTTTTAAACCAGAGGCAATCTTAACATCAATTTAACAAAAATTGATCTACGGCAACCACAAGCGCAGCTCCCTCGATCAGTAATATGAAAATATTGTCAACTCAACAGATATTGCAGGTAGGTAAAATTAAAGCAGGGGTTTAATTCTCATGTTTTAGAAAGGAATCTGTCATTTGTTGATTCTTTGACTGGTTCCTATTTGTTATTATTTCATCAAAAGGAAGTGAGAACAAGTGAAGCAGAGCACAAAAACTGAACGGGGGATATTACAATGAGGTTCTAATAAAAGTCTTAGTATTCTAATAATTGTTCTGGATTCTTCTTAATTACTATTTTCACAACCCAAGTCACAAACAGGTAATTGTTCTGGATTCCAAAAGAGTTCACTTAATATGACTACAATCAATTATTGTAAAACTTCACAGAATTTCAAAACTGTGAGGACTGGGTTGAGCATTGCCCAATGCTGCCTCTAAACTATAAAAGCAATATGAACATAAACATCATGACAGCTAGTGTGCAGGGCCGGATCTAGGGTTGCCGGTGCCCAATGCAACCCTTGTCTGGCCCTCTGCACGTGTGGGCAGCACGCGCGTGCTCCTGGCACTGCGTGATGACATCACTCCCATGATGTCATCACGCAGGGCGGGAGGCAAGCCGCTTGCAAGGCAGGCTGACCACCCCAGTGCCCAGTGTGCCATGGAGCTGGCGGTGGCAGTGGCGGCGCGGGCATGCACTGGGGTGGCTGGCTTGCCGTGCGGGTGGCTGAGTGCAGGGCTAGGAGGCCCTTTGCGCGGTTTGCCTGTCCTGCTGCCCCGTGCCACCCACGTGGCAAGCCGGCCGCCCTAGCGCACGGTGCACCGCAGAACTGGTGGTGGTGGTGGCGGTGGCGGGTGCATGCACTGGAGCAGCTGGCTTGCTGTGCGGGTGGCTGAACGCAGGACTAGGAGGTCCTGCATGTGCGGCAAGCCAGACGCCCCATCGGCGGGGCTGGCGAGGGCTTTCCAACCCTGCGCTCAGCCTCCCGCGCAGCAAGCCACGCCTGGCGCCCCCTCTTTGGTAGCGCCGGGGGCAAGCTACCCCCCTGCCCCCCTCGATCTGGCCCTGCTAGTGTGATGTAGTGATTCAGTTGTTGGACTACGTCTGAGAGATCCAGGTTCAAATCCCTACTCTGACATAGAAGGTTGCTAGGAGATTTTGGGCTGGTCAAACACTCTCAGTCTAACCTACAATACAGGGTTGTTGTGAGGATAAAATGGAGGAGAGGACAATAACATAAGTTGCTTTGGGCAGCAAGGTGAGGTATGAATGACTCGAATAAATAATCAAATTGAGCCAGGACTTATTAAAGATTGGCTCCAGAATCTGTTTTTAATTCTAAGATTCAACCTTGGAACATTGAAAAGAGTCCAGTAGCACCTTTAAGACTAACCAACTTTACTGAAGCATAAGCTTTTGAGAACCACAGCTCTCTTCGTCAGATGCGATCTGACGAAGAGAACTGTGATTCTCGAAAGCTTACGCTACAGTAAAGTTGGTTAGTCTTAAAGGTGCTACTGGACTCTTTTCGATTTTGCCACTACAGACTAACACGGCTAACTCCTCTGGATCTATAACCTTGGAACATGTAAGATAACACAAAATAAAGAGAATGCTTTTTAAAAAGCATATGAAGAGTGCTCTCGTCGTCACCACTAACAATCAACACATCTGGAATTGGAGTATGAATTTCCAGAGGGGATGGGAATGCGCGTCGTTTTCTGGCTGGATGTACTCCATCACTCATTTTAGAAACTAAACATTTCTAATTGGGTACAGTTGGATTTTTGTGCAGTGGAGGGGTAGGAGTGGTGTAACATCAGGAGGTGGTATAAGGCAGGAGTCTGGCCTGTGTCTGAAGAACGAGGCCACTTATATCTGTATTTTATGCTGCTGGTTTTATCTACTGACTGTTGGTTTAAACATCTACACGGGATGGTTTTACTGCTAGTGATAAGATTTACTGAACTGTTTTTTTAAAAATTTGTGTGATTCGTGACTTGTTTTAAATTTCTGCATTTTACTACTAATTTTGCTATCGTTTGCTACCTCAAGCAGAATCTCACGAGTACAAATAAACCGAATAAATAAATAAATAATGCAGAAAATCGGTACGATTCTAACGAATAGATTACCTCTAACCTAATGACAGTTTGGCTTTTCTGTGACAATATGTTCCTGATATTCATTATTTATTTGGGGTTGGATCCAGTAATTTGTCAGAGGAAGGCACTTACGGTTGCACCGTGAAAACCTCACTAACACAGTGAAATAAACTCTATTGGTATATGTACAGTGTATCAAGAAATAAATACAAAGAAACAGTCAATATTGCAAATTAATTCAAGTTTTGATGTACAGTAATTTCTGGCTGCGCAACAACACTCTAAGGCAGCTTATTATAATGCATCTGCAAGATCACATGTCCTTTGGAAGACAAGCTTAACAGCAGACCGTATAAATAAACGTCGACTTAAAGTGACCTATGCTTATAATGCTAAAGTGCCTTGAGTATATAAATTTATGTAAGACCAAAGTCTTAATGAGACAGAGTCCAATTCATTTCCAGGAGGAGATGTTCCAATGGTGGCGGTGTAGTAGAGGTGTAACTGCAACGGGGGGTACCGGTATTTCCTTTCCATTTCTGTATTCCTTCCTCTGGCAGTTATCATGAAAGCCACTACTCCATGAAAAAGAAGAACATGTCCATAATGATTCCTATGTCTACCACAGCAGTCTCCTCACCAGCAGTTCCATTTGAGCCCAGGACAATTAATTTGTGGGGCGTGGGACCCTCATGGACTAAGAGCCATACAGGTCAGGCCGCTGTGCTGAAGAAATAGTCCTTTTTCTTCTGTAACTGGATCTGCAGTGGTTAAAAGTGGGGAAGAAGGCAGGAGTTTTGTCACCTTCACCTTCCTTATTGCAACCTTCTGAACCAGGTGGCTGTTAGTCAGGGCTTTTTTTCAGCAGGAACATGGTGGAACGGGGTTCCGGAACCTCTTGAAAATGGTCACATGGCTGGTGGCCCCGCCCCCTGATCGCCAGGCAGAGGGGAGTTGAGATTGCCCTCTGTGCCACCGAGTGGCGCGGAGAGCAATCTCAACTCCCCTCTGTCTGGAGATCAGGGGGTGGGGCCACCAGCCATGTGACCATTTTCTCCGAGGGCAACCCACTGAGTTCCACCACCTCTTTCCCCAGAAAAAAAGCCCTGCTGTTAGTGGAGATGAATCTCTTGGATTTGGGAATTAACTTTCCCGGGGTCAGAAAGAACTACTGGATGGAGTGGAACCTTGGAGAGACATGTGATTCTTTTTTCCACAGAAAGCTGAATTGAGAGCTATATCTGCAAGCCAGTTTGTATTTGGTGAAAATTTAGGATAATTCTGGCGCTTTATTTTGACCCTTTCCTCGAGTGCATTCTGTGGCAGAGAACTTCTAAAGAAGGACACTGGCTTCCTTTTCATCCGCTTGTGAGTTTTCTCCATGTCCTTTCCACTGACTACCCTTCTGGCTTGAGATATACAAAGGGGTATCATTTATGACTGCAGGAACGAGAGCTCGGATGTGCTTATTTTATGAAGAAATTCTTCCATTCCTAAGTGCATACGTGACCAGAGAAATTGGTACAAAGCTCGAGCGGTTACATCAACACCCAGGAACAAGTGTTATTATGTGCCGTGACAATATTTGATGAATTCATATGCGCCTTGGGGAAGAGACTAAGTAGGTGAATAAAGTGAGAATATTCTCTGCGACAATCAATATGCCTTCAATTGAACCGTCTCTACTGATGTGACATTTTGATTTTTCTGCACCGGATGTAACTATTAACTAGATTTATGGCATCTTAAAAAAGGAAACAGAAAGGAAATTGGAAGAGGATAGGCTGGGCCATTCTCGAGCGCAGTGGGCAATGGCACAAAAGCAGAAAGCCCCGCAAAGCCGTCATTTAATGGGCAAATGATCGAGCAGCACCTCCATTAACAAGACAACAGGGTGCTGTTTGCATGAAGACTGTTGGAGAACAGCTGGCAGGGGAAGCAGCGCTTTCTTTAACAACAGAGTGCTGCATTTCTAATTCAGGACAAGGCTTGGTGGAGCCACAAGTCAAGGTCTGTGATGGGCAAACACTCAGCTTGATTCGGAAGCGGGCTCAGCAGCTAGCAGGGAAAAAAAATGGAATCTCATTTGGATCAAGTCCAGTCTTGTTCCCGGTGACACCATCAGGAGTATGGTAGAATCCTCTGCACAAACCCACTTCATAAATCCATAATGTCGCCACAGTGGTGCCACTGAGAAAAGGACAACATTTCAGGGCCCCTGGTCATCCTGGACAAATCATAGCATTGCCTCTATGATGCTTTGGTGTATGAAGGGAGGAGGCCCAGAGGGAATCTTTGTCTAGGGGCCTGTGCTGGCTCTTAAGTACCCCTGATTCTTGGTCTTGCTACCCCTTCCCTACCCACTGGTGTTAGTTTCACTAGTCTGGCTCACTCAGGGCACAGAGACAAGCCACAGGCTAAGAGCCAAGGGTTAGGAGCCCCTTTGGCATTGGCCCTTCAGCATGTACCGACAGCTGGTGGCTTCTGTTCATGCCCAGACTTAATTAGTGTGGGGGTGTGGCAATCAACCCCAGGGCTCTGCCTGTCTTCAGGGCTCTCAACTAGTCCAGGGGAATCTGCCTCCAAGTAGGCCGTAGAGCCTGGTCAGCCAATCAGAGCCCAGGAAGCACTCTGTATGGGAGGGGGAAGCCACCTCAGTTTATATACAGAGAAATGGTAAACTTTTCTCAGGGCCTTTGGGAGCTCCAGATAAGATAGGGTTACCAGGTCCCTGAATTGTCCCAGCAAGCCGCGGGGGAACTGGTGCTTACCTTACTGCTGTCCCTATGATGCCTTTCATGTGCATGCGCCCCCCCCCCATCCTGTGCCTGCATGATGACATATCTTTTGGGAAGTGACACCATCACACAGCTGCAGGAGCACACTTGTGCTTTGCCCCAGGCCGATTTTGGCCTCAAATGTGTCTATTTAGGGCCAAAATTGGCCTGCAGAGATGTGTGGGAGCACTCTCGGGGCAGTGCAACTTCCCAGGAGTGACATATTTGTGCTGCTGGGAGTGTGCCTATGAGGCCCATTCCTGTGCTTCCCTCCCCCCGTTGGCCAGGTGAGTGGTACCCGTGGGTGGAGGGCAAAAGTGGCGGATCCCCCACCCCCACCAGGGGAATGGGATCCCTAAGATAAGAGCATATGATGAGTTAGGCTTTTAGTTAGGATGTGGGGTTTGGGTAGGGTAGGAATGTTGTGTACTGAAGTAAACAAACCCTGTGAAGATATCTAACTGTTCTGGCATTGTGGCCAGGTTCTCCGAAAGTTTAAAAAAGTGACCTAGTACTGGGTAGAAGCCTGTCACCTGTCAGCTGTGGTAAAGAGGTTGCAAAAGAATCTTAAATGCTGAGGAGGTCTATCTGGAGGAAAAGGAAGTATTTTCTTCCATCAGCTTTTGTGTGTTTGTTAATTTAGGCTCAGGTTCAACCAGTTTACACCCAGTGATGAGTGTGGTTGCAATAGGGTTCCCAGGTGCCAGCTGGTGGTGGGAACTCTCCCAAGGATTTGCCCCCTCGCCCACCAATCGCTGAGGTAGCAAGCCCCCTGGAGGTTGCCCACCACCAGCAGGCACCCAGGGAACACGTACCGTGCACATGCCCTCTGGGGGCGTGGCAACATCACTTCTGGAAGTCACATCATTGCACCAGCCATGGGAGCGTTCCTGCACTTTGTTTGGGGCTGATTTGGTCCCCAAATGGACCAAATTGGCCCTGTGTGGAGCTTGGGAGCGCTTGCATGGCTGGTGCAGTGACATCACTTCCAGAAGTGGTGTCACCATGTCAGCCCCGGGGCACATGTGTGCCAAGGACACTACCCTCCCAGCAGAAGGGGAGAGGAACCTGGCAACCTTAGGTTGAGAGCCAGTTGTACACTTGTTTTAATATTTGTTGCACACAAACCTTAAACTGTTTCTTCAGCATATTTATTGTAAGTAACTCTTCGGTTGTTATTCTGTTCTAGCTATCTGTCAAGTCAAAAATAGTTATGGGCAGGGCTTTTTTTCAGCTGGAACACGGTGGAACAGAGTTCCGGAACCTCTTGAAAATGGTCACATGGCTGGTGGCCCCGCCCCCTGATCTCCTCACGGGAGTTTAGATTGCCCTCTGTGCCGCCGAGCAGCGTGGAGGGCAATCTAAACTCCCCTCTGTCTGGAGATCAGAGGGCAGGGCCATCAGCCATGTGACCATTTTCTCTGAGGGCAACCCACTGAGTTCCACCACCTCTTTTCCCAGAAAAAAAACCCCTGGTTATGGGAAAAGTGTTTCTCATCACCTCACTATCAAGTATCACATTATTAGGGTCTCAAAAAAAAGCCTTTTAGGGAACATAAAGCTACATCTAGGGGTGTGCAATTCGGGTATATGATACCCGAAAAAAACCCGAAACAACCTGTTTCGGGTTGTTTCGGGTTTTCCTGAAACATTTCAGAAAACCCGAAACGTTTCGGGTAATCCGAAACAGCGATTTCTGAAATGTTTCAGGTTGTTTCGGGTTGTTTCGGGTTTTTCAGTGGGAAAATGCCTCCGTCTTCCCGGACACCTGGGGGAGGCATTTTCCCACAGAATCAAGCCACAATTGGTGGGGAACTTCCTCTAACTTCTCTCTAACAACCCCCCAAGTTTCAGACCGATTGGACTTTGGGGGGCCATGTTATGGCCCCCCAAACCAGGTCCCCCTATCTTCGCCTAAGAAAGGGGAAAGTGAGTGTCTTTTTAGCTTGCTGCTGCTCTTCTTCTTCTTCATTATTTCCTATGGGGAAAAAATGAAGATGCAGGCTTGTCTTGCCAGGGGTGGCATTTTGCATGCAAAATGCCCCCCCAACCCTCTGGGGCCCTTCTCCCACCTTTCCTCCCACCCCCCACCAAGGCACAGCCTGCTCCCACTTGGGGGGGGGCATTTCATGGCCTCCCCAAGTAGGTGCTCTTTTCTCTACTACTTACAGCTGGTGGAGGCTTGTCTTGCCAGGGGTGGCATTTTGCATGCAAAATGCCCCCCAACCCTCAGGGGCCCTTCTCCCACCTCTACTCCCACCCCCCACTAAGGCTCAGCCAGCTCCCACTTGGGGGGGGGGATTTCATGGCCTCCCCAAGTAGGTGCTCTCAGCCCCCAAAGTCCACCCCCTACAGTCCCACACAAACCCAATTCCCCCCAGCTGCCACTCACAGACCCAAATCCCCACATTAGCCCCTCACAGACCCAAATCCACCCCCAGCAGCCCCACACCCATAACCCCAGGAACAGGCTGGCAAAGGCCTTTGTTCCCTATGCTGGGAACAGCTGTAGGTTACACAGTAGGAGGGCACAACAGGGCATGATTGTAGTGTACTACACAAAATAATACAACCCACGTCACCATTTTTGACAGCAATTGTGTTTGGGTGATTCTCTGATGTGAAGTGAGTTGTGTTATTTTTGTGTAGTACACTGCTTTCATGCCCTGTTGTGCCTTCCTACTGTGTAACCTAAAGCAGTTAAAGAAATAAAGTGCTTTTGACAGCAATTTTTTGGGGGGTGATTCTTTAATGTGAAGTGAGTTGTGTTATTTTTGTGTAAGATACTGCTGCCATGCCCTTTGGTGTGCCCCCCTGCTGTGTAACCTAAAGCTGTTCAAGAAATAAAGTGTTTTTGACAGGAATTGTGTTTTTGTGATTCTCTGATGTTAAGCAAGTTGTGTTAATTTTTCTGTGTGGGGGACTGCTGGTGTAATGTGTCATAATGCTTTGCCTACTTGTACTTTGAAAGGGAGAAAATAATTTTTTAAAAACTTTATTTTGCGTTGTTCGTGTTTTATTCTTTGTTGTGCAGTTGGTTCCCATCATAGGGAACAATGGGGCTGGCTGGCCAGCCATCTCTGTATGTGGTGGGGGAATTTGAGGGAGGGTGTCTGTGGTTCAGGTGCTCTTTCACAGAGACCAGCTGGCACTCAGAAGTGTGCCCACCATTGTGGCACCCCTGGGCAGTGCAGAATTGCCCAGGGAAAGAGAGTTTATAAGTTCCCAGCATAGGGAACAAAGGGAGAGGGCTGGCCTTTGCCAGCCTGTTCCTGGGGTTATGGGTGTGGGGCTGCTGGGGGTGGATTTGGGTCTGTGAGGGGCTAATGTGGGGATTTGGGTCTGTGTGTGGCAGCTGGGGGGGAATTGGGTTTGTGTGGGGCAATAGGGGGTGGACTTTGGGGGATGAGAGCACCTACTTGGGGAGGCCATGAAATGCCCCCCCAAGTGGGAGCAGGCTGAGCCTTTGTGGGGGGTGGGAAAAGTGTTTTTGCCATATATCAAAGGAATTACTGATCAGATGGGAAAGCTTATGAAAAAGCATAACCTTCAAGCAGTATTCAGACCCACCCAAAAAATACAACAGATGCTATGATCAGCAAAAGACAGTAGAGACCCCCTCACCTCTGCAGGAGTATACCATATACCCTGCAGCTGTGGACAAGTGTACATCGGGACCACAAAGCGTAGCATCCAGACAAGAATAAAAGAACATGAAAGACACTGCAGACTTGGACAACCTGAAAAATCAGCAGTGGCTGAACATAGCCTAACTCAAACAGGGCACAGTATCTTATTCCAGGACACCAAAATACTGGACCACACTTCCAACTACTTTGTCAGACTGCACAGGGAAGCCATTGAAATTCACAAGCATAAGCAAAACTTCAACAGGAAAGAAGAAACCTTAAGAATGAACAGAGCATGTTTTCCAGTTCTGAAAAACACCAGGCTAACAAAACACTCTATACCCCACAATAGCCCTGCAGAGAAGATTAGCACATCAAGCACCAATCCATATGCAAAAGAACCTCCTCAGGATACAGTGAAGCCTCCCGCCATTAGCATTCCACACCCTGGGAAACTCTTACAGGATGACTCAGCTCAACCCCACCCCTCCTGAGTAGATATAAATGATCTGCCAACATCTTTTCCACACTGTGACACTGAGAGATCTCTGTCTTTTGGTGCTACACCTCTGAAGATGCCAGCAACAGCTGCTGGCGAAACGTCAGGAACTACAGTGCCAAGACCACGGCAATACAGCCCAGAAAACCCACAACAACCATCGTTCTCCGGCCGTGAAAGCCTTCGACAATATATCCTCCTTAGCTCTCTCTCCTTCTACTCCCTTCTTCTGCCCATCACCCCACAAATAAAATATGCAAAGCCATGCAGTCACAATATACAACCAACGTGGCAACCACCAGGCATTAACTGTCACAGGGTGAAGAAGATAACCATTTGGATTTTTGACTCCGGTACCAAATTGTCCTAGCTGGCTCTGCCAGGAAGAATGGGTTCCTAACTGTTAGAACCATAGATGTTCAAACACATGTTTTGCTATAGGCTCACTACTATAGGGCATGAACAGACTTCCGTCCTATCCTTTTTTTTATTAAAAAAGAAAAGACTTAACTTCAGTACAGGAAGCAGTTTACGATGGTTGTTGTGGGTTTTCCGGGCTGTATTGCCGTGGTCTTGGCATTATAGTTCCTGACGTTTCGCCAGCAGCTGTGGCTGGCATCTTCAGAGGTGTAGCACCAAAAGACAGAGATCTCTCAGTGTCAGTTTTACATTTCCACAGAGGTCATTTCGTAGAAAAAGAGCTGGAGGGACTCATTAGCATAACCTATTAGCATAATTCATTAGCATATGCCACACCCCTTGCCATCACCGGAACTGTGTCATTAGAATAACTGATTTGCATATGCCACACCCCCTGACATCACCTATCCTGGCTGTTTTGGACCCAATCCTGGCCATTCAGGGCCGAAATTGAGCCCAAAATGGCAAAAAGGGGCAGAAAATGGCCGAAAAGGGGCCCAAAATGGTCAGGATCGGGCCACTGCTTAGTGGGAGAGTGATCTACCATGCCTCAGAGGCCCGATCCAGGCTGTTTTGGCCCCAATCCAGGCTGAAATGGGCCCAAAATGGCCGATTTTGTGACGTGACCTCTTTGGGGAACTGCGTTCCTACGTATTCCTCCTGCATTTCCATACTGACAGGGAAAATGGAGTAAAATCCACTGATCAGCTGGGTGAAACTTATAGAATGGGTATGCTACAGTTGGATCTAAGCAGACAGAATTATTTTACATTTTATTCTTCTAGATTTTTCAGACTCTTAAAAAAAAATGCCAAATTTTGAATGTGGAGATCATTCCAGACATATGGTATCCCGTCATGAAAGGATGAGGAAAAACCATATTTGATCCTAGAAAAAAAGAACAAATCTGGTGTGAATGGAGATGAACAAGAGAGCAAGTGTCCAGTTATGTAAATGCCCATAGAAAAGATGGGAAGATCTGCCAAAATGTAGAAAGGCCCATCAGCCTAGTTGTGGCATAAAACTTGGCACGAACTCTTGCCCGTCCTTTCCCAGCCGGTTGCTGCCTGCCTGCCCACTCCATAGATTCAAGTCAATGTTATGAGGAGTAGAGAGGCTGTATATGTAGTGCATAATGTGCTAGAATGGTGTTATGGGGCCCAAAAGGATGGCCACAACAATTTTAGAGGGCATCGCATGTGCTGGATAATATTACCTAGGAATTTACACAAGGATATGAATATATCAAATCAAAGAAGGCCTGAAAAGTTACTCCCCTGCCATTATATGTGTGTTCTTGCCATATTGCAACATGGGAATTTTAACATTTGAAAGGAAACTTGGAGATATTTCACAGTAATGCCACGGCAAAGCCAGTTCCCTTTTCTGGAAACGGATTTTACTGGGGTGCTTGCCAGCAACGCGTAAGAGAGCCAGCAAAACAAATAGTCACGAGCCCCTCTCTCCTCCTTTTACGGGCTGGTACAAAAATGAGCATCAGAGACGGTTACCACTTACCAAGTAACCCCCTCATGAGAGCAGGAGCAATTGCCAGGGAAGACAGCCGGAGATCTTTCTTCACTCCCTTTACTAGTTCGTCAAGGTCACATTAGGCATTGCTCAGCAAATGGCAAAGAAACCCTTTGGGCAGCTTGGCCATCCTGCTGATGGGCTGTTGGGCTGCAAGCCGGCTGGCAAGGAGGAGAGAATTGCCAAGGACACAACGCAGGGCAATGAGATCCAAGCCATTGGTTTTGAATGTCGTTGTTTTGTTTTGGGCAGAGAACTCAGTCCCTGATCGCTTTGGACTGCCCAGCAAGCATCTGTGGCTTGTTCCAAAGGCTCAAACACGACTGAGATCCTCAGCGAGCCTTAGGGTGTCCCCGTCTGCCAGAAATGAAGGAGAGAAGGTTGCCTGATAGAAAGTGAACCCAGGATCTGCTTGCACACAGCTGCTTTTTCAAACGCTGTTCCAGACACTCTGATGCCCCCAAGCCTCAAAGCCAAAGAACAGAGCAGAAACAGCAGGCTCAGGGTAGGTGACGTAGGCCAAAAGAGTGACACCAATGAATCACACACAGATACCCAGCATGTTATGGTGCTTTTTCCTTGAGCATTCCCTCCCCCGATCCACTTCTGGTTTTTAGCCATAGGGCAGTGGGCAGGGGGGACAGCTGTATCCTGGAACCAGCTTATATATGTATTAGAATTGCATGTCATATTTGCATGTAAAAGAGCCAGAGGTAATTATATGCCACATGAAAGAACATAAAACTATTTCTTGCTTGGCTAGATGACATGCCTGGGAGTGCAGCCTTAGAGGAAGGGATGCTTTCTCAGAGCCAAACGACAAGTGATGCCTGACACAGGTCGGACACTTGTCAGCTTCCCTGAAGTTTTGGCGGGAAATGTTGGACAAGTGACAGTTGAAAAGTCCATTGGACAGCAGTCAGAGAGCCAAGCTGCGAGACCAGGACGCCTACATTTCCCATCAAGACTTGAGGGAAGCTGACAAGTGTCCAACCTGTGTCAGGCGTCACTTGTAGCTTGACTCTGCAAGTGGCCTTTTCTGGGAACAGTGGAGCACAATGCCTGAACAAAGCAAAGGTTCTAGATTCACAGTAACCAAGCCATTGGCATCCCCCCACCCCCAGCAGAAGACCTCTATGATGTTTCATGAGGGAGTTTCCTCAAAGTGGAAGAACAAAATGGTGCCAAGAGAATGGAGTTTGCTGATTCATGCTTCCTAGGCTAGAACCCATTCAGGGACAGAAATGTTTTGGAACTCCACCCCATGTAATAGCTTCTGTACCTCGTCAATGACCAGATTCTACCATAATCTGCAGTGCTTTGTTACGGTGCCTTCTATTTTGGTGGGCTATGATCCTATATACACGAAAATCTTTACCACAGTCAATGTATGTGGACATGTCAATGGCTTTTTTTTTGTGTTGGATTTTTGTAAGAAGTGGGCCTGTTTTCCATTTCTCAACCACATAAATTTCTTTCAGTTCCATTTTATTTAATCACTGCTCCTGGTCCAGCATCCTGCAGACTTTCTAACACCAAATTTCTTTTGCTTGCATGCAGTATTTGAAATTTTGTTATATTTAAAAAATGATTGTTTTCAGTTCCTTTTTATAAAAGATCATTGCAGGTGCATTTGTACTTATATACAAATGTATACTTGTACAAATTTATACTTATGTATAAATTTATATTAATTTATACTTATGGAACCCTTGAATCTGGCTTAAGAAGATGCCGAATATATGTTCCAAATATTCTTTTGTTATCCTGCCTCAGTGCACAGAGCTTGTACTGGACTCCCTCCAGATTACTTCAAGCCTGTGAATTAATTAACAGCGGCAAAAGATGACTTTGTTAACCTCAATTAACTCAGTTTTTAATGAAGTCTCCAGGTCATTTCCTACATTATTTTTAAAAGATACTGACGAGCTCTTAGAAGACAAAGCTCTGTCTATAAATGCATGCAGAGTTATGTTAGAGTTTTGGGGAGAAGCCATGCAAAACCCAAGACAATGCTGGGATGTTCTTTCTTTCGTTCTTTCGTTCTTTCGTTCTCTCTCTCTCTCCCCCCCCCCATTTATAGTCAGCCTTTCTCACTGAGACTCAAGGCGGATTACACAGTATGAGATTAGTGCAATCAGTATCAAGTACATTTCAGTACAGTATCAAGGACATTTCCACAAACAATGCCATAGGGTAAACAGACACAAGTTTAAAAGACATCGCGTTGGCAAGAATCCAATACAGAGTAGAAAAAATACTGAAACAGAACATAATCAATTCTAGAACTGACATTAGACAACATGGAGTACATATTTAAAGCAACAGATAATATGTAAGGCAATATAGTCTACGGTCCCTAACTCATAGCAAAGCATCTGAGACCCCATCCCTACAATAAAGCCCTCCCATTTGAGTAAAAAGCCCTTTCGAATAGTTTGGTTTTGCATCGTTTGCAGAAAGCATTGTTTTGCATCGTTTGCAGAGAGTGGGGGCTCTCCTGACCTCCTCAGGCAGGTCATTCCACAGAATAGGGGCCACCACAGAGAAAGCTCGTGTACAGGGCCTTTTCAGTCCTGGCCCCAGCCTGGTGGAATGCTCTCTCAATGGAGACCTGGGCCCAGCGGGACATATTATCGTTCCTCTGGGCCTGTAAGACAGAGCTGTTCCGCCAGGCGTCCGGTGGTTGAAGGGGGCGGTGCCATGTCAGCCTCCCACCTTTGGGGTGGGGGGGGTTCTCCCCACCATTGCACCTTAATGTATCTGGTTAATTTATTTCATTATTGTTTATTGTATGTTGATTTTAGAATTGTTGTTTTCTTGTTTTAATTGATTTTAACATGTTCACCGCCCAGAGCCCCTGAGGATGGGCGGTTTATAAATTGAAATATAATAATAATAATAATAATAATAATAATAATAATAATAGCAGCTTGATCAAGAGCTCTTGGTGTGCATATACAGGGGCGGAGCAGTGCATTTGGAGTTGTGCATGAGCCATCTTTTCACTGTCAGCCTAGCAGGGCATCCCTTAGCTAGTTCCTTCTAACACTAGCAGGGCAACTTTAGTTTTTTGAGTCTTCTCTTGGAATGGAGCACGTCTATCGCTCTTCTCTATTACATTATGTTTTCATGCATTTAATGATCTGTCTCTGGCTGCCAATAACCTATCCATAGCTTGTAAAAGTAAAATTGGTTTGTTCCTCCATACGAACTCAATCAATTACACTTAGAATACTTTTTTTTAAAAGTCAGCTAGTCAAGGAATATTCTCAAAACTATTTTAGTGTGAGTTGGCCATAGGAAAAGCTTTGCTCCTGTTGCGTCTTGAACTGCTTCAGTCTATGGTCAAGAAGCATGTCCCCTATACGGTGGCAGATATATAAGACTGGCTAAAGTAACTAGAATTAATACAGCCAGAAGAGGTTCCCTTGGGACAAACTAAACAACACTGAAGGTAAAAACCTCCCAAGGTTATGATAAACTACTCATTTATCCAGAAATCTCAACCAACATTATTTAAAGTGTTCAAGTGCATACAATGCAATAAATAGGAATAAATAAGTCAATCGATAGTCAATGCAATAAATAGTCAATTATATAATAAATAGTTCAATCATAAAGACTTCCCTTCCTCAGCAATATCAAAAATTCATTCACATCCATCAGGTACAGTCCTGAAATGGTCTAATAAACTTTTATTTTTCTTCTGTAGGTCCAGAAAAGTTGGTCTGCAGTTAGGTCCCGGTGTGCACCAAGGTAAGTAAACGTCTCTTAATGGACCTTATTTAGGTGTCAATAATTAATCTCTTTCTTTCCAGCTTGCCCCCAGGACACCGACAATGCTGACTCCGCCTCCAACAGACTGCCAGCTCCTGTCTGTTTCGCCGTGCTATCCGCAGTGCTTTCTCAAGGGGTAACCTTAATAGCTCAAATATGCACAACCGCACAGGTTTTCAAAGGACCGGATGCCTCATGCGATCCTTAAATGACGGAAGCAGCAGTAGCCTGTTTATCGTATTGTATGCACTTGAACACTTCATCACTTTAAGCAGGGGGGCACGTTTTTGGGAAAGGAGGTGGTGGAACTCAGTGATGGAACTCAGGACCTCACAATGACGTCACTTTGGGTCAGCCGGAACAAGGGAGGAGTTTTTAAAAGTTTAAATCGCCCTTGGTGAAAATGGTCACATGACTGGTGGCCCCGCCCCCTGATCTCCAGACAGAGGGGAGTTTAGATTGCCCTCCGCACTGCTGAGTGGCACAGAAGGCAATCTAAACTCCCCTCTGTCTGGAGATCAGGGGGCGGGGCCACTGGCCATCTGATCATTTTCAAGAGGTGCCGGAACTCCGTTCCACCGTGTTCCTGCTGAAAAAAAGCCCTGACTTTAAGTAATATTGATTGAGATTTCATGATTGTGAGTAGTTTATCATAACCGTGGGAGGTTTTTACCTAAAGCAACTAGAAACCAACATGGGCAAGGTGTTCTCTATAACCAGTAGTTCTGAAGCAGCCACAGGCGCAGCATCTTAGAGTTTGTGTGATGTTGGACTAAGATCTGGGAAATCACAGTTTAAACTGTCAACTCTGCTATGAAGCACACTGAGTGATCTTGGCCCAGTCATTTTTTCCCACTTAACCTAAGTAACAAAGGAGCATAAAATGGAGCAGGGGAGAACTGTGTACAGCAATCTCGAAGGAAGGGTGGGATAAAACTGTCATTGATATCTTGCATTTTATAACATAACCAGTCACAGATAACAACCAACCAGTGGAATATCTGTCAAACAATGCTATATGTGGAATGAATAAATGGGGCTTCTCAATAAAACCACATCTGAATTAACAAATGCAAAACTTGGCAATCAGTGTCTGAGTGCCATTTCGGAGGCACGCAAAAAGCGTGCCAATCTTGAATGGAGATCCACAAATTCCACTGGATATTTAAACTGTTCCAAGTATTTGTCTCTTTGCTCTGCTTTAGGGTAATGAAGTTGGCTAATGCCGTCTTCTGCAGAACTCTTCCATTTGCTTCATGCAGGAGAACAGCCTAATGTGAATAGTAATGCATCATAGTGGTTAATGGGGCCAAGTGGAAAGTTAAAATGGGCATGAACCCTACATCACAGGACTGCCAGCTTGGGGTCCACCTTTGTAACCCTGCTTGGTTGATCATGGTGGATGAGCAGGTGAGACTGGTGGCACCAGTGGCTTCTCTACCCTCCCCATGGCTGCTGCCTTCTTCTTGCAGAGACAGCGGTCCTGGCATAACCAGAGCCGTTATCTCCAGCCCTTCTTATTCCAGGAGTCTCCATCTTCCTGAATATGGTGACTGGCAACTGCTGTGACCATATCTGGATCACCCTCCTTGAGGCCACCATCTGCTCCTCACAAAAAAGGGCAATTCAGGGGCAACTACAGAGGCCTCCTCACCAGCCACTACATCTTCCTTGTAAAGAGGGCAAACAGGATTGGATTGGATTGTGGTGGTGGCAGCCCCATCAGGAAATAGGGTTGCTGTGGCTTGGGAAATTTGGGGAGAAGGCAGCAGTTGGGGAGGTGTGGACAGTTTGGGGCTGTGATACAAGAGTCTACTTTCTGAAGTTGTCATTTCCTCCAGGGGAACTGATTCCTGTAGCCTGGAGACCAGCTGTTATGAACTTGAGGCTGTCATGTATGCCTGCCTGCATACCTGCCATTAATGTGTTCTGCATTTTGTGCTGATCACAGATGTTTGCTGAGTTTGTATTCTGTACACTGTGTTGATCAACTGAGAGTGTGTAAAATGCTAACATGTAATGTACTGAGCCAGTGGGGGTTGTCTGTTATCTGCTGAAGGTTTTTCCTCTCACTTCTACAGCAAGAGTCCTTGGATGCAAGCTGCGGGCAGCAAGCAACATATCTTGTCTCAGAGACTGAGATGATTTCATTCTGTACTATGTCTAGCCTAAACTAATCAGTTCCCATGTAACTCTTTGGGGGTTTCACGCCAGAATGTTAATGGACCCAAAGGGTGGGAAATTTCCCTATAATTAACACTACCCCTTTTTGAATAGTCACTTCTGCCAATGCATTCGTATAGATCACTTGGACTGTATAGATTTCTAATAAAAGTTACTTCAACCAACGCAGCTGAGTGCTTGCTGTGAGGGACTTGGGGATCTACCTGCCAAGGACTGACAGAGGCGCCACCTGGAAATTGGCAACTGAATCAGGTATCTCCTGATAAATTAAAAGACCAATCCATGCCAGGGTGGTTTAGAGCAGGGGTTGCAAAGCTCCAGGCTGAAATCTCAGCTCAAACGGAAGCTCATTAGATGGTCTCAGTTTTTCACTTCAAATCCTCTCCATCTGCAGTGTGTACATGTTTTGGAGGGGTGGGGGAGTTATAACATTAGCTGACCTTACAGGACTGTTTTAAGAATGGCTGAGATAAAGTTAATGAAGTCCTTGAAGCATTTGGGGATATTGCTGCATTAAAACGCCATCATCATCTCCGAGCTATACCCACAACCAGGGCTTTTTTTCAGCGGGAATGCAGCGGAATGGAGTTCCGGCACCTCTTAAAAGTGGTCACATGGCTGGTGGCCCCACCCCCTGATCTCCTCTCTGTCTGGAGATCAGGGGGCAGGGTCACCAGCCATGTGACCATTTTCACCAAGGGCGATTTAAACTTTAAAAAACTCCCCTCTTGTTCCAGCTGACCCAAAGTGACGCTGTTGCGCGGTCTTGAGTTCCACCACCTCCTTTCCCAGAAAGAAAGCCCTGCCCACAACGTATCCGTATTCTTGACGCCTTCCAGCCACAATCACAGCAGGTTATCACATGGCTCCTTCCCCCTGCTTTGAAGCCCTTGATTCCTCAGCTCCAACAGAAACTGCCTCCGCCGCATCCCCTTTAACTTGTTGCACTTGCTAATTTGCGAGATATTTCCCTGCCATTCCCGTCACATCACCCAGACTCTAAAACTAATGACTCATCCCCTGCACGGCCATTTGTTTGTGCTGGTTTCAGACAGACTAATGTTTTTAATGGCACATAATCATTTTTCAGAAGTCATTTGATGCCACTAATCATCTCAGTAATATGCCACACTGGAATGTGTAATGACATCCTGAGCAGGAAAAATGGTATTCTGATCTCCAGCTCTATCCTACCCTAATCTATATTTCACCACATCACTCCTCCTAATGATACTTACAACCGTTAATAAACGGCTACTTAGGCGCTCTTTTCTTCCTCTTTTGAGGCCGATGAAACAGTATTGGTTTAAAATAAATACAAAGGAAGTGGAAGCTTATGGATGAGGCTAAGGTTGCAAGCAGGGGGTTTCCTCTCCCCTCCTTTTCTGCAAACTAAGAGCCAAGCTACAAGTGATGCCTGACACAGGTTGGACACTTGTCAGCTTCCCTCAAGTTTTGATGGGAAATGTAGGCATCCTGGTTTTACAGCTTGGCTCTCCATTATAGCCGCAAGACCAGGATGCCTACATTTCCCATCACAACTTGAGGTAAGCTGACAAGTGTCCAACCTGTGCCAGGCATCACTTGTAGCTTGGCTCTAAGTTACCCTCCAAAGGTTTCCCGTTTAATCTCCCTCTTGCTTTTGTCTAGCTAATGGTATCACGAATTATCATGCAGCGGCAAAGGAGCGACCCAGGATCCAATTGGTCCTTGGGCTTGCAAAGTTGGAAGATTAATAGAACCGTACTTCCCTTGCTTGTAACTTATTAGTCCTCGTGCTAAATTAACAAGTGTAAAAAAAAAGAGAGCTCACATTAAAATAAAACATTTTAAATGATTTTTTTTAATTGCAGTAAGAGGCTCTCTCTTGGCCTTATGCCTAACTTGTTAGGCATGAATTAGCACGTTGTTATTCATGCTCCGGCTCGTCTGATCACTTAATTAAAGGGACGCTGTCAGGTTAAAAAAAATTACACAGTTAAAAAAAATATAAAACAAAACAAATATTCTTTGCTGGGTAGCTTATAGCACCTGACATTATGAAACATGAATGAATTTCAGACATCAAATGCCATCCTGTTATTTATTTAGACAGTTTATCTGTGTTGGGTTGAAAAGAAAAGGGATGAAACACATTTATGGAGGAAGATGGCAAAATGTGCGGTAACCCACGAAGGACTGCTGGGTTTGTTGTGCAGCAGCTGATGTTCAAAGGCTGTTGCTTGTGAAACCTCACACTACAGTACAGCTTTCGTCTCCAAAGATTCTGTTCTGTCTTGTTTTCTGGTCATAGCAACACAGCGATGCTTCTAGAATTCATGGAGCAGTTATAGGGGCCAACCTTATTCAATACTAACATGCTCCCATATACCTTGAACAGAAAGGTGATCTGAAGATATCATTAGGCAGGGCTTTTTTCCAGCAGGAACGCGGTGGAACGGAGTTCCGGAACCTCTTGAAAATGGTCACATGGCTGGTGGCCCCACCCCCTGATCTCCAGACAGAGGGGAATTTAGACATCAATCTAAACTCCCCTCTGTCTGGAGATCAGGGGGCGGGGCCACCAGCCATGTGACCATTTTCTCTGAGGGCAACCCACTGAGCTCCAGAAAAAAAGCCCTGTCAATAGGTAATCCCATGCAGCGAGGAGTTTGACTTGCTGATTTTTTGCACTAAGATACTAAGACACAGGAGCAAAACAGACTTCTTTCCCTCGGTCAGTTGACAAACTGCAGGAAAAATTCATCTGTGGATATTTCTTGAAAAAAGTAGGAAATGCATATATGGTGTGTGGGCTGCCCTTAAACCTTCAGCTTCAGGCAGCCAAAAATTCCAGATGAGATTCAGTGTTAACGAAATGTGATGGAGGAAGGGAAGGGTACCAGAGGTAAGCATTTCACCCTATAATAAAATGAGTGAACATCAGATTTTAAAACGTGTCAGTGTTGGGGGAGATCCTGAAATTTGTCTTTGTCATCATGGTGTAAGTGCGGGAAGAGAGACTCTCATGTAGTGATGCTGTAAGACCTGCAAATAACATACTACAAAAATCAAATTTACCCTGCTTGTAAAGTCCGTTTTCCTGCAGAGTCCATCACCCACATTCTCAAATTGCTGATATGTTTCCAATTTAAAGTGATCTGTATTTCAAGTTTATGTGCTGCTTTTGTGTCACTGCAGTTGGTGGCATTTATCATCATACCAGGCAGTTGGCTGGTAGCTGATGCTGGAGCGCACTTGGAACTTACTGGATTGCTGGCAGTGTCAAATATGCCCCAAGGTCAGGGATGGGGCATCCATCATTTTAAAATGAGAGGTATTTCAAGTATATCTGCTGCCTTTGCATCTGCACATTCAGGGGCATTCATCATCATGCGAGGTAGCCACTAGTAGCTGCTCTCGGCACATGCTTAGAATCGCAAGCCAAGCATCGCACAGTGAAAAGCAATGCCTTCCTCTATACGTGAACCATGGCAGAAGGGCAAGAATGCACATGCACACTCTGAGACCCAACTGACATTAAAAGCATTTTTTGGAGTGTTCAAGGATACCATTTGCAATTTGTGATCAAATTATGATAGGAGCAGCAGACTCATGCTGTCCATCGTCCGGTCCAGTCTGGGAAATGAAGTTTTTTCTTTGGGATGTCTCAAGTCCATAGAATGTCAAAACACCCTCAAGAAAACATACATTTCCCAAGCTCCCTGGCGCTTTGAACATTGCCATCACAGCATTCATAGTGTAAGGGTGGGGGAAGAAAGAGGTTGGGGTAAAGGAGGATCTCCTTAACTTAATCATTATGCCACCAGAACAGCACTGGGGGGTGGAAGCAGGAGCAGAGGCAAAGGCAGGGCTTTTTTTCAGCAGGAACGTGGTGGAACAGAGTTCCGGCACCTCTTAAAAATGGTCACATGGCCGGTGGCCCTGCCCCCTGATCTCCAAACAGAGGGGAGTTTAGATGTCAATCTAAACTCCCCTCTGTCTGGAAATCAGGGGGCGGGGCCACCGGCCATGTGACCATTTTCACCCAGGGCAATTTAAACTCTAAAAAACTCCCCCCTTGTTCCATCTGACCCAAAGGGACGTCATTGTGTGTTCTTGAGTTCCACCACCTCTTTTCCCAGAAAAAAAGCCCTGGGCAAATGTAACTAACATGTCTTACCCTTACAGTCTCTCTCAGGGCGGCCCGAAGCAGATGATGGGAGGTACAATTTTACCCACTTTTTTGCTGGTACTCCTTACTAGCCCACTTTCATTGCTGGATAAGAGCTCCCTTGCTGCAGCAACAGCCAGGATTCACAAGGGAAAGGAGGGTTAGAACCCAAGCAAGAGAAGAAATCTTGGGACTGCTGTGCTCACTTCATATTGAAGGGTTGCTATTATTAGTTGCCAAGGTTCATATCCCAAATTTCAATAACATCATGAATCAAGGAGCCTGGGAAATGTATTTTTTTTCTTGACATCCCATGGACATTTTAAGTGCCCCAAAGGAAAAAGTTTATTTGCCTGACTGGTCTGGATTTGGATGAGCAACTTTGCCCTGAACTTTTAATTTAGGCCTGGTCCATTTGATTATATAACATCATCAATCCAGACAGATTAGGATAGGAAACTAATGTAATGTATGGTGCCATAGCTCAGTGACAGAGCATCCGCTTTGGGTGCAGAAGGTCTCAAGTTCAATCCCCCGCATCTCCAGTTAGACGGATCAAGTAGTAAGTGACGTTGAAGAGTCATGGCCAGTCCAAAAAGAACAATACTGACCTTGATAAACAGTCTGATTCAGTTTAAGGGAGATCATGTGTTCAACATAACTAGGGCCATCCTGTATGTTTTGAGCAAGTCTGTTAATGATAGGACATTTTGGAATTCTTTCATTCATAGGGTCAGGGCTCATTTTGAGGGGGAATGCACAGGAACGCAGTTCAGGCAGTTCCCCAAAGAGGTCACATGTCAGGTGGCCCCACCCACCTGACTCTCGGCCATTTGGGCCTGTTTCAGCCTGGATTGGGGCCAAAACAGCCCAGATCAGGCCTCTGATGGGTGGTGGATCACTCTCCCACTCAGCAGAAGCCCGATCCTGACCATTTTGGGCCTCTTTTTGGCCATTTTCAGCCCCTTTTTGTTATTTTGGGCCCCATTTCAGCTCCGAATATCCAGGATTGGGTCCAAAACAGCCAGGATAGGCGATGTCAGATGGTTTGACATATGCAAATCAGTGATGCCAATGACACACTTCCAGTGATGGCAAGGGGTATGGCATATGCTAAAGAGCTATGCTAATGAGTTCCTTCAGCTCTTTTTCTACAAAATGACCCCTGCAGAGGGTTGCCATAGGTTGGAGGCAATTCGATGGCACATAACACACAAATACACCAGTGTAGTGTAATGCTTTGAGTGCTGGACTAGGATCAGGGAGGCTGGAGTCCACATCTTCACTCTGCCGTGAAACTTTCTGGGTAACCTTGAAACAGTCTTTCCCTCCCCCCCTTGCTCAGGCTAACCTACCACATTGGATTGGTATGGCAATAAAAAGAGGAAGGGAGGATGTAATGGTAATAGTAGAAGATCCAATAGACAACATGCCAAAAATAATAGATAAAATAAAGGAATTTGGAGACTTGGCTGGATTTTATGTGAATAAAAAGAAGTCGAAGATATTGTGTAAGAATATGACAAAGCAAAAACAGCAAGAACTAATGGAGATAACGGATTGTGAGGTAACCAATAAAGTGAAGTATCTAGGTATTGAGCTGACTGCGAAAAATATAGACTTATTTAAAAATAATTATGAGAAACTGTGGTTACAAATAGAAAGAGATTTGATAAAATGGAATAAATTAAACTTGTCATGGTTGGGAAGAATAGCAGCAATCAAGATGAATGTGTTACCACGTGTGATGTTTTTGTTGCAAACAATCCCAATTATCTGAGACTTGAAACAATTTGATAAATGGCAAAGGAAAATTTCAGACTTTGTGTGGGCAGGCAAGAAACCCTGTGTGAAAATGAAAGTATTACAAGATTCAAAAGAAAGAGGTGGACTGCAACTGCCAAATATAAGATTATACTTTGAGGCAATATGTTTGGTATGGTTAAAAGATTGGATAATGCTAAAAGACCCTAAATTGCTGGCTTTGGAGGGACATAAAAAACTGTTTGGATGGCATGCATATCTGTGGTACGACAAAGTAAAAGCGGACTCTATTTTTTTGCATCATTATATTAGAAGAAGCCTTTTCACAATCTGGAAGAAATACAAGGACTATATGGAAGATGGTATCCCCTCATGGGTGGTACCATACGAAGTAATAGATCCGAGAGCTGTTTATAATGAACAACAATGTTTAACCTATAAAGAGATAACAATAATGGAACATAAAAGGTTAAAAATAAAAATGCAAGAAGGGTTATCTCCTCATTATGGGTGGTTTCAATATAGGCAAATCAGAGATCTTTACAACTTGGACTGCTCAAAAGGAGGAATAAGATTGGAAAAGTCGGAATTAGAAGAAGTGATTTTACAAGAAGGTAAAAAAGAAATCTCGAAAATTTATAAAATACTTCTAAAATGGCACACGGAAGATGAAACAGTTAAAGTCCAGATGGTGAAATAGGCAATAAATTTTCATAAAGAAATAACAATGGAAGCTTGGGAGCATTTGTGGAAAAATACACTGAAGATTTCAACTTGTACAAATATTAAAGAGAATGTATATAAAATGATGTACAGGTTGTCCGGGGTCTGAGCCCCAGCCCCCAGACTTGACAAGAGGGAACAGCAGGGGACAAAAGGGTGGCAGCAACTCCACCCCCCAAGCCGGCAACCAGGGCCAGAACCTACCTACTCCAGGGGGAAGGGGCAAAAGGCCAGGACCTCAGAGGGGTGGAGGGGGCAAGGAGAGACCAGCCAGCCCCACCTTCCAGGGGGAAGAGAGGGGGCTAAGCAGGCTGGAGGGAAAGGGTCATAGCAGGGGGAAGGTGGATCCAGCAGCAGCAGCAGCAGCAGCAGCCCAAGCAGAGCCCTTACCTGGCAGGGAGAGGACGCCGCCGCTGCAGCCCAGAGCCACACCATGGCTAGAAGACAGCAGCCTGGCTCAGGAGTTGCTAGAAGCCAAGCCTCTCCAGGGGGGGCTGCCACAGGCATTCTGGGGGAGGGGATGGGTAGCCCCGCCCAGCATTGCTGAGCAGGCAGCGCAGAAGCTGGCTAAGGCAGCTCCTCGTGAGCAGGGCCAGGCAAGCTCAGTAGCTCAGAGGCTGGCTAAGGCAGCTCCTCGTGAGCAGGGCCAGGCAAGCTCAGTAGCTCAGAGGCTGGCTGGGGCAGCTCCTCATGAGCAAGGCCAGGCAAGCCCAATAGCACAGAGGCTGGCTGGGGCAGCTCCTCATGAGCAAGGCCAAGGAGCCCTCAGCTGGGGATGGGTCGCACTCAACCCCACCCTGCCAGCAAGGCAAAAGAGCCCAGGAGGGATTAGTGGTTGGAGGGAAACACCTGGAGGAATGCACAGCTGGGCCCAGTCAGGAGAGGGAACAAGCCTGGAAGGAGGGCGGGGTGGAGAAAGGAAACCCTATAAAGGGTGGCTGGGAAGAGCTCTGGGGTGGTGGGTTTGAGTAGGAGCAATGGAGCAGAGTTGGAGTGGAGAGAAGCCAAGGAAAAGGCAAGAAGGAGAGTGGAGGCTTGAAGGAGAGTCTTGGGAGGAAGAGATGGTGGAAGATGCAGGGGGTAAGCAGGCCAGGTTGAGCAGGCCAGCGAGTGGATTGAGAGGGAGTCAGGGTGAGGTATACTGCTCCTCCTTCCACAGAGCAGGGTCCTGCAGAATCCCTGGCCCCCCTGTGATGTCAGGGGCAGACTGCCCAGTGCCATGCCCAGCGGCAGCTGTGGCAAGCCCTGACACAGGTGGTATCTAACACCAAAGAAAATTGCGTGAGGAAATACTAATATGTCAGACAGATGCTGGAAATGTAAAAAGCATGAAGGATCATTATACCATATGTGGTGGACTTGTGAGGTAGCTAAGCAATACTGGGGAGATATAATTGAAGTAATTAATGAGGTTTTGCAAACCCAAATAAATAAGAACCCAGAATTGCTGCTACTGAACTTGGGAATGGAAGATGTTCCAATGCAGTATAGAACATTGTTATTTTACATGACTACAGCAGCAAGACTTTTATATGCGCAGAAATGGAAAGTACAAGAAATACCAACTACAGAAGATTGGATTTACAAATTGCTGTACATGGCTGAGATGGATAAAATGACAAGAAAACTCAAAGACCTTGATCCAGGAGAATATATTGCAGATTGGGGGAAATTGAAACAATATCTAGAAAAAAAATGGGATGTGAAAGGAGGACTGTGGCAGTTTGAGAACTATTAATTTGTGATTTCTCAAATAGAAGAGAGAAGTAACTTTACCATTAATGGGAAATTTTAGCTATTAATTAACCTAAGCTAGTATTCCTATTAAGAGACTTTATCAAAAATATACAGTTTAAACAATGATGTAGAGAATGGATATATTAGTGGATTTGATAGAGTATATATAAGAGAATTTGAATATGCTTAGAGTAAGAGATATAATACATATATGATTTAGAAGAATTTAATGGAAAATAAGTTAAGTAATAAGATAGGTTAAGGGTTGGAAAGCTGTTGGAAATCTACAAGGAGGGGGGAGGGAAAGGGTGGGGGTTGAAATAAATTAGGTATGATGGGGAGTGTATGTAATAACTATGTACTCACCAATAAATTTTTAAAAAAAAAGAGGAAGGGAGAATCAGGTATGCCTCCAAGGAATATCTAGAGTGCGATAAAAAAAAAGCTAGATATACTGAGGAAAATACTTGAACGCTGTTACTCAGCTCTGGGGCATCTCTACAGACTTGGCCTTGACATAGCAATGGTTTTCTGTCCTCACCCCAGACGTTCCCAGCTCTGACTGCAAGCTGCCTTTGACTCTGACCAAGATCCCGGAGGGAATGTGGCTGTTCCCCCTCAGACACGTGCAGCACGCCATCTTTTTTGCTACTGTGTTAATGACTAATAGTTAAGATAATCCCATGTGTAATGAAAACATTTATCTTTAAAGTCCAAAGAGAGCTCTCCCCCCCGCTTCCTGCTGGACACCAGATTGTACCTCTTTGCCAGCACTTGCTGCGAGAGGATGAAGGATCACATGTGCTTGCAGTTTTAATCTGACTATAATTGCCTGCAGGGCTCGTTGAGAAAATGTGAAGCAGCGATGCAGTCTCAGTGACTTTGGCTTTGATTTTAACCCCAACAGAACATAAGAAGAGCCCTGCTGAATAAGACTAGTGGTCCACCTAGGATGCCAGTGTTGGAGGGGCACCAACCAGCCCTGTCACCCTCACCTACCTATAGCATTGGGAGCTAAACCAGGAGGCACCAGGAATTCCAGTGGGTGGCTGGTAGGGAGTCTGCTCCCCTCCCTCCATCAGGCCTTACTGCATCACCAGATCATGGTGGGAGAGGTGGGCAGTTATGTGAGGCTTCACTCTGCTCTGGCCCTGCCTTAGCAGGTTCAGCTGTAGTTGATCAGGCAGGTCCTGGCCGAGTGACTCAGGTCTCAGGAAAAGAGCATGGGGTGGGCTAACGCTGTCCTCACTACTCTGTTGGCTGTGCTCTGAACTCACTCAATGCTCTCCTCCAAACTCCTTCCTCTCCATCCCCTTTTATCCCTTCACCATACCCAGGCTCCACCTTCTAGTGCTGCCCCAAACAACCTAGCTGCTGCCCTGGCTGCCTTAGGTAGCCACACTCGTGGCCACTCTGCTGTCTGCCTCTCCCGGCTATTTCCAATCCCCTCTAGTCTGCCTGCTGGTTTGCGGTGCTGCTGCACTTCACCTACCTGTCTTTTGCTGGGGTGTGTCCTTCCTGACACCACCTTAGCCACCATCAATCTGCTGCTAGCAGTGGTGCTGTCTGTCTGTTTTGGTCTTCTGTACCATCTCCCTCTGGATAGGCTGATGAGCTTCCCCTGGGCCGAGTCAAGGGGCTGCCTTGGAGCCTTGGTTGGGAAGCTGTCAGTAGCTGGGACCCAGGAGCTGCCGCCTAGCCTGCCTCCTGCGGCCGAGGCCTTGCCTGGGCTTCCTGCACCTCTGGCTTCCTTGGAGTTCTTGGCCCTTGTGAGTGCCTCTGTTGCCTGTCTCATCATCACTGGCAGGGCAGGACAGGGGGCTGTCAGCCTTGTTTTTGGGGTGTGCAGCCCTGGGAGGGTTCTTAAGTCTGGCCTGGGTGTTGGACAAGTTACTTCCTGCTGTAGTGTGGGGGACGAAGAGGGCTGCTGGTGGCTTCTTGCACCCCCATGGCCTGGTGCACAAAGCACCAGGCGTGGTGCAGGGGTATGGAGGATGGTTGCTGCCTCACCCAGCCACTGGGGGACCAGGAGGGCAAGTTGTGTGGGTTCTTGCCACTGGGGGACCAGGAGGGCAAGTTGTGTGGGTTCTTGCCACTGGGGGACCAGGAGGGCAAGTTGTGTGGGTTCTTGCCACTGGGGGACCAGGAGGGCAAGTTGTGTGGGTTCTTGCCACAGTGTGGAAGAGGGAGGAGCCTCCCACCCTTCCTTTTTCCTACTTCTCTGTGGCATGTGGTGGGGCTTGGATGCCCTACTGTGGGTTACCCTAAGTCCTTAGACTGGCTTTACTAGTCTGTCATCCTATATCATGCAGTGACCAACTAGTTGCCCTGGAGGCATAGAGGCTATGCCCATGACTTTCCTCTTACATTGCCTCCTACTGTTGGCCCTCAGAGATTTATTGTCTCTGGAAGTGGAAACTGCCTTTCGTCACTGTCTCTAGTAGCCATTGATGGGACTGTCCTCACTGCATCCTCTGGCAACGAAACAGTTTATAAATAAAGAAGTAATTCCTTTTGTCCATCATGAATCGATTGCCCATCAACTTCACTAGGTGCCACCAACATCTGGTACTATGGAAGAAACAGAAAAAAATTATCTGAATCCATTCTCTGTACCAAGCATAATTCTATAAACCATGATAAATTATGCCCCCTTAGCCATCTTTTTTCTGAACTAAAAACTTCCATACTATTTAATCTTTCCTCCTGGGAAAGCTGCTCCAGCACCTTAATTATCTTGTTTGTCCACTTCTGCACTTCCCCTCTTTTTTTGAAATACAGTATCCTGAACTGTATAAAGTAAAAAAATGATTACTTGGAGCAAGTTTAATCCCAACAGTGTCCCCGAATACACCCCTCGATTATCTCTTATATAAATTAATCAACTCACCTGCTATCTTTTGACTGGAGATGTTGAGAACTGAATCTGGGATCTTCTGCCTAGAAAGCAAAGGCTCTTCCACTATGCCACACCTCTACCTACATTAAGCAATACCCATTCCCCAAACTGTCTCTGCAGCCCTGCCTGCCAGCTAGGGCAAGCGGAGTGTTTGGCTTTATCATTTCTTGTATGGGCTGCCTATCACAGGGTAGGTAGCAAGCCTGGACCTTTCAAACAAGACCCACTAGATATATTGAATGAGAAAGTACTCCCGAATCTTGAGATGCCACAACTGGTAGCAAGTGAAAACACGGCACAGAAATTTGGGACCGTCTTGTTTGGCAAGCACATCAGCAAGCTCTTCTGGTTGGATAACACAGACAGATATCTGCTGAGTCTCTCCATTCTTTGCCTCGCGGAACAGAAACACCATCAGCAAGGCACCAGAGAATATAGAGAGGATTAACAATCTTCCCTCATTATTTTTGAATGTCATTAATTTTTTTATCTGTTTGGATTAGTCATAAAAATTATTTTAATGAATCACTGTGTGTTCCGTTCAGATTCTGGTTTGTTGTTACCCAAATGTACACCCCTAGCTGCATGAACAACCAGGATTATTGTGACTAATTCAGGCAGAACTGATCAGTTGGGGATTTCAGGCCTGATGTATCTGCTATCTTATCAGTGACAGACCACGAATGTGAATGTACTGATGCCATCCGAGCTGCACAGAGTAAACCTGCCGAGCTGCCAAGTGCACCAGGTAAATCCTAACATTCCACAAGTTTCCCATTAGCAAGGTGTCAACAGCCCAGCAGGGTGAGGAAGTAATGGGATAAATATGCTCTATTTATGCACTGTGGCTGTGCAATGCAGCTCTCTAATGAAACCTATAATTTCATCCTTTCAAGGGCAAACCACTACAGTACACAGTACATTTATCCCTTAAGCTTTTTCATTTACCTCTTGGTATCTCCAAAGCTCCCGCTGATGTGCTTATTCTCCCTGCAAGGGATCCTTTGACAGAATTTGCATCTATGGAGATCACAAACCACATCGATGTTTTCCTGCCCCTTCCTCCAAGTATTTATTAAAGACAAACAAAGCTGCAGATGGGAATAAAATCAAAGACAATGGAAAGTAACAGGGGCTACCATAAGCAATAACGTTCAGTGGTTAGGGGGGGGGGTTCTTCTTTACTCATATTGACTACAAGAGCAAACCTCAACAGGCCAACTCAGAATCCTTCTTACGTTTATTCAGTGGAGCTTACTCCCAGGAAAGTGTCTTTGTACTCCTCCTTCCTCCGTTTTTCCCGTCATAGTGCTCATTTGTTTAAGCTTTGTTTATAGGAAGCCGTCTTTAGTGCTGAGCAGAGACAGCTCGCTGTTTCAAGCCAATATTTTTGGCAGAGCTGAAAAAAGCTTTCCTGAGAATTTGTTGGCACACCTTGAGGAAAATATCCACTTCTTTATTTAAATTGCCCTCACTTGCCCTCACCCTCAGTTGCCCTCAGTGATGTCATCATGTAGTCAGATCTCATGAGCCCTGAAGTAATTCCATTCATCATGAGGTGCCTGATTGGATAGAACAGTCAGGCAGGAGAAGAAAGGCAGCAGTCAAAGGGAGGGAAAGTGACTGAAGCAATAGAAGAGAGAAGACAGAATAGTACAAAACAGGATAACAAAGATATTCACACCACGTAACTTGGGGTGGGGGGGGGACATTTCCATCCTGCTGAGATTTTCTACCCTAATCTCTCAATTTATTTGGTAATTGTCGTGGCCTTGTCTACTCAAAAAGTCAATGTAATGGCTTCATTTCTTTTATTCTGGCACATCCAGCTATAGTTTAAGCAAACCACAAACAAATAGGAGCCCTCACTATAATAACAAACATCATGTTTCCAAATAGTACCAGATGTCATTCATTCCACGTTCAGGGTAGATATAATAGTGTCATAGTGCCCAGCATGAATCAAATACTCCTGCTAAGGATATGTATCTTTACAACAAAGTGACGGCAGCAAAAAACGCCTGCATGGAAAGGATTCAAGAAACATCCTTTCAAACATTTTCCCTGC
Source organism: Eublepharis macularius (assembly GCF_028583425.1). Taxonomy (NCBI): domain Eukaryota; kingdom Metazoa; phylum Chordata; class Lepidosauria; order Squamata; family Eublepharidae; genus Eublepharis; species Eublepharis macularius. The sequence continues at coordinate 22,096,161 of NC_072793.1, read as the reverse complement.
CTGGGAAAGGTTCTCCCCTTGTATAAAAGCAAAGTAAGCTTTGCCTTAGAGTAGCGGTTTGGGGGTCAAAGCTGGGAGAGCTGTACTGGGTCCTTCACATCAGTTTTAAAGTCTAATTAACAGCAGCCGAGGGTCCCCTGATACGGATTGGGGCTGGTACAAGCAAGAGAAAGGCTTTAACTCTTTCACCTCCGCAGTTTATATAAATTGATTCTCTGTGGGTAGGGGCTGTGGACTGTGACTCAGAGCTAAGCTACAAGTGACGCCTGACACAGGTTGGACACTTGTCAGCTTCCCTCAAGTTTTGATGGGAATTGGCATCCTGGTCTTGCAGCTGTAATGGAGAGCCAAGCTGTAAAACCAGGACACCTACATTTCCCATCAAAACTTGAGGGAAGCTGACAAGTGTCCAACCTGTGTAAGGCGTCACTTGTAGCTTGGCTCTCAGTGGTAGAGTAGTTTTGTATGTAGAATGTCCCAGTTTCAATTTCCAGGTAAAAGCACCAGAAAGTAGGTGCTGAGACAAATCTCTGCCTGAGACCCTGGAGAGCTGTTGCCGCTCATAGCAAACAATATTGCTTTGATAGACCAATGGCCTGACTAAGTATAAGGCAGCTACATCTGTTCATTGACTGATCTCTTACATTGTTAGCCCTTTAAGGGGGAAAAATACAGGCAAGGACAGTTTGCTTGTCTTCTTTCACCTTCAAAAGAAGAATGGGGAGGGGTTGGCTTTGACTGGTAAAGTTCTACAGGATTGGAGCGTTAACCCCCCCCCCTTCTCTCCTTCACTGTGACCCCAGTCTGAATCAGGGCCCTACATGGCTGCAACTGCCCTTTAAAAATCACTGGGAAGATTAGATTAGCATCTCTTCAGTAGACTGCTAACAGATTTCATGGGTTTATCCCCAGAAATAATTGTGCAAGTGAGACACACACACACACCATTTTTCTCACACACGGATTATGTTTTAACGTGGGCACATATAAAGGTTGTCATCTTTTAAACTTGTCCCTCGACTTGTCCCTTAATCTCAGTTAGATCTGCAGCAATTATAAGATGTTGTCGTTTAGCTTGAGGCCATGAAAAGTTTCCACTGCTAATAGGGTTGCTATCCTCCGGATGAGGCCTGGAAAATCTTGTGGAATTACAATTGATCTTGGGACGATAGCGATCGGTTCCCATGGAGAAAATGGCTGCCTTGGAGTTTATGGCATTATACCCCACCGAGGCCCCCCCTCCCTGAACTCCTCCATCCCCAGCCTCTACCCCCAAATTTCCATGAATTTCTCGACTCAGAATTGGCAACCGAAGCTGCCAAATTGCGGAGAAGAGTGACCTCCCCATGGGACATTTCCCTTGTGGTCACTGCAGCGTATGCAGTCTCTGCATAGATTTGAAACATATTTACCATCCTCTCACAGGTAACCCCCTTTACTCCAGGTCGTTCTCCACGTGTAGCACCATCAACGTCATTTATCTCCTTCAATGTAATTGTGGTCTCCTGTATGTAGGATGTACCACTCGCCCAGTACGCCTCCGTATTCAGGAGCATATTTCAAGAATTAAAAACCACAATCTGGACACACCCCTCAACCAACATTTTTATTCGGCACATTCATCTGACAGAACCTTTAAATTTTCGGTTCTAGAGACCATATTAAAACCAGAATATCACCTCAGGTTTCTCCTCCAAGCTGAAATTAGATGGATCTTCAGGCTAAATACTATGATTCCCCATGGTCTGAATCATGATATTGATTTCTCGTCTTTTCTATGAATTGCGACTTGCACTTCCCTGTTCCCTCATTGCGTTCTTTCCCTTCTTCTTTCCTTCCCCTTTCCATCTTACCCTGTGTCCCTAGTGCTATTCTCTCCTGTTAAGTTAAAAAATGTATGTAATAATTGATAAATTTTGTAGGGGCTAAAGTGCAATGGGACTTTAAAGTAACTAGGGCGTGTTCCCTCAGATTAGTTAAATGGTTGGGGAGGGATCGGGACTGTACTCAGAAAATTCATGGAGCTATTGACGCGAAACGGTGATTCAACTACACAAAATTTCCCTTTGATGTAAGTAAAAGAGTGGTGTATGACTATGTAATTTTGTTATGTTGTTGACGAGATATTTGTAGCATTATTGTATATTGTTAATTTCAGACATTGTGGCCTGAGGAAAGACGGTTCGGTCTGAAACGAGCGAAGAGATATTGCCGGCTCGTACTCGTTGCCATCCATTTACCTTGCTACTTGCTTAATTGGAGCGCTGTCTCTCGGACAACGCGTCACGTCACTGCTTGAACTTTTGGGAATTGTATGCGGGCCCATTGTGGTGAAAGATTGATTCCTCTTGGGACTTTGAATGTCTATTTTTGTATGAATTGTGGATTTTGTAATTGTAACTTGCAATAAGTGTAAACATTTCCATGAACGTGATTTTTCACTTCTTTTTCTCTTGGTGTACCAATTTCTGGAAGTGAAACCCCTTCCTTTTCTTTTTGTTGTTAACCGAAGCTGCTACCCGTTTCCACATTTTAACCCTCTATTAAAGAGACAGGACATTTTTTCCTGGCCACTTGGCAACAATAGCACATACTGCTAAAATAGAAGTCCTGTTACTAATGCCATAGCCATCCATAATAGTAGTTACCTAGACTATCTGGCTGAATTTTTAAAATTTTTATTGATAACTCCACACAGTCTATATGACTATAGTCCTCTTGCTACCCTTCTAAATTTGTAGACAAAACAGGAAAATTGCCCGCAGTGAGCAAATCTCAAAGTTGTATGAGTGGAAGAGCAGAAAATATGTGAGGACAGTGAATCTTCTGCCACTCATGTTATATAATTGTTTTCCATAAAGAGTTGTCAAACTGGAGGGGACATAGACTTTCTCACTTTCCGTGGCTCCAGAACTCAGGAGGTAGAGACAACTCGGTGGTACTTTTGTAAAAGAAGTTTTTCCTTAGGGATTCTTATCCCCGGAAAAGTCAAAAGTCAGCTGCGCCATTTTAGTAACACATCTATAAGAATAGCTTTTTAGGCCACAAAGAAAAAGTAAATAGGGTTAGATGGCTCAGAGACGGCTCATGATTTTATGTGTGTTTTTAAATGCTTGGTGTGGTACAGTTGAAGGGTGGGGATGAAAGAGGGATGAGTGAGGGAGATGATTGGTTGATGACTGAGAGTGTGGGCGGAGTGAACTACAGTTTTTAGTTACGGAATGAAGAGAAAAGGGTCATTTGGCTTTCTGGTTTAGACGGTCAAGCTGCGTGTGCACCTGAGAGAGAACGTTTATGTATATCTATGTGACTGAGCTGATGTGAGGAAACTTTAACAACTGAGAACTATCTTTGAAACCATCAAGCTTAAATACTAGTATGAAACCGATAAGCTTCTTGTAAAAATAAACATTTATTTTGGGTTTCCCCCCCACACCCCAGAGTATATGTTATTCCTATATCCCCCTCCTTTCCTCAGGGCCACATAGTCCCATGAAGGAGTTTGACGCTTGGGCACGTTATTAAAGGAGAAATTTAAATTAACTATTTTGGAACATAATTCCTGGTGGCAGCAATCTACCCAGAGGGTATAAGAATAGAGTTAAAGGCAAAATCTAACTGAAAAAGAAAGGGGGTCTGGCCAGGAGAGCTGGTGTGGTGAATTGGCTAGAGAGACCAGGACTGGGTAGATTCAGGTTCAAGCCCTCACGTGCCATGAAACATACTGGGTAGGCTTAGACCATGTTTCCTCAGCCTAACCTACTTGGTGGAATTATTATGAGGATAAAATGGTGTGTGGGTGGCGGTGGTGGGATCATGTAAACAGCTCTGAGTTTCTTGGTGGGAAGCCAAGGAAAGAACTGACACAGAGTTTCACCATATTTCATCTACTAACATAACTTAAAAATGCAGAAAGTTACTACTGTATAAATATAAAAGTAGTCCATTGATAGCACATGAATACAGTTAAGTACTCCATGCCATCCACAAATTTCCTGCATATCAACTGACTGTCTGTTTGATGCTACTTTTAAGGTATGGGAATCAACTTCTTATACGTTCATCCTGCCTAGATCTAGAAGGAAGTGGAGTGAAAATTGGTAGAAGGAACATTAACAGTTTGAGATATGCAGATGACACCATGTTACTGGCAGAAAATAGTGAAGACACACAACGACTACTAATGAAGGTTAAAGGAGAAAGCGCCAAAGCAGGATTACAGCTGAACATCAAGAAAACAAAAGGACTACTGGGGAATAACACCATTTTAAAGGTAACATTGAGGAAATCGAAATTGTACGAGATTTTCTATTCCTTAGCTCAATCATCAACAGACAGGGAGACTGCAATAAAGAAGTCAGAAGAAGATTGAGACTTGGAAGAGCAGCTTTGAGGGAGCTAGATAAGATCCTTAAAGGTAAAGATGTCTCTCTGGGAACCAAGATCAAGGTAATCTAAACAATGGTATTCCCTATTACTATGTATGGATGTGAAAGTTGGACAGTGAAGAAAGCTGACAGGAAGAAAATTGATTCATTTGAAATGTGGTACTGGAGGAGAGTTTTACGGATATCATGGACAGCCATAAAGACAAATAAGTAGGTTCTAGATCAAAACAAGCCTGAATTTTGCCTGGAAGCTGAAATGACAAAACTCAGGCTATCGTACTTTGGTCATATCATGAGAAGACAAGATTATCTGAAAAAGTCACTAATGCTAGGAAAAGTGGAAGGTAATAGGAAAAAAGGAAGACCTAAAATAAGATGGCTTGACTCAATAAAAGAAGCCACGTACCCCCGTTTGCAAGATCTGATCAAGTCTGTTAATGATAGGATGTTTTGAAGGTCTTTCCTTCCTAGGGTCTCCATAGGTTGGAGGTGACTTGATGGCCTATCACGCACACACACATCCTGCCTTGCTCCACAGCATAAGGGAACATGGGCCAGAAGAAGAGTCCACACACTGTGGGTTTTTTTCTTATATCAGTATCACCTTCCCCAGCAATGGGAGCAATGCTGACATTGGGAGGAGCATTGTATGTTACCAGAATGGTATGAGAGGGACATAAATTGCGCAGAACCCTCCGTATAAGAACTGCATCACTGCAGACCAAATCCCTGCAGCTGCAGAAGTCATGGATGGCCCTTTATTCCTTGCTGCTGGGATATTAATAGTCCTCTGATAATTTCAGTCAAGCAGCATTTTAGGTGAGATGGAATCTCACCTTCTGATAGGTCCGTTTTAGTTCACGCAAGCAGCAAAAGGTCTCATTAGCATCTTCATCATTAACCAATATGCACACAGGTAATTGGCTTCACCCATGGAATTTAGTGTTAAATGACTCATCATTATCATATTAATGCAGTCAGGAGTTGGGAATGAAATTGAGGAACACTTTGAGGCGAACCAAAGAAGTGTGAACCAATTCTAAAAACACCTGCAATCGTGCCGAGTTGCCAACCGGTATCTTCACCTGGTCAAGGATTGCCACCCTAGTCGGAATGAGAGACAGACACCAAGTTTTGGGTTCTAAAATGGGCCGCTTTATTAAAATGACAACAGCAAACATCAACTACGGCAAGGGCCTAACTAGCGGTACAGGTCAGGCCCTGGGGTGACTCTTGGACCCCACCATGACCTGTCTGGGCGAGCACCCGCTGCCCCAGGTGCAAGCCATCCACCAAATGGCTGGGACCCGGCCTGGCCAGGTGGAATGGTTCACCCCAGTAAAGCTCCCCCACCCGGCCATACGGCAGCGGGGGGAGACTGGCTTGTCCAGGGGTTCCCCACCCAGGGCGTCTGACCTTGCAGCTGGGCCGTATGGCAGCCAGCCGCTCCTGAAAGACCCCAATTCCCCACCAATGGGGAGGTGCCAAGGGTGCTCACTGGCCCGCTACAGATTTTCCCTAACTAAAATCCTGCACCCAGGACATCAACTTAGTCCCACCTAGCCAATTAATCCCACCTGTCTCACAGTGCGAGGTTGGCGAAGAAACTCCCCTCCCAGTGCCAATAAGGGAGAGAGAGATAAAAAATTCCTACCTGGCCCCATCAAAGGCGACCGGCTAATCCCGCACTGAAATAGGGTGAGGAGGGTGGGCTGAGCACAAGACAAACCTGAGCTCTAGGGGCGGAGAGGCAAGCTAACGGCGCAAAACTCCGCCCCCAACAACTAAGCCCTGTATAAAGGGCTAATTACCCTGCCTCCATCCTTCCAGGGAGGCAAACAGCTGCCACCAGCCTAAGTGGCTTATGCCACTGGCTGGGATGGCAGGATTGCTGCTGCTGCTGTACCTTGCTTTGCTTATTTTAGTCCAGTCCTTGGAGAATCCAAATAAGATGACACTATGGAGTGAGATTCCCCACGAGGCCTATGAACCTTCTTTCATTGTCATTTGGGAAGTAGAAAAGAGCAAGAGTCCAATAGCACCTGTAAGACTAACAAAATTGGTGGTAAGGTATGAGCTTTCGTAAGTCACAGCTGACTTCTTCAGATACAGCTAGAATGGAAGTCCATCTGTCCTTATATCTTGGAGAGTGGAGTGATTGCAGAAGCCGAATGGCAATAGCTGGTGAATGATAATAGCAGACATGATTGGATAGGATAGGGTATGCAGAGGGGATTGTGGGTGTTGAGAAATTAGCATTGGTAATGAGACAGGAAGCCTAGGTGTCAATTCAGTCCAGGTGAATGCATTGTCTTTTGTATTTATTTTAAATTCTGTTTTTAAATTGTTTTAACTGCGTGTTTATGTGTTTGTTTTAATGGCTTTTAAGATGATACTTTAGTTCATATGTTTTAAATTTGTCAGCCACCTTGTAAAAGCAGAAAGGCAGGGTAAAAAATGTATAAATAAATTAAATAATGGTTGTTGTGGGTTTTCCGGGCTGTATTGCCGTGGTCTTGGCATTGTAGTTCCTGACGTTTCGCCAGCAGCTGTGGCTGGCATCTTCAGAGGTGTAGCACCAAAAGACAGAGATCTCTCAGTGTCACAGTGTGGAAAAGATGTTGGCAGGTCATTTGTATCTACTCAGGAGGGGTGGGGTTGAGCTGAGTCATCCTGTAAGAGTTTCCCAGGGTGTGGAATGCTAATGGCGGGAGGCTTCACTGTATCCTGAGGAGGTTCTTTTGCATATGGATTGGTGCTTGATGTGCTAATCTTCTCTGCAGGGCTATTGTCGAGTATAGAGTGTTTTGTTAGCCTGGTGTTTTTCAGAACTGGAAACCATGCTCTGTTCATTCTTAAGGTTTCTTCTTTCCTGTTGAAGTTTTGCTTATGCTTGTGAATTTCAATGGCTTCCCTGTGCAGTCTGACAAAGTAGTTGGAAGTGTTGTCCAGTATTTTGGTGTCCTGGAATAAGATACTGTGCCCTGTTTGAGTTAGGCTATGTTCAGCCACTGCTGATTTTTCAGGTTGTCCAAGTCTGCAGTGTCTTTCATGTTCTTTTATTCCTGTCTGGATGCTACGCTTTGTGGTCCCGATGTAAACTTGTCCACAGCTGCAGGGTATACGGTATACTCCTGCAGAGGTGAGGGGGTATCTACTGTCTTTTGCTGAAATATGAAATTTGAAATATACATGTATGCTGGGATGCAGTATGATAAATGGAGAAGAGGACTTTTTTTCCTTCCAGGCACAATGAATGGCATAGTTTAGACATGACACAAAACTTAGGAGAAGGACTGAGAAAGGGCAGATGATGAAGGATGCCATCCTGAGAATGCTATCCTGGAATAAGCCCCTCTGAATAAAATAGGGCTTCCTAAAAAGGAGATTTACTTAAGTTTGTTCCCAAATCCCTGTTGAAAGGAAAACTGGTGAGATATAATTGTTGTACGTGGAGGGGTTTTAGACCTGATTCTCACAATTATTGGCAAGCACATTAGTACATGGGAGCCCATAACTTTGGATTGAGCTTTCTGGATGACAGAAAGAAATTGGAGGCTAGCATATTCCTGATGGGAAGCTATTCTGGGTGTGGTTCAGACAAGGTTTATGCAGAGCAGCACTTTTACTGATTTAACGGATCTAAAACTGTTCGTGTGAGAAGGAAGGGGTGGGTGGGGAGGAACACCTCTCTGTTTATCAGTAATGGCTACTGTTGTCTGTATTGATCTGAGGTCACCAGCTATTTGCAGGTGCTGAATGCAACCTGCAAAACACACACGCACAAAACCCTGTGAGTTTGAAAGTACTTAAAAAAAAAATTCTTCTGATCAGCAATTTTGCGTCTTGGTTTGTTGGTTAATAAAATGATGGGCCTTTAGCACAAACCCAGCCCTCATTTAAAATGGAAATAAAGTAGTATGAAAAAGTGGCAACGATCTGACATCTGTTGGAGAAAGAAGTGGTGAGATGAATCAATTGGATTTGGCAGCTGTGATATCCAAGAGCAGAAGGAATATATCTGCCAACGCCATGAAATGTTGAATTAAATGGAAAGCTTTAAGAATTGTGTACCTTTGGCTGTTGCCTTTGCCAGCTTTTTGTAGATGCAAAGGATCAGTTGTGTGGCTGTTTCCAAACTATTTTGCTGCAGCAGATTTCAGCATAAGATTGAAATCAGTGGGGGCAGCCCAAAATTCTGAGCAACGTTACTATTTATTGAGGAATACAAACAGCCAGTTCAGGTTAGATAATTCTTAGGACACAGCCGCCATATCTTTTCAACTCCATTTTTGTTGTGTGTATGTACGGTCTCCCGTGCTGGATGAATATTTGTTAAATAAGAGGAAGCCTGTGTCACATGCAACTGAAGAAACAGTTGGTTAGCTGGTTTCAGCACACTGTAGATTTGCAATTATATATAGAAGCATACCTTCTAAGTCCGTTGACATCAATGGATTTATCAGGGTGCAACTCTGCTTTAAGATTACACTGAACAGTCCACCAAGCCATTCATCTCTTCTGCCCTGCCAGGTGTGTTTGCAGCCTTAGATGACAAAAAATATCGAGCCCTGATCAACAACCATACATGGCTAATGGGCTATGTTATACTGGGCGAGTCATAATTTGGCAGGCCTGTTACACCATGACAGAACTCTGTTGGGCCTAGAAATGAGGAGCAAAATGAAAGTTCAAGTCTATCCATGTTTTTCCAACCTCTCTTAGAATCATGATCTCTTAAATATCACTACAAGATGCAAGGAAATTATAGTCAGTGGGCATTGTAGAGCAGAACCACAAGTGACAAAAGGCACAGATTGGACACTTGTCAGCTTCCCTCAAGTTTTGATGGGAAATGTAGGCAGCTTGGCGGAATGTTGGACAAGTGACAGTTGAAAAGTCCATTGCACAGCAGTCAGAGACCCAAGCTGCAAGACCAGGATGCCTACATTTCCCATCAAAACTTGAGGGAAGCTGACAAGTGTCCAACCTGTGCCTTTTGTCACTTGTGGTTCTGCTCGTAGTTACCCACAGTTCCTACTGTGAATGTTCCAAAACCTCTACATGGAAGAAGCTTCTATAGATTAATGTGTTGTCTACATATAGAACATCAGGTACATTTCTTCATTTCCTGACAACGTCTTTTTCTGAGAAACTGGAGACCATCCTTTGAAGCTCATTGCATGACAAAGTAGTCTAAATTTGAATGATACATCCATTTCTATTATATAGAGCTGTTTTAATCAGCTGCAATGGAGTGCCAGCAAAGAGGGCATAAAGACCAGGGCCTCCCTCTGATTTTTCTCCTAGAGCTGATATTCAGAAGTGTACTGCCTCTGGATATAGCGGTCCCCTTTAGCCATCATGGCTAGTAGCCATAATATCCTGGGATGACATTATTATCCCACAATCTGTCGCCAACAGACTAAACCTCCTCACCAGTAGCATATGAAGTGGGTTATGTTCTACATGGGTAAACTAATAGCTTATGATGAGCTACATGAGACCTTATTGTCCATGTGCTTGAACTGGCATGCATATGCATTGGGGAGACAAGTTACATCTGCCTTCCTATTCTTGTCTTGCCAGGGTCCCAGGAAAAGGGGCAGGAATCAGAAGAAAGCTAACTGTAGCAACTCTAGCACAATTATAAAAAGGCAAAGTAAGAACAAAATAAAGGCAGTGTTTTACCAGGAACAGATTCCAGAAAGCAAGGACAATCTCTGGTAAATAAGGACGTTTGGAGCGTATGTGCCTGCAACTTTGAATGTACTTTCAGGAGAAATCCTATTGATTCAAAGAGGCCTGGAAGACAAGCTACACACTCTCTTCTCCAATGTCTCTTTCCTAAAATTCTTTTGGTTTTAATAACCATTCGACCTCCCTCTAGACAGCTAAACTCTAATGGGAAAGCAATTCTCCCAAACTGTTCACTTGACCTTTACAATACACGAGGCTGATGATGACTTGGATCTTGCAACAGTTTTTGAGAGTTGAAAGAAGTTTCTTTTCTCATGGTATATAGGCATAGGATCTGCTTATGCACAGAAAGTTTTTTGATAAATTGTGGATCAAAACTAAAAAAAACCCTAATGGAACATGTACTAGTTTGTTGTCATTCTTCTGTGCAGCTCCATATTGGGACTACGTAGACGTAGGCCGGCCTTGGAGAGAAATCATCTAGCTCTAAAAATCTGAAAGGGGGTACTCCACCTTTACTAGACATATGCCAGACTCTTTCTCACCAAAAAATGAATAAGTAGGCAGAGTGCCCCCATTTCCCTCAGTTCTTCTTTTTGCCATCATTGAGAGAGGTTCCTCCTAGCTTTTCCTCTTCTCTTACTTTGATTGCTTCACTCCTGGATCTCTTTTTGATTTCATCATGTCTCAAAACTCACTGTTAAAAAAATGTCTACCATGTGAAACAAAAATGCCTCACACTGATGAGCACAATCTTCGTTTGCTTTGTTTCCATGCAGCCCACAATGTGTCGGCATGCATATTCTGTCAGAGGTTCACACCGAAAGCCAGGAGTGACAGAGTTTCTCTGCTAAAAGCGGTGCTATGGGAGAAAGTTCTCTCTGGCTCAGATAAACTGGCAGCAAAATCATCTGTCGCAATAGAGCCACCAGCCCAATCCGAACTGTCACCATTGGTTCTGAGGGCCAGCTCTTCGGAACTGAACAAGCGTCAACCATCAGTTCTGACTGTTCTCCATTCAGATTCCTGTTCGATGATTAGTGGTCCTCTTTCTGGTTGCTCACCCAGATGAGGGAAATGGCACACTCTGGATCTGACCCAACCAGAACGTGCCACCTCCGAACCACCTGCTAAAAAAGCGAAAAGTAAGTCTGAACATCAGAAGCGGTCAACATCTGCTACTTGGAGTAAGCATAGCCACTTTCCGACCCTGGTTCCATCCACTGTCAGAGTGGAGGAGGTCATTAATCTACCTCGGACTCCTTCACCACCTCAAACTCCATCCCTCCATGGGGACGATGGGGACTATGCTCCATTTGATTACTTTACTGCTCCAAGATTACCTATGGAACTGACACCAGTTCCTGCGACTTCTCAGAGGTCTTTCCAATATTTAAGCCATCAACAATTACCCTCTACCTTATGGCCCCCACAGGCTGCAACCTTCCCACTGACCCCATAATTGTTTGTTTCTTGGTCTACAATTCCAATGCTGGCACATGTAAATAACTGGCAGGACTTTGGGAACAGGCTGCAGTCTGCTCCTCCCTTCCTGCAGTTGCAGGGGTTCCAGTCAATTTCGATTCCAGCAGTTTTGGACCCTTTGTCAGTTCCTGTGCCAATGGTTCCAGCATCACCTCTAGTTCTGACCTCTTTTGTTCCAGCAGCCTCCATCCTTGGAGCTCTATCCATTTTGATCCTTCGGTTCTTACCTCAGTTGCCTGCCTTCTCAGATTCTGATGACAACAAGGAGGTTGTCTCTTGCTCAGATGTTACATCTGAACTAGCATTGAATTCGTCACCGGAGGAGGCTGTAGGTGATACTGTGTTATCTTCGCCCAGTGAGGACTATCATTTGTTCTTGGAGCAGATGGTGTGCATGGCCAGGGCACTGGAGTTGGACATCTTGGCATTCACTCCAAAACTTAAGAGTAAAGTGTTGTTGGCTTTATATTCCGACTCCCTTGCTTCCATAGACTTCCCATCAGTGGAGAATGTGGTGGGCATTGCTCACTACATGTAGGAAAACCCACCCTCCATTCCTGCAGCCTCTCAAAAGATCAAGAAGTATTACAAGCTTAAGAAGCAGGATTGTCCCTTCCTATTTAACCACCTGTGCCCACGGTAGCCAAGAAGGTGCAGGTCTGATACCGTCACGATTCCTTATTGGTTCTGGCTGACAAAGAGGGCAGAAAATTGGATTCAGTTGGCCGCAAAGTATTCTCGTTTGTGGTTTTCAATTTTAGAATTGCACACTTTCAAACCCTCATGGATTCCTATAATTTATTTTTGTGGGAGAGACTCTCCAACTATATTCAAGATCTCCCTGATGATCAGCGTGCCCTTGTGAGGGACCTTCAAGGGGAGGCTGCCAATTTAGCCAAACAGGAGATTACAGCAGGGAAACCCGCTGCAGATGTTCAGCCAGATCCATGGCGTCTGCCATTGTTATGAGGCGTCATGCCTGGTTATGTTCAACAGCACTTCCTTGGGATAAAAAGAACAAGACAGAGGATTTTCCCTTCGAGAGTACATTGCGGTTTTCGGAGAAAACAGATTGGCTCCTTGATCTAAATGAAGAAAAATCACCAAACCGCAAAGTCTCTTGGTGTCATTGACCCTTCCCAACCACAACAATCCAGATCTAGATACCAAAGTCCTCCAACTTACCAGCATTGTCTCAGAAGGTATCCCTGCTATCAACTTTGTACTCAAAGATCTTATCTGTCAGCTCAATGCCATACCACCAAGATGGTATCAAGGCCAAAAGCGAAACTGACACATTCATATTCTCCCAAGACTGCTCCTCAAGGACACAAATCTATGTTCTGACTTACTGATGTTAAATCGGACACTTCTGTGTTCTTTCTGGACAGATTATACTCCTTTGTTTCTCTAAGGGATGCTGTCACTAACGAGTCTTGGGTCCTTTCTATAGTTAGACAAGGTTATCATTTGTACTTTTCTGAGTACCCATCATTGACTATGCCTCCTACTGGTGCAGGACCATGTTCTCCTGCCCTCAAGGAGGCTGTTAATAGTTTGTTGACCAAAGGCGCCCTTCAAAGAGTTCCTAATGATTCTTCTCCTTTTCGGTTTTAATTCGTGGTAGAAAAGAAGGATGGGGGAGTCAGGCCCATTAAAGTTCAGAAGTTTTACATGCTTACTTTATCCATTGTCATTCAACTTTTAGAGATACATTTTTGCATATGTGCTGTCACTTCAAAAGCAGGTTTATCTGTGTCCTCCATTAAAATCTACTTAGCTGCTCTATTAGCTTTTCATGACATGGTTGATGGCAAGGTAGTTTTCTCACAACATTTCTAAACTGTTCCTCAGGGGTACTTTAATACCTTTCCTCCGAGAACCCCGCCATATATGTGTGTGTGTATGTGTGTGAATATGTTTACATGTATTTTAATCTATGTATTAGGGTGTTTTATGATTTTAAATTGTATATATGATGAAATACGTTTTTAAACTTGGTTGTGATCCGCCCTGAGCCTGCTGATGTGGGGAGGGTGGAATATAAATTAAATATAAATAAATAAATAAGTACTGTGTGCTCCCATTATGTACTGTTGGTGGGCTCCTAGTATGTGCGATTGTAATGGACGAATGTTAACTGCTAAGCAATTCTGGATGTCCCAAGCAAGGAGACCTGATAATGGGGAGCTCCTCAATGGACTAATGTGGGAACTAGAATAATCACTGTCTTGTGCTGCATGCTTAGCTTTTTGTCACTTAACTGAAGGTGGCAATACATTGCTTGTAATTCTTCGCAAGCTGAGAAATTGATGCGGACCAGGCCATGCCAAGAAGAGCAGGGCACTAGTCAGAAAGGGTCTGATAAATTATCACGCCTTTTCACATGTAGCAGAATCTAGAGTTATCAGCGTTTGTGCACTGAAATGGAATACTAATGTCGTTGCTGAAAAACAATCTTTGAATAAACCCTACAAGACGGCCAAAGCTCCATAGTTTGAATTTAGCTTTGACCTTGCTTGATTTTGTGTTAAAAAAAAATTGAGATCTTACTTTTTACAAACAAAAGCAGCCACAATCCAGCCCACCTTCCAATAATTGGATATAAGGAAACAAAATAAAATGTAAATCAGACACTAGAGATAATGGAAATTGTCATGCTTAAAGCTTTGCTTTGCCGAGGCACATAAAGACTGCAGAGACAAACCTGACATATTTTCACTGTATTTTCTCCCTCCTTTGCAACCCTTTTCCCTGCTCCTGTCTTCTTTTTGTCCTGTCATCGTATAATATTCGGCTTTTCTCTATACATGTGACTTATGCATCGGAAAGATAGTGTACACAATAGTGTCTAATCTTCTGTGAAAGCAAATGGAGGACAAGACCTATGAGGAAAAGACTGCCAATTACTTAAAGAACATAGACACAGCAATGCCATTAATGTAATGGCAAAGAATGACTCCAGAAGCATTCACTCTGCTCCGCTCAATACAACAATTAATGTCGCCAAGTTGACTTCCATGCCTACTTCTCCTTTCTGAGAGGGAGATAGGCTCGGCTTGGCTCGGCCCATTAACCTTCCTCGTGTCAAGGTGTTCCAGCACTCATATTCAGCTTAATTAGTCTCCAAGGTAATATCACAAAAGTCCCACTTCACAAAGGAAGCTGTGTAGGCATCATTGACTCATAAATGGAGTCGCTCTAAATTGTAGTGCCATACTTTGGGGGTGATGGAGTGAAAAGCAGGATAAAGAGGGAGATTTATCCTCTTGCATATATGGACTGGTTTACCACTCTGAGTGGGCCACTAATCTGTCTAGAAGTGTGGCACTTAAGTGCAGTTGTTATTGTTGGTGGTGTGATCAGGGCTTTTTTTCTGGGGAAAGAGGTGGGGGAATTCTCACCTGGGGCAATTCCAGGCAGTAGGTGGTGCATCTGTTACTATACGTGTGTGTGCAAAGCACTGGACCGGGACTGGGAACTGATATCATCATGCACGGTGTGGCTGCTCCACCAGGAGAAAGAAAGAGAAAAGAAAGAAAAGAAAGACATGGAAAGACATGGAAAGAAGGAAAAAGAAAGGAAGGGAGGCAGGAAGGGAGGCAGGAAGGGAAAGGAAGAAAGAAAGAAGGAAAGGAGGAAGGATATGGAAGGAAGGAAGGAAGGAAGGAAGGAAGAGAAAGAAAGAAAGAAAGAAAGAAAGAAAGAAAGAAAGAAAGAAAGAAAGAAAGAAAGAAAGAAAGAAAAGAGGGAGGGAGGCTTCAGCTGGGAGGGGGGAATCCCCCTCTTCTCAGCTGAAGTTTAAAGCCTGTTTGGGGCTTCCCTGGCTTCAGCTGAGAGGAGGGGGATCCCTCTCCTCCCAGCTGAAGTTTAAAGGCTATTTAGAACTTCCCCTGACAAGCTGAAGAGCAGGGTTAAAGAGCTCTTTTCCAGCTAGCAGAAAGGAGCTCTTTTAACCCCTGCTCTTCAGCTGGTGGGTGGGAATTCCCCAGACCAGCTGGAGAGCAGGGGCTTAAGAGCACCTTTCTGGCAGCTCACAAGCTGGTAAGGGCCACCTGAGCACGTGATTACTTTGCAGAGCTGCCCTAATGCTGTTCCAGCACGTTCGGGCAGAAAAAAAAGGCCTGGTTGTTGTTATTATTTTAAAATTGCTTTAGAAGTAGCATGCTCCTCTACTGTGTTGTGCAATAGTAGGAGAACGTATGCAGTAAGCAAGACTACCCCCCTCCCATACATATAGCAAGGCTATCCCCCTGCCACACACAATTCTCCCACTATTGGCAAGGCATCACACACTATTTCTTGAAAGAAGCTTGCAGAAATATCACACAATGGACTGCTGACTTTGATCCAGCAGAAAGGTCTTTATGAAATGACATCCCTATACTTCTGTTTGATTTCCCCCTCACTGGCCATATATTTTTCTCACTGGCCTCCAACAAATCAATTTTAAAGTGATAAGAACAAGGCCATTAGAACTTGGATGACTCTTATGGAGTTGTTGGTGTTCTCTATTCATTGTTCCTAATTAATAACAATGTAATTACTTAGAGATTCCCCTATCATTTTTATGCTCCTCTTCAGCTTTCTTAAAGTATCACTTTCTCATCCATTTTAAGTCTCTATGAATGTTTATTTAAAGGGTTTAGACCCCTGAGATTGCATTCTTCTGGTTGCAAACACTCAGCATGAGGGGTGTGCAATTCAGATAATACCGAATTCAAGTTTACCGAATTTATTCGGTAAAATTCATTGAACTTCGGCAATCGTGGCTGGGCTGTTCCTTTGCTAAGGAAAAAAGAAACAATTCTTCTTGCTTTTTTTAACCAGATGGGAGGGGGGAGAAGAGATGGGGGAGTGAGGCAGAGACAGATGTGGAAAGAGAGAGGGGAAGGGGGAAGGTAGGAGGGAGTGTGAGTGGCTAATCCTTGTAGGAGCTCTCCTTCTCTGGCCAATGGGATTCTCAAGAAGGAGAGTGCCTTATTTAAGCTGCTGCTAGGAGTTAAATTAGGAGGCTTGCCTCAGTTAGCCTCCAGTTTGCTCTGGCCTGGATACTGAGAAAGACACTGCTGCGGCTGGCTGTTGGCTCTCTCTCTCTCTCTCTCTCTCTCTCTCTCTCTCTCTCTCTCTCTCTGTGGTCTGGGCTGGGACTCTGGCTGGCCTGCTTTGGACTGCAACTACCTGGATCCTGGAATAACTGGATTCTTGGAACTGCCTGCTGAGAACTGCACCTGGAGAACTTTTGCTGCTCCACCTGAAGGAATGCACCTGAAGAACTTCTGCTGCAGCCTGGCTTGAGAGTTGTTAGACTCACTGGGTTTTTTTCTCTTTTGGGGGGAGGGAGGGATAAGGTTGAGGGGGAAGGGATTTTTTTAAAAAATTGCATTTAAATTTAAAATTTAAATTTTAAATTTTGGTATCGGGGAGGGATAAGATTGAGGGGGAAGGGATTTTTTTTTAATTTGCATTTTAAAACTTGCTTTTTTGTTGTGTGTGGAGAGGTGCTTTGGTTGAGGTTTTATGTAGGGGAGAGGCTTTGATTTCTGGCTTTATATTTGCTACTTGTTCTTCTGGGGGAGGGGATTGTTTTATCCTGTTGTGAGTAATTTGTTGGTTGGAGTTTTATAGTTCCTGTTCATTTTATTAAATTCGCTTCTTCTTTGGGGTGCGGTTTTCCCCAGTTGCTCAGCTTTATTTACAGAAGTTTGCTTGGTGTTTCTTGCTGGGTTCTGTTTTCTGTTGGTTTAGTCAGGTGTTCAATTGTTGGTTGTTCTTCTTTGGGGGGTGGTGTTTATAGGGTTGCCAGCCTCCTGGTAGCGGCTGGAGATCTCCCGGAATTACAACTGGTCACCACGCTACAGAGATCAGTTCACCTGGAGAAAATGGCTACTTTGGGGAGCGGACTCTATGGAATTATGCCATGCCAAGGTCCTTTCCCTCCCCAAACCCCACTTTCTCCAGGTTTCACCCTCAAGATCTCCAGGAAATTCACAACTTGGAGCTGGCAACCCTAGGTGTTTGTTGGGGTGCTTGTTTGTTAAATTACCTAGTGGGGTTTGGGTATACTTTTGGGGTTTTCACTGTTTTAAGTGTTTTAATGATATGCTAGTTGTAGGTCTTGTAAAGAAAAACTTAATTGCTAGCTTTTAGGGACCAAAGAGAGTCCCCCCCCCATGTAAGGAATTAAGAAGAGTTCAGGTTCTACTCAAATTCTACAGATAAATGGGTAGCGCATTAGTGCATTTAGCTAGGTTTTCCCTGCCTACCTCTGGCTCCCTTGAGCCAGACCAGGGACATTAGAAATAGGTTTTTTTTGTCATATTAGGCATAATTGTAGATTGGAGTTCAGGGGTAGCTTCATTCTTGAAGATGAAATAAGCTGCTTGCTAGTGTAGTGTAGTGCCACCAAATACCTAAATAGGGCATTTAAAAAAGAGATTCGTGGGTCCATTTCCAGGCTTAGGCCCACAAAAACAAACTTTTAGAGTAGGTAGCCAGATTTTAAAAGAAACTCTCATTTTTGGCTAGGTGCTTTGGGTGGGTTGGTAATTTAAATATTTAATAAGGTTAGTTACCAGTTAGTATTGGTGCCAAGGAGCAGAAAAATGAGTGACAGGAGACCAGAGATGAGACCTGGGGGAAAGGAGAGGGATAACAGGGAAGGAGGGAAGGGGGTTGGGTTCTCCACCACCTGAGTAGAGGAGGCTTGCCCCAGTGCAGCTGCCAGTCACCAGCCTGGCTTCTGGTGACAGCAAGAAGGTTAAGGCCCTCTTTCCTGAGGCAGCTTCAGGAGCACCACCACAACCACCACCACAGGTGCCTTAGGCAGGAGCTGTCACTGGGCAGGGGCCTGCTGATGAGGCTTTCTTTTCTCCAGCTGTTGAGACCCAGCAATGGGAGGAGCAGCAGCATGAGGAGTCTTTGAGGGTGGGTTTGGATATGAATTGGATATGAATTTTCTGTCCCTCATGCTCACTCCAGGGACCCAGAGGATGCTGGAGGAACTATGAGAGGGGCCCACCATCGATGAGACTTCCTCAGTTTTCTCTGAGGCCAGGGGCAGGCATTTCATAGTGATGCAGGAGGAGAAGATGGTAGAGGGAGAGGAGGAGAGCATGGAAGTGGTGACCATCACATATCTACCCTTCACCCTCAGCCATCTTCTTCTGACCAGCCTAGGCACAGAGTGTCTGTCCTGAGCACCTCACAAGAGGCATCTCCTGGGGTGCCTGCAGCTGCAGGGCAGCAAGGGAATTTCTTGTCCTCCAATGTTTGGTGTAGTGATTGTAAGGATGCCAGGCAACTCAAAACACTTCAGAAGTTAAAGTTCTTTATTGGTAAGATGCCAGTTTCATACACTTATATCATCCTTGCTAGTACTGGTGGCTACAGACAAGCTGAAAGCAGATAAAGGTTCCTCAGGCTACTCCTTATTCTCCCCCCTTTCGCTTAGAGTCCTCTAGCTTTGTGTGATTCATAGACTTCTCAAGGCCAAGGCAGGCTTGGGAGAGACTACAGCAGTAATCAACAACCACTTCCCGTTCTCAGTTTCCCACCCCGGGTACAAGTGACAGAATTATTCAATAGCATCGGTTCCAGAGGTATGGAATATGACAGGTGATCCTGAGCACCTGATATCCTGCCCCCCGCCCCCCCCGAAGATAAATTCCCCCTTGGTTTCTCCAGGTATTTTCTATGGAAAGCCCAAAGCAACCTTGTGGTTCTCACATTAGTGGATTTAACCTGTTCAGCTTGGCTTTTTGAAAAATGTTTCCATTGAATTAGGTAGTACAGCACACCCCTCTTTCAGTTAAAGTCCAAAATGAGCTCAACCTCCTGATAGGGCTGTCTATAAAGATCGGATCCAGGTGCCATTGGTCAGGTCCAGGGTCTTTTTTGAGAAGGTTGAAATGGAAAACTGGGTGTACAAGTCTCATTTTTGGGGGGCAATTCTAGTTCAACAGTAACGTCATTGATCATACATTTCACTTTAAAGGGACCCAGAGATTTCCATCCTAGTTTTTTACTGGGCTGTGTGCCTTTCAAATTCTTTGTGGATATATAAACACTGTCTCCCACCTTCAGGTTCCAAGAGGGTCAACACTTCTTATCTGCTTGGATTTGTAAGCACGTTTGGCCCTCTTCAATATTTGGTTCACCACCTTGCATTGTGACATAATTCTTGTCCACCAATCATTCAATTCACCCCCTCCTTCACATCTGAGTCTGTACTTAGCATTGACATAGGCTTTCCTTCAAACCGTTGAGTCACTTGGAAGGGTGTTTTCCCCGTGGTGCTGTGTAGGCTATTATTGTAGCAATATTCTACATAAGGCAAGAACCCTACCCAGTCAACTTGTTGATAGTTAGTATCTGATTAGTACGTTCTGTTTGCCCATCTGTCTTGGGATGATGACTGGAGCTTAGCCTCTGTTTGATTCCTGTTACCTTCATAAGCTTCCACCAAAAGTTGGCAACAAATTAACCTCCCTGTCAAGAGATTATCTTGTTTGGAAAAGAGTGTAAACATACCATGTTCTGCATGAACAGACTAGTTAGTTTCTTTGGTTTGGTTTGGTTTGGTTTGGAGCAGAGAATGAAATGTGCCTTTTTGGAGAATAAATCAACTATAACCAGAATCACAGTTTTTCCTTTGGACGGGGGGAGGTCAGAGATGAAATCTATGGAGACGGTGGACCAAGGTCGCGTGGGTGTGTGTGTCTCTCTAGTGGCTGTAAGAGACCTGGATGCTTCCCCCCATCTTTTCCCCATCAAGGAAACGGGGCAACTGGACACATACTGAGATATGTCTTTTCTCATTCATGGCCATCAGAATTGCCTGTGTTAAATGCAAAGTTTTTACAAACCTGAAGTGCCCTGCTGTCTTGTCATCATGACATTTTTTAAAAAAAATCTTCCTCAGGGCTGCTGGAATGTATAATTTGCCCTGTTGGTACCAGCACCCATCCTTCCCCTTCTCTAGACCCTCCATAGACTCTTGTAAACCCTCTTCTCCTTTTTCTGTTCTGTTTTGACCGTCTCCAGCCAGGAGTTTAATGGAGAAGTGAGGAGTTTCTGTGCTTGCCTGTCATGTCAGCACTGCTCCTCCCAGCTGTGTGGGTGTGAAGATACTGTCAACAATTTCCTCTCTCTGGCTTTCATGTTGTAGGAGGTGGGACAGAGCATCTACCAGGAAATTTGACTTCCCTGGGAGGTGCTTGAGTGTGAATTGAAACTTTGAGAAGGTCTCCACCCACCAGAGCTGCTTTGCCCCCAACCTGTGGGATGATGTAAGCACTTCAAGATTTTTATGATCAGGCCAAATCTTGAAAGGTATTTTTGTCCCTTCCAGCCCATGTCACCAAGTGGACAGGGATAACTTAACAGCTACCGCCTCTTTGTCCCAAACAGACCGGTGTCTTTCTGTCTCTGAAAATTTTGTAGATATATAAGCGCAGGGGTGTAGCTCTCCATTAGAGCCCTCCTGTAGAATTACCTCCCCCATCGCAACATCACTTGCATCTACTTGCACAATGAACTTCTTGTTCATGTCTGGGTGGCATAACAGGTTCAGAGGTGAACAGGGTTTTTAACCTTTTGAATGCCTGCTGGCATTCCTTGGTCCACCCCAGTTTAGCACTTGGTTTTAATTTTTCTGGTCCTTTCCCTTTCATATTTAACAAGCCAGTTAAAGGCAGGGCAGTTTGGGCAAACCTCTTAACGAATGGTGTGTGATTCATAGACTTAATGAAGGCTGTGTGATTCATAGACTTCTCAAGGTGTGCAAAGCCCAGAAATGACTGTAATTGTCTTCTTATTCTAGGAGCTTCCCATCCCAGCACAGCACAGCTTTAATCTTGTCTGGATCCATTTCCAGCCCATCCTTGGAAACTCGATATCCCCCAAAATCTAGCTCTTTGTGAAATTTGCTCTTTGATAATTTAGAATACAGGTGATTCTTGTACAGGGTGCTCAAAATTGTCCATACCAACTTCATATGCTCCTCATAATTAGTGGAATAAAGTAAATTATCCAGATAAACAACCACTCCTTTGTATAAATATTTATGCAACACCTCATTGATCAGGTTCATGAAGACCCCAGATGCCCCTTGCAAGCCAAATGGCATAACCAAGTATTCAGATTGTCCTAAAGGGGTGTTAAGCGCAGTCTTCCACTCACCCCCCTCCTGAATATGAACTCTGAAGTAAGCATCCCTTAAGTTCAGTTTGGTGAAAATCTTTCCTTCGGCTACTTCTCCAGGCAAGTCTTTAATGAGAGGGAGAGGGTAGGCATTTGACATAGAAACTGCATTAATTCCTCTGTAATCAGTGCACAGCCACTCTCAAAGTTTTTATCAATAAACTTGTGTAGCTCCTCTCTTTTGGCTGGACTCATAGAGTACAGCTTCCCCCTAGGAAGGTTCTGCCCAGGGATTAGTTCAATAGTACAGTCTGTTGGTGTGTGAGGGGGTAATTCATCTGCCTCTTGTTCCTCAAAACCCTCCCTTAAATCATGGTATTCAACAGTGATCTCAGCTAACTCTTCCCTTGTTAAACATTCAATTTCAGGCATGGGGGGGCACCCCATTGTGGGTTCCACACATGTTTCTGACATTCCGGTGCTGAGAAACAGAATCAGCCCATCTTCCACTGTATGTAAGGATCATGATCCTATCGCCATCTAACTCCTACCATGGCTGGAAATTTGGTAGTTGGGCTTACTACAAAAACTCTTTCCTCCCAATGACTCCCCATTTTCCACTTCGGCCAGTTCAGCCTCGTATGTGCAGAGAGCCCCTTTCATAGGGGAACCATCCATTTGTTCAAATTTAATAGGCTCCATTAATTCCACCAGGTCTAGTCCAAGACTTGTTACAAGGCAGAAGCAGTCAGATCCCTGGTGCAGCCTGAATCGATCAAGACTCCTTGCCCTTTTTGAGGATGTACTATGGTAATGGAGAGGAAAAATAAGGTTCCTTTTGCTCTATGTTTGGCACCTGGTCTTCTTCAACCTGCGATGGGTGCCTGTCACAGCAGGTTGCCACCATTTCCCACCTGCTCTTCCTCCCTGCTGCTGTAGGAAGTTCCATTCCCCGACCTCTCGGGTGCTTCCTCCATCCTGGCCGCCACTGCTTCCTTTTGCGCTTGGGATGCTGTTCTGCCTCATCTCAGGCGAGCTTGGGGCACTGCTCCTTTCTGCCTTGGCCTCCCGGCCATGTTGTTCTGGGGTTCCAGCTCTCTCTCAGGGAGACTGAGACCCTGGCATTCCACGGCAAAGTGGCCCTCCCCACCGTACTTTAGGCACAAATCTTGATTCCTCCTCCTCTCCATTTCACCCAAAGGGATCAGTCCTCTAATGCAAGGCTTGTCTCCTCTTCCTCTCTTGGCGGCTCCTCACTGTTGGCCAGCTTGGTGTTGCAAGCAAAGTAGCTTTACAATTTCCTCTCTGTTTTCGATCTCACACACCTACTGTATCCACCCCAACAGGGTATGTGGGTCATCTTGCACCATGGCTTCGGCCACCAAGTCTGGGTTCATGCTGGCACGGAAAAACTCCACTGATTCAGTCCAGTCTTGTACTTTGGCAGCTCATGCTTTGAACTCGGCTGCAAACTTGCTCACCGGCCGCTTCCCTTGCCGCATGCACTTCAGTTTAGTTCTCGCTTTCTCCTCATCGAGTGGATCTTCTTATTGCACCTACATTGTGCACATGAAGGCTCTCACATGCCAAAGCTCCAGAGCTTGAGCTGTGTAGAGAGTAACATACCATTCAGCCTCCTCTCCCTCCAACCAGGAGCCCAGGTAGATCACCCAGCTAGTTTCGTCTGGAAATGTGTGACCCCATTCTCTCAAGAACTCCGTCACTTTCACCAAGAAGTACCCTAACTCCTTGGAGTCCCCTTCAAAGCAGGCTTCTAATTTCCACAGCCCCCATGGTGGCTGAGGTGGTGGTTCAGGCATCAGCCCAGCTGGGACTCCTGCTGGACACATGGGTTGGGACCCTGGTACTGGAGCTCTTTGCTCATCTGGGGGATGGATGGGCAGTTGGCCTGGTGACATCTGTGCTTCTTGTCCATCTGCGGGAAGGGTGGGCAGTTGATCAGCTGGCCCTGGGACTCCTTGCCCATCTGGGGGAAGGGCAGGCAGCTGGCCTGGCGGCACTTGGGTAGCTTGATCCGGTGGGCCAGGTTGGAAGGCTGCTTGCATCATCTGCTGGATATTCTCCATGAAGGAATACAAGTCACACCTCATCTCCCCCATCTCAGCTCAGATTTCTTGCACTTTGTCAGCAGAGGGTGCTACGAGGGCTCCTCTCACTCCATAATCTTCTTTACCTTCCCCTCCTTCAGAGAACTTGTCCCATTGGAGCAGACTCGGTCTGTGGAGCTGAGCCCTCCAATGATCTCTCATTTCAAACTGTCTCCTGGCTGATGCCACTCACAAGGTCAATTGCACCAAGGTCCCCTCCATCCAAGAGCTCCATCTAGGAGTTAAAAGGCCACCAGGAAACAGTGGCACGGGGTCTCACACCAGCTCCAGCTCCAGTCAATGCCATCACATTGGGCCCACACTCTTTGATGGGGTCTTCAAAGAATTCACTGTCGCGATTTCTTCTCTTTTTTTTTAATAATTTTTTTATTTTTCAGTATACAAAACACTACACAAGACTATCACAAGGGACGGGAAAAGATGGAGAAAAGGGAAAGGGGCGGGGAGAATAGGAAAAAAAAGGGAGGATAACCTACAATCAACACTACACTTCAATGTTTTCCCTTCATACTGCCATAATAAAAAAAAAAGCTCAATAAGATAATGATGGAGTGGTTAATCATACAGAATACACATTCCAAATTCTAATTAAACTTTCCTCCCCCTTCTGGGTCCCGGACGCAATTCTCTCTGAGCAGCCGCAACTGCGGTGCTCATCTCCTCCCCCCCCCCTCAGACTTCTCCCTTTCTTCCTGCTTGGTGCACTGGAATTCCGGGTTTTTCTCCTCAAAATCCCTTAGTTGATCTTCTGATAATATCTTATAGGCTTGATCTTTATGTCCAAACCATATTCCTTCTGGAAGTAACCATTTGTACTTTATTCCGCGGTCCCTCAGAAGAGCTACGAACTTTTTGTACTTAAAACGCCTTTTCCGGACTAGAAATGGAATGTCCTTCAAAATCTTGACTTTATTGCCCATAAAGTCCAAATCCGCATTGTATGAGTTATATAGGATAGTGTCCCGAATCTTTTTAAATGAAAAGTCAATGATGATCTCGCGAGGCATCTGTCGCTTTATTGCATATTTTGAAGAAGCCCGACGGACCTCCAAAATGGCGCTTTTGACCTCTTCTTTAGTTGTCCTCGCGGGTGTCGCCAGTAGTTCCGAGACCAAACCCCACAGATCCTCATTTTCCTCCTCTTTCACGTTTTGGAGGCGCAAAATTGTCTGCGTTCATTCCACCTGTAGCCCGATCAGCTGGTTCTCCACCAACTTCAGCTCTTTTTTCGTAGCCTTCACAAGTGACGCACTTTCCAGAGCAGACTTCTCTGCCCCCCCCCCGCTGCTTCCTTAATGGTTTTCACTTCGCTTTCAATTAAGCCCACCCTTTGATCAGTTTCGTTCAGCTTGTCAACAAAGGGTTTTATGGCTTCCACCACCACCCTGCGCACCAATTCTTCGAGCGACTCTCCCTTCTGCAAGGTAGCCGAGATTGACTTACCCAGAGCGGGACTTTGCTTCTTTGCAGCCATTTTAGGGGGGGGGGAACCAGCCAAATTCTGGAACTCACCGAAGGGGAAGAGCGAGTCTTCTTCAGATCCACCGCTCCTTCACAAACGCTTGTAGAACAGAAGGGATTCGCTTGTTTGCAGGCTTCCGCCTGTTTCTTTTATTTGCCGTTTCTCGTTGCCCGGCGGCACTCAAGGTGCCACGCACCTCTGCCGGCCTCCATAGGGACAAACGGGCAATTCCCCCCCCCCGCATAGATTTTGGGGGGTTCTTCCCGCAGCGTCCCGGACCCTGCCTCCCTAACTGGGAGTCCTGGGGGCTAATCCTTGCAGATCAGCCGCCTGGTCAGGGGGCTCGGGCGCTTCCTCCCGGACCCGCGGAGAGGAGCGTCCGACATGGCTGAGAAAACGAAACCGAATCACTGTCGCTATTTCTTCTTACATGGCAACCCTGGGTCTGGTCATTCCTTTGGTGCATACACTTCAGGGTGCTATCACCTCCTTCCTGGACCCGGTTACAGACCTGGATCCAGGAGTGTGTGGGCTCATGAGAAGGCTGCAACAGAGTATCATGTCCTGGCTGCAGTCTCTCCCTGAGAAGGAGTCATACATTTTGGTGACCATGTGCAACCCATGCATCAAGGGTATCTTTGCCAAGTGACCATGTCACCAGTGTGTGCAGATGTGCCATATTCAGGTCAAGAGGGGGCCTCCTTCTTAGCAGGTTCCCCTAACAGGCAGTACTGGGATGTCCATGGAGATGATGGAGAAGGATTCAATGAACTAAAACATTTGTTTGTGCCTTTACTATTCCTATGCAATTTTATGCTATTCTCAGGTACTATTGCAATATGCTAACACATTAGGCAGAGAACTAACTCTGGAGACACATGAATGCATATTAGATGCTGGGAATGCTGAGGTAATGCTGTTGCTTGCAGCGAAATAACCCAGGGCAATAGATATGCTTACCAAGCAAGCTTGTTGCAAGAAAAATGCATCTGTACTCATTACCCTTATGCCATGCTTAGAGGCTGATAAGGAAAACCATTCCCTGAATTGCTCATACCAAATGTAACTATAGAACAATCAAGCATAGCTGCAAATGGGAGGATCCGAACACCTGCCCACAGATAGAGGAGTGGGCAATAAACCCCTCAGTAAGAGGAATGAGCATGCTTCAAGTCAGTTAAATTAATTGATTCTCCCAAGGCTATGAAAAGGACCCAGCAATAGACACGGGGTACTGAAAGTAACTTTCTGTACATTCCAGAGGAAGGGAGATTGCTCCCCTCCCACAACACCCGAAAGGGAGCAATCTCTTCCTACATGGTACAAGGTTGCTGAAGCGACACTTAGGCACCCTTGGCAAAATGTTACACTGTCAAGTGTGCAGGAAAGAGAGAGAGCCCTATGGATGGGAAAGTATGAGAGCGGAAAGAGATATCCCTTGAAAAGATAAAACAATGTACTGAAGTGATAAGAAATGCAAATTGGGAAATATTGTAATTGTGATGCCGACCAGAATTATTCTTCCAATAGGGACCACTGGGATCACTGGAGATGGTCACTGGGGAGAACCAATGGGACCTCCAATGTTGAAATGAATCAAAGGGTATAAAACATCTTGCACAGCCATTGTAGCTTTGATGAACGTAGTACACATGTGATCCTTTTATTCTCTGTGTAACTAAGCATCCCTCCATGTTTAATAAACATAGCAGACTTGCTTCTTCCACAGGACTCCACATCTGTCTCTTCTTCGAATTGGCTAAGGGACATTCGAACCACTGATTTTGTGGAACAGAGATGGAGATGCTCTGGCAAGCCCTCAACTCCTCTGGGAATGTGAGGCATGTGAGCCAGGAATCAGTGGAGGCAATAGTCAGGGACTACCTCGCAGATCCCTGTGAGCTGCTTTCCACCAATCCACTGAGCTGCTGGGTCAAGAAGGAGGCCATCTGGCTGGACCTCTCTCTCAAAGATCGGGAGCTCCTCTCATGCCCTTCAACAAGCATGAAAAGTGAGCACATCTTTTCCCGTGTGGGAGATATTGTCAGCTTTCATTGCACTCACCTGCCCCCCTGAAAAGTTGAGCAGCTGGTCTTCCTGAAGGTCAGCATGTCACTCTTCAATTTCCAAACTTTGGACTTCCAGAGTGATTGAGGTGAGCCCACTTTGTGGCCTGCGTTCTCTGGGAATCTGTGAGAAGATAAAAAACGCTTTTCCCAAGACTTAAAAATTTGGTAGAAAATCAGCAGGAGAAGGACGGTTGATTCAGTTGGCACAACAAATGCACACTGTTCTCTCTTTTCTCCCAGCCCCCTGGATATCCCCGAGGTAGTTTTTCCCATAGGCAATAATGGAGATTGGAGGTGGCTGCAAGTACCTTCTTTTGAGGGGGGTGGGGGCATACAGTGGCCTCCAGGTCCAATATCTCTGAAACTTGAGGGGTCTTTATAAGAGAGTGAGAAGTAGTTCCCCTGCAAATTTGGTGAAATTTGGTCAAAAAAATGACCCCCCCCAAAGGCCATCAGATATTTCTGAATTGAATTTCCCATAGGAAACAATGGCCGGATTTTACCCTATTTGCTGTGTATTACCGAACTGAACTGGGGAGTGAATTTGGTATTCAGGAATTCCAATTATTTTTTCTACTTCAGAATTACCAAACCTGAATTTACCCATCCCCCCCCCCCGTGCACACCCCTACTCAACACTCAATGGCATTGGATAAGAGGTGAGCAGAACCCCTGCGGATCTGAATCTTGTAATCAACCCACAGCCAACATCAAGTTCATATGAAATGCTACACATACAGCCACTGCTGGGCCCATGGACCAGAGCTACTTACACATAGTGGTTATTTATGTGAATTAGCCCCTCCATGCAGGGGGCTTTCTTGGAAGCCTCCATGATTTGCACAACTACTTTGTTTTCAAGTTTCAATCACATACATCACAAGAACCTCATAAACACACTCACATGAACACACCCCAGTCATAGGTTGTAAGTCCTGAAAGCAGCCAGGTGCCGACAGCATTGGAAGTTGCAATTTCCCAGGAGCAAGCCAGGCTTACTGATGCATTGACCCAGAGCCAGAAACCAACGCTGCAGGGGCTGCCCAGCCCAGGCCTGGCCAGCGGCACCAACAGTGGTTGTCAGTTCATCAGCTGCATCCTTCTGCCCCTCGCTGGGTGATGAGCTGCCACCCAGTGCTGGTTCCCCTGGCCTGGTCTCAGATGAATGGCAGGGCTACTGGGGCTCACTTGTGGCTGCCAGCATCCTTCCAGGGCAACGACTCATTGGGAAATTTCCCTGTTAGTTAAATGGCCAGTCTGCCCCTGAAAGCAGCCTTCTGTTCCTAAGGCATTGCTGTTCCTAAGGTCTGGAATGGCCAAACAAGTTGAACTTGAGTTCCAAAACAAAGATGTTCTTGCCCACCTGCCCACCTCCATGTGATTCCTTCATCCATACACCATCGAGGTAATGTAGAAAGAAGCCCCCAGGAACCA
The DNA here is from genome assembly GCF_028583425.1 of Eublepharis macularius. Taxonomy (NCBI): domain Eukaryota; kingdom Metazoa; phylum Chordata; class Lepidosauria; order Squamata; family Eublepharidae; genus Eublepharis; species Eublepharis macularius. Next base: position 22,067,351 of record NC_072793.1, on the reverse strand, counting down.
TTTCCTATGTGGCTGCTGTAATGTATAACAATGCAATCCTATGGAGAGTTACTCCAGTCTAAGCCTATTGAAGTCAATGGGATTAGACTGGAGTAACTCTCCATAGGATTGCACTGTAAATCAGTCCACAGAGGCAAAGTAATCAAAAAGAATATTTGAAGGGCGCTAAAAAATAAAAACCAACTTGTAGAGATGCCCTGCAATTCCAAAGGCAGTATTATTTATGAATGGGAAAAGTAATTGCCATTTTAATGATGACGAAGAGTTAGAATTTGAAGTGGAGGTCCCTGAAGTCCAGTTTCAAAGGGATGAATGATTCCTAAGCTTTCCCCTGGCAGCCTGAATGGCTTTGAAGCCCTAGATTGCGGTATGAATTTAGACTAAGCTGGATCCTCCGCTCCATCCAACACCAAAATCTCCAAGTACTGGCTGGGCACACACTTTGCAAATATTAGAGACTTTTCAAAGGTGTCTATTATATCACTTTCTTGCCTTGTGCAGTCCTATATGGTCATTTTGGCAATTGCAACAGCTGCATAATACGAGCAGCCCTGGCATATCTGGAAGCGAGGCATCAGAGTTGGAGGTTTTTCCTGCTAGATCCCAATTCCCATTGAAAGCAATATAAATGTCACCCGAATACAGTAACAACCATGAACATGCAATATATATATATAGGTAAAGGTAGTCCCCTGTGCAAGCACCGAGTCATTATTGACCCATGAGGGGACGTCACATCATGACATTTTCTTGGCAGACTTTGTGCAGGGTGGTTTGCCATTGCCTTCCTCAGTCATCTACACTTTACCCCCAGGAAACTGGGTACTCATTTTACCAACCTGGGAAGGTTGGAAGGCTGAGTCAATCTTGAACCGGCTTTATTGAACCTGGCTTCCTCCAGGACTGAACTCAGGTCGTGAGCAGAGCTTGGGCTGCAGTACTGCTGCTTACCACTCTGCGCTACGGGGCTCTTACATTGTTTAATATGCGCCACAGGGCTCTTTGTCAAGATATATATATTTATATATATAAATGTATATAAATAAATGTGTATATACACACACACACACACACTTATATATATAAATGTATATAAATAAATGTTTATATAATAAATGTGTGTGTGTGTGTGTGTGTGTGTATACACATACATACATATATACATACAGACACACATTTATATATATAAATGAATATAAATAAATGTATATAAATAAATGTGTGTGAGAGAGTTTATATATATATAAACTCTTATATATTATAATATATATATTATATATATGTTATTTATACCTTTTTCATGGAGACTGAAGGTGGATTACACAGCGAGAGTCAGCACAGTCCATTTCAAAGACATTTCAATAAACAATATAATATACATGCAAATGTGCAAAGATTTAAAACCCGTAGGAATCCAATACAGAGTTGAAGAAATGCTGAAACAGAGCATATGCAATTCTAAGACTGACATATTAACATGGGAACTACCCAGCAACAGTAATAAAGTCTATAGTCCCTCCCTATCCCTTCACAGATACATCTCCTTGAGACTGCTTCCTTATAGTCCTCTTATCTGAGTAAAAAGCCCTCTCGAATAATTCAATTTTGCATAGTTTGTGGAAAGCCAGGAGAGTGGGACCTCTTCAGGTAGGCTGTTCCATAAGGTAGGGGCCACCACAGAGAAAGTACGTGTATGGGCAGCTATAGATGTTGTCCATGTGCTAGGTGGCACCTAAAGAAGGCCCTGTTCAGATGAATGAACCTGCTATGATGGAAGATAGGGAGAGTGGTGTATATGAAGAACCAAGGCTGTGAAGAGCTTTGTATGCAACAGCTAATACATTGAACTGAGCGCAATAACTGATAGATAGCCAATAGAATGACTACAGAATGGGAGTGATGTTCATGTTCCACCGAGCTCCCAGTAAAAGCCTAGCTGTGGCATTCTGCACCAACCAGAGTCTCCAAGTTAACTTAAGAGTGCATTATAGGAGTCAAGTCTTGAAGTTACCACGGCATGAATCCAGGTGGCCAGATTGGCTCTATGGAGGTAGCGGGCCATCTTCCAGGCTAGACTGAGTTTATAGAAAGCAGTTTTTGCAGCTGCCTTAACTTGCTTTTCTAGTAGTAGTATACCAAAACTAAAGAACATGAAACAAAATCTTTAATAAAGAAAAATGAATTCAACATGTAAAAAATTATATGCAAGATCCTACTGCAGTCTTTCAATTTCCATGATCACCACATTGTAGTCTGCGGCACTATTTGCATGTATGCCACTATGCCCAAGCAAAATGCCTGCCTCAGTCTGGCTAATGGCTTGACCAACGCTACCAGTCACTGGATAAGAGTGGCATTTTCCTTTATTCCCTCCCCTAGTTTGCAATGCTATCACCCTGTAGGCCAATGTGAACAACCAAAATTTTGTGAGCCTGCCTAGTATATACAGCCTGAGGGCTAAACTACAAGAGACAAATTGCACAAGGATGCTCAGGTGAAGGGAGTCTCAATGTTCTCTGGGAAGCTGAGTTTTAAAAGACAGATCGGAATGCTCTGTCAATTTCCCCTCTCTACAGAGCCCCAAAGATCGCTCCTCGGAGGGTTTGATTATTTTCTCTTCGCCTCCTAGAAGGGGAGGTGAAACTGACAGAGCCTTCCTGAGGCGAAGAGGAAATTAACAAACCCTCTGAGGAGCCATCTTTGGGTCTCTATAGAGCGGGGAAATTGACAAAGCCTTCCGATCTGTCTTTTAAAACTCAGCTTCCCGGTTAGCATTGCGACTCCCTTCCCATGTGTGTCCTCGTGTAATTCGTCTCTTGTAGTTTAGCTCTAAGAAAAAGAACAAAACCACAAGCAGACAGAGACCACTGCACTTCCATTACTTATTTCCTCAGAATATTTATTTCCCACTTTTCTCTCCAAAGGGACCCAAAGGATCTTACAGCAGTACATATATATATATATATATATATATATATATATATATATATATATATATATATATATATATATATATATATATATAATCAGAATACAATAGGAAAAACATGATTTAAATAAAACAAGTAAAATTTAATCAAATCCTTTCCCCAAGTAATTGAATGGCAGAAATAACATTACTGAAAAACAGACATATCAGAGGAATTATCTTGGGTGACAATTCTGCCAACTGGTAAACATTCATGTCACTTATATAAAATAATAATAGCAACAATAACAGTATGCTTATACACAGCCATTCTAGATAGATTGGTGCCCAACTCAGCTGTGAACAAAGTCTGCATTGTTATTATCATACCCAAAATACAGCTGGGGGGCTGGGGCTGAGAGGAGTGGCTTACCCTGGGCCACCTGCTGAGCTTATGGCAATCTTGGGAGTTGAACCAGTAGAACACTGCTTCCAAGCCCAGCCACTTAACCACTATGCTACAACAGCACTCTCCTTATTCTCTGCCACTTTCCTTGAACTTTAAATCAGGCAATCAAGTGTCAGCATTATAGACAGAGTAACATTTTCCCAAATATTAACAATTGTAATTCATTTTTCAATTCAAATTAATTGTAACAACTATATTAAAGCATGGGGTGTATTTGGTTCAGATTTTGATTAGTTAATGTCTGACTGCACATCCCTAATTATAACATTCAAGCTGTTTCTATATTTGTTCTCTGATATTTCCCTATTTCTGCCAGTTTGATAAATATGCCAAACACTTCAATGTTATCCAGGACTTGAGTGAAAACTGTCACCAGCCTGAGGTTTTCTTTGTTTATGATTAACCAGCCTTAGGCGTATGTATTCAGAAGTAAATCCCATTGCAATTAATAAGACTTTCTTCTGAATAAAGGCAGTTACAACTGGGTTGTATGTTATGGAGAAAGTTTGAATTTCCCATAAAAACTCTAGCATTTTTTTCTTCCCCTTTCCTTCCCCTTTCCTTCCCCTTTCTTTCCCCTTTCTCCTTTGTAACTGAATTTTGTTTCCTTGCATTTGATTTCAAAGCCATACTACATAAGTTCCTCCCTCTGCTGCAGAATTAAACCATACAATAGGAGGCTTCTGGCTGTTTTCACATGCTTGTAAACACCTCCGGAAAATCATGCAAAACCCGCAGCACGATGGTGTCTTCATAGTGTGATTTCCCTTGTAATGGTGCAATGACATCAGAAATCATGTCATTAAACGGGAGATCATGCTATGAAGATGCTGCCGTGCCGTGAGTTTTGCGCTATCTTCCAGAGTTTTTAGGCGTGTGAAAACGACCCCTGTTTCCCATACACCTGCCTTTCACCTCATACCAGCATCCTGGTTGGGTGATCTATAGTAAGAAAACTGCTCATTCGTTTCCCCTGTCCTTCTGCTTTTGTAGTCTGAGCTCTACTCTATTCTTATAGTCAAGACAAATAATAGAACACAGAAAATAAAAGAGCAAATTTAGACCCAGCGGGAAAGGAGGGAAAATCCATCATTTTAAGTATGTTTGTTTTGTGATGTTACCAACAATAGACTTTCAAAAATTATTTTTAAATAAACACACCATGAAACGAAGTTGTCTCAAAGCCTCAAACCAGCTTGATTTAACAGTCTCGGTGTGTCAGGAGCATGGCTTATTGCAAGCGGCGTCACTGTCGCGTTTCAAAGGAGACCCTGGGGCCATCTTGGTTTATCTCCATTTCAAAGTGGCATGGGGAAATGATCAAAAAGTAAAAACAACCAGAGAAATAAAGGATGGAAGCACCAGGCAGGAATCTAATAGAATTATGTTAATTAAGAGCTGACAGAACGCATCATGTTTCCACCCACTGTGCAAAGTTTGTCTTTGGGGCCATGACACACTAGTAGTATAGAGAATTAGTCTGTAAGAGACTTCTTCCAATTCCAGATTAACACTTGAGCTTTAAAGCTGAAGTTCAAGAGAAATTCCCTGTGCAGCGGTGAAAGAAGGTACTGTATAATGTAGGGCAGCCTATGAAAACTAGACAATAAGAATTGCCTGGGTGGATCAAATCAAAGGACAGTCTAGTTTAGCAGTTGAATCTCTGGTGGTATCCAGTCAGATGCTCCAAGAAGTTCACAAACAGGCACAGCCGCCGTATTAATCATTCCCTATCATTTGTACTCAGTGCCTGTTGATACAAGTTAACTGCCTTCAGACATGAGGGCTCCATTTCTTAACTGTCTTGCCTGATATCTATTGATAAACCCATTGTCCTCTTTTAAAACTACATAAACTAAACCTGTCCGTCTTAAAAACAGTGCAATAAAGTAGCAGCCATGGTGACATCAGGTACTTATCATGGTCGCCTCTAAAAGTGAGCCAGTCCTGATTAGAGATGGGCACGAACAGAAATACAAATGAGAAAAAGCCATGAACAGTCCAATCTGCTATTTGCGAACAAGCTGTTTGTGAGGCCCCATTCTAAACAAACAGGTGGTCGTTGCAAGCCTCGTTCATTGCTGTTCATCGAGCCAGACAGTCTGGCACCTGCAATCAATTCCCATGGCAACTTGGCAGGGATTGTCTGAACTCTGTCTGAACTTCTACTGTTGCCCTGGAACCCCCAATCTAAGCCCAATTTAGCTTGATAGGCAAGTGTTCCTTCCAAGTGTGGACTGAAGCACCAAATTTGTTACAAGAGGAAAAGACCAGGGGGGAGGGGGCTCCCAGCTCTGGCTTTCAGGGAGAGACAGCTGCTGTTAGAGAGACAGGGTGAGTGCATTGGAGCTTGAATTTTCTTTGTGTGGTGGGATAGGGATCTACCCCTTCAGGTTCCAGGGCTGCTGCCAGGCTCTGGGGCCAAGCTATTGGTTTATTATTGGTACCTTTCCTGCTGCCTGCTCAGGTAGGGTTTCTGGGAGTGGTGCAGTAGGGATCTTGATGACTGGAGGAGAGCCTGCTGGCCCCGACAAACAACCAACAACGAACATGTTCGTGACAGGATCATGTTCGTCAGAGTTTGTTGTTCATTGTTTGTGGATGGCTACGAACAACGAACAGCATGTTCGTTTTCCCCCCTAACCCTAACCCCCCCCCAATCATCTGATCAAAGGCAGCCACAATTCTGTTCCTAAAATGAACAGACATAGATGTGCACATTGGGTTTTGATTCGTCCTTTTCCAAATTCAGATTCCTGTGATTGGTGTTCTGAATCAGCTTGCTGGACATCCACAAGTTTGCAGGGACTGAATTGATTTGTACGTGAATAGCTGCTAGACCAAACGAAGAACATGAGGATCAACATAAGTGGTATTACTTAGGTACTACTACTCAAAACTGGGGTCACTGCTTCCTCCATCTGAGGTCTCTTTGTCCTCGGTTCAGCTTTCGATGCTGGAACAAGTTGCTATTTTTCATGCCCTAAGTGCAACACAGGTAACTGACTGGAGGAGTTACCCTTTGTTTTGCAGCACAGGGGTGCTGCTGATAACATTAGAAAAAGCTGCTCTTTTGCCACTTTAAGCTCCAAATTGGTCATGTTTATTTGACTACTGTTCTGCTATTTCAGCAATTGCTTTCTCCCCACCCATTATCAATTATATTACATTTCAAGCACCCTTTGATCACCTGTTTTGAAAACCGAGTAAGGTTGCTAGGTGACAACTCGGCAGTTTCTCCTTGTAGCATGTATCCAGGCACTTGAAAAGCAAGCAAATGAATAGTTATGGGCCTCCAGAATCTTTGGCTGCCCACCTAACAAGGAGAAACACAACGTTCTCACACCGCATCAGCTATGCAGCGTCTCACTGTCCCTCCACTCTAACATTTGGGCGATTGCAGTTACTTTTAATTGCATCATTGCTATCTTTTGGATCAGAGTTGCTAAATTTGTTTGTTTATTTATTTTTATTTATTTCAGATTTGTATTCCGCCTTCCCCGCCAGCGGGCTCAGGGCAGATAACATATTAAAAATACAATTTAAAAATTCATATACATTAAAAACAACACATTTAAAACAGGATGATAGACAGCCTTCACAGGGAGGTTTAAGGTTTATACACCCCTTTTTCCAGGCCAGCAGAAGCCCAACCTCAGCCATATGCTTGGCGGAACAACTCTGTCTTTCAGGCCTGGTGAAAAGATAGTAGGTCCCGCCGGGCCCTGATTTCAGCAGTCAGTTTTCCACCAGGTGGGAGCCAGGACTGAAAAGGCCATGGCTCTAATCGAGGCTAGGTGGGCCTCCTTGGGGCCAGGGACCACCAACAGCTGTTTGTCCCCTGATCAGAGTGTCCTCTGTAGAATATATGGGGAGAGACGGTCCCGTAGATATGCTGGTCCCAGTCCACACAGGGCCTTATAGGTCAATACCAGAACCTTGAATCTGATCTGGTACTCCACTGGCAACCAATGCAGCTCATGCAAGAAGAACATTTAAGAAGAACATAAAACATATGTTTTAAAGAACATACTGTTAAAATGGAGATGCAATAATAGTAAATTCACATTTATACTGTTTTTGAGGGTTTTGAGTGCTTCATCCATAGGCAGTGTCTCCTTAATACAACCCTGTAAGCTATGCTGGTATTACTATCCCCAGCCCAACATCTGTGTGTTTGGTATAGACTCCTTCACAAGACCAGGGCCATGACAGGAGCACAGAAATGCATGTGGATTCTCAAACAAAATGTGCATTTGATTGAGTTCTACTACCCCCCAATCCTTGCTGTATGAGCGTTCTGCAAATTATCTCACTCAAAAATCATTTAAATCTGTCGCCATCAATAGATGCTGTGTTTCAATAAAACCCTGCCCTTCAGTCTTTGTCAAAGTAGTCCTTATTGATGTGAATGGCCACTGATCAGTCTGAATTGGCAATATCTTTGCACATGCGCACATTTGGGGAAACTGGATGCAAACTGGTTTGGCAGGCATTCCCAGCACAGACCGAGTGATCGTCTCCCATCTGCTTGCCACCTTTATAAAAGAGACTTCTGACAACGGAATGTGCTTACAACGAAATCTGCAGCATCCCTACCTGTTGAGGGGGACATACAACGCCAGTCTCACAACAGTTCCACGTCTCACCATTTTGTTTCTGGGTCAGATTCAAGGAGCTGGTTCTTAGCTTTCAATCACTTTATGGTCAGGATTCATGTTTATTTTCAGGCTTCTCTCATATTGTTAAACTATTGGAAACCTGCCCCAGGCTTTAGGATGGGGTTTCACCCTCCCATACCCTTTATGGGTTACTCGGTAATCTGGAACCTGTCTGGGCCATATGCTTTCTACCTTCCAGCCCTTTGAGAGGGTCACATAAAGGAAAGAGGAGAATCAAAGTGCTTGCCCCCTCCTCCTCACACCTGAGGGGTGAATACTCCGTTCTAGTTAATGTCCCAAGTACGTCTATCCTGGCTGACTGCTGGGCCACTTTTACATAGGCCCTTACAAGAATGACAATCTTGTGGGCAATTCCTGTGAGGGTCCCCAGGGTTTGCTGAATCAGTCTGGCTGCCATGGCAACCAAGATACTCGTCCTGGTCCATTTGATTTTGACTCCTTGTTTTCCTGTGCAGTTTGAGCTGCTTTTACAGGGCTATTCAGGGCCAGCGCCTCCATTGAGGCAGAACTAGCAACCGCCTCCAGTGCGGAGGTGCCGGAGGGGGTGCCAGGGGAGAGGGCGCATGCTGAGGAGCTGGCAGCAGCAGCACATGGGTGGTTGAGCAGGAGGGTTGGGAAGCCGCCTGCGTGCCGCCCCGGCCACTTGCCATGCCTGGCCCGCAGCTACTGCAGCCTCCCAGCCCTCCCATGCTGCTGCTGCCGCTGCCAGCATGCACCCAGCATGCGCATGCAGCCAGCAGCCATGGGCCAGGTGCAGTAGGTGTCCAAATTGGCGCACAGAGCAATGGAGCAGGAGGGCTGGGAGGATGCACTTACACCTCCTCAGCCACCTGCTGTGCCTGGCTGGGAGCGCATGCCAGTGGCTGCAGCATGGGGCAGTCTGAGCGGGCAGCCCTCCTGACCAGCCACCCGCTACTCCACAGTCTGGGTGCATGTGCTCATGTGCAAGAGCAAACCTGAAGCTGCCTCCAGCCCCTGGCCTCAGGTGCCAGAAACCCTGGCGCCAGCCCTGGGGCTACTTAACTACATCTCTAGCCTAGCCTTCAGAGATTAGTTGGGGTGGCTTCGAGTCACGATCCCCTATCCCAGCTTGTTGTCAATTCTATGGCCCTTCTCAGTCATTCCCCTTTGTGGAGGTTGGGGTTTTAAATGATGTTGAAACATCAAGACAGCTATAGTCTGTTCCTCAAGTGAGCCTGCTTTATCACAAAGGATAGTTTTTGAGACTTCCAAAGTCTCCTGAGATGAGTTCTTTCTCAACTAACACTCGAGACACACAAACCCTGTCCACATTAAACTGGGGGCCAAACTACAAGTGATGAATGACACAGGTTGGACACTTGTCAGCTTCCCTCAAGTTTTGATGGGAAATGTAGGCAGCTTGGCGGAACGTTGGACAAGTGACAGTTGAAAAGTCCATTGAACAGCAGTCGGAGAGCCAAGCTGCAAGACCAGGACCCCTATATTTCCCATCAAAACTTGAGGGAAGCTGAGGCATCACTTGTAGCTTGGCCCAGAGTATCCCCTTTTTCTCTCACTCCCCCCTCCCATCTGGCTACTCCATCCCTCCCAGGGATCCTGATTGGCTGCTAGCTGCTCTGCTCATAAACCAAACAGGTCTAAAGGGAATTGAATATTTTTTGGAAAGGGGCAGGACCTTTGCCCACCCATCACACATGCATGCCCAGTACAATTCTATCCCTTCTGTGCTTTGCCAGATCTAAGAATTTAGTCCAATTGGGTGTACAAATCACTTCCTTTGGGGAAGCTTCTCATTGTGGATGTGTTTTGTCTCTGATGCAATTTTAACTTTTCCCATTGTGTGTTGGGGGTGTGTGCTGTTTTTCATTGTGATTACAACATATCCTTATCATTGCTTTTATTGCTTTTTAAAATTATTTTCTGCATTGAGAACCTGAAAAGTGGATTATAGATTTTCCTAAATAAACAAAAACAAAAGCTTAAAAAAAAACCCCTACGGCCATGAAACGATAGTAATTCCCAAGCAATTCTTCACCAAAATTTGCTGTGGAAGTCTTAATGATGCTTTGTTTTAGCTAAAGAGAAAAGAATTAAGAACCCAGGGGCAGGGACACACACACAAACAGTCACCCCACCACCCCGAGCATCTCCAAAGAGGCTTTGAGCCAAGTTGTAATTAAATATTTCCCAAAGGGAACAACACGAAGCAGGTCTACTCAGAAGGAAGTCCTGTTTTAGTGAATGGGCTTACACCCAGGGAATTCTTCTTAGGATCCCAGCCAAAGTTTTCATGATACTATATGCATTTCAGACCTCTTCTCTAAATTCTCCTTTCAGAGAAAAAATCCCATTGGTTGGAGAAGCCCACAAGACCCTTGATTAACGCAAAATATTCTCCCGGTGACAATTTTCAAAAGCCCCTAAGGAATTCTGATGGGAGTGCCCAAAATCTCTGACCAGCACCTAACTCTTAGCACAATCCTGACCTCTAGTGGTCAGAAAGCCTTTGCTGTATCCCATGGGCTGGCACCAGGAGACAAAGGCAATGACGACGGCTTCTGTACTGGCTCTGGGCAAATAGAGAAGTGCAGAAGCATCACACAATTGGATACGTACCTTTAGCCGGGGAAGAAAGGGCATTCTGTTCTTAATGGTGTGTTTGATATGTAGTTGGCAGTGCTGAAGACTGCTGCAAAATGACTGATTCTGGCAAAAAGGACTCCTTGTAACTTGTTGACAGAGGCAGTGCCCACCACCTATCAGGTTTTGAGAAAAAATAGGCGGATACATAGCAGCATAACTACAATTTCTGGGGTTTTTCATATTGCTTTCTACTGGCATTGAGAGAACCAGATAGGCGATGCACATTGATAATTCCAGTCAGTAGCTGCTGGGATTCTGAAGTACAGCCATGTGACATTGGGTTACGGGTGTCAAGACCTGGTGGAAGAATGTCACAATTCCTCATAGGACCTAAGCATATAGATATTTCCCACATGATTTCCCCCCAACTAAATGGAGATAATCTCAGTGTAGGAAAAATAAATCTGCAGGTCATCATGTGCATAGAGCATGCATGTTTTTAGTTTGCCACCTTTTTACATACTAGAAAGTCACTTCATACAAGGGTTTCCCAACACGTATATGCGTATATAAAGTGCCCTCAAGTTGCAACCGACTTATGGCGACCCCAGCAAGGGGCGTTCAAGGCAAGTGAGCAGCAGAGGTGGTTTGCCATTGCCTTCCTCTGCAGAGTCTTCCTTGGGGGTACTGGTCCCCCATGTGTACACTGACCCTGCTTAGCTTCCCCAATCTGACAAGATCAGGCTATACCATGCTGTCTTCTTTCCTTTCCCAACATTTATAACCATGGAAAAATTGTAGGATTTGAGTCCAGTGGCACCTTAGAGAGCAAAAAGTTTTTCAGGACATAACCTTTCGAGAGTCAAAGCTCCCTTCTTCAGACACAGCTTAAGAATGAGCTACAGGGAGCTTTGACTCTCAAAAGGTTATACCCTGAAAATCTTGTTGGTCTCTAAGGTGCTACTGGACACAAGTCCTGCTGTTTTACTGCAGTCCAATACATCTACCTTCCTATAACTATTTTCATGGGAAAATAACACACACATATATGTTTAAAAATTCCGTATATAAAGATAGGCTATTTCCATATGATTTACCTCCCTGTTGAACATCACGTGAAAGACCCAGTAGACATAGTCTTCTCACATGAAATTGCACCAGGAAGATGCTGTTATCCGGGATTTTTGCGTGAAATCACGTCTTCCTGGTGCGATTTCATGCAAGAAGATGCTGTCTTCTGGGTCTTTCGCATGAAGTTCCACCAGCAGGTAAGTCGTGTGGAAACGGCCATTGTGGGGAAAATGGCATGTGTAAGGTAATCCTACTAAGAGAGAGCAAACCCCACAATTAGAACAAACTATTGTTCAATATTCCTTCTAATTCTGTTCCAGTTTGGTGTAGTGGTTAAGAGCGGCAATACTCTGATCTAGAGAATCGGGTTTGATTCCCCACTCTTCTGCTTGAAGCCAGCTCGGTGACCTTGGATATGTAAATCAAATATTATTATTATATTCCTCTTGAGATAGCAAACAATGTACCAGGTACCCAGGGCTTTTTTCTGGGAAAAGAGGTGGTGGAACTCAGTGGGTTGCCCTCGGGGAAAATGGTCACATGGCTGGTGGTCCCACCCCCTGGTCTCCAGACAGAGGGGAGTTTAGATTGCCCTCTGCGCCACAGCGATGCAGAGGGCAATCTAAACTCCCCTCTGTCTGGAGACCAGGGGGTGGGGCCACCAGCCATGTGACCATTTTCAAGAGTTTCCAGAACTCCGTTCCACTGCGTTCCAGCTGAAAAAAAGCCCTGCAAGTGCAGGCATAACACAGAGCCAGTGTAGTCCAGCAGTTAACCAGGTCAGGCTAGGACAAGGAAGAACCAAGTTAAAATCCCTTCCATGCCACAAAAATGACTAAGTGACCTTGGGCCAATCTGGATCTCTCATCAGTTTAACCTTAAAAGGCTTGTTGTGAAGATTAAATGGGAGAGGGAGGCAGCGCTGAGCTCCTTAGAGGAAAAGAGGAGTAAAAATTAAATCAATAAGCACTATAGTTTACCAGGAAGAAGATTCTACCTTCCAAAAAATGAATGGCAAAACACAGTTTTTTTAAAAAAAAGCAATGGAGAAAAGCAGGACTGTGTAGCCAGCTACCTCAGACACTTTTTGTGTTGGGACAGCTTAATGTGGGCTTCACAAAAGACTACTAAAAGTGTCCCGAGAGGCAGGTGTTAAAGTAACCTCCAAGGATTATCTGTTTTTGCAGACTAATGTGTTTTCTTCTATTGGGCATAATTTAATAAGCGTGAATGCAGAAGGAATCCAATTTCATACAGGGGAGATGATTGCTATAAGCATGCCCACAAATACACACGCCCCTCTGTCAGTGTTCACTTCCCTTGCTGCCATTTAATAAAGACAGGAAAGACAACCAAAGCGCAGGATGAAGCAAAGAAATCAAATTAGCAGAGACTTCAAAATATACAACGGAGGGAAATGGATCTGGGAGATGCCACAAATAACGGCAGCTCAAAATACAGTAGCAGGTCTGCTAAATGGAGAGGGAGAAAGGGAATTCAATTATCAAACCAAATTCCCCAAGAGCAATTGACTCCCTGGATGGGGGAAAGCTGCAGCTGGCGTTTCTTGAAGCTTGCAAACTCTTAAGTAGAGGAGGTTAGCCAAGGAGGTGTGTTTTCTGCTAATAACATTCTGAGTCTCTCCACTCTATTTCTCCCTTCCTTTAAAACAGGGTGTCTGCCTTGAAGGCTGGCTTGAATCATACAAAAATAAACAGCTTCCTAGTCAGGGCAAAATGGGTTTGTCTTAGGATGCAAAGCTGTTATGTTGGGAGAGAAAAGCAGGGTGGGTCTTCCTCCACCTTTTCAGCACTGGAGCTGTCACTTGTAAGCTTAGGGTCAAGCTAAATGTGCTGGGTTTTTTTTAAGTTGGGTTCAAGTTCTCCCAACTAGAGATGGGCATGGACCGAAATACGAACCAAAATTAAGCACGAACCAGGCCGGTTCATGGTTCGCGAACCACGGTTTGTCATATCCTATTTCTGATGAACTGTCACGAACTTTTAGGCTGGTTCGTTTGGTTCGTTTCTTGGTTCGTCACTGCAGACAGCCTGGTGCCAATCAATCAGTTTCCTAGGCAACAGGGGATGGACTTCCTGCAGACCTTCTGCTGACCTGGAAGTGACCTTCTGCTGGCCCAGAAGTGATGGTTTTCTGACCTGGATGTGATGTTTCCACGAACCAAACGAACCGGTTCGCGAACCAGGGGCAGGTTTGTGAAAGTTTGTGGTTTGTGGTTCATGAAATTTGACGAACCACGAACTGCATGGTCCGGTTTTTCTGGTTCATTCCCATCTCTACCCCTGACCCAACTCAAGTTCCTGCAGCTAAACAGCAGCTTTGGATAATAGCTGTTCAAAAAAAGGAGAGCCCAGAATGCCTCTTCAGAGGGGAGGAGGGGCTCCCCCCCAGCAGTTTCCCTGTGTCAAAATATCGTAGGAGGGAGGATTTCCTCCTGTTTTTTCTGCTCCACATGGAGTATTCTGTGCATGCGGAGCAGTAAAAATGGGGTGGGACTCCTCCTGTGCTATTTTGACATCTTGAGGGGGAAAGAAGGAGCCCCCCCACCTGGTGGAGGCATGCTCACACCATTTGGCTCCCTCTTCATTTTTTAACAGCTATTTACTTTTTAACTGCTCAATGGCTGCTGAAACCCATGTTGAGGAACCCACCCAACTCTTTAAAAACGTGTATGTCTAGAGAGACCCTCAGTGTTACGCTGTCCCATGCCCCGGTTCATTGTCAAGCCAGAATTTTCCAATTTCAAAAGAACATCAGGGATCAGCATGCTTACTCAGAAGTAAACCTCCCTCACTTTTCTTTCCCTCCATTGCATTTTATTTTGTTCTTTCTCCAAGGTACAGAATGATGCATACATAGTTCTCTTCTTCCTCTAGTTTACCCTCACAACAACCACATGAGGTAAGTTAAGCAGTGAGAGAGGGATTGCCGGAGGTAATCCAGTGAGCTTCATTTGAACTTGGGTCTTTCCTTTCCTAGCTCGACAAGTGTTAACCATTAAACTATACTGGTTCTCAAATCTGACAAAATTCAGTCCCATGTGAGCATATATTGAAATGCATCCCAAAGGTGCCCCGGATCCACCTTTGTGTTACTAGTGCTCAAGTCTTCCTACAATTCCTACCCTCTGATCTATGTCTAACAGTTCTGACTGGTTATAGTGAAGTTCGAGCACTTGCAACAGTTTACTGTTGTGAGCAGGGAGCTGATTGTTCACTAGACAAAATAGAAAAGATTCCAGTAGCACCTTTAAGACTAACCAACTTCATTATAGCATAAGCTTTCGAGAGCCACAGCTCTCTTCGTCAGATGCATCTTCGTCAGGGCCACTCATGCATCTGACAAAGAGAACTGTGATTCTGGAAAGCTTATGCTACAGTAAAGTTGGTTAGTCTTAAATGTGCTACTGGACTCTTTTCTATTTTGCTACTACAGACTAACATGGCTAACTCCTCTGGATCTATGTTCACTAGACAGTTCAGGTTACTTCTGGGCCACTCAAGCCCACCAGATTTCTTTCTGTGCATATTAACCTCTCGAGCTATCGACACTGCCTAGTTATGCTCTTCCACCAATTGTGTGAATGAAGAGTGAACAAAAAGTCAAATAGAAATAAACTTTTAAAAAGACTTTCACCGCATTGTCCGTGTCTGATCAATGTTACTGCTGATCTGTTCGTATGTGCAGCACATTGGCCGTGAACATTTTCTTACAGCTCCATGAGAGTCACAGTTTTCCATTTCTGGCATCATTTAATTAACTGGCCCAACTGTGACTCTCTGGGAAAACTGTTTTCACCTACTGTGCAGATAGAAAAGTGGCCACAAGGAAGAAGGAACTGAGATTTTACCACAGGTAGCTAATGTGCAGTCACAAAGCTGTTTGGCACGATGCTCCAGTCAGCTGGCACAGTGAAAGCAAAATAATAATTGCTGCGGAAGACTGTGTGCTTGCTGTAAAGTTCTTAGCATGCCTACTAGCTACAGTGATGTAGTCAGTCAGTGATGAGGGGAGAATACTCTTATCACTCCTTTCCAAGGTGCAGGTCTAAGCTCTAGCAGCGAGAGCAGAAAATGGGTTGGTTCCCTATTTCCTTATCTCTCCTGTTAACCTCCTTATTTCTGCTACCTTAGATGAATGTCATCCAATCTGAAGTCTGATAACCTCAACCAGCCCCTGCAACTCAAGAGGGGCTTTACTATCTTTTTGATGAGGGACGGCGGCCAGTTCTGGAATCAGCCCTAGTAGCTGTTCCTTTAGCACCGGCTTGATCTCTGCAATTAGCAGCTGATCATGTTTAGCTCCATGCCAGGAAAAGCTTCACCTGCTGAGTATGGAAGGTCAATCTGTTAAAGGGACAGGAGCAGCCAAGCTTCCCCCTCCCCACCACCCGTTGGCAGCTGTAAAGAAAGAAGAGACCGCAGCCCTGCTTCTAGCAGAGAGCTTGAGGTCTTTTTCAAATATGATGGTAATACCTACATTGACTAGGATCTGCATTCGGTTTTAAAATGGCTTCTCCAGGGATTTTTTTCTGGGAGAAGAGTTGGTGGAACTCAGTGGGTTGCCCTTGGAGAAAATGGTCACATGGCTGGTGGTGGCCCTGCCCCCTGATCTCCAGACAGAGGGGAGTTGAGATTGCCCTCCGTGCTGCTCCAGCGGCGCAGAGGGCAATCTCAACTCCCCTCTGTCTGGAGATCAGGGGGCGTGGCCACCAGCCATGTGACCATTTTCAAGGGGTTCCGGAACTCCATTCCACTGCGTTCCAGCTGAAAAAAAGCCCTGGGCTTCTCTATCACATGCATTTCACAAGAAAGGCTCAAGAGAGTCCACCTTTCTGTCAGGTAGCAGTCCATAGGATAGCAACAGCTTGGCTTGCGGCTGGAAAAGAATCAGCTCTTAATCCCATTCCTCTCCTGCCATGTTAAGTGCTGCGAGAACACACGGCTCGGTTAGCTAGGATTTCAGTCGTCCTTTATCTGCCCATCAACAATGTGTTTAAAGAACCCAGCCCAGGTTTTTCTGCTTCAAGTCGCATAACAACAGACCTTTGAATCCTTTAGCTCGAGAAGAAGCATTAGAGGGAATTAGATAGAGATGAGTTTTGCCTGTACCCCCAGCCCTACCTTGATTAAAGGGAGTGATTGACAAGGACTATCATTCTCTAGGAGGGTGACAGGCAGCTGTAATATCCTCTACTTTCACCTCCTCTGGCTGGAATGGCTTGGCTCTCAGTCACTCTGAAATGAGAAAATAAATGTATTTACAACTCTATACCCTATTCTTTAGAGCCAAGACCAACTGCATAACACTTAACCCACAAGTGTTGAGAATAAAGTGTGTGCAGTAAAAGCACTCAGAGTTTATCCTTATTACAACAAAGAGGGGGGAAAGTGATGTGTTTGAAGAACTCCACAACAAGTCAGGCTTGATAACACCTGAGGATGAGTGCATTTCCCATTCGCAGTGCCATAGACTGACTGCCTTCGGGTCAACGTCTTGAAGTCCCTCCCTGGAGCTTTCAATGTATTTATTTATTTGGAATATTTTTATCCTGCCCTTCTTCCAAAGAGCTCAGGGGAGGCAGACATCAGTCTCTCCTCCCCCATTGTCTCCTCATATCAACCACCCTGTGGGGTGTTGGAATATTTATTTATTTATTTACAGGGCTTTTTTTCAGCTGGAATGCGGGGGAATGGAGTTCTGGCACCTCTTGAAAATGGTCACATGGCTGGTTGCCCCGCCCCATGATCTCCAGACAGAGGGGAGTTGGCCCCACCCCCTGATCTCCAGACAGAGGGGAGTTTAGATTGCCCTCCATGCCGCTGGAGCAGCACGGAGGGCAATCTAAACTCCCCTCTGTCTGGAGATCAGGGGGCGGGGCCACCGGCCATGTGACCATTTTTGCCGAGGGTGATTTAAACTTTAAAAAACTCCTCCTCTTGTTCCAGCTGACCCAAAGTGATGTGATTGCATGGTTCCGGGAACGTGCGCACACTTTGCGTGTATGCATGTGGTGCCAGGGGCACCACCTTCCGCCAGGAGTTGCCCCCTGTGCTGGCAACCCACTGAGTTCCACCACCTCTTTTCCCAGAAAAAAAGCCCTGTTTATTTATATTTGATTTGTATTCCACCCTCCCCACATCAGCGGGCTCAGGGCGGATTACATCATATACATTATTAAAAACGTTAACATTTCAGCTTTAAAACCAATAGACAATAATATATAATTTAAAATCTAAAATGCAGAGTACAAGAAGCAGCAGCACAGAAACAATTCATATAATCCGTCATCCAACCGCCCCTAAAAGAATATCACAAAGGGTCTGGTGGTAGCTCTTTCCTGATAGGGAGGGACGATCCCCTCTATTCAACCAGTGGGGGGCCCTGCCCAGCGTCAACCATACGCCTGGCGGAACAGCTCTGTCTTACAGGCCTGGTGAAAGGATAGCAAGTCCTGCTGGGCCCTGGTCTCATCAGACAGAGCGTTCCACCAGGTTGGAGCCAGCACTGAAAAGGCCCTGGCTCTGGTCAATGCTAGGTGGGCCTCCCTGGGAGCAGGGACCACTAATAGCTGTTTTTCACTGGAACGAAGCATCCTCCGGGGCTCATATGGGGAGAAGTGATCCTGCATAGGCAAATCATGCTTTAGACAATGGGGGGGGGAGGCGCTGCATGTCTCTCTGTGTGTACATGTAACTCTTGCTAAGGAAGCCGCTTCTCTTTGTCTAAGGTGGGAACGCCTCCTGACTCCTCCTCTCTCTCTGTGCCTCTTGGGAGATCTCTTTTCTCTTGCCTCATGATCTTCCAATGAGAAGGATATGATCCTCCGAGCTCCTGCCATGGTCCCTACCCACAGACTCACACCTCAGCCTCACTGCCTATTTCAGGCCGTAATTTAGTTATAGGGAAAGTGACTCGGTAGATTAGGACTCTCTCTCTCTTCTCCAAGATATTGCTATGGATGGAATTTACCTCAATAAATCTGTAAGTTCTACCTTTCTATAATTTTTCTGAAGATTATTTAATGCTCGTTGGGGTGAAATGCTTCAAGGTAACTCTGCTGCTACCATCATTAAAATACAACTAATTTCTAATACTGGGTAAGTTAGACCAAGAGTGTGACTGGTCCAAGGTCAGCCAAATTTCTTCCATGGCAGAGTGGGGATTTTAATCGGGGTCTGTCAGATCCTAGTCCAAAGCACTATTCTACACTGGCCAATCTATCTACCTCTGTATTCATATAGTGGTGGATACCTCTCTTACAGTACCTACCCTCCCTCTTTTTTTCCAGTTCCAGTTGCTGCTGTCCTCTCGTCTGAGGTCTTTCCCCCTGCCACATATATTGCCCCACAGGATCATATTGACATTCTCCTTTCCACATTCTGCAAGTCTCCACCCCCATCCAGTGCTTTCCAACCTTTGACATTGGTTCTGTCTGACTCTGCTCCCCTGTGCCCCTCTTTCTCTGTGCTGTTGCCTTCTATCGTTCCCAGGGCTCTGTCTCAAACCTTTCATGTCAAGCGTCGATGGTTGGTTCTCTCTTTTCCTGTCCTTGACAATATCCATACCTTGTTTCATGTTGAGTTCAACTTGCATATTGATAATCCCTCTGGCCTGTACAAGCACATAGCCTAATATTAAGAAAGGCTAATGTTCTCTCCTCCTATGTACTGGTGGACACCCTTTGTTCAGTACAACAGAGTTTTTGGATTTCTCTCCCTTCCCAGAAGTTTAGTTCAATTCTGCCAGCAATCTCTGGATTTTTTGGATTTGAATCCAGTGGCACCTTAGAGCCAAGCTACAAGTGATGAATTACACTTGCCTGGCAAGTGAACAGACTCACGCGTATTCTTCCCTGTTCACTTGCTCGCCACTTGATCAAGTGGAGAGCAAGTGAATGGCAAGTGAACAAGGAGGAATACACGTGAGTCTGTTCACTTGCATGGTAAGTGTAATTCATCGCTTGTAGCTTGGCTCTGAGAGACTAACAAAATTTCAGAGTATCAGCTTTTGAGAGTCAGAGGGAGCTCTGCTGCTCTACTGCAGACCAAGACAGCTACCCACCTAAAACTGGATTTTTTTGGGGAGGCTGTGCTGTTTGGCACACTGGGAAGGAAAAAAGACCCTGGAAAAGGACCTGACCACTACCCTCAGCTACCCCATTCCACCAGCTTTTATTGAGCATAAAATGAAGGAGGGGAGAGCCTGCTATAGATGCTGTTCTGGGTTCCTGGGACAAGGGGGCAAGATAAAAATGAAACAGAAGAATAGGGAAAGGTCTTCCTTCCACTGTACAGTTGCCACATGAAGAATCCCAAAATAAGGAATACATGATGTGACTGCAAGAAATTGACGTATTTCATATGGCAGAAGATTACCAAGAGTAAATTAGAATATACAGTCTTCGTAATGTATTATATTTTTTGGAAAGGGTTATGGTGCATCTCTTCTTTTCCATAAGTGTTTCCATTAATACTAAATAAGGAGCGGTTCCGTGAAATAAGGAAGAGATGACCAGACGCTGCCACCATGCTTTGGGGGAGTAGGAAAGCATTGGCAGAATTCAGGTGCAGAATCCACCATACCAAGCATGGATTCTGAGACCAAGAATCACAGGTCTCAGAGAGGAGACGAACTGTAAGTAATGTAGATAATGTAGATAGTGGTCTCCCCACCACTGCACTTTGTTAATTTGTTTTATTGTTTGTATATTGATTTTAGTTCTTGTTTTTATCGATTTTAACTGTTCACCGCCCAGAGCCCCTGGGGATGGGCGGTATATAAATTGAAATATAGATAAATAAATAAATAAATAACAGCAACAACAGAATTGTCTTGGGTAGCCATCTCTGGGTTGGGAAATTCCTAGAGATTTGGGAGCTGAGCCTGTGGACTGTAGGGTTTGAGGAGGGAAAGGACACCAGCAGGGTATATAATGATACAGAGTCTAACCTCCAAAGCAGCGATTTTCTCCACAGGAACTGCAGTTTGGAGATCAGTTGTAATTTCAGATCTCCAGGCCCCACTTGGAGAGGCTGGTTGGTGTAGTGGTTAAGAGTGGCAGGACTCTAATCTAGAGAACTCGCTCCTCTGCTTGAAGCCAGCTAGGTGACCTTGGGTCAGCCACAGCTTCTCAGAGTTCTCTCAGCCCCACCCACCTCATTGGGGGATTGTTGTGAGGATAATAATAGCACACTTTGTAAACTGCTCTGAGTGGGTGTTAAGTTGTCCTGAAGGGTGGTATATCAATCAAATTGTCCGGGGTCTGAGGCGCAGCCCTCGGACTTGCCGGGAGGAGGGGATGGGAGACAGCCGGGAGACAGCTGCCCAGCCATCCCTGCAGACACCCAGGGCCAGAACCTGCCTACACAGGAGGGAGGGAAAGAAGCACCCAAGCCTCAGAGGGTTAGAAGGGGCAGGTGGAGGCCAGCTAGTCCCACCCTCCAGTGGGAGTCTAGGAGGCCAGGCAGGGAGAGTGGGGTCAACCCAGAGGGGGGCAGAACAGAGGGAAAGGGCAACGGCAGCAGGGACAGACAGACAGCAGCTATCCAAACAGAAACCTTACCAGCCAGGGAGGAGAAGCAGCCACAGCAACTCAGAGCCACGCCCCAGCCTGCAGCCCAGATAGAAGGCAATAGCCTGGTCCAGGGGATGCCAGGAACAAAGCAACTCCAGGTGGAGCTGCCTGAGGCACTCTGTAGGAGAAGCTGGGCAGCCAGCCAAGACGACACAGCTGTGCCTGCCTCCAGCAGTCAGCTCAGCCAGAGAGGCTGGGCAGCCAGCCAACAAGACACAGGTGGGCCAGCCCAGTGCTTCCAGTCAAATGAGCACAGGTGCAGCTGCCTAGGCCAGCCAGAGCCGTGGTTAGAGGGCAGGAGGAGGGTGTGGTTGACAGGTGGAGCAGGGAAAGGCTGAAGGAATAAAAAGGAAGTCTACCCACAGGGCAGGGTGGGTTCTGTTGGAGTCGGAGTTGTTGGAGGGTGGGTGGAGAAAATGAGCAAGCAAGGAAAGAAGGTGACAAAGGAGGCAAAGGAGGAAGATAGACACAGGAGCATAGCTAGGTTGAGTGGGCTTGCTGGTGGCTTGAGAGGGTGCATGGGTGATGTGTACCTCTCCTCCTCCCACAAAGCAGGACCCTGCATGATCCCTAGCGGTGTCCTGATGCCAAAGCCAGGTAGCCTGGCGCCCAATGCAGCAGTGCCCGGGAGAAAACCTGACAAAAATGTTTTATTACTACTACTACTACCACCACTGGAGATTGGCAACCCTACAAGATTATGTGCAGGCTGGATGGCTGGGCAGGGCTTCCAAGGATAAAGAGATGGAGGCTTCAAGGCCAAGCAATTGGGTAAAAAAGCTTTTAAGGATGGTCTTTCTGGCTATCATAACCAAGTCCACCCCCCCCCCCGAAGCCTATATGCAAGAGTGGCCACCCATGTGTATCTGGGCGACTAGCAGGGGTCATTTTGTAGAAAAAGTGCTGGAGGAACTCATTAGCATAACTTATTAGCATAACTCATTAGCATCTGCCACACCTCTTGCCATCACCGGAAGTGTTAGTATAACTGATTTGCATATGCCACACCCCCTGACCACCTATTCTGGCTGTTTTGGACCCAATCCTGGCCATTCAGGGCCGAAATTAGGCCCAAAATGGCAAAAAGGGGCTGAAAATGGCTGAAAAGGGGCCCAAAATGGTCAGGATCGGGCCACTGATGAGTGGGAGAATGATCCACCACCTGTCAGAGGCCCGATCCGGGCTGTTTCGGCCCCAATCCAGGCTGAAATGGGCCCAAAATGGCTGAGAGTCAGGTGGGTGGGGCCACTTGACATGACCTCTTTGGAAAACTGCCAGAACTGCGTTCCTACGCATTCCCCCTCAAAATGAGCCCTGGCAACTAGCGAGGCATGAAGGAAATAGCCTTCCTCTACTGTTTGGCCCCTGTACCTATATTCAGGGACACACTACTTTTGTAGTTTAAGGTACATCTCTTTCTGGCTGAATGCCAAGTAGAGATGCACCAGGCACAAATGATCCAACAAACCAATCATTTTGTTCCTCCTTATGATAAACAGAAGAGGGACAAGTTACGCACAATCAGAAAATATATGCTGTTTCTTTATCTGTGGGCTTAAAAAGCAATGTCGGGAATCCAGCTTTTGTTGGCACAGAATTTTGATTTTTTAAAAAAAGGGGGGCAGAATAAACATGGCCCTAAATATAGCCACTTGGATATTCTAGGGTGGGCTTTCAGGGGCCTTGTGTAGAAAGCAGCTGCCAGCTGGAAAACTTCATTTGCTGCTCTTCGATCTATCCGCAAATCAGCTTCTCCTTCTTTTTAAAGCACTCTAGCTGTCACAAAATCTGTTTTGCCTTTTGAAAGTAGTCAAAATGCACAGTGTTGTTGTAGCAGAATCCCCCGTTTGTCTAGTCCAAGCTGCCTTGATTTCCCTGTGCACAGCTTTGCCCACCTGGTCTTGGCTCTTCGTCGCATGTTCACAACACCAGGATTTTCTTCGTCTTCTTCTTCAAACACACTAAACCCTACTGAATTATCATTTGTTTTTGTTGATGCTTAAAAAGAAATTATCTGGCTTACTCTCTGTCAGTTATCTTCATGCATTATATCTCATTTGGGTAAGTGTGGAGTGCTTTGATCGGATCTCCAGTTAGGGGAGGAAAGGTGGGGATTCTTTCCCCCTTCTGTTCTCTATAAATAATTTGGCAACATAAATAATGTCCTCGATGATTACCTGTAGATTCTTCCACACCACCTCTGCCAAATAATCAACATCTCCCAAGTGTTTTCTTTTAAAGAATCCAGGAAGCCAGCTGAAAATGCTGACAGCTGGCATGGGACCCATCTACCTGTTCACTGCGAGCGCACATGTATCTCAGAAGATCAGCTGCAGAACACAGAGTGTTTATCTGTTGCCATGTCTTGTTCCAATCCCTGGCTCAGCTGAATGCATTGGAGTGGTGTTGAAATCGATCCAATAGCCGCACCATCTGCTCTTGATTGTAAACATGTGTGTACAAAATGACTGTCACTTAAGCTAATTCAGGGAAGTGGTGGCGCTTAGTTAGGTGCCCCCCCGAAGATGTTTTCCTGTTACTCAAGGGAGGCAAAGCCACCTCTGACCTCTCCTAGAACTTGGTGTTCCTCACCAACTATGAATAATGGTTTATTTACTTTACTTGAAGTTACACAGGTGTTTTGGTTCAATGCAAAATGCAAAAACAGAAGCCACATAATACTTCTTATTAGCACATACCAAAATAACACAAACCATGTCAACCATACCTCTTGAGAGGGCATAGGGCCAGTGCAAAAAGATGTGTACGCACAAACTTTACAAGCTTTTGAGTTCTCCAGATCTCCTCCTCAAGCTATTTATTTACTTGGGTTTTTATTCTGCTCTATCCCGCTCCAAAGGCCACGGAGCTTAAAAACCAGAAAGTTAAAATTCTAAATGAGTGGCCTGTAGTGCACCAAGATCAAAACCACACGGAACGCACACCTAGCTAAGCCCTGTTGCTCTCTTTCCAATATCAATACAATGCCCAGGCACTGAATCTTACCGTAGCCCAAATGTCTAGTTGTATTTTTGAAACATTCTTGGACTTTTTCCATCTTCACTTAGAGAGTCTTACCAAATGAAAGGGTGACATAGGTGCCAGGTCTCCTTACCTTCCCGGTGGGTGGAGGGCCTGGCACTTACCTTGTCTTTGCTTCTTGCATGCACATGCTCTGACACCTGCATGATGACATCACTTCCCGTGCAGGCGCGGGAGTGTATGCACACTTTGCAGGGAGTGCTTTCAGGGCAGCGTGATGATGTCATTCCTGGGAAGTGCTGTCGTCATGCCATCCTGGGAGCATGCCCAGGAGGCCTGTTCCCATACCTTCTCCCCCCCGCCGCACCAGCCAGGTGAGTGGTGATGGTAGTGGAGAGTGGGAGCGGGGGATCCCCTGCCCCCGCTGGGGACTGGTAACCCTAGGGTGACAGCTGATCAGAAGGAAATCTCAGCCAGATTACAATAGAGGAGCAGTTCTCCAAAAGTAAAAGGCAGAACTATTTCTCACCTCAGACTTCCCTACTACCCCCGCTACATGTCTCAGGTAAATAGATCATTTTTGTGATGGGTTTCATTCCTCACTCTGTCAATGGCTCCATACTCCAATCCCTGGTGTGGTAGACAGTTTCAAGTTCTGGTCTTCAGGATCCTCAGAGACAAGCTACAAGAGACAAATTATGCAAGGAGGAGCACGTGAAGGGAGTAGCAATGTTAGCTGGGAAGCTGAGAGATTGGAAGGCTTTGTTAATTTCCCCTCTCTACAAAGCCAGGGAGATCGCTGATCAGAGGATTTGTTAATTTCCTCTTTGCCTCCTGAAGGCTCTGTCAGTTTCACCTCCCCTTCTAAGAGGCAAAGAGGAAATAAACCAACCTTCTGAGCTGCAATCTGTAGAGAGGGGAAATTGACTTCTGACCTCTTTTTTAAAACTCAGCTTCCCAGCTAACATTGCATTTGCAACTCCCTTCACATGCTCCTTCTCATGTAATTCGTCTCTTGTAGCTTAGCTCTCAGCCAATCACTTTCAAATGGCCGATTGGAATGTTGAAAAGAAGAAAAGGAGGCATGTAGCAGTTTAATTGCTGGCCAATTGACAAAGTTGAGGAGTTTTAGATTTAGGTGGAAGAAGGTCTGCTGATTAGGCACAGAGTGTACTGGGGATTTTAGATATTTGGAAAGTAGGTAGGCTTGGGGTGCTGTTCCTGTCTAAAACAGTGAAATGTTAAAAACTTTTATGTTCCATGTTATAAGTCTGAATCAGTCAATGCTTTGTAATTGTTATACGCTATCACAACAACAACATTTGATTTATATAGGCCCCAGATTTATTGATTTATCAGGCCCCATATCTCCAGTAACTTTGTGTCCAGGGAGGGAAGCCCAGCTCCCCGGACTCAATGAACAGGCCCCCCTTGGACTCCCCCTCCAGCAGTGCCAAGGAGCCCAGAGAGTGACACAGCAGACACCAGCCAGGTCGACGAGGGGCCACCTAACATGCCGGCCCAGCAGCACAGCTGGAGGATATGTCCTGAACCACCGGGATGATGTCGTGGCCAGTGGGAGAGCCAGGGAGCACCAGCGAGGCCTTGGGAGTGGCAGGTGATGCCAAGGCTACAGGAACAATGGCGGCAAGCCGGGCAGCCCAGGTGAGGCTGACACAGCAGCCAGGCCTCACCCACTGGTGGGGGCTGGCCAGCCCTGCACTACAGGTTATCAAGGGAGATATTGGGAGGGGCCCAGGGCCAGTCAGACCCCCAGGAGAGGAGGGAAAATATGGCCATCACCAGGGAAGGGGTGGATCAGCCATGGACTGGGCAAAGACTGGAGGGAAGGGCAGGATTCTCCTGCAGGAGGGCTATATAAAGGCAAGAAACAGGGTGGCTGATGAGGAGTAGTTGGGAGTGGATACTTGTGTAGGAACATGAAAAGGCAGAGAGAAGGGCGAGAGCTTACCAAGCCAACCTGATAAAGGGAGACAGGCAGCAAGGGTGCAGCCAACCCCCTCCTCCCCCCATTTCTGAGGCTTAACCTGTGCCCAGCTCAGTGGCTAGGCCATCCTGGAGGGTAAGCCCCCCTAGCTCCAATGACCTCAGTGTGGAATCACTTTGTCACTCTCTACATGAGACATCTTACATATGAAGAACATGTGTTGGGAGATGCAATGTTAGCTGGGAAGGGGGCAAAGGCTTTGCTATACACTGGAGCTGTGTGAGGGAGCTCCAGCCCATTTCCATTCCTTTCTGCCCTCTGGCTGTGATCCTACACAGTTTTAATCTGGAGAGGTGAAATTGACATAGCCTTTGGGGAGGCAAAGATGAAATTAACAAACCCTTGGAGGACTGATCTCTGCCAGCTCTGTCTTTTTAAACTATGCTTCCTGGCTAATACCGTATCTTCCTATACTTGCTGAATACACACCGAGGCATCTTGTGTAGAGAGACTCTTGGAGAGCTAGAAAAAAGAAACAACTAAGCCACAAATACCACTGAAAGAAACCTGTTATTTCATCAAGCCTACTGTGCAGTTCCTATAATCCCCTTCGAATGGACTAAGTGAATAGATAGCACCCTGAGTCCAGCCATTGCCCTCATTGAGGACTAGAAGATTAAGTGGTCTCTCAATATTAAAAATAAAAGTATATTTAAAAAAAGTTTGTAGAGTGTGAAATTTAAGTTCCTACTGGAAAGGGGGCGTTGTCACACTTCGCCCACCAGATGCAGGTGTCAGAATGGCATCTTAACATTCTAGCAATAAAAATATATGTGCCTTCACTCACTTCCCCGTAAAAGTCTGCAAGCAGGGAAAAATAATGTTGCAGTTGATCCTAAGAGAAATCAGGAATGGGAGAGGAAGATTCACCACTGCAATCAGAGACGGCTATGAAGGAATGTGCCTTTGGGTCATCACTGAAAATCAATTGAAAATGGTGACAGCAATCCGTCCCTCTGTTTGTTCCTTTCTACGAGTAACACAAAAAGGATAGGAACCAATGGGCTTAGCTAGACAGACGTCTTCATTCCCAGGGGCTGTGTGCACAGCATACTTTGACAGCAAAGAATTTGCCCAAATACAATAAAAAGAGAGGGGGGGGGGAGACATAGTATACAAAAAGTAGCAATTGAAAAAGTCTCTGTCTAAATCCTCAACAATGTGAAATTACGTTTTTGAACAAAGCCTGAGGAACTAGTGTTTCCCCTATGGATGAAAGAGACATGATGGCAAAACCATGATTAGATTTCCTGGTACATGCAAAGAAACTTTTGTCACGCAGCTCTGGAGACAGAATGGAACAACTTATTAGCTCCTTCTGCAAGGGATAGAAGCAAATATGTAGGAGACAGTCCAGTTTAGGAAATTCAGGAGACACAATTGGCAAATCTTTGACCCAGGGCTTGAATGCATTTGTGAAATACATCAGAACCTTGTACTCCGCATGTCTGGCAAGATTTTAGTGCATGCTGCTACATGAGCAGTGGACAATTTCAGAACTTGGTGAGAAAGGGTCCCTTGTAGAGATGGGCATGAACCAGGAAAAAACTGAACCATGTGGTTTGTGGTTCGTCATATTTCACGAACCACCAACTTTCATGAACCTGCCCCTGGTTCATGAACCAGTTCGTTTGGTTCGTGAAAATGTCACATCCAGGTCAGAAAACCATCACTTCCGGGTCAGCAGAAGGTCACTTCTGGGCCAGCAGAAGGTCACTTCCAGATCAGCAGAAGGTCTGCAGGAAGTCCATCCCCTGTTGTCTAGGAAACTGATTGATTGGCACCAGGGTGTCGGCAGTGATGAACCAAAAAACAAACCGAACAAACCATCCTAAAAGTTCATGGTGGTTCATCAGAAATGGGATCCGATGAACTGTGGTTCGTGAACCATGAACCGGCCTGGTTCGTGCTTAATTTTGGTTTGTATTTCGGTTCGTGCCCATCTCTAGTCCCTTGTGCAATGTTATAGGCATTGCAGAGGAGAATCTCCCCCAAATCTCTTGTTTTGTGCTAATGTCCATATTTATAGGTGGCAGATATTCCTGTGCAGAAGTTTCCTTAAAGCCAGAAGTATTGAAATCATTAATAAATTTGTTCTGCGCCATGCAAGCAATTAGCACTGTAATGATAAGTAAAATTACAGCTTTCTAAGCCCTTTGACTTCAGTGGTGTAAGCCTTGCACTATGTGTAGCTTATGGAAGAGTTCTGATGAGAGCTATAGGTTTGAATACTAGGCCTTAAAGGGGCTCTACTCAGGAGGACTGTAGCATGGCGGAATACTGGTTCAGAAAGAAACAAGCAAAATTATGCTGGGTGAAGCTGGTAAGAGCAAAGTAACAAGCACTGTGTCTTTAAGAACTAATGGCCATTGCTCACCATACTTGCTAACAGCAGTCAAGGTTCTCAGTGCCTGTTTGGTAAAGGGGTAACAACAAAAAGAGACTGCTCTGGTACAGGAAACACAAACTAAAAAGTGGAGAAGCCACACCAGAGATACAGAAGAAAAAGTATCCACAGTGACGTATATCAGAATATAACTGTTTTTCTATTCTGAGGGGAACAGGTCCTACCTGCAAAGAAAAGAGAAAACAGTGGTCAACATAGATTTTCTTGTTGGAACTAAGTTTTTCACTCACCTGGACTTACGGGATGGATACCTTTGGGGTCCTCCACAATGCCCTGGAAAGACAGGAGAAAGAGGAAGAGAACTCTTAGTGCTTTGATGAACTATCATCTATTTATTGATGGCCAAGACCTTTGATATAGACCTTTTTGATATAGATTATCTAATGAGCTGGAGTAGTATTTATGGAATGAACTGACTTTTGAATGTACTGTGTATATGTGATATATGTATATTGGCTTCAAGCACTTTGCATTTTATTCACTTGTATTTATAGCCTAATAGGAACAATAGAAAAAACAGTTATATTCTGATATACATCATTGTGGATACTTTTTCTTCTGAATCTCCAGTGTGGTTTCTCCACTTTTTGGGTTGTGTTTGGTAAAGGGGCCTGCAGTGACAAGCAAAATCTAACTACAGGATATTGTAATGGAAATCAAACCAACATTAGTCGTCAAACAACTTTTTGGGTCTCACAATGGAATCCTAAGGACCGTTACACCTTTCTATGTCCTTCTACATGTCACCTTCTCTAGGATGGGATACCATATCTGAGACTGTTGTTAATGGTATTAGAAAAATCATAATTTGATTATATATGTCAATGCTCACTGAGGTCTGTTAGACTATAAAACCCTGTATAACTGTGGTCATTCTCTGGACTGAAGCTGTGTTTTGTTTCAATCAATGACACAAGACTTTTTTGTTTGGAAATTTTCATACAGGAACCTCAGCATTCTCAATTTTGGTTCAAAGCTTTCTCTTCTACGAGTAAGGTTACATAGGAACTCTATGAAGGATGGCATGTATGACTCAAACCAAACTAAAATTTAATATTCATTTATAACAAGGGCTTTTTTTCTGGGAAAAGTGGTGGTGGAACTCAGGACCGCACAATGACGTCACTTTGGGTCAGCTGGAACAAGGGGGGAGTTTTTAAAAGTTTAAATGACCCTCGGCAAAAATGGTCACATGGCCAGTGGCCCCGCCCTCTGATCACCAGACAGAGGGGAGTTTAGATTGCCCTCTGTGCCACTCCAGCTCCAGCGGCATGGAGGGCAATCTAAACTCCCCTCTGTCTGGAGATCAGGGGGCGGGGCCACTGGCCATGTGACCATTTTCAAGAGGTGCCAGAACTCTGTTCCACCACATTCCCGCTGAAAAAAAGCCCTGTTTATAACTGAATCAAGATGTCCCCAGTTTGAATGTCATGAACACATGAACAGCTCAATGCTGTATATTTTAATTGATATATAAATCCTACTGAATTCAGTGAAATTTACTCCCAGATGTATGAAGGGCCAGCTTAGGCTGCAATACAGAGCACATTTACCCAGATTTATGGAGTTCAATGAGACTTACTTGGACAAACCAACCAATCACCAGCTTCAGCCTCCTATTTTTAACATCGGGATAACACTGGACTACTTGGCATAGTTGTTGTAAAGATCACTGTGACGATATGTAGAAAGTGCTTTGAGTGAGCAATGGGGAACAGGGAGGTTTTGTGTGGTTTGCTGATCACCTGAATGCTTCACCTCCTGCAGCCCCTGTCACTCTCACAGGCTTTGGTGCCGGCCCATCTTCTGCCCATAAAGGGGCGCTACAGCAAGCAAACTTGGAAGATCAGGAAGAGACTGAGACTCAGTGATAGAGCACCTGTTTTGCATGCACAAGGTCCCAGGTTCAGTCCCTGACATCCTAATGAAAAGCATCGGGTAACAGTTGATGTGAAAAACCTTATCTGAGACCCTGGAGAGCCACTGCTAGCCAAGTACTGATCTCGATAGATCTGATTCATTATAAGGCAGCTTCATGTGTTCATAATCCACATTAATGTGGTTTCCTGCTCTCCGCATGGCACTACAGGGCCACAAGAAAGAGGGAAAGCTAGTTTACATGTCTAGAGAGAATCCCACCTATGCTCTCTGCCCTCCACGAATGCCACATATGGAGACTCAGAGAGGAAAGCAAGGAGGAAGCGGGGTGAGGGACATAATCCCTGAAAATGTCATCCCAGGTCCTTTTCACGCTGGGATTTTAAAGCATTTCAGTATCTGTTCTGCTTCCAATGTTTGCAGGAGTTTCACACTTGCAAAGTAGTCATGGGATGCAGTAACAATGTTTCTCCTCTGTATCCCCGATTTTTCCCCCTGCAGACACACCACGATTTTATTTTGAAGCCGCTGACGAGTTGCATCTGGCCTGATAAATGTCAGTGCGAACTCTATACTCCCCTTCTGTTTCTCTTCTCCCCCCTCTCCTTTTCCCTGGGAGCTGATCGATCTGTGCAGAATTAACCACTCCCACCTTCCTCAGCGTTCTGAGCTCCTTTTTCTCCATTTTTATCAGTAATGTGAAGTAAGGATCATAAGTCTGCTTCTCCGTTGGCTTCCTTCCTCCCAGGTATGCATACACTCTCTTATTTTTTTCCCTAAAGCCAGGAATGATTCCTAATGTTGCTGCTTATTCCCTGCTGGGCTTAAAATTTATTATTTATTTATTACATTACATTTCTAGACTGCCCTCCCTGTCAGATGGGCTCAGGACAGTGTAACAACATACAATTTATAACATACAGTTTAAAACAATAAAAACATTATAAATAAACATTTAAAACATTATTCCGTGTGCAATAAAATTTCTCTAAAAGCCAGGAAAGGGTTAAATGGCTGCGTTTCCCTTCCTCCCTCGGGGGTATGCGCACATATTCTGTCTCTTTTTCAATGCTAGGAATGAGCTGTAACATTACTGCCCATTTCTCCTGGCTTTAAAAGCCAAGAAAGGGTTAAATGACTGCTTTCCCCTCCCTCCCTGTGTTTTCTGCTAATGCCCCACCTCCACCCAAAATCCACAAGCTTTTTGTACAGTTGTTTGCAAAACAAAGTGGTGAGAAAGCTGTTTGGAGGGGATGAAGCAGAATCATTTTAACCCTTTCCTGGGTTGGCTTAAAAAAAATGAGAGAGGAACAAGCAGGACTTTTTTCCAGCGGGAACACAGTGGAATGGAGTTCCAGCACCTCTCATGACTGGTGGCCCCACCCCCTGATCTCCAGAAAGAGAGATTTGTAAGGGGGGCATTTTGTAAGGGGGCCCGTGCATTTCTCCCTCATTTTCGAGAGTTCCATCACCTCTTTTCCCAGAAAAAAAGCCCTGGGAACAAGCATGGAAAGTACATGTTTCCCCCTCAGAACTTTGCCACCAATTGCCTCTCCAGTGGGCAGGGGACAGCCCAATTGGGGGGAGGGATGGGTTCCAACATAGCAATGTTACTACACATGCTCAAAGTTTTTTTTTAAAAAAGTGTGACATGAATCGCAAAGCCCCGAAAGCCCAAAACTGCACCAAGGCTTCAAAGCCCATCTAAAATGAAAAACAAGACGCCAAATCGAAATTGCCTTAGATAGTGTGGAATGGGGGGGGGGTGCCATACTGAAACCATTGCAATCGTGGCAAATGTTCATAAATGGCAGCTTAAACTGTAAGTGCGAAAGGGGCCCCAGTTGGACGGAGAAATACGAAGTTAGAGCTGGAAATTAAGGTTCTATGCGGATTTCATGTTCGCAATACCAATTCAAAATTACAAATGATTAAACAACAGCGAGGCACACGCCATATAAAAACAAACATTAAGCAAGTTACATATGTGTATTTTCAGAACCGTTAACTGTTAGCATTAGAAAATGTACCAGTTGAATAAGAAGAAATATTTTAAAATGCTTACTCTTAACTTAGTTATGAGTCCCTAATTAAGCACCTCATGGAAAAGGATAGATTTACACATGAATTTATGCAGGCTATATATATGTCAAGTGTAAAGGAAACTTAATTATAAATACTTTGAACTAAGCAACTGGGATATTTTTTGTTTCCTAAAAGGATATTAATGGTACACAGTGAATTAAGGTACCGAAGGATGCAAAATAACCCAAATACTTTGACTATAATTAGCAAGTGAAAAATAGGTATAACATGTTTTCTCAAAAATCTACACACGCAAAGTAGTTAAGTAGTAGATCTCTTAGCTTTCAGTGGGACAGTGAGAGTTAGGTGCATAGTGTATGATGTTCACTGAAATCAATGTCTTTTTTTAATTGGCAGCTGGGCAATTTTTTCTGGTTAGTAATCTAGAAAAAGCCTCATGTTATTACATGGACATAAGGGAGGATAATCAGGCACGTGGTCCAGCACGGGCACATGATTAAGGACGCTATCAAATTTCACAGGTGTACTGTCTTTATTCAAATACCTCTATTTCAATTTTCTTTTTCTGAAAAAGGCAAACTCCTTGCTTGTGGGGGGAGGGGGTTTAGGGAAAGGATTAAAAATAAAATTGCCAATATCGTAATGCCCTTGTATAGACTTATGGTGCAGATTCATTTGGAATATTGTGTTCTGTTCTATCACTTTCTCTCAAAAATGTACAGGGATGGAAACAGAGGATCGGGCAACCAAGATCATCAATCAGGAGATATAAAAGAAATACTTTCCTATAAGGAAAGGCTAAGAAGCCTGGGACCTTCCAGTTGAGAAAAAAGATGACCGGAGGGACCGGCTAGAGAAAGTGGATAGAGAGAAATTTTTCTCCCTCTCCCATAATACTCAGAAGCAACCAATTAAGTTGATGGGCAATAGATTCAGGAGATATAAAAGAAATACTTTCCCTCCCTCAAAAAGTAATTAAATCATGGAATTCATTGCCAGTGGAGGAGTTAGAGAGCTCCATGTAGGTCCGTCAGTGGCTGTTAGCCATGGCAACTTAAGGAAGCCTCCATATCCAGAGGCAGCGTTAGGAGGCAAAAGCAGGGGAAGGAACACCCTTGGCCTCTCTGCAAAGTTTGTTGGCCCTCCAGGGCAACTCGTTGGCTGCTGAGTGAAACAGGACGCTAGATGAGATGAACCATTTGTCTGAGCCAGCAGGACTTGCGTGAATTAAACCAATGAAACTGTCTTTTCATGCCTGTTTCCCTGTACAGAATTTTCTCGAATAAAATGTGTGCATCTTGTCGACATTAGCTGTGCATTAAATAATCAGCCGTATACATTCTAAGTATATCACATTTGTAAATTGCTTACAATCTCTGTATAAATACTTGATAAATTGCATTAAAAATGCATACCGGAGATGAATGAATCATGAGCATCAGCAATGAAAATGGGCAAACCCAAATAGTTTGACACGGCAACATATGGAAATAAAGAGAAACTAAAAACAGCATGCTCGTCCATACTTCTTCATGATCCTCTGTGAAAGTAGGGAACAGAGAGCCCTGCTTCCTGGCATAAGCAGTTTCCCAGTTCCTTTCTTTAGCGATTATCCCTCTTTCCTCTTTACAAAGGGGAATAGAAAGGAAGCAGCACAATTTTCTGGCCCTAGAAAGAGAGGACTACCTGCCGTTTCTGTATCTGCTTATAAGTAGACATGGGCACAAACAGCATTACGAACAGAAAAAACCCACGAACAGCCCTTTCGTCAGTTCGTGAACAAGCTGTTCGTGAGGCTCCATTCTAAGCGAACAATTGGTCATTGCAAGCCTCGTTCGTTGCCTTCGTCAGCCGTTCATCAAGCCAGACAGTCTCGGGCCTTTCAATCAATTTTCCTGGCCACGACAGGGACTGAACTCTGTCTGAACTCCTTCTGGCTTTCCTTCTGGCTTTAACCCTTCAAAGTACTTCCAGCAGAGAGTCCCGTTTTTGCTACTGTGAAGAGAAAATGACAACAAAGGTGGAGACCCATGCATCATGCCTTTCCCGGGGTGCAATCTCTCTGAAACTTGGGGGGTCTTTGGAGGACAGTGAAGACTATGTCCCCTGCAAATTTGGTGGGTATTGGACATTGGGAAGGTCTGCCACCTGCCATTTGATAGTTTAAAGGGATCTTTAAAGGACCACGAACAAGGAACAACGAACATGTTTGTGAACAGGATCATGTTCATTACTGTTAGTTGTTCATTGTTCATGGATGGCAATGATCAACAAACAGCTTGTTTGGTGTTTTTTCCCCGTTCGTGCCCATGTCTACTTATAAGTAGGTTTTTATTTCAGAGAAGGAGGGAGAGCCATCTGGGTCTATGTGTATGTAGGCTTGGGTGGAGAGAAGATGCCTAACTGGGGGCTGTGAGCAGGTTTTTATGTGGGATGTGTGTGTATGCTTAACTATTTAATATCCTTATGCAATCCTCAAAACATTTGGAGACCTGATTACAGTTCTCCCACAGTTCTGATCAGAGTTCTTCCATGAAGACCAGTGTGTGTAGTGGTTAGAGTTCAGACTAGGTTCTGGAAGAACCAGGTTTGAATCCCCACTTACTAAATGACCTTGGGGCCAGTCACACACTCTCAGCCTAACCTACCCCATAGGATTATTGTGGGGATAAAATGGAGGAGAATTATGTAAGCCGCCTTGGGTTCCCGAGGAGAAAGATGGAGTATAAATGTAGTAAATAAATACATTAAAATAAAATACACAGACTTGGAGAACAACCGATGGAAAGGGATTCAGCCAGAGTACAGCAGAAGGAAAAAAGCAGTAAGGATGTGTAATTTTTAAACTTTTGTTTTGGTTTTTATTATTATTTCAAACTCTTCATTTGTTATCATTATATTTGTAATTGCAGACATTGTTATTCATTATTATGTTCATTTTAATTTCCTGTTCAGGAGTATGAACATCACTCCCATCCTATAGTCGATCCACTGGCTACCCATCGTTTACCATGCTCAGTTCAAAGTATTAGTTATTACATACAAAGTTCTTCACGGCTTTAGTCTGGCATTCCTACGGGACCACCTCACTCCCTATGTTCCTCCGTGGCAGCTTCGCTCATCTGAACAGGGTCTCCTGCAGGTACCAGGCTGCACACAGGTGAAATCAGCAGCAGTCAAAAGCCTTTTTGAACAGTTCGGTTTTGCTTCGTTTACAGAAAGCCAGGAGAGTGGGGGCTCTTCTGACTTCCTCAGGCAGGTAATTCCACAGGATAGGGGCCACCGATTGGAAGAGAGAAACACGATTGTCCAGGAAATCGGTAGAATCAAAGAAAAATATGAGCTCATGCTGCATGGATGGGTAAGCAACTGAACTTGGTGGGGGGGACGTGGAATGTTTGGAGGAGGGAGTTTTGTAATTCCCAAGCACCTTGGATTTGTGTTACTGTTCCACAAAAAAGAAACCACGGTTATTTCCATGCATATTTTTGGCTCAGGAATTCCATTATGCACACCCCCAGTGATTATTTGGGCAGGGGGATCCTGTCAGTTTCATGTTTCCTGATTTCTTCTGTCTCTGTCCCTCCCTCTGATCTCCTTGAATCCTGTAAACCGGACTGCCAGGTACTAGGGAAACAAACAAAATCAATAACACCGATGGCATTCATTCCTTTGTTGATATGTTCAACTCTTTCCCTTACCTCCTATAATTCAATTCCCCCCCCCCATTCATTTGGAAACAAATCCTTAGAAAACCCTGGAGGGTCACAGAGTGGTGCAGGTTAAGCCAGACCTTGTTAATCAAAAGATGTTTGCTGAACGTAATTCCTCGCTGGCTCTTAATTGCTAGCAAACACTTCCACTAACAGCCAGTGCCTTTTCCCCTAGTTCTTTACATAGAGATTAGGGCCTAAGCCACAAAGCCCATTCTTAGTCACAGTCCAGTCTGAGCTTTATGGCATGCTGTTATGCAGTCCAAAACAGTCTCGCTCCATTCTTCCAAAATCTACCTTGGGTTTCTCATTGTTTCTGATGATGATCCACAAATGTGTTTGTATTGGGAGCACCAATGTAGAAAATCTGATGATTCCTGCATCTGTTGGAATTGGGCGCACCGGAGTAGAAAGCATTTCTTTGTTTCAATCTCTCCTCTGTCCCACTCACTCGCTGAAAAATTGCTCCTTTTTAAAAAAAAAATGAGGAGATGCTTTTGTGCCTCTGGATTCTCTTACATGATGATTGATCATGATATTACGATGATGAAAATCAAGCTTTACTTGGCTGTCTGTATTATGTTCAGACCAAAAATTCATCGTGAATTGAGTATTTGATACATCACATGCATTTTCTTGCACTAGTCAACTTAAATTAGAATTACGTGTTATATATGGGAATTTTATCAAGGAGTTGGAGGATGGGTTGTGCGAAGTCGAGCTATCTAGTGCTGAAATGTCAGACAATGGTTTTTCAGGTGCTCACTCTGCAGGCACTAGTTCTAATTACTATTTTGAGCATGGTCAGGAATCCCATCTGCCACCACTGCTGTCGGCTTGTCAAATCAAAGTGACGGCAGAGTCTTGTGTCCCACCGTTGGCCATGTGAATTATGTCCTAATAACTGCATTCTTTCTACCCCATACCTAGATACTCATCTTTCCCTGTCTGAGCTGGTGACACATTCCAAATCATTAGCTTTGTTGGTTGCAGCTTCCGATCACATATGTACAAGAGGGCTTGTGCATAATCTTCACTAAAAAGAAATGAAGACTTTAAGAAAAGACAGATCCTTTCATTTGCATACCGTTCGGCAACAAGCACTTTGCGGTATTATTTTTCTTCAATTCATTTAGGGTTTCTGTTGCTATTTTACAGAATTTGGTCGGGTTGTGCTCACCACCACCTCTTTCCCCAGAAAAACAGTGGGTTGCCCTCGGAGAAAATGGTCACATGGCTGGTGGCCCCGCCCCCTGATCTCCAGACAGAGGGGAGTTTAGATTGTCCTCCGTGCCGCAATGGGATGCTTGACGTTGCCATAAATAATAACAGCAGTCAAGGTGTAATTATTCCAGTCTTTAACTAGGCTGTTGCAGCTGCCATTTCAGCAACAGACTTGCACAAGTTCAACAGTACATCAAGCCATTTGGTCCCAGGGCTTTCCTAACGCAGTCAGTTTGTAACACCTTTGGTTTCAGTCTGCTTGTAATGCTTTTTCACTCCAGATTTGAGGATCTCCACTGGTGTTTCACCTGTTCCCATGGGACTGTTCCAAGGTTCCAGTTCTCTCCCCCCCCCCCTCTGTAAATGTGTTTCTCCCCCTTTGTCTGTTCTCCTTGCCTTGAGTAGAAACACTGTTTCTCATATCACAGTCAAGAAGCCAGGGTAGCTGGGAAATACTGACCCTAGATTTTACAC
Source organism: Eublepharis macularius (assembly GCF_028583425.1). Lineage (NCBI taxonomy): Eukaryota > Metazoa > Chordata > Lepidosauria > Squamata > Eublepharidae > Eublepharis > Eublepharis macularius. Next base: position 22,029,326 of record NC_072793.1, on the reverse strand, counting down.
TGCTATTGTTCATTGCAAGCATATCTTCGTAGTCATAAGGAAGTGCTGAATTTGTTCTATCCAAGTGAGATTCTTAGAAAACTGAATCCTATGCCCGCTTCCACATTTTGTGCTGTTTCTGTGGTTCTGCAGGACATACAGGCCTTTACAGTATGTGCAATTTTTGCCACATTTGGCCCCATACCTCTTCAGGTTTTCTTCAGAATTCCAGATGATTAACTCCCCCTTCAGGTTTCAATGCAATATTTCAAGGGTTCTCTTCCAGAGAGCCAGTTTGGCATAGTGGTTAAGAGCGACAGGACTCTAATCTGGAGAACCGGGTTTGATTTCCCCCTCCTCCACTTGAAGCCAGCTGGGTGACCTTGGGTCCGTCACAGCTGCTAGGAGCTCTCCCAGCCCCAACCACCTCACAGGGTGTTTTGTTGTGGCTATAACAATGACATACTTTGTAAACCGCTCTGAGTGGGCATTAAGTTGTCCTGAAGGGTGGTATATAAATTGAATGTTATTATTATTATTTGAGAGCCAGTTTGGTGTAGTGGTTAAGAGCACGGGACTCTAATCTGGAGAACTGGGTTTGATTCCCCACTCCTCTGCTTGAAGCCAGCTGGGTGACCTTGGGTCAGTCACAGCTCTCTGGAGCTCTCTCAGCCCCACCCACCTCACAGGGTGTTTTGCTGTGGGGATAACAATGACATACTTTGTAAACCGCTCTGAGTGGGCATTAAGTTGTCCTGAAGCATGGTATATAAATCGAATGTTGTTGTTGTTGTTGTTATTCCAAGTTTTCTGCCTGCTCTTTTTCTGTGCAGGAGAAAACTTGGAAGAGAACCCTTGTAATGCCGCATTGAAATCTGAAGGGGGAGTAAATCATCCGGAATTCTGAAGAAAACCCAAAGAGGTATGGAGCTAAATGTGGCAAAGTTTGTCCGTGCAAAAAAACCCCACAGTTAGGTTGACAACTAATTGGGGGGGGGGGGGTGGCCTGCCCTCAAGCTTTTTACAGATGCATATTTCTGCAGAGAACAACAGCTGAAGCTTTTCACAGCATGGATATAAATGTGATCAACTTCTTAGATATGTAAATCAGGATAGTAGGGTGGATCCAATCATCCTCCAAGTAGTCTTCTTCCAGTTTAAATAAATCTAAATATTTTAAAAAAGAAATAAGTAAATAAATACACGTTGTATACTGCAAAATAAAAAGTTGGTGACACTACAGCCCTGGTAAAAATGCAGAGGATCTTGTATCAATGCAGAGACTTGGACTAGATAAACACGGAGATCTCTCAAATACTACAGTTCGCCTTCATATTCCTATTTGTTCTCGGAATGCGCATGTAATCAGATTTAAAACCTTGGCCGTTTCTACATGGCTCCCCGCTGCTCGTAACAACCCAGAATATCGTGAAAAAAATGCGGAAGATTGCGTTTTCTCGTGCGAGATTTGCGCGACGTCACATGACGTCGCGCAAATCTCGCGTGAGAAAATGCGATCTTCCGTGGTTTTTTTGCGATATTCCGGGTTGTTACGAGCAGCGGGGAGCCGTGTGGAAACGGCCCTTCTCACCTTACTTGGTTGTTACTGTAGAAAAGAGCAAGAGTCCAGTACTACCTATAAGATTAACAAAATTTGTGGTAGGGTATGAGCTTTCGTGAGTCACAGCTCACTTCTTCAGATGGTCGTTGGTTGTTTCTGTGAGATAGTCTGAATATTCCGCAGCTGGGAATGGTCATGTTGTACTTGATGTGTTTTTTCTGAGCTGTAACCGAGTATCACAGCAGTAGTACAAACATTACTCCCTTCATTTTAAGCCTTGGTGACCACTGCTGCAATGCCACAGTCAAACCAATTCGCCACAAACTGCCTTTGTTGATTCCACATTGTGGACGTGTGTGGCTGGGTGATTAGGTCACCTCACGAGTGCTTGGTGAGCTACTGAACGGGATGCCACTCACCAGTAGAAAGGATTTTCCTCAGACAAGAGAAATATTTCATTTGCCCACTCTTGTAAATTAAGGATGCACTCCTATGTATACAGCTGCTGTAGTAAAGTGGTTAAGTGGCTTGGCTGTGAATCAGCACTCTACTGGTTCGAATCCCACTACTGACCTGAGCTCAATAGGTGGCCTTGGGTAAGTCACTCCCCTCAGCCTTGTGTAAGCCACTTCTCTCTGCCCCAGCTCCCCAGCTGCATTGTGGGGGATAATAATAACACTAACTTGTTCTGGGTGAGGCACTAATCTATTTAGAAGAGTGATATATAAGCGCAATTATAATAATAATTATTTATTATAACCTATGGGATACAAGTCCTCTTGAACTCAGTTGGATTTTCTTGTCATTAATATGCACATAATCATCCTATAAAGTTGACCACAGATGAAAACAAAGACATGTGGTTTGCACCAAGTGGACCTGGAGAAGTGTGAACCAGACTTGGCCAGATGGGTGTATTTGGTATCCTCCATACCTCAGTAAATGAATGCCAGGGGACTATTTTAAACATGCAAATGAATGCTGTGGGAATGACTGCCAGGATGGACTCCATTGCTTTACACTGCCGGTGGAGGACCTCTGTGTTTAAAAACTCCCTGCAGATATAATACCAGTACCTCTGGGGCATGCTATTTTCTCCTTTGCAACAGAACCAGACTCTCTCTCTCTCTCTCTCTCTCTCTCTCTCTCTCTCTCTCTCTCTCTCTCTGTGAAGCCTCTCTTTGTCTAAGCTAGAAGCTTCTCTCTGATGTCTTCTCTTTCTGTGCCGTTTTGTTCTCTCTCTCCTTGTGACCTTGCTAGAGGTCTCCTGTGCAAGCCTGCCAAAGGCACATCCATAATCTCATAATCCCACTCATGTGCAGCTGGATTAACTGGCCACTTGAAACAGGGAATAGTGTTATTTTTGTTTCTATTTTTCTTCTTTTATTATGAAAATGCAAGTGAATGTGAATCAGATTCAATAAAAGTAAGTTATCTGTTGCAATATACTCACTTGACAAGTGTTTCATTACGTGTAATTCCATGCTTTCTTGACTGCGCAATTTTGCTACATTAACAAACAAATCACAATAATACAGATTCAGACCTCTGGTCTAGTAAAATCAGTATTGTCTTCTCTTACTGGATCTCCAGAGTCTCAAAAAGAGGACTTTCACATCATGTTCTCCCTGATCCTTTTAACTGGCAATGCCAGGAACTGAACCTGGGGCCTTTTGCATGCCCAGTAGGTCCTCTACCACTGAGCCTCAGCCCCAATTCTTCTCCCACCTTGGCATTCAACCACTTCATCCTCATGTTTGTGTTTGCGTTTGCATTTGCGTATGCGTATGCATATGTGTATGCATATGCAAAAGTGATTATTACTGAGGAATTATACAATTTTAAAGTTGATGATGAGGAAATTGAAATTTTCCAAGATTTCCTATTCCTTGGCTCAGTCATCAACCAAAAGGGAGACTGCAACGAAGAAATCAGAAGATTTGGAAGAGCAGCTGTGAGGGAGAAGCTCCTTGAAGATAAAAATGTCTCTCTGGGAACCAAGATCAAGATAATCCAAACGATGGTATTCACCATTACTATATATGGATGTGAAAGTTGGACAGCGAAGAAAGCTGATAAGAAGAAAATCGATTCATTTGAAATGTGGTGCTGGAGGAGAGTTTTGTGGATACTGTGGATGGCCCAAAAGACAAATAAGTGGGTTCTAGATCGAATCAAGCCTGAATCCTCCCTAGAAGCTAAAATGACAAGACTAAGGCTATCGTACTTTGGTTACATCATGAGAAGACAAGATCCTCTGGAAAAGTCAAAAATGGTAGGAAAAACGATTTCGGTTTTGTTTTCCCGGCCATGTCGGACATTCCTCTCCGCAGGTCCAGGGGGAACTGTCTGAGCAGCCTGACTGGGCGGTTGACCCGCAAGGGTTAACCTCCAGAACTCCCAGGGAGGGAGCCTGGATCCGGGGCGCCGCGGGAAGAACCCTCTGGAAGTAATGCAGGGGGTAAATTGCCCGCTTGCTCCAACGGAGGCCGGCAGACTTGCGCAGCACCACATGTGCTGCCGGGCCATGGAGAACGGCAATAAGCAGATTTAAGGTGAAAGCCTGTAAGTAAGCAAATCCCTTCTGATTCTTAAGCGTATGCGAAGGATTGGTGGGAGCTGAAGCTAAGAAGGCGCGGATTTCTTCCCCCTTTACCGAGTGTCGGAACTCAGTTGGCGTCCCCCCCCCCGCAAGATGGCGATGAAAAAGCAGAGCCCAGCAATGAGTAAATCGGTGATGGCGACGCTACAGAGGAAGGGGGAAACTTTGGAAGAGTTGGTGAGACGAGCAGTTTTCGATGCTGTGCAGCCCTTTGTAGCGAAACTGAATGAAATGGGGCAAAAGGTTGATTCAGTGGAGAGCGAGGTGAAAGCCATTAAAGAAACAGCGACCGGAGCAGAGCAGTCTGCGCACGAGAACGCAGTACTCATGAAAGCAACAAGTAAGGAAGTGAAGCTTTTGGAGAATCAATTAATAGGATTGCAAGTGGACCGTGCCCAAACGGTACTGCGTCTTCAGAATGTAAAAGAGGAGGAAAATGAAAATTTAAAAGATGTGGTGTCTGGACTTTTGGCGACATTCACAGAGGCAACTAAAGAAGAGTTAAAAAGCGACATCTTGGAGGTCCGGCGGATGTCTTCAAAGTATGTAATGAAGCGGCAGCTGCCTTGCGAGATTATTATTGACTTTTCATCTAGGAAGACTCGGGACACCATCTTATATAATTCGTACAATGTGGACTTGGATTATTTGGGCAACAAGGTTAAAATTTTGAAGGATGTTCCATTTTTGGCTCGTAAAAGAAGATTCAAGTATAAAGGACTTGTGGCTTTCTTGAGGAAATGTGATGTGAAATATAAATGGTTGTTTCCAGAAGGCGTTTTGTTTAGTTATAAGGATCAAACTTATAAGATTACATCGGAAGCCCAGCTGACAGACTTTTTGTTCAATCATCAGGAGTTCCATCAAGACGAACGTCCAAAGTCTGAAGGGGAAGGTGGGGGGGAGGAGAGAGCGGGCACAGCTGCTCCAGCTGCGCAGAGAGAATTGAGACCAAGACGCAAGGGGGGGGGGGGGGAGAAGATCTGATCCTGAATATGGCTTGTACTGTATAAGATCTACTAATCTGATCGCATGTTAGAAAGTTAACTTTTAAGAAAAATTGCAGCATGAAGGGAATACAAGAGATGTAGTGTAGTGTTTATTGTTTGTATGTTGCTCTTCCCCTTTTCCCAGCCCCCTTCCCTTTCCCCCCCTTTTTCTTTCCCTTGTATTTTTGTAGTTTTTTGTAGTTTTCTATGTTAGATATTAAAAAATAAAAATTTTCAAAAAAAAAATGGTAGGAAAAACAGAAGGCAGTAGGAAAAGAGGAAGACCTAAAATGAGATGGCTTGACTCAATAAAAGAAGCCACATCCTCCACTTTGCAGGATATGGACAAATTGTTAATGATGGGATGTTTTGGAGGTCTTTCATTCATAGGGTCACCATAGATCAGAGGTGACTTGACAGCACATAACACACACACACACACATGTGTGTGTGCCTGCCTGCCTGCCTGCCTGTCTATCTATCTTAGAGTTAGGGTTAGGGTTCACCAGCTGAAGCCTTTTTCTATGAAGTTAATAAAAACTAACTTCATCAGATGAAGTTAGTTTTTTGCATCTGACGAATAGAGCTGTGGTTCTCAAAAGCTTATGCTACAATAAAGTTTGTTAGCCTTAAAGGTGCTCCTGGACTCTTTACTATTTTGCAACTACAGACTAACACGGCTAACTCCTCTGAATATAAACAAAGGACTTCTTCCTCCCAGGTTATGGTGGAAGCTTAGGGGATGCAGGAGACCATGGCTGGGGAGGTGGAATTGTTGTTCTCCATAGGTATTCCAGCTCCCTCAGTGGCTTTTCTCTCTGCTAGTTGTTGGGCGCTCAGGATTAGAGATGGGCACGAACCAGAAAAAAAAGAACCATGTGGTTCGTGGTTCATTAAATTTCATGAACCACGAACTTTCACGAACCTGCCCCTAGTTTGCAAACCAGTTCATTTGGTTCTTGAAAACATCACATCCAGGTCAGAAAATCATCACTTCAGTGTCAGCAGAAGGTCACTTCCGGGCCAGCAGAAGTTCACTTCCAGGTCAGCAGAAGGTCTGCAGGAAATCCATCCCCTGTTGCCTAGGAAACTGATTGATTGGCACCAGGCTGTCTGCAGTGACAAACCAAAAAATGAACCAAACAAACCAGCCTAAAAGTTTGTGGCGGTTCATCCAAAATGGGATCTGATGAACCGTGGTTCATGAACCACGAACTGGCCTGGTTCGTACTTGGTTTTGGTTCGTATTTTGGTTCATGCCCATCTCTACTCAGGATCAGGTTTGTGAAACTTTGCCGATGACTAATGTCTTCTTGAGAGAGGAGTCACCCCAGCTGCACTGGAAGAGGCAGCTGTGAGGCTGCTCTTTCTTATTTATTTACTTTAAACCTTTGTATGCCACCTTTCTACCTAAATAGGATCTTCAAGATAGTCTGCATTCAAACATCAAAAAAATTAATAGGATATTCAAAACAATTTAAATTTAAAACACTAAAAATAGTATTAAAATAATTTAATAAAAGCACAGACACAGACAGTCAAACAACCCTGAAAACAGGGACGAGGACTAATAACAGTTATTGGGGGGATGTCAAATGAAACAAAAAAAGTCTTCACCTGTTGGCAGAAGAGAACAATAGAGCGGGACAGATGAGTCTTGCACTCCAATGATGTACCCAAGTATTAGGTAAAGGTAAAGGTAGTCCCCTGTGCAAGCATCAAGTCATTACTGACCCATGGGGGGACGTCGCACCACGACGTTTTCTTGGCAGACTTTTTACAGAGTGGTTTGCCATTGCCTTCCCCGGTCATCTACACTTTACCCCCAGGAAACTGGGTAGTCATTTTATCAACCTTGGAAGGATGGAAGGATGAGTTGACCTTGAACCGGCTACCTGAACCCAGCTTCCGCTGGGATTGAACTCAGGTCGTGAGCAGAGCTTGGGCTGCAGTACTGCCACTTACCACTCTGCGCCACGCTCTCTCATGGTTAAATCTCCCAGGGATTCAATGATATAGAGTCCATAGCCATTTCCTCCAGAGAAATGGATCACTGTAGTCTGGAGATCAGTTGTAATTCTGGAAAAACCCCAGGCCAGACCTGAAGGTTGACAACCCTAGCTGTTGTCAATAGCAAACCAGACAGGTTGGAAAAGGGGAGTGGGGTAGGGGGCTGTGAAAAGGCAAACAGCCCTGACCAAATGGAGTTTTACCTTTAAAAGTCTTTTAAGCAAAACTCCCCACCTCCGTTTGAACTTGGAGTTTAAAGAGAAGTTTGATGGATCGTCTCTAAGACCAGCCCTGAGAACTGACTTGGGTTTGCAAGCGTGGCGTGAAATACCCTCTGGACTGCAGCACGGACTAGGCTTTGAACTCCGTGTAATCCACTTACTTTATAACAAAGCTGAAATTAGATTTTGATTAGCTAGATTTGAAGTGAAATCCATTCCAAATGATTGAATTAGCTGACAAGCCAAGTGAGCTCCCAGCTCAGCAGCATCGAACCGACCGACAAAGTTGAACATGGTGCAAAAACTGGAGCCCAAATACTTCTCCCCAGCCGCACATTTTCTGATATCCAAGTCCTCCGTGCGCCCCTTATGCAACTACGTATCAGCTTAACTGCTCTAATTTCTCTGAACTTTTGTTTATGCAAGCATTTTAAACCCTCGCCAGGCCTTTGGATAAATCAGAGCTCAGCTACAGATGTTAAAAGAAATAAACACAAGTCTGATTTATTCATTGCAGCAACCCTATTCACATGCAACTCCACGCACAACTTGTATTTGCAGTGCCAGTCGTTGTATTCAGGCCTGGACTTTCTGGTTCTAGAGAAGTTTTTTCTCCAATCCAAATCCTCAGCAAAGGTGAGAGGACACAATTCCTTTCCTGAAGCCCAGACGGTGGCAGCTGCAGTGCTATCCTAATAGATAAATAATGCATGCTGCTAAACTGTAATTACTTGAATGGCAAAGTTGGCTGGGTCATTGGTGGAAAGTAGAGGAACGGAAAACGTTGGGAAGCCAGCGAACAATAACTCCAATCAAACCTCTAATGAATGGCAATGACACAATTACATGCAGGCAACACCAAGTCCCAACAGCTGCCTAATTAAAGCCGGACTCAAATAACTTCATTTGGATTCTATTTGCCTTGGTAATTCGGTGCCGGGTTGCTTTCTTTCCATATGGGGCTGAGTGTTTATAAAAACTTAATTAAGTTGGAAGGGAGATTGATATAAGTCTTTGTCTTAATGGACTCTCTTCCCATGGGATATTAAGGAACTGTGAGTCTGCAGCAGGACATAATGGGATTGGGGAGGGAGGTGGGAACAGAGAAGCAAGCCACCTTTGATTGTGTTGCAGATAGATGGCTGATAGGTTTTTGGTTTGTGTAACTTGCCTTTTTTAAAAAAAAAAATCCACATCTCAAAATTGGACTCCAAGAAGCTATTTATAAGCTGTCAAGAGAGGCCAGCATTTCACTATCAAATTTATATCAAATGCATTTCTAACTTCCCCCTAAAGTGGCAGATAAACAGGAGCCAGAGTTCAGCTGTGACGCAAGATGCATTCAGGGGCACGAGGGCAGGGAGAGGGCTGTGAATAACTGACGGGTGTAATCTGCAGAGAAGAATGGGCGCAATGCTGGCACAGCAGAGAACCAACCAGGAGGAGATCTGACCACAGCCCAAATCAAGACAGATAGTAAAATGAAAGAATTTAGGATATGACAGCCCAGCAGGCTTTAGATGATGAACAACCATGGGATTTTCACCCTGGTTCAATTTTGTTCAAAACAATTCAGTCTTATGAAAACGACTGGTACAGCTGAGTCACCTTGGTGAATGTTCATCTACGGAGAGCTGATTTTAATCAGATCCATCTAGCGTCTTTGATGGCCGGTACGCGGGGGGAGGGGGGCAGCAATGATGGTGACATTTGTGATGCAGGTCTGATGCAGAGGAAAATTTACCACCTTTGACTGCCCATCACATAAAAAAATGTGTTTCTGATTTACTGCATGATTTACTGCAATAGGATTTCTGGCATAGCCTTCTATAGGAGATCATTTTTCTGCTCCACAATGAAAATATTTCTACAAGGGTGGATTCTTTTGCATGCAAAAAGGAGACCAGTTTATTCATTAGAACTGAGAAGTTCTTGATGTCTTCTGACATCATACATTGGATTGTAATTATGTTATTCATCTCTAATATGGATGCATTTGTTTGATTTGCAAGTGCCACGGCCTTTGGTTAATGCAATAAACTAATCTACAATGTCATTTGCAGCCCAGGCCAGGCACAGCATTGCCACAAAAAGGAGTGCATTCGCTCGACGTACTTTTATCCACCTAAATCGGTTGTTTCAATCAGCTCCTGTGAGGATATAAAGAAAAAGGCTTTCTTTTCTATGCTAATCAAAATTTTGCTGGGTAATTGCTGAGAGATATGCATGAGTGTATGGGCAGTGTGAAAACTGGTAGGCAAGTAGGAGTCAAAATGATAAACCACAGGTTATTTGATAGTTTGGAGTTGTAAACAATTTGTCACACAACAGCCACTCAAAATGTTTTGGATGCCACTAGGGGTATTGGGGGAAAAGATGGATTTTTGTCAATTTAGCAAAATCTGGCTTTCCCTGATCTTATTAGAGAATCCTGGATCCAATAGGGGTACCTGGAATGAAGGTAAAAGTATGTAAAGCTAGTCCCCTGTGCAAGCCAAGTCATTACTGACCCATGGGGGGATGTCGCATCACAACATTTTCTTGGCAGACTTTTGTTACGGGGTGGTTTGCCTTTGCCTTCCCCAGTCATCTACACTTTACCCCCAGGAAACGGGGTAGTCATTTTACCGACCTCGGAAGGATGGAGGGCTGAGTCAACCTTCAGCTGGCTACCTGAACCTGGCTTCCTCCAGGACTGAACTCAGGTCATGAGCAGAGCTTGGGCTGCAGTACTGCAGCTTACCACTCTGCGCCACAGGGCTCCTAACCTGGCTGAAATCACTAAATAAATGCAGGTAAATCAGGTTTAATTCAGGAAAAGTGGCTTGGCTGTTTCCCTTGCTATTTCCTTGCAAAGAAACAGCATTTCCCACATTTTTTTCAGAGAAAGGAGGAGAAGTGAATGGGGAGTGAGGCAGTAGGGAGGGGGAATGAGGCAGAGTGGTGGCAGTGAGTGGCCAATTCAAGCAGGGGCTCTCCTCTGGCCAATGGGATTCTCTGAGAAATAGAGAGCCTTTTTCTAATTGCCCCAAAAGGAGTTAAAAAAACAGGCTTACCTCAGAGCAAGTGAGAGTGGCTGCAGAAGGCAAAGAGAACTTGAGTTTCCCCAAATTACTCCTCATTCTCACTTTCAACCCGAGGCCAAGTGGGATCCATTGTATATAACACTTGTGCTTGTTTGCCATTGCCTTGTGCTTGTGGCTGGGTACTTGCTTGGTTGTGTTTTGTGGTGTTCCCTCACTGGCTCTGGGTTCTCTATGACTTCTGTGAATGACACTAGTTCTTTTGGGTGAAGTTGTAACAGTGTCCCTTTGCTTCAGTTTGGTTTGGGTGGAATGAATGTGCTTCTCCAGTTTGATGTTGGTCCCCTTGCTTCACTTTGGTTCCGGGGGCGGATTCCATTCCCTTGCTTCATGTTGGTTCTTTGGGCTTTCTCTGGGATGAGATTACATTCGGGAGTGTGCCTTCGCCATGGCAGCTTGCCCTGGTGTGTTTCTGCAATTGGCGTAAGCTTCGACTTTTTCCCCATAGGAAACAATGACGTGGCTGGGGGCACCTTCTTTGGGGAGCTATAGAATTGGATCCCAATATTCCTGAAATTTGGGTTTAGAGGGAACACTTATGAGTAGATTACCTGAAAATCTGGTGTTTTATTGAAAAAAATGCTACCCCACCCCCCTGGATAGCCCCCAGACAGTTTTCCTCATAGGGAATCATGGAGATTGGCTAGGGGAACCTTGTTCAGGGACCCATAAAATTGGACCCAAGGATCCAATATTCATGAAACTTGGGTGGTCTTTAAAGGACAGTCAAATTAGGTTACCTGCTAATTTGGTGAAGCTATCTTGAAAAATAACTCCCCTCTAGCTCTTCAGAAAGCCTCCAAATAGCATTTCCCACAGGGAATAATGGCTGAATAAATCCAGATTTCTCTGATCTGCCTGAATGAGATTCCACATAAAAAAATAAATGGTACTGAAGACGTAGAAGGGCCATTTCCAGATTTTCACTTCCCTTTTAGCATCAGAGACATTCTGGTTCTGATTTGGCACCCATAGCATTATATTCTGTATACAACAGACAGGAGAGATTTGCTGCTGAGAGCATATAGACTTGTTGCAGGAGACAGCTGCATATGCATTCCATTCCCTTTTTTAATCAGTCTGGCATAGAGATGGGCACGAAACGAAATACGAACCAAAATTTGTGACAAACCAGGCTGGTTCGTGCTTCCTGAACCAGTGGTTTGTCAGATCCCATTTCTGACAAACCGCCATGAATATTAGGCTGGTTGTATTGTCGAAGGCTTTCACGGCCGGAGAACGATGGTTGTTGGGGGTTTTCCGGGCTGTATTGCCGTGGTCTTGGCATTGTAGTTCCTGACGTTTCGCCAGCAGCTGTGGCTGGCATCTTCAGAGGTGTAGCACCAAAAGACAGAGATCTCTCAGTGTCACAGTGTGGAAAAGATGTAGGTCATTTGTATCTACTCAGGAGGGGTGGGGTTGAGCTGAGTCATTCTGTAAGAGTTTCCCAGGGTGTGGAATGCTAATGGCGGGAGGCTTCACTGTAACCTGAGGAGGTTCTTTTGCATATGGATTGGTGCTTGATGTGCTAATCTTCTCTGCAGGGCTATTGTCGGGTGTGGAGTGTTTTGTTGGCCTGGTGTTTTTCAGAACTGGAGCCCAGACTCTGTTCATTCTTAAGGTTTCTTCTTTCCTGTTGAAGTTTTGCTTATGCTTGTGAATTTCAATGGCTTCCCTGTGCAGTCTGACAAAGTAGTTGGAAGTGTTGTCCAGTATTTTGGTGTCCTGGAATAAGATACTGTGCCCTGTTTGAGTTAGGCTATGTTCAGCCACTGCTGATTTTTCAGGCTGTCCAAGTCTGCAGTGTCTTTCATGTTCTTTTATTCTTGTCTGGATGCTACGCTTTGTGGTCCCGATGTAAACTTGTCCACAGCTGCAGGGTATACGGTATACTCCTGCAGAGGTGAGGGGGTCTCTGCTGTCTTTTGCTGATCGTAGCATCTGTTGTATTTTTCGGGTGGGTCTGAATACTGCTTGAAGGTTATGCTTTTCCATAAGCTTTCCCATCTGATCAGTAATTCCTTTGATATATGGCAAAAACACTTTTCCTGTAGGTGACTGTTTTTCCTTGGTTGTTTGATTCATCCTGGGTTTGATTGCTCTTCGGATTTCATTTCTGGAGTAGCCATTTGCCTGAAGTGCGTGGTTTAGATGATTAATTTCCTCATTGAGAAAGCGCGGCTCACATATCCGTCTTGCACGATCCACTAATGTTTTCATTATGCCTCTTTTCTGTCGGGGGTGGTGATTGGAGTTTTTGTGTAAGTACCGATCAGTGTGAGTTGGTTTCCTGTAGACCTTGTGACCTAACTGAAAGTTTGCTTTGCGGATGACCAAGGTATCCAGGAATGAGAGTTTTCCCTCACTTTCTTTCTCCATTGTGAATTGTATGTTCAGGTGGATGTTGTTGAGATGATTCAAAAACTCCCTCAATTCTTCCTCCCCATGGCTCCAAATGATGAATGTATCATCCACAAACCGGAACCATACACTGGGTTTGTGGGGTGCTGATTCTAGAGCTGTTTTTTCAAAATGTTCCATGTAGAAGTTTGCTATAACTGGGCTGAGTGGGCTCCCCATGGCCACCCCATCCGTCTGTTCATAGAATTCGTTGTCCCATTGGAAGTAACTGGTTGTCAGACAATGATGGAATAAGGCTGTTACATCCTCTGGGAAAATCTGATTAATCAGTGCAATAGTGTCTTTTACTGGAACCTTGGTAAACAGGGATACAACATCAAAACTGACAAGTATGTCTCGTGGATTGAGTTTCAGAGAACTGATTTTGTTGATGAAATCTGCTGAATCTTTGATGTAAGACGAGGTTTTCCCGATGTGGTCCTGCAGGAGATCTGCCAGATGTCTAGCTAATTCATATGTCGGTGAACCAATGGCACTCACAATGGGTCGGAGTGGGACTGAATCTTTATGTATTTTGGGGAGTCCATATAGTCTAGGTGGCTGTGCTTCAGTCTTGCATAGTTTTCTGTGCGTGTCGGGATGTAGTGAGGAATTCTGGACCCCTCCACCTACAAAAAACTAAAACGAGATCCCACTTGCAAAATCACCAGGCTAACAAATGCGCTGATCAAGAATTCCTCACTACATCCCGACACGCACAGAAAACTATGCAAGACTGAAGCACAGCCACCTAGACTATATGGACTCCCCAAAATACATAAAGATTCAGTCCCACTCCGACCCATTGTGAGTGCCATTGGTTCACCGACATATGAATTAGCTAGACATCTGGCAGATCTCCTGCAGGACCACATCGGGAAAACCTCGTCTTACATCAAAGATTCAGCAGATTTCATCAACAAAATCAGTTCTCTGAAACTCAATCCACGAGACATACTTGTCAGTTTTGATGTTGTATCCCTGTTTACCAAGGTTCCAGTAAAAGACACTATTGCACTGATTAATCAGATTTTCCCAGAGGATGTAACAGCCTTATTCCATCATTGTCTGACAACCAGTTACTTCCAATGGGACAACGAATTCTATGAACAGACGGATGGGGTGGCCATGGGGAGCCCACTCAGCCCAGTTATAGCAAACTTCTACATGGAACATTTTGAAAAAACAGCTCTAGAATCAGCACCCCACAAACCCAGTGTATGGTTCCGGTTTGTGGATGATACATTCATCATTTGGAGCCATGGGGAGGAAGAATTGAGGGAGTTTTTGAATCATCTCAACAACATCCACCTGAACATACAATTCACAATGGAGAAAGAAAGTGAGGGAAAACTCTCATTCCTGGATACCTTGGTCATCCGCAAAGCAAACTTTCAGTTAGGTCACAAGGTCTACAGGAAACCAACTCACACTGATCGGTACTTACACAAAAACTCCAATCACCACCCCCGACAGAAAAGAGGCATAATGAAAACATTAGTGGATCGTGCAAGACGGATATGTGAGCCGCGCTTTCTCAATGAGGAAATTAATCATCTAAACCACGCACTTCAGGCAAATGGCTACTCCAGAAATGAAATCCGAAGAGCAATCAAACCCAGGATGAATCAAACAACCAAGGAAAAACAGTCACCTACAGGAAAAGTGTTTTTGCCATATATCAAAGGAATTACTGATCAGATGGGAAAGCTTATGGAAAAGCATAACCTTCAAGCAGTATTCAGACCCACCCGAAAAATACAACAGATGCTACGATCAGCAAAAGACAGCAGAGACCCCCTCACCTCTGCAGGAGTATACCGTATACCCTGCAGCTGTGGACAAGTTTACATCGGGACCACAAAGCGTAGCATCCAGACAAGAATAAAAGAACATGAAAGACACTGCAGACTTGGACAGCCTGAAAAATCAGCAGTGGCTGAACATAGCCTAACTCAAACAGGGCACAGTATCTTATTCCAGGACACCAAAATACTGGACAACACTTCCAACTACTTTGTCAGACTGCACAGGGAAGCCATTGAAATTCACAAGCATAAGCAAAACTTCAACAGGAAAGAAGAAACCTTAAGAATGAACAGAGCCTGGGCTCCAGTTCTGAAAAACACCAGGCCAACAAAACACTCCACACCCGACAATAGCCCTGCAGAGAAGATTAGCACATCAAGCACCAATCCATATGCAAAAGAACCTCCTCAGGTTACAGTGAAGCCTCCCGCCATTAGCATTCCACACCCTGGGAAACTCTTACAGAATGACTCAGCTCAACCCCACCCCTCCTGAGTAGATACAAATGACCTACATCTTTTCCACACTGTGACACTGAGAGATCTCTGTCTTTTGGTGCTACACCTCTGAAGATGCCAGCCACAGCTGCTGGCGAAACGTCAGGAACTACAATGCCAAGACCACGGCAATACAGCCCGGAAAACCCCCAACAACCATTAGGCTGGTTCATTTTCAGTTCATCACTGCAGACAACCTGACACTGATCAATCAGTTTCCTAGGCAACAGGGGATGGACTTCCTGCAGACCTTCTGCTGACCCAGAAGTGGTGATTCGCTGGCCCAGAAGTGACATTTTCATGAACCAAAATGAACCAATTCATGAACCGGGGCAGGTTTGTGAAAGTTCATGGTTCATGGTTCATGAAACATGATGAAACCACAAACCGCATGGTTCGGGGTTTTTTTGGTTCGTGCTCATCTCTAATCTGGGGATATGCTGCAGTCCTGGAGAGCTGAATACATTGCCTTTCCAAAAGAGTTGTGTGTGTGTATGTAGGGAGGGATGAAGTCTGTTAAATGGCAATGTAAGTGCAACAGAAGGTGGTGGAATTTCTACTGTTTCTGACCTTTCTCATGTATAAATGATGTGTGGACCCTTCCCTTTATGCAACGTTGTGGAGCATTCTGAAGCACACTTCTCAGATCGCTTTCTCCATTTACAAAAGTGACCTTTTCCAAATTGTGTTTTAGGGAACCGTGGGATTTCTTGGAAGCAGATATGATTTTCTGCAATGAGCAACAGCCACTGAGCACTGGACATTTCTAAGGAGAGCTCACAATTCCTGCAAGGTAATGTTGAGTTCAAACTCTCCACTGGGCTCATTTGAAGTGCATGGAGGTCATGCAAGGGGATCTCAGCAAAGGTGTGAGTCATTCAAAGGTGATAAGGAAAGGGGTTTCCTCAAGGCTAAAATCTGAAGAGTGCTGTGCTATAGAGCAACAACAATGGCCGTGTCCACACTACTTACCTTCATCCGGAACGCTGCAGAATGTCGTGAAAAAAACATGGAAGATAGCGTCTTCTCACATGAGTTTTGCGCGACAGCCACAAAACTTGCGCAAGAAGACGCTATCTTCCGCATTTTTTTCGTGACATTCCGCAGCTTTCTGGATGAAGGTAAGTAGCGTGGAAATGGCTAATGTCTTGGATGAAGAAATCCCGTTCGATGGTTTAGGTAGCGCAAACGTTAGTTTTTGCCGTTTTGACTGAACTGGAGTTCGTCTTGCTCTCTGTTTCCCGTTTCTTTAATAAGGAATGTGGCTTTAGTCTAGAAGAGTCTACTGGAAATCACAGGCGTGTCTATTATCAGCTGAATTGTGTAATCACATCATTTTCTGCCCATGGCAGAGTTTGCTTAATTTAACATCCTTACAGAGTCCCAAAATTGACCGGATTCCAACCTCATCAAGAAAACTTAACTACCCTTAACTTTTTGATAGAGGGGGCAGCAATTTCCATCAAGCCCCTCTCCCATAGCAGACTCCCCCCTGTGCTGTTTCTTAAGATCTACTTACTGCCAGGGAGGACTGCCAACTCCAACTTGGGAAATTCCCAGAGATTTGGGGGAAGTGCCTTGGGAAGTCCAACTTTGGGGAGAGGGGTCAGCTGGGAGGTGATGCCATACAGGCCGCCATCTGCAGCAGCCATTTCCTCTGGGGAAACAGATCTCTGTAGTCTGGAGATCAGTTTTAATTCCGGGAGAATTCCAGGACCCATCAGACGATGGTGACCCTAACGCCAGGAACAAACTTGGAAAACAGGAAGTCCTTGAAAACAGGAAGTTTTCTTAACTGCATGGCTGGAACCAAGCCTATAGTGGCAACCTAAACTGTTAAGAATCAGGGAAGTCTTTCAACATGTGAAAGAGTTACGCCTGCGATACGCTTTCAGAGGGACACAGCACGGAAGAGCACATTTTGCCCTTACATATTAAGACTCCATCATTTATCTGTGATAAATAAGCAGCTGAGGGCCAAAGACCTCCGTTCAGCTCCAGGAGTCTTCCGTCTGGCCCCATAACCATGGCACTTTATCCACCTTCTCCCATACAAACTCAGGTCAAGGCACAGAGCTCCCATGTCGCTCCACCTCAGAGGCTTGGGCAGAGGTCTCCACTCCCCTCCATGAACCCAGAGAGTGGGTGCTGAGAGGCAGCCTGAGGGCTGAGGTCTGCCAAAGCTTCTGCCACAGTTTCTACTGATCAAAGGGCGTTTTGCTCACAAGTAGTGGGCCGATAATAAGTTGCTGTCACTCCACTCACAGTTTGTTCAGTTCAAGCTGCCTTGCTGGGTGAGTCTTTAGTGACTCTAACCCAAGTTGTGTTCTCTCTCTCTCTCACCCCCCCCCCCACCTTTCTGGTGACACAAGTCATTGAGGGACTGTGTGACAGTGGGAGGGGATAGGATTAAAGATACTTGGAGAGGCAGCTGCTTCCACTGGGTACTCCAAAGTCTCAGGAGGGAATTGGGGGAGGAAGGGGTTTTCTAAAACCCTTGCTGTCATCTCACTGGCACATACCTCAGGGAAACTGTGGAACCGCCTGCCTGAGGAGGTCAGGACAGCCCCTACTCTCCTAGCTGTCCACAAATGATCCAAAACCAAATTATTCAGAAAGGCTTTTTACTCAGATAGGAGGGCTGTATTGTAGGGAGGGGGGGAGGGTCTCAGATGCTTCGCTAATGAGTTAGGGACCGTAGACTTCACCACTATGTTGCTTTCCATATTATCTATTGCTTTAAATATGTGCTCCTATATACTACCTGTTCTTCATGTTGTCTAAGGTCAGTCCTAGAATTGCTTATGTTCTGTTTCAGCATTTCTTCAACTCTGTATTGGACCCTTGCTAATGCTATGTCTTTGTAAACTTGTATTTATTCACCCTATGTCATTATTTGTGGAAATATCTTTGACATTTTATGGAAATGTCCTTGATACTGATTGTTCTAATCTCCCACTATGTAATCCTCCTTGAGTCCCGGTGAGAAAGGCGGACTATACAGGACATAAATAAAATAAATAAACTGAGCTCTCTGGGCTGCTTGCTGGCTTGGAGCAGGTGATGGAGGAGGAGCTGAGATGGAGATACTCTGCAACTACATCTCCCCCCCCTTTCCACTTTACATCGCCCATCATTCCATTCTTGCACTTCGATCAGCAAGACAGGGGAGAGATCTAGTGGGGAAAGCTATCCAACTGACATTGTTGAAATAGGGGAGCTGTCCACAAGGGAGTTCGCCTGCATAAGCCTTGCTCAAGCAGCATGCAGGAAGTAAACAAGGGATTTGGTAGCAGGCCGTGCAGCACTGCTCGTTCTGATGCATCACCAGAGGCTTTTATCTGGAAAACCTGAACACCGCGACTGCCTAAGGATAGCTGCTAGGGTTGCCAACTCTGGTTTGGGGAATTCTTGGAGATTTGGGAGTAGAGTCTGGAGAAGGCGGGATTTGGGGAGTCGAAGGACCTCAGTGGGGTATAATGCCACGGAGTCTGCCCTCCAAAGCGGCCATTAGCTCCAGGAGGACCGATCTCAGTTCTATCTCCGATCGCCGGAGACAGAATGTAATTCCAGGAGATCTCCTGGCCTCACTTGGAGGTTGGCAACCGTAGTAGCAGCTGACAAGGTTTGCACTGTCTAAGCTTTCCCTTGAGTCTTCCAGAAAACTTTCATAAATAATCATTCCTAACTGAGGACAGTCATGCCTTGCTTTTGTTGTGCTGCTCTTCTCGCAACACTATAGTTCAAAGAGGTCACCCACCACTGGTGAGTAACTCCTTACAGGAAGAGAAGCCTTACCAGGAGGTGTCGGAGTTTACCATGTCCTTGAATCAGATGGAATGTCCTTAGAAGAAGAGGACCCCTGTATGTGCTGCTGCCAGGAAGTTGTCCCTCTTGGAACTGCTGTAGGAATTCTAATACAAGCCACTTTGCCTACACTTGGGGCTCCTCCTGTTCATAAAACCCATTCACAATCACCACCCTGGATCCCACAGAAAAGAGCAGCAGTAAACCTTGTCAGCAGCAACCAGGGGGCTGGAGATCTCTTGTGTGCTAGCTGCAAAGAAGGAATGTGCTGTCTTCCAACCCAGGACATACTCTCAGCTTGTGACTCCCACCAGAATTTTGGAACGCTCTTTCCATGCCCTGTTTACCAACAAAAGAGAATGAAATGACAGTGGAGAGATCTGAGTAGGCTTGCAATCCTAGTGTCTGATCATGCACTTGTATTAACTGGGGGCATTGCTGTGGACTACAAGGCATCACAGGATGGAAGTCACTATTGATCAAGGCCTTCATGTGAGGAATGTTTCATCTAAGGCAACTCTGTGATAAGCCTCTAAGGGCAACAGAGAAAATTACCTGGAGATTGCCTGACGTAAGAGGGCAAATAGTAAGCCTATATATATGGAGTCCACCATTCAAAGCTGCCATTTTCTCCAGGAGAATTAATTAATTAATCTCTGTAGTCTGAAGATCAGTTATCATTCCAGGCAGGGGTGGTGCCAGGGTTTCTGGCTCCCGCACCTGCCCCTATATGCACGCACACATAGTATGCGCGCGCGTGCCCCGGACTGCGTGATGACATCATCATGCAGCAAGCTGGCCTCATTGGCCAGCAGGTGGCTGGGACGGTGTGCGGAGGCTGCCCACGCTCCCAGTAAGGCGCAGAGGGTAGCTGGGGAGGTTCTGCATGCTGTCCCGGACACCTGCCATGCCTGGCCCGTGGCTGCTGCACCCAGCTGGGGGTGTGTGTTGGTGGCGGCAGTGATGGCACAGGGCTGGCCGGCTGCAGCAGCTGTGGGCCAAGCATGCCAGCTCTGTGGCGCGCACTTCCACCCCTGGCACCCCCTCCAGTGCCCCCTTCGGCGCTTCAGCACCTGTGGCTCCCGCCTCACCGCCTCAATGGTGGCGCCGGCCCTGATTCCAGGAGATATCCAGGTCCCCTCTGAAGGTTGCAAACCTATCTGAATATGAGAAGTGATGTTCACAAGTTCAGCTTTTAAAGTAGGATCCTCCAAACATCTGATTATTTTCACTGGGATCTGGAATCAACCGCTGAAATCAAATCTGTGCTCATCCTTATATCCTTAGTCCCACCTCATAATCACCAAGCACCCCTAATTCTTAGTACCCTTCCACTCTAGGTATGTCTGTTTTCTACTCTATACTGCACTGCTCCAATGAGCCCCAATGTTTTCTTCTTCTCGGAATCACAGTCAAGTGGCTAGGACACAGATTTTTGCCAGAGATTTCAGTGTATTAGCCTCAGGGTTTGCAGAGGAATTAAAGCTCAGGGTCTGGAGCCAGAATAAGATGGAAGCAATTTTTCTCAGGGCTTGTCTTCCCAGCCTCCATTTGGAAGTTTAAATCACCCCCTTTCCCCCGCACTTCAGCCTGGGAGTCAAGCTACAAGTGACTTTTTCATGCGTAGAACACGTGATCATTTCCGCAAGTTTTCCTGGGAACTGACGTCCCAGTGTCCTTCCCCTCTCTGTTAGAATCGCTGCCTGAAGAGCCAGAGAAAGCCGGCGGCGGCAGCAGCTTTTGCAAATCATTCCTCCAGTCACAAGCCTGCTCTCAACGATCTTTGGGGGCGGGCAGCTGCAACTTTCTCCCTGGGCATCTTGCTCCGGGGGAGCTGCTCTGGATTTGCAAAAGCTGCTGCTGCCCCCGGCTTACTCTGGCTCTTCAGGCAGCGATTCTAACAGTGAGGGGAAGGACACTGGGACTTCAGTTCCCAGGAAACTTGTGAAAACGATCACGTGTTCTACGTGTGAAAAAAGTCACTTGTAGCTTGGCTCTCAGTCTTCTTTCAGGAGACAGGGTCTGACACAGGAAGACCAGGGCAGGCACGTTGCCATCGTCTGCTACTTGAGGTACTTCAACCTGGAAACTTCTGCGTGCAAAGAACTGAGCCATGGCCTCACTCGCTACACTACAGTGTGTAGTTGTTTTCCTGTATAATTTTTTCAATTTGAAGAAAAGCTCCACACACGGAGTATGGTCTTAGAGAATCAGTATATTTTTACTCTAAAGCAAAAAAAAAAAAAAAAGCAGCTTGAAGATTTGGAACATGGCAGAGGGGGAGATATTTAAATGTCCCCTACGCCCCATACTACGTTCCTGATCAAATTAGCAGCCCTGCAACTGCGTTTGGTAAAAATACTCAAGAAGGTCAAGTACTCAATCACAGGTATACCAGCATGAAAGATTTATAAAACTCTTATGGGAAAAAGAGGTCCTTATTGGAATCAGCTGCCTAGGGAGGTAGTGAGCTCCCCTTCACTGGCAGTTTTCAAGAAGAGGCTGGATGAATACTTGTCAGAGATGCTTTAGGCTGATCCTGCACTGGGCAGGGGGTTCGACTAGATGGTCTGTATGGCCCCTTCCAACTATATGATTCTATGATTAGTTCATATACAACACAATATCCTCAAGGGTGAGGTAGACTTTGACAGCTTGAAGGGCAGCCGGGAAAGCTTCCTTACAACTGACTATTTTCAATGTTGTAATTCACTGTGATTTTTTTTTCTTTTCAGCAAGTGAGCTGTGTCTTTCCCCAAACCCAGTTTCCTAGAACTTCTATACATTAATGTCTCAAAAATGAGGAAAGTAAACATATAATAAGCAGAAAGCAAGATTTCGTTCCCATGGTTGAGTGACATTTTTAGTATTCAAGTGCAGGGGTCTTTGTTGGTTAATGCAAGCAAGGAGACAATATCACTCGGGATTCTTAACAGGTTTTATTCATCTGCTTTACTTTCTTCAGTATCTTCTTTTTTCTTTCTCTTCCTCCCTTTCACTATTAGGGGGCCTAATCTGTCTGGCAACAGACTACAGTCTCCCTAGTGGAACAGACTTTCACAATAAATTCACTTGCAAAGCAGTTATCAAAACACAAATAGGTGATGAAAATGTCCTTTCCTGTTCTGCAAAAAGATTCCATTTTCAAAAATTAAGATTTTTGGTGCAATACAGTCCAGCTCTATTGAAAAAGTCATGTGAAAATCAAACACACATTTTCAGGATTTTCTGTTTCACTTCACCCACCCAAAACAGTTCCTGCTTTTATGATGTGGATATATCGTTAGCTGTAGTTCTATCCATGATTGTAAATTTAGTTGACTCGTTCTTTAATTACTTAGTAATTCTTGTGTATACTTTAATATTTAGCGTCTTTCAGTGTTTTGGTATCTAACTTCTGACACTGTTATTGTACAATTTTTCTCTGTTTTAATAAAGTTTATTTAAAGCTGGGGGCGGGAAAGGAATGGGGTAAGGAAGTTACAAAGTTGGCAGACCTCCAGGTGGGGCCTAGAGATCTCCTGGAATTAAAACTGATCTCCAGATTACAGAGATCAGATCCCCTGGAGGAAATGGCAACTGTGGAAGGTGGATAGTATTGCATCACATCCCTTCTGAGTAGGGTTGTCAGGCCCCCTCAACCTCCCGGTGGGGGATTGGGGCCTGGCACTTACCTACGGGGCATGCTCCTGCAAGTGCGATGAGGTCACTTCCGGGAAGTGATGTCATCATGAGGTCCTGGGAGCACACCCATGCTCCACAGGGGCCCAGATTGGGGATGCTGTGGAATGCGGAAGCGCTTCTGCCCTCCACAGTGGCCCCAAACGTGCCTGTTTCGGCCCAGATCGGGCTCCTTTCGGGCCCATTTTGGCTTGGATTGGGCCCATTTTGAGCCGCTGTGGAGCGCGGGAGTGCTCCTGCACTCTGCAGCAGCCTAAAATGGGCCCAATCCAGGCAAAAATGGGCCTGTTTCAGGCCACTGCAGAGAACAGGAGCACTACCACGCTCCACAGTGGCTCAAAACGGGCTCAATCTGCGCCAAAATGGGCCCGAAATGAGACTGATCTGGGCTGAAATGGGCATGTTTTGGGCCACTGTGGAGGGTAGGAGCACTCCTGCCCTCCACAGCCCAATCTGGGCCTGATCCAGGCCAAAATGGGCACAATACAGGTGGCTGCAGCACATGGGAGCACACAGTGCTGCAGGGAATGCGCACAGAAGGGAATGCTGCAAGGAAGGGAATGCTGCAGGGAATGCGCTCCCCCCGCTGGCCAGGTAAGCAGGGACAGGGTTTGGAGGGCGGAGCGGGGATCCCTCACCCCTGGCGAGGGTCTGGCATCCCTACTTTTGAGTTCCCTCCCCTTTCCAAACTCCACCCTCTTCAGGCATTGCCACCAAATGTCCAGGAATTTCCCCAGTCAGAGTTGGCAGCCCTATTAGTGACACTCATAACATTTACACTGAAAGTCCTAATTCCTCCAGGCTTGCAGGCTTTTAACAGGAACTGCTGACATTCTCAAATCCTGCCTGATAGACCCACCGTTCACTTCTCATAGCATGGATCCTTGAATGTTAAGAATGATTTTAAATTTACATGAGCTTTGCTCTTCATTTCCCCTTATGCTGTACATGGAAGAAAGGCCTTTTTGTAGCACTTCTGCAAAGAATATTTAACTCTTAACTCAGTTGCTGGAAATGATTGGAGCTAGCTCCATTGTCTCTGCAGGCAAAGGATAAATGGTTATGAACGGATTTTCTATAGCAAGGGAAGGTCACTCCTACCTTCAGATATCCATACTACCCATTACTGCAAATGTTTTTATGTCAGATGTAATTCATGAATCATCAGTCACTGATTATTTTTTAGAAAAGGGTTCTGATTATTTTCTAAAAGGGCGTTCATAAGCACTGGCTCCAAACACTCATGCCAGTCCTTCAAGACAGTCTATCTTGCCATTGTAACTGCAAAAGTGCTAGGACTGGAGGTGGGTATGAACTGAAAAACAAACCAAAGTTCATCACGAACAAGGCCATTTTTTGGTTCACGAACTGGTTGTTCAGAGGGCATTTCTGACGAACCACAATGATTTTTCGGCCAGTTTGTTTGTTTGGTTTTCAGTTCATCACTGCAGAAAAATTGGCGCCAATCAATCAGTTTCTTAGGCAACCAGGGGGATAGGCATTCTGCATATCTTCTGCTGCCATGGAAGTGACATATTCACAAGCCAAATGAACCAGTTTGCGAACTAGGCAATTTCATGCCAGTTCATGGTTCGTGAAACACGACAAACCACGAACTGCAACAAACTGCCATTTTCCCAGTTCGTGCCCATCTCTAGCTAGAACACAAGACAAAAGCAAAGGGAATTTAAAAATTTCCAATATAGTCCTTCTGTGGGCCAAGGCACTCTTTGAGGTTTCACAGAACTACATGTCTCTAAGCAGAATTTTATGAGGTCTAATGTTTTCTAAAATTCACACACATTAGCTATCTCAACAAAATGCCTGTCACAACAGTTGTTAGTTTCACAAAGGGTAACAATGTTATTTTAACAAAAAAAAAGGAAAACAGTGATTCTATTATAATTTTGCAGAGTTTTTGATGCTTTAAACAATTACTGGCTTTACAGCTGACTGGTGGCAGTGGACAGGGGATGTTAAATCATTAGATTTTAAACAAGAAATGCTCTAGTGTTGTAAAAGCGTTATCAGTTATTGTATTGTCAAAGGCTTTCACGGCTGGAGAACGATGGTTGTTGTGGATTTTCCGGGCTGTATAGCCATGGTCTTGGCATTGTAGTTCCTGACGTTTCGCCAGCAGCTGTGGCTGGCATCTAACAGTCACTGACAGTTGTTGTGGATTTTCCAGGCTGTATAGCTGTGGTCTTGGCATTGTAGTTCCTGACGTTTTGCCAGCAGCTGTGACTGGCATCTTCAGAGGTGTAGCACCAAAAGACAGAGCTCTCTCAGTGTCACAGTCACTGACAGATGCCAGTCACAGCTGCTGGCAAAATGTCAGGAACTACAATGCCAAGACCACGGCTATACAGCCCGGAAAATCCACAACAACCATCGTTATCAATTATTGTTCACATGTTGTAAAACAGTGAAGTCGAACTCATGCTCTGACCATTTAAAAGTCTCATGTATGCACTTAAGGATAACTAACCATCCGCTCATTCAATTCTTGCTTGTTAGATGCCATATATTATATGGTTTCTCTGAATCTGACCAACTTCATCTTTGCTCTAAGAGCTCTTGGGAAAAAAATACTCCTCTGGAGGTGCTTCTTTCCCATTGTTGTCTCATGGACATAAATGTCTTTCACAAACTCTGCACACTGCATTACGCACAGCACAATCTTGTGCTCTGCTGCACTGATGCAATGACACATAACACCCAGCTCATGTATGCACTTAAGGATAACTAACCATCCGCTCATTCAATTCTTGCTTGTTAGATGCCATATATTATATGGTTTCTCTGAATCTGACCAACTTCATCTTTGCTCTAAGAGCTCTTGGGAAAAAAATACTCCTCTGGAGGTGCTTCTTTCCCATTGTTGTCTCATGGACATAAATGTCTTTCACAAACTCTGCACACTGCATTACGCACAGCACAATCTTGTGCTCTGCTGCACTGATGCAATGACACATAACACCCAGCTCAAGAGAACAATTTGCAGGTTTGACAGGAGAATCGCTCCTGAGCTGAACCTTGGATCTCTTTGTGTGACTGACCTCTCCCTCAAGCAGCTGCCAAAGGGCTCCACAGCTGCACAGTAGCTGTGATAGTAGAAAAGAGCAAGAGTCCAGTAGCACCTATAAGACTGACAAAATTTGTGGTAGGATATGAGCTTTCATGAGCCACAGCTCACTTCTTCAGATACAGTTAGAATATGAGTCCATCTGTCCTTACATCTTGGAGAGTGGAGTGATTGCAGAAGCCGAAAGATAATAGCCGGTGAATGACAATGGCAGGCATGATTGAATAGGGTGAGATATGCAGAGGGGTAGTGGTTGTGGAGAAATCAGCATTGGTAATGAGACAGGAAGCCAATGTCTTGATTCAGTCCAGGTAGATGCATTGTCTGGAGCTTCATTATCAGTTGCAATTCAGCAGTCTCTCTAATCTCCCTTTGAAATTCCTCTGCAGGATAACTGCTACTTTATGATCAGCAACTGAATGTCCCGGAAGGTTAAAATGTTCCCTGTTGGTTTTTGAATGTTTTGATTTCTGATGTCAGACTTATGTCCATTAATTCGCTGTCGAAGTGACTGACCAGTTTGTCCAATGTAGAGTTGAGGGGCATTGTTGACAAGTGATGACATAAATCACATTGGAGGATGAGCAGGAGGATGCATCTGAGATGGTATGGTAGCAGTGTTGTTTCAGTTCCTTCAGCCTTGCAAGTCCTTTCTGCACCTGCACAGTAGGTGAAATTGATTTTCCTCTAGTATCATGAAGGGTCAGGTCAGGTATCTAGTAGTGATAGTGGAGTAACTCTGCTTAGGATCTCACTGTAAATGATGCAGGGGGAGTTGTATAATCCCACAAGGCTGGAGTAAAGCATGTGCACAAAATATGCTCAATGATAACAAGGACTTAGCCAGTATGGTGTAGTGGCTAGAGTAACAGACTAGGACCTGGGAGACCGATTCCCTGCTCTTCCATGGAAGCTTGCTGGGTGACCTTAGGTCAATTACATACTTTCAGCTTATCCTACCTTGCAGGTCTGTTGTGAGGCTAAATGGAGGAGAGTAGAATGATGTAAGCTGCTTTGGGTCCTTACTGGAAAGAAAGGCAGGGTATAAATGAAGTAAAATAAAATAAAATAAAATAAAATAAAATAAATAAAACATCAAAACTGAAATTTTTAAAAAAACACAGTGTTTCTAACTAGTGGATGCCCAATTAATTTGCTTGCGACTTATTTCAGATTGGTTGCCAAGTCGCAAGCAACGGTGACAGGTCTCGGTGAGTGGAGAAACGATAATTCCCAAAAAGATGTGTGAGAAAACATATGCATGAAATACGGTTAATTACACTTACTTGTATGTACAAAAAAATAACTGAAAGAACAGCTTCTAGTTATTCAGGAACATCCAAACTGCTTATCAAAAAATTGGTTCCCTCCTTGCAACTGGCAAGCAGAATATAAGCCAAACTGGGGAGTGTTGGAGCACTCAGAGGGGGAAGAGGACAGGAGGCTGGGGGGTGTAAACCCTTGTACTGCTTTCACTGCAGTATCTGATCAACCCTAATCCCAGTGGCATAAGGCTGTCCAGGCAATCTAGTAAGCAGAATGTAGGGATTTAGGGACAATTGGAAAGGCCGATAAGGTAGGACTGGATAATTTATCGTCGTGTCGTCTGTGCATACGCAGTTCCCATGTGTGCCTGCACAGAACACTCGATGAGTAGGTGCAACCCTGTTTTCATCGTTGTGTCTTCTGTGCAGTCCCACATGGGAATTGTGCATGCACAGGTGAGTGCACGCACAGTTCCCATGTATACTTGCACAGAAGAACACTTGATGAACAACAGTTACAGGTAGGTGCAACCCCGTTTTCCCAAGCACTTGAGTTGTATAGGTGCCATTTCAGCATAGCAAACCAACCAGTATTTGAAAATCACAACAAAGTAGCCTAAAAATGCCCCATAGAAGAAAGGTCCTCACACTGGCATGGTGCAGGGGCCCTTCCCCTAAAGGAAGATACTGGGGCTGAGGAGAAATTGCTGCTCGGGAGAGAGGCTGGGTGTGTGTGTACGTAAGTGCATTTCATTCTCTCTGGACAGGCCTTTGCCTGTGGACCCACCCTTCCTCAAGGCAATGTGGAACTAAATGGTTGCTTCTGGGTCAAGCAGGATTTTTTTTTCATTTACTTCACATGACATGCTGGGGTGGATAGTATTTAAAATGCTGGCCTATAGATTGGTTAGGATTTGCTTGGGTGTAGTGGGAATCACGTGGGTTACTTGTTCAAGGGAAGATGATCTGACAAGCCTCCTCTGCCCAGGCATCTAATGATGGGTGAGTTTTCCCAAGCTTAGTTTTAATTTAATTTATATCTCTTGAACAATGAAGGGGATGTTACCATAAATGGGGGTCTCCTTTCGAGTTCAGGGAGTTAGCATATAAAGAGATGCAGCAAGAAAGGGTAACCTAGCAGGATCTCCACCAATCTATATTAGGATTCTTCCCTTAGAGGACACTCTAATAAATGAGTGAGTATATTGTCAAAGGCTTTCATGGCCGGAGAATGATGGTTGTTGTGGATTTTCCGGGCTGTGTAGCCGTGGTCTTGGCATTGTAGTTCCTGATGTTTCGCCAGCAGCTCTGACTGGCATCTTCAGAGGTGTAGCACCAAAAGACAGAGATCTCTCAGTGTCACAGTGTGGAGAAGATGTCGGCAGGTAATTTATATCTACTCAGGAAGGAGGGCTTGGGCTGAGTCATCCAGTCAGAGTTTCCCAGGGTGTGGAATGCTAATGGAGGGAGGCTTCACTGTATCCTGAGGAGGTTCTTTTGCATATGGATTGGTGCTTGATATGCTAATCTTCTCTGCAGGGCTATTGTAGGATGTAGAGTATTTTGTTAGCCTGGTGTTTTTCAGGACTGGAAACCATGCTCTATTCATTCTTAAAGTCTCTTCTTTCCTGTTGAAATTGTCCTTATGCTTATGAATTTCAATGGCTTCCCTGTGCAATCTGACGAAGTAGTTGGAAGTGTTGTCCAGTATTTTAGTGTCCTGGAATAGGATACTGTGTCCTGTTTGGGTTAGGCTATGTTCAGCCACTGCTGATTTTTCCGGATGGCCAAGTCTGCAGTGTCTTTCATGTTCTTTTATTCTTGTCTGTATGCTACGCTGTGTAGTCCCAATGTAAACTTGTCCACAGCTGCAGGGTATGCGGTATACTCCTGCAGAGGTGAGGGGGGCTCTACTGTCTTTTGCTGATCGTAGCATATGTTGTATTTTTCTGGTGGGTCTGAATACTGTTTGTAAGTTGTGCTTTTTCATAAGCTTTCCCATCTGATCAGTAATTCCTTTGATATATGGCAAAAACACTTTTCCTGTGGGAGACTGTTTTTCCTTAGTTGTTTGATTTATCCTTGGTTTAATCGCTCTTCTGATTTCATTTCTGAAGTAGCCATTTGCTTGAAGTGCATGGTTTAGATTATTAGTTTCCTCATTGAGAAAGTGTGGTTCACATATCCGTCTTGCACGGTCTACTAATGTTTTTATTATGCCTCTTTTCTGTCGAGGGTGGTGATTGGAGTTTTTGTGTAAGTACCGATCCGTGTGAGTTGGTTTCCTGTAGACCTTGTGACCTAACTGAAAGTTTGCTTTGTGGATGACCAAGGTATCTAGAAATGGAAGTTTCCCTCCCGATTTCTTTCTCCATAGTGAATTGTATGTTCAAGTGGATATTGTTGAGGTGGTTTAAAAACTCGATCAATTCTTCCTCACCGTGACTCCAAATGATAAGGGTATCATCCACGAACCAGACTGTAGGTTTGTGGGGTGCTGATTCTAGAGCTGTCTTTTCAAAATGTTCCATGTAGAAGTTTGCTATAACTGGGCTGAGCGGGCTTCCCATGGCCACCCCATCCATCTGTTCATAGAATTTGTTATCCCATTGGAAGTAACTGGTTGTCAGACAATGGTGGAATAAGGCTGTTACATCCTCTGGAAAAATCTGATTAATAAGTGCGATTGTGTCTTTTTCCGGAACCTTAGTAAACAGGGATACAACAGCAAAACTGGTGAGTATGTCCTGTGGATTGAGTCCTGTGGAACCTCGTTTATTGCTGTTTGTCAAGCCAGACAGTCTGGCACCTGCAATCAATTCCCTTGGCAAATTAGACAGAGATTGTCTGAACTCTGTCTGAACTCCTGCTGTTGCCCTGGAAACCCCAATCTAAGCCCAATTTAGCTTGATAGGCAGGTCTTCCTTTCAAGTGTGGAGCTCCAAATTTGTTACAACAAGGGAGTAAAGACCAGGGGGGAGGCCCCCCCCCAGCTCTGACTTTGCAGACAGTGGAGAGACAGCTGCTGTTGGCATTTTGATAGAGAGTGCAATGGAGCTTGAATTTTCTTTGTGTGTGGTGGAATAGGGATCTACCCCTTCACGTTCCAGAGCTGCTGCCAGGCTCTGGGCCAAGCTATTATTTATTATTAGTATCTTTCCTGCTGCCTGTTCAGGTAAGGTTTCTGGGATTGGTGCGGTAGGGATCTACCTCTTCAAGTTTCAGGGCTGCTGCCAGGCTCTGGGCCAAGCTATTATTTATTATTGGTACCTTTCCTGGTGCCTGCTCAGGTCAGATTTCTGGGAGTGGTGCAGTAGGGATCTTGACTTGGATGATGGCTGGAGGAGAGCCTGCTGGCTCCTATGAACAGCCAACCATGAACATGTTCATGAACAGGGCCATATTCGTGTTTGTTTGTAAGTCCCTGTTCGTGGATGGCAACGAACAATGAATATCATGTTCATTTCCCCCCCCCTGCTCATGCCCATCTCTAGTTGTTACTTCCACCAGTAAATTGTACAGCCTTAGACTGTGTGTAATCCTGAAACAGCTATTTCCCTGAGAGACTAATGAAAAGCTCACTTTCCATTTAAGTTTCTAACCCTCATGGGTTAAATCAAAAGCTTGAACAGCAGCACATTTCCAGATATCAAAAATGGATGATAAATAAAAAGACCTCAGGCTCTAATTACATGATGTTTAATACCAGTCTCATCAGTTAGTTACACACTTATAAATCCATGCAAGTCAGTGGGCTTAGAAGAGTATTGGCTCTGTTTAGGACTGCATTGTTCTTGTCACATCTTACTGGATAATAGTAATAAAATTTGTAAGATTATGTTGTAAAGGAAGTGAACAGAAGGGAAAACATTTTTTTTTTAGTTTAAGAGGGAGGAAGTATTCCACCTAGCCTTGCAATAGCAGCCCAACAAAAGAAAGCAGAAAAAAATGCGACAGAACTGCAGGCAAAGTAAATTGCTTTCTTCGCATAATGTGTTTCTTATTCTTCCATGTGGCTCCGACGCTCAAGTCCCAACTGAATGAGTTTCAATTGTCTGAGTCTCTACACTGATGGAAGGTCAACAAGGAGCGGGAGGAAGGAACAATAGTGAGTTGTAGAAAAAAGGCTGATGGGTTTTTATGCAGGCTACCTGATAATAGCCACAACCTCATTACCAACTGGATGAATGCACACCTTTCGACTTGTACAGGGAGTGGCTGAAAATAAATCAAGGAAGGACAGCGAGGGAAAGTGGGCCAGATGTTGGGAGTAGCATATTCCTGTTCCAAAACCAGAATGAAAGAGGAGTCCAGTGACACTTTAAAAAACAAATACAATTTGAAGTAGCATAAGCTTTCATGAGTTAGAGCTCACTTCATAAGATGCATGGGAGTGTAAATCCATCAGGCTGATTTATATATGCAACGGAAAAGGGGACTGTTAGTCTATTACAAAGAGAAACTGGTTCAAAAGAAGAGAATGAGATAATATCTGTTCACTCAGAATGGTCAGTTTCAACTGTTGTTAGATGGGCATAAAACCCAGTGCAGAATGAAATGAGTTAAGCAGATACGTACGATAAGAATTTACAGGGGTATAACTGAATTATAATTATAATAATAACATTCGATTTATATACCGCCCTTCAGAACAACTTAATGCCCACTCAGAGCAGTTTACAAAGTATGTCATTATTATCCTGATTACAATCTGGTTGATAGAACAGTCAAGCAACCATATGGAAAAACTTGGATGAAGAGACTGTTGTTCCCTGCTCAAGGTGAAGAGAAGTCAAAATCTCCCCATGGCTGACATTGTCACTGTTGCTGCTGGTGCTGTAGCTGGTGCTGTGGCCACAGCTGCTTTCCCAGCAGTTGCTGGGGCACTGGGTTTTACTGGAGCTGGAATTGCAGCTGGATCTACAGCTGCAAGTATGATGTCAGCATCTGCTATTGCTAATGGTGGAGGAGTGGCTGCTGGAAGCCTCGTTGCTACATTGCAGCAGGTGTGTCAGTGGTTACCAATGTTGCAGGGGCAGCTGGAGGAGCACTGCTGGGTGCCTTGAGTTCCCTATTTTAAGAAAACAGGAAAAGATGGCTCTGGCCTTTGGAAGAGGAGGAGATGCTCTTTATGCTTCAAGATGACACTTTGCCATTAGCTAAGCAAAGCTAGCTCCACACAGGGAAATGAATGATTTGCCTTAGCAATAAGTATACACTACCTATAAATCTTTATTATGTTTTTTCATAGCTTTGAGGATCCATTTTTTCCAGCAAGCTTTTAACTTCAAGTTTTTGAAAGGTGTGTCTGTATGGGAATTTCTGCTGCTTTGAAGTTGTTTTGTGTGTGTGGAAGAAATTCTCCCTTGCCTTGCTGTATTAATGATGTTTTTAATATAATGTAATCGCTACCATTGCTTTATTTTGTTATGTATATTACTGTGTTGTGCTCCGCTCTGAGCCCGCTTGAGGGGAGAGCGGACTAAAAATATAAATAAATAAATAAAATAAATAAATATCCCCACAACAAAACACCCTGTGAGGTGGGTGGGACTGAGAGAGCTCCAGAGAGCTATGACTAGCCCAAGGTCACCCAGCTGGCTTCTAGTGGAGGAGTGGGGAATCAAACTCGGCTCTCCAGATTAGAGTCCTGCGCTCTTAACCGCTACACCAAACTGGCTCTCAATAATAATAACATTTAATTTATATACCGCCCTTCAGGACAAATTAATGTCCACTCAGAGCGGTTTACAAAGTATTGTTCTCCCCACAACAAACACCCTGTGAGGTGGGTGGGGCTGAGAGAGCTCCAGAGAACCGTGACTAGCCCAAGGTCACCCAGCTGGCTTCAAGTGGAGGAGTGGGGGAATCAAACCCGGCTCTCCAGATTAGAGTCCCGCGCTCTTAACCACTACACCAAACTGGATCTTATTATGCAGTTAACATCTATAAGGGGTGGGGTATGAAGAAATTTGCACCTATAGTGAGCTAGGAATCCAAAGTCTCTGTTAAACTCTCCCTCTTGGGCAGGGGTAGGTTGTCCTGAATTTGTTAGCAAATTCTAATTTGGCAGTCCTAATACCGACACTCAGCTTCTCCTGAGCACAATCTGCAACGACATGTCCCAGTTTCCCCCTGAACTATCAGGGCCTCTTTCTTTGTCCTTCTTTCTCTAAATTGTCACACAGAAACAGGCCATATGAGCAGCGCATCTTCAGAGAAACTTGTGGCAAAGTGAATATACTTCTTTATTTCAAAAGAGGATTGATCAGTGCAGCATGCTAAGTGGATCTTCAAAAAGGTGAATCAAGATCCAGTGAGATTCTTTTAAACTTGATAATTATGGATTCGAGATTGATTTGTTCCTGTTATATGGTGCACTGTTCAAAGATGAACAGTACCGTATCTGCAATTTAAACTTTCAAATCTGAATTAGAAAATCAAACATGAACTCTTTATTGTGAAGAATAAAACTTAATAATGTTCAAGTTCTGGTTAAATCCAATTCAAATGAGCTTTCAAATTTGACCTGAGCTTCTTTTAAGCCTCCTTCAGCCCTGATGAATTTCCTACATAAATAACACTTCAAGGCAGGAAAATGCATTTTTAAAAAAATATGTAGACCTCATCCGAGCTAAGCATCTTTACACAGCAAAATATGTGTGCAGTTGATGTACATGGTGATGTACTCACAGTTTACTAGTGTAAGCCATTCCAGTGGCTATTGCCAAGGTCTGGAAACTCTGGCTTTAAATCCCCATTCAGTCATGAACTTGCTGGGCAAGCACGTGCCAGTCATCCTCTCCTCACCTCACCTCACCTACTTCACAGCATTGTGGTGAAGATAAAAGAGTGAAGGGAGATTCATGTATGACACTGTTTGCTCCTTGGGGAAAGAATGAGGTAAAAATTAGTTGGATAGGTTCGTATACCTTTCTTCCAGGGCTCATTTTGAGGAGGAACGTGCAGGAATGCAGTTCCAGCAGTTCTCCCAAGAGGTCACATGTCAGGTGGCCCTGCCCACCTGATTTTCAGCCATTTTGGGCCCATTTCGGCCTGGATTGGGGCTGAAATACCCTGGATTGGGCCTCTGACGGGTGGTGGATCACTCTCCCACTCAGCGGAGGCCCAAATCCTGAGCATTTTGGGCCCCTTTTGACCATTTTCAGCCACTTTTTGCCATTTTGGGCCCAATTTGGGCCCAGAATGGCCAGGATTGGGTCCAAAACAGCCAGGATAGGTGATGTCAGGGGGTGCGGCATATGCAAATCAATTATGCTAATGACACACTTCTGGTGATGTCAAGGGGTGTGGCATATGCTAATGAGTCCCTGCAGCTCTTTTTCTATGAAATGACCCCTGCTTTCTTCTATATATGGAAGCCAGTGAAGTGTAGTGGTTAGAGTACCAAACAAGGTCTTGGGAAATTCAGGTTCAAATTCCCATTCTGCCATGGCAGCTTGCTAGGTGACTTTGGACCTCTCACACTCCCTCAGTCTAACCTATTTCACAGAGTTATTGTGAAAATAAAACCGAAGAGAGCAGTGTAAATCACTCGGGGGAGGAAGGAAGGGAATAAACAAATAAATCTATGTAGGGTATTGGTCATGTTTGGCCCTGTAGTGATTTTAAGCATGTGTGTTTTCTTTAAATGCTTGGTGTGATACAGATGAAGAATAGGAGTGAAAGAGAGGGATGAGTGAAGGAGATGATTGGTTGATGACTAAGAGTGTGGGTGGAGCTGAGAAGTGTGACTGGAGTGAAATCTGATTGGACAATGGCAGTGTTCTAGGGGCGGAGTGAACTGCAGTTTTAAGTTACTGAGCAGAGAGAAAAGATTCATTCTGGTTTAGACAGGCAAGCTGTGTGCAGCCTGAGAGTGTCTATGTATTTCTGAGAGAGAACATTGATTCTGGTTTAGAGAAGCAACCTGTGTGGAAGCCTGAACTGTGGGTGTCTGTGAAAGAACATTCATTCTGTCCAAAGCAGGCAAACTGTGTGTGTGCCTGAGAAAGAAAGTTATAGATATTTGTGTGACTGAGCCTATGTAAATAAACTTTAAGAACCAATAACTATCTTTGAAACCATCAAGCTTATGTAACAGTGGGAAATGAATACTAGAAAAAAATAAAAGTTTATTTTGAATTTTTTCACCTCAGAGTGTATGTTATTCCTACATTCCATATCTATCCCCAGGGCCACATAGTCCTACAAAGAAGCCTGACGCTTGGGCACATTATTCAAGAGGAAATTTAAATTAACTAGTTTGGAATATAATTCCTGGTGGCAGCAATCTACCCAGATGGGGCAAGAAGAAGAGGGTTAAAGGCAAAATCTAACTAAGGACAGAAAGGGGGCTGTAACAGGCAATCTACCGTGTGTCAGGATTAGACATGGGCACGAACCCAAAAAAATTACAGTACCAGAGGATCGTGGTTCGGTGCAGACAACGATCCCGAATTCCCGAACAGCAATGAACATGTCCCGTTCCCAAACCCGGATCGTGGATCGTGAAACCCAGCCTGGGAGCCCATGGTTATTTATAAGCATGGGTCCCATTCAGCAACACAGGAGGTCTGTGTCTGGCAGTCAGAGCTGCCTATCAGGGTTTGCAGGGATGAGATTGGAGTGTCCATAGCTTCAGAACACCCCCTTCCCCCTCCTTCCCCTGGGTGTCTTCTCCCAACTTGTGACCGCTTTGCTGCTTCGTGGTTGGAAGGAAGCCCTGCTGATCAAGGAAAGCTGGGCTTCCATTTGGGTTTCCAGGGCGACAGAAGGAGGGCAAACAGAGCTCAGGCATTCCCCTGGCTCCATTGCCAGGGGAATAGATTGCTGGCACCTGAGTGTCTGGATCCCTGAATCGAGCCTGAACGCCACAATCCAGGCCGCTCCCGACCACTGGATCATTGGCCGTGGACAATCACGATTCGCTGAGTCACAATCGCGCGATTGCCATTTTTGTGGGTTTTTTACATTTGTAATGCAGATCGTGCCCATCTCTAGTCAGGATTTCAGAGTGACAAGTTTCTGGAGCCCTCTTTCATAGTTAAATATACAAAACAACCAAATTAAATTACTGCTCCCCATAGGTGTAAGAGGCGAAGAACTACAATCTTGTTCAG
Organism: Eublepharis macularius; assembly: GCF_028583425.1. Classification (NCBI taxonomy): domain Eukaryota; kingdom Metazoa; phylum Chordata; class Lepidosauria; order Squamata; family Eublepharidae; genus Eublepharis; species Eublepharis macularius. The sequence goes on along the minus strand of NC_072793.1, from coordinate 21,993,215 downwards.
CTCCCAAAGCAGGCAAACGGTGTGTGCCTGAGAAAGAAAGTTATATATATTTGTGTGACTGAGCCTATGTAAATAAACTTTAAGAACCGATAACTATCTTTGAAACCATCAAGCTTAAGTAATAGTGGGAAACTGATACGCTTCTAGAAAATAATAGAAGTTTATTTTGGTTTTTTTTCGCCCCAGAGTATATGTTATTTCTCTAAACTAGAAACAGTATTTAAGTACTTAAGTAGGTGTCTTGACAAAGGTCATCTCCATCCCAGAAGGGTAAAAAGGAAGGGGTGGATTTTGCTCCGAGGCACTTCTAGTATAACTGATATGAGAGCTAGACAATTGATGGTACAGGAGAACTGGGTTCCCTTCTGTCCTGAATTAATTTTGGGGTCCACTAATTAGAATGGGAAATTGTAGTATCACTAACTGTATTACCCACTAAGTTCATAATTTGTTTTTCAGGCATTTGTTTTTCAGTAATTTTTCTGTGTACCACTTGGGCACAAATTTATGTTATTTATTTATAGCCCACCTTTCTCACTGAGACTTAAAGCAGATTATACAGCATAAGTCAATATGAAGAAGATGATGATGATGATAACAACAGCAGCAACAACAACATTTGATTTATATAATGCCCTTCAGGACAACTTAATGACCACTCAGAGTGGTTTACAAAGTATGTCATTATTATTCCCACCACAATAATCACCCTGTGAGGTGGGAGGAGCTGAGAGAGCCCTGAGAGAGCTGTGACTGACCCAAGGTCACCCAGCTGGCTTCAAGTGGAGGAGGGAGGAATCAAACCCGGTTCTCCAGATTACAGTCCCATGCTCTTAACCACTACACCAAACTGGCTCAAACTGATCAACAGCAGGGGCCTTTAATAAACAATGGAATACGGTAAGCAAATGAAAATTTGCACAGATTTGAAAACAAGCAGAAATTCAATAAAGAACTCTGAGTTGAGACAAAACCCTTCCCAAAACCCCTTTGAAACAGACTATAAACTATTAAACCTGACAAACTAAACAATGCCGAAACTACCCCATAGGAATATATTTACATTAACAGACAGTACACAGTAGATTGGTCTACAATCCCTATCCCTTTATCAAAGCATTCCTTTGAAACGTTTCCTCACAACACAATCCTCTTACTTGTGTAAAAAAGCCCTCCTGAATAATTCAGTTTTACATAGCTTGCAGAAGGCCAGGGGAGCGGGGTCCCTCTTAATCTCATCTGGCAAGGGGGGGCAATAATTAGGGTTGCCAACCTTCATGTGGTGGCTGAAGACCTCCCAGAATTACAACTGATCTTCAGGCTACAAAGATCAGTTCCCTTGGAGAAAATGGCTGCTTTGGAGAATGGACTCTATGGCATTATACCCCCCCCCCGAAGTGCCTCCCCTCCCCTCTGCAAACCCAGCCGTCTTCAGGCTCCACCCCCCAAATCTCCAGGAATTTCCGAACCTGGAGCTGGCAATCCTAGTAACAACAGAGAATGCACACATACAGACAGTTGTGGATTTTGTGGCGCCTGCAGATGGTCCTGTTTAGATGAGAGAAGCTGCCATGTTGGAGCACAGGGAGAGGGACAGTCCCATAGATACGAGGGGCCAAGGCCATGAAGGGCTTTATATGTGATAGCTGAAACCTTTAATCGAGCCTGGTAACTGATGGGTAGCCAATGGAGGGACTGCAGAATGGGAATGTTCCACCTACTGTTGTACACAGTGATGAAACTGGATTACATGTTTGTCCAGAAGTCCTTTGTTATCCTGGTATTCTTTCCATGTGTTTCCACTCTAGCAAACAACAGTAGCACCCACGAGTAAATGCAATAAGCCGTACTTAACAGCAGTACTTTCTTTTGCTGTTGTCTTGAACACCCATTGCTGGCTTAGTGCAGTGCAACTCTTGGGGTAGCTCTTCCTCCAGTTCTGATCCTGGATGGTTTATACGGACCAGAAGCGAAGGGCTTTCTATGGATTTCAGTGGGGGTTGACGAGCTCTTGTTCTCAGTGCCTACAAACCTGGTTCTGTGCCAGTACACGAAACTCAGTGCGGAATAGGATCTCAATGTTTTCCTGGCTCTCCAAGTTATCTCAATGATCTTTGCCTGCCTATTAATGCTTGCATGATAGCATGACAGCCAGCATTCTCCTTGGCTTCCATCATACTGTATCTGCTCGTCTTTATTTGGAATGGGAGAGCTGCTGCTTACCTCATCTGTTGAGTTGAAGATGGCAGGGAAGATGTATTCACTGGAGACACTTTTTAACTGACCCAGTTATATTAATAACTGGGAAAGGTTGGGGAGACATATAATATTCAGGGAGCGGAGGACAGGGCATTGAGTCGGCTGCCTGACGCCATTCAGAGAAAAGTCAAAGGCTCCGCAGAAAGAAGAACCAGTGAGTGATCTGACCTTACAGTAACCAAGAATGTGGCAAAATCTGCAAAATGTCCCGTCCAGCCTTTATGTGGATAAATGATTCAGACAGTTGTATTAAAATGCAAATTCCTGTCTTGCTTCCTAGTTTATCATCCGACTCGTTATGCAATTTGCCAGTTATAGAAGAAAAATTACCATAATGGGCCCCCAGGGAACAGTTATAGAAAGGATACCAAACATTACTTATCATCCCATTCTGCTACAATTATCTGCCACTTTTGTTCTTTATATATTGGGTGTTTTTCCCCCTCCTGGAAAAATTTAATCCATTAATAGGATCCACATAGCTAGGTGTAGAGTGGTTAGGCACAGTTAATTCCTGTTTTATTTCCTCACTTAAAAAAAAATATATTCCACCAATGCGCATACGTACTTTTTCTCCCATTTGTATCATTTCCTTGAGACACCATTTCTAATTGTTTGGAAACACTGAGTCTTCGGAGATCGGGTCCTCTTTGAAGAACCCATCAGGAAAAAAATAACTTTAATGTTGCCACTTCAAAAATATAGAATGGAAAAAGGAGAGAACATTTTCATGTGCAGCAAGGACTGTTCAGTGCAGTGTTATGCAAAAGGAATTAAAGACTCTCTTTCTTCCCTTCCCACTCCATGGGAGTAATTTAGTTCTGGCCCCATGAACTCTTGAGAAGAACAATTTCCTTGTTAACCAGAAGCTTTTCGGTCAGCATGGTACTTTTGAAAGCAACGGGAAAATACAGTATAGATTGTCAGCAAGCTACTCTATTATTTTCCAGAATATCAGCTCTAACATAAAAACACCCTGATTTTAAGCATATTTTCTTGAGAGTAACTTTATGAGTGATGCCCACTTACAGAAGTCTTACAGAGAGATCCTAAGCATGTTTTCTCAGAGGTAAGTGTTAAGGGATTTTTTTAGGGTCCCCTCTTCTAAAACTTACGTGTGAGCATTCATCCGAGCTGAACACCCGCACAGGAGGCAAACTTGCATCGGTGGCAATTTTCTTTCTCCCTCACTGCTGAGATTAGGCTTCAGGTCAGCCTGAACTCAAAGCAAGGGGGAAAGACTCCAGCAAACTGTAAAAATTTTCTTGTTTTCATTCCATAACTAAGATTTCAGCATTGGAAGTGATTACTTCCCAGACGTGTTTCGAACCCATAACAAAAGCATGGCTCTAGCTTATGAAATGTTTGTATGACTAACCTGTCACTCAAGCTTGCCTGGTGCCAAATATTATGAGAAATGTAATTCTGAAGAGATGTTTGTATTAACCTTTCTGATCTTTTATTCTGTAAACAATTAGTGCTAAGGTATATAAGATTCTTTGATGTAACTCATCTTGATGCATCTGAGCTAGAGAAGAGACTATGCATCTGAGCTTTATTTGGAAATAATAAATGCATATTTCTCTATATCACTGTGATTGGTGTCTTGGATTATACTTAGGTCAGTGATAGTAGGAAAATTTATAATTGGCAGCAGAGTACTATTTAAAAAATCCCTATCAGTAAGTCCCACTGGGTTCAATGACTCTTACTCTCTAGTGAGTGTGCTTAGGTTACAGCTGCAATTACAGTTTGGTGTAGTGGTTAAGAGCACAGGACTCTAGTCTGGAGAACCGGGTTTGATTCCTTACTCCTCCACTTGAAGCCAGCTGGGTGACCTTGGGTCAGTCACAGCTTCTAGGAGCTTTCTCAGCCCCACCCACCTCACAGGGTGTTTTGTTGTGGGGATAGTAATGACATACTTTGTAAACCACTCTGAGTGAGCATTAAGTCATCCTGAAGGGCGTTATATAAATTGAATGTTATTATTATTAAACCTAGCATAATCTTCCATTCCCATTTGTGCTAATTTCCAAGCAAATGCATTCAGAATTGTACCCAAGGAGCTTCTTATTATCTCCCCCCTCCCAACTTTATGATATCTTATCTCTAAACCAGGGGTCTCCAACCTTTCTGAGCCTATGGTTCAGTAATATTGAACTGGTAAAACCCCCCATAATTTGGGGAATACTACATTTATTCTCCAGTTCAGTTTGGTAATACAGAGCAAATCCGGTACAATTCGGCCATTGTTTCCTATGGGAAACTCAATTTGGAAATTTCTGGTGCCCTGAGGGAGGAGGGTCATTTTGTGACCAAATTTCACAAAATTTGCAGGGGACCTACTCCTAACTGTCTTCTAATGTCCTCCTAAGTTTCATAAAGATTGGACCCAGGGGGTCATTTTATGGCCCCCTAAAGAAGGTGCACCCAGCCAACTCCAATCGCTACTATTCCCTATGGGGAAAACCTACAACTAGCTTTACTTAAAAACACTTTTTAAAAGTTCACACTTCATAACTCTCTCAAGATACCCAAAAAGTACACCCAAACACCACTAGGTTAAGTTAATAAACACCCCTGCAGAAGAACAATCAACAACTGAACACCTGAACAAGCCAAACTTCTATGCCAACAGAAAACAGAACCCAGCAAAAAACACCAACCAAACTTATGGAAAGAAAGCCCAACAACAGGGGGAAACTGCCCCTAGAAGAACAAGTAAATTTAATAAAATTAACAAGAACTATAAAACTCCAAACAAATTACCCACATCAAGATAAAACAACCACCACAGAAGTACAAGCAGCAAAATGAACAGTAAATATAACTAACTTCAAAAGCCAGAAATCAAAGCCCTCCCCCTTACACAAAAACCCAACCACCACCACCACCCCACAGCAAAAAAAGCAGTTTTTAAAATGCAAACTAAAAAAAAAATCTTTTCCCTTCCCCTCACCCCTGTCCATCCCAGACACCAGGCCAACCTCCTCCCCACAAAGAGAGAAAAAAATTCAGTGAGTCTACGACTTTCAAATCATGCAGCAGCTTGGAGCAGAACTACAAGTGACAAAAGGCACAGGTTGGACACTTGTCAGCTTCCCTCAAGTTTTGATGGGAAATGTAGGCATCCTAGTCTTGCAGCTTGGCTCTCCGACTGCTGTCCAATGGACTTTTCAACTGTCAGTTGTCCAACATTCCGCCAAGCTGCCTACATTTCCCATCAAAACTTGAGGGAAGCTGGCAAGTGTCCAATCTGTGCCTTTTGTCACTTGTGGTTCTGCTCCAAGAATCCATTCCATTCACCAGGATCCAGTTATAGTCAAAAACAAGCCAGAAGAGAAAGCCAGCAGCAGTAAGCAGCCAGTGTCTCTCAATCTCCAGGCCAGAGCAAAATGGAGGCTGACTCATAATGTATCTCCTTGCAGCAGTTTTGAAAAGGTACTCTCCTTCTTGAGAATCCCATTGGCAAGAGAAGGGGAGTTGCTACAAGGACTGGCTACTCACACTCCCCCTCCCTTCCCTCTCCCCCTCCCCCTTCTGCCTCTGACTCACTCCTCTCCCTTCTCCCCCCTCCCATCTGGTAAAAAGGGTGGGAAACTGTGTTTTTTGCTATTCCTTAGCAAAGAACAGCAAGGAATAGCACTGCCGCACTTCCCAAATTGTACCAAATTTTACTGAATAGTTTTGATAAACTTAAATACAATATTATCAAATTCATTTGGTAATACAGATTAAAGTTCAGTAATACAGAATTTTACCACATCAGGTAAAATTCAGTAGTTTTTACCAAATACCGAACTTGAATTGCACATCTCTAGTGATGACTGCCACCCCAAAATGAGTAGTGCAGGAGGAAGAGCCAAATGAAGTACCTCCTTCCTTGCTTTGAAAAAGAATCTCAGAAAAGGAATAAAATGAAATGAAGGAAAGCTCAGATTGCTGACTGGTGTTTCTTACACTGAACATTCCAGAATAGTCTTAAGACAGTTGCACTGGCTTTGGCTGCTGATTTGTTGCCAGGTACAGTTCAAGGCGCTGGCTTTGATCACTGAAGTCCTCCTGAATAGCCTGGGTCTTTATATTCTTGGCTTTGAGCTGAGGTCAACATTAAAGACTTTTGTTTGTCTGCCATTAGAAAGTAAAGTCAGGCCAAGTGGTCTTGGCATTTCATATGTATAATGCTCTCCTCTTACCCATTTGCCTGGTGATGAATTTGCTGAGTTTCCAGAACCACGAGAATTTGTGTTTGCTGATAAGCTTGTTTTAGATTTTTTTTTTGTATGTGAATTGATACTTCAAGCTGTCCCCCTCCCCCTGCTTTATCTGTTCTGTAATTGGTTTAAAATTGGATTGATGGTGATCTACTTTTAGCGATGCTATATGGTCTTTGCTTGTTTAGATGCTATTGTAAATACTGCTGAGGAGTTCGGATATGTCTATTATTATGTTTATTGCTATTACTATGAGGTAGGTTTTAACTTGTATGATTTTGTTTTAACATTTGCATTGATTTATGCTGTAGGCTTTCCAAAAGTCTTTGGGATGAGGAATGGGATAGAAATCTGCAAAATATAAATAAAAGACGGCCTTAAAACAAAAAGACTATTACTTTGGGACCTGGAACTGGATTTATTTTGGGCCACAGCAACAAGTTTTAGCTTTCTTATTTTGCTATGACAGACCTAAAGGAGAAAGAAAAATTGATACCCAGAATAAATGAAATGAAAGATCAAAGTAGCCACTGGAGCCCAAGAGGTTTTGCAGATCTCCAGGTTGTACATGATAAATATCATCTGAATCTCATACAGACAAATGATTGTGATTGTGGTAAGATTACCATTGGTGATTGTCATAGTTAAGCTATCAGTGCCTGTGTAGAGCTTAGTCCATTCAGAACATCTTAGTTCTTAATTCCTTTCTCCTCTTATTTCTGAACGATAAGGACTCTTCTGTGTCTCAGGCACAGATCATTCCAAGCCCTGCCATCTGAAATCCTTTCAGCTGGAGATGTCTGTCATTTATGCCAGCATACCCGCCAATATTGTGTTATGCATTTCGTGCTGATCATAACTTTTTGCTAAGGTTGTATTCTGTACAAATCATCTGAGCGTGTGTAAACTGCTGACTTACAATGCACTGAGCCAGTGGAGCTGTCTGTTATCTATTGAAAGTATTTACTTTCGCTTCTGTAGCAAATGTCCTTGGAAGCAAGCTGTGGGCAGTGAGCAATGTATCTTTTCTCAGAGACTGCGATGATTTCATTCTGTACTCTGTCTAGCCTAAACTAATCTGTTCCCATGTAATTCTTTGGGGTTTCGTGCCAGAATGTCAGCGGACCCAAAGGGCGGGAAGTTTCCCTATAATTAGTAGTGTCCATTTTTGAATAGTCACTTCTGCCAGTTCCTACCTTTGTGTGAACACCTTGAACTGTATGGATCATTAATAAAGTTGCTTCAACTGGAACACTTGTGTGTTAACTGTGGAGAACTTGAAGGGACCTAACTGCCAGGGACTGACATTGTCAGTGGCTGAACCTAGGATCTTATGCTTGCAAAGCATGTGTTTTACCTCTGAGCTTTGTCCCTTTCCTTTCTTAATATCATTAGACATTGGTGTGGATCCAACCTTCCTCCAAGACCCTTCTTCCAGACTTAGGCCATTTCCACACACGTTGAATAATGCACTTTCAATGCACTTTTGTAATCCTTTAGAAGTGGATTTTTTGTTCCACACATGGAAAATCAGTTTCAAATGTTCACTAAAGAGTATAGAAAGTGGATTATCCAATGTGTGTGGAAGCAGCCCATAGGAGCTTTTCTCCAACTTAAATGGCTCTTCTGTTGGAAGAAAAGCCACTCAAGTTGGTGGAAATCTCCTCAGATTGGAGGAAAGCTTCAAACTCTGTTAATGGAGTGGTAAGATTGGGTTGGATCTACCACATTGTGCTGAATGGTATAACTTCCAATGAATGTCAGTGAAAAAGGAGGGAAATCCTCTGCAGAAATGGATCTCTATATGAATATACAATTAAACACTGGAACAGAATGTCCAAGGAAAAACATTAGCTCTTCCTATTACTCTGAATCACAGCCAATTGCCCTTCTAAAAAGGATGTTGTAACAGTATACAATTTAATGGGCTCCATATAGGAGTAAGTTGACACATTTCTATGGCCCATACTATAAAAAAGTTCAGGCCAGATTGCCTCAGTGGGACCCTCTGACCTTTAAAACCTGTAAATCTCCAATATGTTCTCCTTTCTCAGCTTGGATACTTTGTTGACATTAGAAACGCCCTTTCTGCCTAACTACCAGCCGCCCACTCGTGTTCCACTGCTTGAAAGCTGCTGATTCAATGCCAAGGATTTATAACCTAGAGCTAAGGCAATAAATCTGCTTTCAATTGCCCGTTACTCTGGGTCATTTCTTTCCAGCTGCACAGAGTGTGATACGATATCCTGGAAGCGGGCTGTGACTGTAGAATGTCTCCTAATCGTGTTATCTATGCAGCGGGCAACTCATACTGTAATGCAATTGTAACAAATTAAGCCTCCCTGATTACCCCCCAGAAGGGAGGTAAATCCTAGTAACCCCATTTCACAGACGAGGAAGCTAAGCTGACTTGCCTAAAGCCAAACAACATGTCAAGCGACTGCTCCTTCCTTGATAGGCTAGTCAGTACCACTCACCCAATCTCACTGTGCTGAACATTGGGTTCCAGTAGAACCTTTCTGCATATCAATTAGCTAACAATTCAGGATAGCAGAATCTTGCAGCAGGCTGGATACGGAGTGGTGTGCCTGTTAAACCCGAAAAATCCATTTTGTAGAAGGACAATATGGAATCATCCTGGGAAAACAGGACATATGCCCTGCTCTCTTATTCACATTTGATTCCACGTGGATTCCAGGATATCCGTTCTTTACCAGCAAACCAAATGAGGAATGATATCTGCAATCAGGTGTACAACAGATTACTGTGGACTTGACTGCGGCCTTGGTGAAGACTTTCAGGCCCGGTAGGTTTATTCCTATGGTGATGGCTGGGCCTGGGTTTCATAAATGTTTATACTTGGCATTGTACAAATGCTGGAAACAAAGAACAGAACAAACTGTATGTAGGGGGAAACAAATAATGAAGTTGCCAGTTAAATGTATTGAATCACTAAACTATAATGTTTTAGTTGGTTGTTGTGGATTTTCTGGGCTGTATAGCTGTGGTCTGGGCATTGTAGTTCCTGACGTTTTGCCAGCAGCTGTGACTGGTATCTTCAGAGGTGTAGCACCAAAAGACAGAGATCTCTCAGTGTCACTGAGACACTGTTGGCAGGTAATTTATATCTACTCAGGAAGGTGGGGTTGGGCTGAGTCATCCTGTAAGAGTTTCCCAGGGTGTGGAATGCTAATGGAGGGAGGCTTCACTGTATCCTGGGGAGGTTCTTTTGCATATGGATTGATGCTTGATATGCTAATCTTCTCTGCAGGGCTATTGTAGGGTATAGAGTCTTTTGTTAGCCTGGTGTTTTTCAGGTCCTGAGTAGGCTGGTAAGTAAACTGGTAAGTAAGAGTAAACTGGTAAGTGAAGAGCTATTCTGCATCATCAAGCCAGTAATAGTCCTTCCATTTGATCCTGAGCAGATGTGAAGAGTGTTGCAGAAGCAAATGTCTGGAGGATGAGCCTGGCCACCCAACAACCAGGGCCAGCAGTATTGCCTGTTGTTTTGTCAAAATACCTCCTCAGGGGCGGGAACACATCTCACCAATGAAACACCAAGTACGATCCTCTCAATATGTCAAACACGAAAGATTATGAGCAAGGACAGAACGGTGGCTTGTGTGTTAACTGTGGAGAACTTGAAGGGACCTAACTGTTCTGTTCTTTGTTTCTTGTTAGGTAGAGAAGCCTCAATATATCTTGCTCTTATTGTACAAATGCTGCCTGGTGTGAGCTGTGTAGAAATTGCATATGCATTTGTGGGCATTCAGCTATTACAGGGCAAAACTGAGGGATTTTGAGGGGTATATGCTCCTAAGGTCTGACTCTCACCCCCAGTATATGAAACTCATTAGAGCACAGAGTGCAGTCTTAACTGTTATGCTGTTCTAAGCCCATTGACCTCAATGGACTGAAAAGGGTGTAACTCTGAATAAGCTTGTGCTGATATTCACATCAGTCTGTTGCTTTGAACCAAAGATACACCTTGGACAAGCTACAAAGCTTGAGCATGCTGGAATCCATGTGGCCAAGGAGTTTGTCTTACATTATGTCTCTTTAGACAAACTAATACAATGGAGATCTCATCATGAAATGATGGGACCTTGTCAACTGAATTCTCATTGGTTATGCTCGTCAGGTTTGGGAAGCTAAGCAGGGTCAGCCTTGGTTAGGAATTGGATGGGAGACCTCCAACAAAGACCAGGGTTGCAGAGGCAGGCAATGGCAAACCACCTCCTTTAGTCTCTTGCCATTATAACCCTGCCAAGGGTCACCAGAAGTCAGCTCTGACTTGATGGCACTCTCCACCACCACATGCTCCATCACCTATCATTTGCAGATGTCTTGCTCACCAGTTACAATTGGAAAGCTGAGCTGTTCTGACATATCCATTTCCGTGACTATACTGCTTTCTTATAGATATCCCTGTCATCTGTCTGCCAACGTGGTGCCACCTTCCCCAATTTTTAAAAGGGTATATAGTTAAAAGAAAAATATTCATCTTTGAGACTACTGCTTAGGAGTCTTTATGTGCCTTTGCTGTCTTGTTCATGAATCCAGCTAATCCTGAAACTAGTTCTGATCATTTCACAAGCAGATACTATTGACTGAGCATCTGCAAAAAAAGCAGGCAACCTGTTCTTTCTGATGTTGGCCATTTAAAAGAGTCATCCCATCGAACAGCCACAAAGAAGGATTAGCTGCCAGCAATATCATGCTTTAAAATAAAATTCATTCAATGTAATGATCCTGCACATGCGGACTGGGCGTAAGCATCTTCAAGCTGCAGTTTATTTGTTATTGATTTACAAAAGCATAACCTTGCCCTGTAACACAAATGGATTTTGTACAAAGACCAGGCTGCTTGGAACGGTGGCATATTTGAGATGAACTTCAGCTGGGGCCGGGGCTCAGTGGCAAAACATTTGCTTTGCCTGCAGAAGGTCTCAAGTCCAGTCCCCGGTATCTCCAGATAAAAGGACTAGGTAGTGGGTAAGTAAAAGCCAGAGAGTTGCTGCCAGTCAGATCATAAAATACTCGTTGGAAGAGGAATCAGCGCTGTCCCTTTCCTCAGGTTTCAGAGGAGGACAAACCAAAGAGTTAGAAAGTGCTGTTCCCATGACTTCCTCCTCATGACATCCTCCTTCTCTCTCTTCTGTTCCTGCTTTTGTTCCAGGCACTATCTCTCCTTCTTCCTTCCATCTTGCAACCATAGATGCGGGACTTGGCCTAGCATCCATGCCCATCCTTACCCTAGATAGGTAGATAGGAGCCATCTCTCCTCCTTTCCTATCAGAGTATGGGGTTCCTATAATAAAGAGGACTAAAGAGAACTCTTATTTCCTTTCCAAGTATAAACAAGTGTATGCTTTGTTATTTTCTCTCCTGTACACACACCAGCCAGCAGAACCAGCTCACCACCACCTATAATCATGCTTTCACTGCAAACAATAGACTCTGGTAACAGCCCAACTATGGAATCCTTTAATTAGGTTTCTGGGGCCAACATACGATTTATTTATCAACCTGCACACATGGTTACAGGCACCATGCTGTACATCTTTAAACCACTACTTTGTGACTGCTTGGTCATCTGTATCTACTTTTATAGTTGGATTCAGACCATATTTTTCATCAGCAGAATGAAACTTCCTTGCCTCCCCCTTCCCACTGCATCCTACTTATCCTTATAAAATGCTCATCTTCTCTTTGTTCCAGGCACTATCTCTTCTTCTTCCTTCCCTCCATCTTGCAACCATAGACACAGGACTTGTCCTAGCATCCATGCCCATCCTTAGATAGGTGGATAGGCTCTCTCTCTCCTCCTTTCCTGTCAGAGAATGGAGTTCCTATAATAAAGAACTCTTGTTTTCTTTCTAGATATAAGCAAGTGTATGCTTTGTTATTTTCTCTCCAGCACACACACCAGCTACAGAACCAGCTCACAACCATCACTACTAAACGATAGACTCTGCTAACGGCCCAAACATGGACTCCTTTAATTAGATTTCTGGAGCCAACATATGATTTATTTATCTATACTGACCTTTATAAACTAGTAACCTGACTTGGTATATGGCAGCTTCGTGTGTTCATGTGTAGAGATGGGCACAAACAGCAATATGAACTAAAAAACCCCAAGAACAGCCCAATCTGCTGTTCGCGAACAAGCTGTTCGTGAGGCCCCATTCTAAACGAACAGGTGGTCTTGCAAGCCTCATTCATTGCTGTTTGTTGCTGTTCATCAAGCCAGACAGTCTGGCACCTGCAATCAATTCCCTTGGTAACTCAGGCAGGGATTGTCTGAACTTTGTCTGAACTCCTGCTGTTGCCCTGGAAACCCCAATCTAAGCCCAATTTAGCTTGATAGGCAGGTCTTCCTTCAAAGTGTGGACTGGAGCTCCAAATTTGTTACAAGAGGAAAAGACCAGGGGGGAGGGGGGCTCCCAGCTCTGGCTTTCAGGGAGAGACAGCTGCTGTTAGAGAGACATTGGAGCTTGAATTTTCTTTGTGTGCGGTGGGATAGGGATCTACCCCTTCAGGTTCCAGGGCTGCTGCCAGGCTCTGGGGCCAAGCTATTATTTATTATTGGTACCTTTCCTGCTGCCTGCTCAGGTAAGGTTTCTGGGAGTGGTGCAGTAGGGATCTTGATGGCTGGAGGAGAGCCTGCTGGCCCCCACGAACAATGAATAACGAACATGTTCATGACAGGATCATGTTCATCAGTGTTCGTTGTTTGTTGTTCATTGATGGCAACGAACAATGAACACCATGTTCGGGTTTTTTTCTGTTCGTGTCCATGTCTATTCATGTGTGTTCAACAGGAAACATCAAGATGACGATCATGAGCTTGCTTCACATGTAAGCAAGTGAATTCAATCGATGTAATTTTGCCTAGCAAATGTGTTCATGTTGATAATTTCAGCATGCCTAGTCTTCAGAGGACTCATGTCTTCTTTCTAATCTACCCCTAATCCTCATAGAGAAGACAATACCAACAAAGAGTGACGGAGGGAGAAGTAAAGCAGCAGCCACAGGATAATTGATTTAAATTCTAATTAGTGTTCTCCTATTTAAATACTGAAATATGAAATTAAAACTATCTGAGCAGCTGGACTCAAAATTGTATCCAAACTACATTTTGACACTTCTTGAAATTATTCACTTGAAATAATGTTTGAAAAATATGTTTTCACGTCTGACCAACATCAAAGGCAGAACTCTCCTTTTGTAATATATACAAGCAGCCCAATGTTAAGTTTCTGCTTTGCACGTTTAAGTTGGTCCTTCCTATGTATAGGAGTGTTAGCAGATGTGCAAGGATTCTTGTACTTCAGTGAGAATTAAGGGCTTTTGTGGAAGGTTATGCTCAATGTATATTTGTGTGCAAATATATGAGAATGCAGGCTTGCTTGGAAGAACTTTGGTAACTTGGGAACATAGCACAGGGGTGTGTGGGGATGTGCCATGTATGACTTTGGAGGCAAAGACATAGGAAGCTGTCTCCAAGACTGATGGTTAGCTGGGTATGGACAGCAGCTCCTACCACTTCTTGCCTTAGCCCAGCTTTCTCCTTTGGTGATCCCCAACAGGTGGGTTGCATGTTTGCTGTCAGCACCTGGGCTCTCATGTTTCTGTCATTTCATGTCCTTATCATGTCAAAAGTGAAGAAATCTGTAATCAATAAAGTTGTGAATAGAGGTGGGAATGAACCAGGAAATGGTGGTTCGTTGTGGTTTGTGGTTCGTCGTGTTTCACGAACCATGAACTGGCATGAAATTGCCCAGTTTGTGAACTGGTTTGTTTGGTTTGTGAATGTATCACTTCTGGGGCAGCAGAAGGTCTGCAAAAAGGCCCGCCCCCCCCATTGCTTAGGAAACTGATTGATCGGCGCCAGGCTGTCTGCAGTGACAAACTGAAAAATGAACCAAGCAAACTGTCCTAATAATCATAGCAGTTCATCGCAGTTCATCAGAAATGCCCTCTGATGAACTGCTGTTTCACAATCCAAAAAACAGCCCGGTTTGTGACGAACTTTGGTTTATATTTTGGTTCGTGCCCATCTCTAGTTGTGACCTTTTCTGTTCCAAAGTGTGTAAATATTGTCTTTTCTCTTCTTCCATGGTTTTGGTCCCTGTTGGAGACATCCATTGTTGGAAATTGGAAGAGCCAGTGTTCAACTCAGTCCTCAAAAGTGAGCGTGGACCCAGATTTGTCCCTGTCTCATGCTGCTTCTCTTAAAGGTGCTCAATCATTGAAAATTGATCTGCTTGCTGATGCACCCCAAAAATTGTTAACCAGCTTGAGGACTAGATTGAAAGCTCCTGCGTATTGGATGTGGACGTCAGGCCAGAATTTGCCCACCTCTGACTTATGGCTTATTTGTGAGCAAACTAATTAAAGCATACTTTAAACAAAGTATTTGTGGGTCTTTTGTCTTCTCTTCTCTTCTTTTGCTTTCATCGCTTCTTCTGCTTTCTTTGTTCAGTTTGAGCCAATTATCCACCTATGAGGGAAGGAAAAAATGAGAAGGGTGTGTTGTAAATGTTAAAAATGAAGCAGAATAAAGATGGGAAGAAGAGGATGCTATTCAACTACAGCAACAAGAAGAAAAAAATCAAGATCCCAAATCTGAAAATGGACAATGAAGCTACCTCTAATTCATGGTTTACCCCATCAACTTTGCTGGGTTAATCTCATTAAGATACTTTAATTAAGACTACTTAATTATATGTTTTAAATCTTGACTTAGACCTTGATTCAATAATGCCTTCAAATGGGTTAGATGAATGGGAACACAGAATAGATTGGAATCAGGAATAAATGATGTAAAGCCTATAGGGGGCTGTAGGTTGCCTACAAAGGCTTCACGCCCTCAAGATTGTGTAGACCTTCACTGTTGCCTTGTGTCTTGCTCACATTCTTCTGGGAATGGGTGACAATCTTTTCCAGAAGAAAAATTGTTGGACCAGATGAACCTTATGTGATCTATCTAAAATTAAATAAAGTAGATATTCAAATTGGTAGATGATATGGACCACTGTTAGTGGTCACACCTGCTCTCACGATGCTGAAGGTACTTATGAATATGGCTATATTATAAGTCCTTCCCTTCATTTGTTTTAAATACAGAAACGCTGCCTAAACAGGCAGAAAAATGGAAGCCCAATCCCAGATGGGAGATGGAAAATTACTGGAATGTGAGCTGTTAGGTGAAACCAGCTTTCAGCCCCCACCCCTGGCGATGGGCAGAACTGTAGAACAAAAGGGTCTCCAGAAGTTTGAGTTAATCTTGTCACCCACTCTGCTGATCTTTCCTGATCCCATTTCCCCACCTGAGTCACTCAGAGACTGATAAGCCTCAGCCATCCGGCCGTCAGGAGCCGTCAATCATCTTTTTACACCTTTAGTTCCTCTCAGAAAGGAACAATCAAACCTTCTCAGTCCCATTGTCTCACCTCCAGAGACAGCCATCAAGCTATTGTTTTAAGGCAGAGACTCTCAGTCCTGCCTCAGGGCATGTTTCACCATATATCTGACTTTCCTGCCATGTGCTCGGTGTGTGTTCTGGAATCTCCCCCCCCACACCCCCAGACTATGGGCCAAGCTACAAGTGATGAATGACACAGGTTGGACCCTTGTCAGCTTCCCTCATGTTTTGATGGGAAATGTAGGCATCCTGGTCTTGCAGCTTGGCTCTCCGACTGCTGTCCAATGGACTTTTCAACTGTCACTTGTCCAACATCTCGCCAAGCTGCCTACATTTCCCATCAAAACGTGAGGGAAGCTGACAAGTGTCCAACCTGTGTCATTCATCACTTGTAGTTTGGCCCGAAGTCTGAGTCCACTCTCTTCCCTTTCATGAGATGCTGGCCACCCACGCTGCTCCTCTGCAGAACCTTCTTTGCTCATTAAAGCTTTCCTGGAATTGGTAAATATCACCCAACCCTTCTATTCTCACTTTCCTCACTGTTTTTCTCGTTAGCTCTGGGCGTGTGTTGTGTGTGTATTTACTGTGTGTATTTTATTTATAAATTTAAAAAAAACATCTTTTTGTTGAGCATCTGCCTGTTTATTGAGAGAGTTCTCTAGAAGAACAATCCCCGTATACATAGATGTAAAAGATCCCAAGTTACCCCTCCTCTCGCTGCTTCTCCTTGTTGCTAATTTCCTGTTTCACAAGCAGTAATGCCCATTTCACAAGAGGAATTTGGAAATGCCCAGTTCATTCTTCACTCTTCACATCTTTATGTAATTTGGATGGGGCTGGGGAGGAGCATCTACTTTGTATGTAGAAGCTCCCAGGTTCAACCACTGCCTCTCCATCTCAAAAGATCAAGCAGAAGGTTATCTGTATGCCCAAGAAAGCCAATAAGAGTGCACAGCACTGACTTTGATAGACCAATGGTATTGCTTAGTATAGGGCAGCTTAATGTGTTCTTTGTGCAGAAGTACTAGTATTTATGCATATTATCTGCTGTTTTTAGGTCTCTAGATCCAAATTTTAAAATGGCTAGCTAGGGTGCTATTTGGTATTTTATACTTTATTTTAAGTCTATGATGTAATTTAGGACAACTGTGATCTCTGGATAACTATTAAGATGTACAGAGAATAAGTATGAACTTTACCTTTAATAATAGAAACAAATAATAGAATAGGGATAATGATAAGAAATAAGGGGTTATAGTGCTGTTGGGAGTCAAAAAGGAAAAGAGGGGAGGGAGAAGGAGTGGGGGCATATATACCAGAATAGGGGGTAAATGAAGCTATACTATGTATTATGGAATGTGTGGAATGTATGTTATCTCATCCAATAAAAATTGATTTTCCAAAAAAAAAAAGTCTACGATGTAATTTTAACCGGATATCCTGATATTTATATATTTTTAACCAAAGATTCTTTTAGCCTGCATATTGCATACCTGATAATGAAATGTTTTATAAGCTTAAATCTGGTCATGGACCGTAAATAAAATGAAAATGAACGGGGGGAAAATGCATATTATCCATTCAACATGCAGCCAAATATGTTTGGAGACACTTGGCTCTAAAGACTCTGATTGGAGTTCTTCTCTGTGTCTACATACAGAAATCGATCGTTTCCATCCAGTGCCCGTACAACCATTGGCTCATGCCACATCACTTGACAGAACATCTAGCTTCTCAACGGTGGCATTAGAAAGTAAAAGAACAGTCTAGCATGCCCATAATTGTACCATCAGAAACTGATCTCTCACCAGCCACCGCCACCTCCTCCCATCTTCTGTACATATTTCTGCTTCTCACAGGACTTCTTTTACAGAACAGTATCCGGACTGCTCTTCGCAAGGGAAAGCATCGATGAGAGAGCTGACTCACTGGGTCCTAATTAGGCTGGACTTTATCCAACAGAAGCTTTATATGCTGATCGCTTCTTTTGCCCTTAAGCATTGTCCTCTGCAGTTCAGTGATGGAGTTTCTCGGTTAATGTTTTATGGTTCAGGGAAAAAAAGGAGCAACAGCAGAACAGCCAGGAAATCGCACATAACCTCAGTCAATATTCTTAATATAAAGAGAAGCAGTTTTTACAGCTATGGGCTGTTCAGGCCTACCTGGCTTGGACACAGCTGCCGAATCTAAACAATACTCCATCTCCCATCAGGCCTGTGTTCTTATTTACGACTTTTAAAATGGCGGCTTCGTGGATGGGGTAAGCTAAAGGGCAAGTGTTTAGAGAAAGAACGCAAGGGATGCTGAAAAACTGAAAAGAAGTAATGTGAGATCGAGGGGTGATTTCTGCTGGAGTTGCTTCGGATGGTATGAACTGGCCTTCCAACCTTTTTTTTTAAGAGCAACTGTTCTGATATCAACATAGAGTCAAAACCATCTGCCCACAAGACCACCAAATCCACCAGACCTAAATTCAAGAGGAAGTTATAAAAATATCACCCTGAGGAGAACTAGAAGTGGGATTTGAAATGATCAGATCCTGAATTTGGGAGTAACAGCTCAGCTGAGGTCTGAATTGGGCCCCCAGTGTAGCAGTCAGAGTGCAATAGATCTACAGTGTACAGTTCTAAGCCCAGGTTAAATACCATTTAATGCATTTGAGAGATTGAGCTCTGGAAGTCATCAGGCCTTATTTAGGGAGATGAAGACTCAGAGTGTGACTACAAGTGATGTTCTTCACGTGCAGAACACTAGATTTTTCTTGCAAGGTTACCTGGGAAGTGAAGTCCCAGTGGTCCTTCCCCTTTCTGTTAGAGCCACAAGAGGGCTTCGTTTTGGGGGTGGGCAGCTGCTACTTTCTCCTAGGGAATTTTGTGGGCTGCCTGCTCCCGGAGAGCTGCTCTGGAGAAAGCCACCACATTGGTGAAGCTCCAGCTGCAGTGACAGTAGAAGGATCTGCTGCAGATTCTTTTGCTGTCACTGCGGCTGATGCTTCACTGGTGCTGCTGCTTCCAGAGCAGTTCCCTGGGAGCAGGCAGCCCGCAGGATGCCCAGGGAGAAAGTAGCAGCTGCCTGCCCCCAAATGAAGCCCTCTTGTGGCTCTTCAGGCAGCAATTCTAACAGAGAGGGGAAGGACCACTCGGACTTCACTTCCCAGGTAACCTTGTGAGAAAAATCTAGTGTTCTCCACGTGAAGAAAGTCACTTGTAGCTTTGCTCTCAGTTTTGAGTTTGCCTTCCTTGGGAGCTCTCCCAGGTCCTTCAGAATTTAACTCCCTATCCATTGCATCTGGAACTTATACCTAACGACTATCTAGAACAGTGATACTCATGTAGCTCTTTGACCTGTTATCTGTAGCTCTTCTGAGCATCATTTCCCAATGTTGTACCCTCACCATATTTCAGGAAAGTGGGCAAGTCCACGTCCCAGTAGGTCTTGTGGTTGGCAAGTGGTTCTCACCTTGAAACACACGCCACTGGAGGGATTGGAGGACGGGTAATCTGCA
Source organism: Eublepharis macularius (assembly GCF_028583425.1). Taxonomy (NCBI): domain Eukaryota; kingdom Metazoa; phylum Chordata; class Lepidosauria; order Squamata; family Eublepharidae; genus Eublepharis; species Eublepharis macularius. Next base: position 21,973,804 of record NC_072793.1, on the reverse strand, counting down.
AGCCTCATGCCAGAGATAGATGCAAGAGGCTGATCCTCTCCAACACCCCTCCACTTCCCTTCTCCACAGCATCTGTGCTTTCATCCCAGTACCCAGGCAGCTGCCAGGAGGAGAGCATGCTGACCACAGACGAGAGAGAATAAAACCACCACCACAACAGCCACCCAGGGAAAGCACAAGCCAGCCACAATGCTGTGGTGGTGGTTTTAGTCCTTTGCTTGGAGCCTCTCTTCAGAATGCTCATGGCCAAGCCTGAGCAGGTTCCTGCACGGGGAAGCCTGAACATCCTTTACTTCCATCTCTCTTTTTCCCTCTCCATCCAGCATGGCAGAACAGGCTCCTGCAGCTGCTGACCAGACCCATCCTTTCTCCGCAGAGCCCACATGCAGGAGTCACTTGCCTTTGGGGTTGATGGTAATTGGGAACGTGGCTGTTTGTGAGTTATAGAGTAAGTACCCCTTATCTAGAACTTTTTACTAGGGATGTGCGTTTCGGCATTCAGAATGCCGAAAGAATGCCGAAACAAAAGTGTTTCGGCTTCTTTCGGGGAATGCCGAAACGTTTCGGGGAATGCCGAAACGTTTCGGGTAGCCGAAAGAAAAAAGCCGAAACGTTTCGGGATTCTTTCGGCTTTCCTATGGGAAAATGCCTCCGTCTTCCAGGACGCCTGGAGGAGGCATTTTCCCACCGAATAAGCCCAAAATTGGTGGGGACCTTCCTCTAACCCTTCTCTAGCAACCACCCAAGTTTCAGACAGATTGGACTTTGGGGGGCCATGTTATGGCCCCCCAAAGCAGGTCCCCCCATCCTCCCATAAGAAAGCGAAGGAGCAGCATATTGTTAGCATGCTGCTGCTGATCTTTCTTCATTATTTCCTATGGGGAAAAAATGAAGAGGCAGGCTTCCTTTGCCAGGGGTGGCATTTTGCATGCAAAATGCCCCCCAGCCCTCAGGGGCCCTTCTCCCACCCCTCCTCCCACCCCCCACCAAGGCTCAGCCTGCTCCCACTTAGGTGCTCTAATCTCTACCACTGACAGCTGGGGGAGGCTTGTGTTGCCAGGGGTGGCATTTTGCATGCAAAATGCCCCCCAACCCTCTGGGGCCCTTCTCCCACCCCTCCTCCCACCCCCCACCAAGGCTCAGCCTGCTCCCACTTGGGGGGGCATTTCATGGCCTCCCCAAGTAGGTGCTCTGCTCTCATCTCTACCACTGACAGCTGGGGGAGGCTTGTGTTGCCAGGGGTGGCATTTTGCATGCAAAATGCCCCCCAGCCCTCTGGGGCCCTTCTCCCACCCTTCCTCCCACCCCCCACCAAGGCTCAGACTGCTCCCACTTGGGGGGGCCATTTCATGGCATCCCCAAGTAGGTCCTCTCAGCCCCTAAAGTCCACCCCTTACAGCCCCACACAAACCCAATTCCCCCCCAGCTGCCACACACAGACCCAAATCCCCACATTAGCCCCTCACAGACCCAAATCCACCCCCACCTGCCCCACACCCATAACCCCAGGAACAGGCTGGCAAAGGCCAGCCCTCTCCCTTTGTTCCCTATGCTGGGAACTTCTAAACTCTCTTTCCCTAGGCAATTCTGCACAGCCCAGGGGTGCCACAATGGTGGGCACACTTCTGAGTGCCAGCTGGTCCCTGTGAAAGAGCACCTGAACCACAGACACCCTCCCTCAAATTCCCCCACCACCTACAGAGATGGCTGGCCAGCCAGCCCCATTGTTCCCTATGATGGGAACCAACTGCACAACAAAGAATAAAACAAGAACAACACAAAATAAAGTTTTTAAAAAATTATTTTCTCCCTTCCAAAGTACAAGTAGGCAAAGCATTATGACACATTACACCAGCAGTCCCCCACACAGAAAAATTAAAACAAAACTCACTTAACATCAGAGAATCACAAAGCATGATACCTGTCAAAAACACTTTATTTCTTGAACAGCTTTAGGTTACACAGCAGGGGGGAACACCAAAGGGCATGGCAGCACTATCTTACACAAAAATAACTCAACTCACTTAACATCAGAGAATCACAAAGCGTGATTCCTGTCAAAAACACTTTATTTCTTGAACAGCTTTAGGTTACACAGCAGGGGGGAACACCAAAGGGCATGGCAGCACTATCTTACACAAAAATAACACAACTCACTTAACATCAGAGAATCACAAAACACAATTCCTGTCAAAAACACTTTATTTCTTGAACAGCTTTAGGTTACACAGCAGGGGGGAACACCAAAGGGCATGGCAGCACTATCTTACACAAAAATAACACAACTCACTTAACATCAGAGAATCACAAAAGCACAATTCCTGTCAAAAACACTTTATTTCTTGAACAGCTTTAGGCTACACAGCAGGGGGGGGACACCAAAGGGCATGGAAGCAGTATCTTACACAAAAATAACACAACTCACTTCACATTAAAGAATCACCCCAAAAAATAGCTGTCAAAAGCACTTTATTTCTGTAACTGCTTTAGGTTACACAGTAGGAAGGCACCGCAGAGCAGGAAAGCAGTGTACTACGCAAAAATAACACAACTCACTTCACATCAGAGAATCACACAAACACAATTGCTGTCAAAAACGGTGAAGTGGGTTGTATTATTTTTTGTAGTACATTGCTATCATGCCCTGTTGTGCCCTCCTACTGTGTAACCTAAAGCTGTTCAAGAAATAAAGTGTTTTTGCCAGGAATTGTGCTTTTGTGATTCTCTGATGTTAAGTGAGTTGTGTTATTTTTGTGTAAGATAGTGCTGCCATGCCCTTTGGTGTTCCCCCCTGCTGTGTAACCTAAAGCTGTTCAAGAAATAAAGTGTTTTTGACAGGTATCATGCTTTGTGATTCTCTGATGTTAAGTGAGTTTTGTTTTAATTTTTCTGTGTGGGGGACTGCTGGTGTAATGTGTCATAATGCTTTGCCTACTTGTACTTTGGAAGGGAGAAAATAATTTTTTAAAAACTTTATTTTGTGTTGTTCTTGTTTTATTCTTTGTTGTGCAGTTGGTTCCCATCATAGGGAACAATGGGGCTGGCTGGCCAGCCATCTCTGTAGGTGGTGGGGGAATTTGAGGGAGGGTGTCTGTGGTTCAGGTGCTCTTTCACAGGGACCAGCTGGCACTCAGAAGTGTGCCCACCATTGTGGCACCCCTGGGCTGTGCAGAATTGCCCAGGGAAAGAGAGTTTAGAAGTTCCCAGCATAGGGAACAAAGGGAGAGGGCTGGCCTTTGCCAGCCTGTTCCTGGGGTTATGGGTGTGGGGCAGGTGGGGGTGGATTTGGGTCTGTGAGGGGCTAATGTGGGGATTTGGGTCTGTGTGTGGCAGCTGGGGGGGAATTGGGTTTGTGTGGGGCTGTAAGGGGTGGACTTTAGGGGCTGAGAGGACCTACTTGGGGAGGCCATGAAATGGCCCCCCCAAGTGGGAGCAGTCTGAGCCTTGGTGGGGGGTGGGAGGAAGGGTGGGAGAAGGGCCCCAGAGGGCTGGGGGGCATTTTGCATGCAAAATGCCACCCCTGGCAACACAAGCCTCCCCCAGCTGTCAGTGGTAGAGATGAGAGCAGAGCACCTACTTGGGGAGGCCATGAAATGCCCCCCCAAGTGGGAGCAGGCTGAGCCTTGGTGGGGGGTGGGAGGAGGGGTGGGAGAAGGGCCCCAGAGGGTTGGGGGGCATTTTGCATGCAAAATGCCACCCCTGGCAAGACAAGCCTTCCCCAGCTGTCAGTGGTAGAGATTAGAGCACCTACTTGGGGAGGCCATGAAATGGCCCCCCCAAGTGGGAGCAGGCTGAGCCTTGGTGGGGGGTGGGAGGAGGGGTGGGAGAAGGGCCCCTGAGGGCTGGGGGGCATTTTGCATGCAAAATGCCACCCCTGGCAAAGGAAGCCTGCCTCTTCATTTTTTCCCCATAGGAAATAATGAAGAAAGATCAGCAGCAGCATGCTAACAATATGCTGCTCCTTCGCTTTCTTATGGGAGGATGGGGGGACCTGCTTTGGGGGGCCATAACATGGCCCCCCAAAGTCCAATCCGTCTGAAACTTGGGTGGTTGCTAGAGAAGGGTTAGAGGAAGGTCCCCACCAATTTTGGGCTTATTTGGTGGGAAAATGCCTCCTCCAGGCGTCCTGGAAGACGGAGGCATTTTCCCATAGAAAAAAGCCGAAAGAATGCCGAAATAATGCCGAAAGAATCCCGAAAGTCGAAAGCCGAAAGAGATTCTTGTTTCGGCTTTCGGCTTTAACGATAGAGAATCTTCTTTCGGCTTTCTACTTTCGGCTATAGCCGAAAATTTTTGGCTTGCACACCCCTACTTTTTACCTGCTTCTGCATGGCTTTCAGTGAAGGTCAGTAGCATCCAAATTTTGCTTAGGACCTTTTTGGGCTCGCAGTCTGGGTACAATGAGACAGAGGCAGATCACAGGGAGACACTGTGATGAAGAACCTGCTTTGTGATGCAGCTCGCCACAACTCCATCCATTTGTCTTCCAGGTGCATTTAGCCAGATTTGGCCATAAAGATACGATTTATCTCTTAGATTCGTCAGGAAAAAGCAGCCCCGCATCATTGTCCCAACAGTGGCTGCCTTTCTAGCAAGGATCTGATCCACAGTTGCCATGATGCCCACAGAACGGGGACAGGGTCTGCGTTGCTTTCTGTGCATTTCCGGAATTGGACAGCAAGCTCCCTCCCTTTCTCTCCATCAGCATTAGGACTGCTAAGATTTCCTTGTTTTCAGGAAACAGCTTTTTTTCTTCAGAACTCTGTCAAACCAAGGGAACCATGTTTGTTTCAGAGATGCCCATCCTTATAGTCCTCTCCAGGTTAGGTACTAGTGCACCACCGAGAACCTAATTTTTACAATACAGATTTGAGGTGGTGGTGGGATTGTTCATAGGGAAGAGAATCCACAAAGGTGATACATGTGATGTTTCTTCAAGTCTTTTGTGGTTAGTGCTGCAAGAGTTATCCAGCTTGCTATGGCCAGAGAAAGAGGGACTTTCTGAAGGATAATGGTGGTTGTGGATTTTCCTGGCTGTATAGCTGTGGTCTTGGCATTGTAGTTCCTGATGTTTCACCAGCACCTGTGTAGTACCAAAAGACAGAGATCTCTCAGTGCCACAGTGTGGAGAAGATGTTGGCAGGTCATTTATATCTACTCAGGAGGGGTGGGGTTGAGCTGAGTCATCCTGTAGGAGTTTCCCAGGGTGTGGAATGCTAATGGAGGGAGGCTTCACTGTATCCTGAGGAGGTTTTTGAAGGATAGTATAAATATCTACTTCCCTATATAAGTATTTTTACCTTTGTCGTAACTGCGGCTTCTGTTTGGCTGCTCCAACATTGGTCTGTACACATGTAAAGAATTTGGACCCTGTGGTTTGCTTTCATTGTCTGTTTATATAATATATACATGACAAACCACTCACTGTGCGTCAGCTTTTCTCATCTGTAGTGACACTCTTTCAATTCCTCCTCTTCAGGTTAAATTGGGGTTAGTATATAACAGGGGCCAACCTTGATGAGTTTGTGGGAACATTTAGAATGTCAAGAAAGCGCAATGGGCACCACCACAAAATAGCTGCTGTGGTAGGTGGAATGAGTTATGAAATGGCTCCCATGGGGTGCAATTACGAAAAGTTGGGGGGGGGGTTCCAAGCTGTCAGGCTCTGCTAGTTAGATCCCCAATTACTTTACTGCAGACACTCCAAGAGTCCAGTTAAAGTTTCTTTATTAGAGATCCATCAGTATCGGTGCACTCAGACAACAGTATTGGCAGAAGTGACGTAAAGGGGAAAAGCAATGTTAGTTATAGGGCAAGGTTCCCGCCTTGGGACAAGGACTGTTAGAATTTAGGCACGCATGGACTAGAAGGTTGGAGTGGGGTAGGGAAGGGGAAGACAAGGATGAGCTCATTTCATGTCTCAGGGAGATACGGCTCTGACCAGCACTTCAAGGACACTTTCCCATGCCAGTCGAGAAAGTGAAAGCAGCCACCTGCAAGATAAGCAACTCATAGCTACACAGACATCTACACATATATTTCTTTACACGTTCTCAGAGGCCCAGAATATAATACCAAGTATAATAGGCACACATGGCAGATAAGCAGGGCGCATCTGACCCAAGCCAAGCATCCTCCTATGATGGGGGGCAGCCATTTCTGAAGAAGTGTTCCCCGCGGACCCAAACATGATGCCTTCTGGGGACTTCTAAAGACCTCCTGTTCCAGAACTGGCTCCCTGCTTTGAGGAAGAAACAAGTAGGTTACCAGGAAACACATCAGTAGGCCCTATAGCACTGCCACCTGGGGATTACAGTGTTAGAATAAAAGGCCCGTGACAACTATTAGAACAAGTTTGTTAATTACTTACCTCCTTGGATACATTCCAGATTATAATGCACCTGTAAAACATACACAGGACTGAGCAACTGTTCTTTCAACCAGAAGGAAGTGGACTTGAAGCAGTGAAGGAGAATAAACAACATGTCATGCTCAGTGGGTTAATAGCGGTCACTGATGTTGAGTTATCACATACATGGGAAATGTGCCTCAATGTCATTAAACGAAGCAAGATTGTCTGGGGACATCCTGACAGAGAACGCCATTCGACCTCCATGCCTGTGGTTTGCCATGCTTTAAGCTAAACCTTTTTATAAAGCCTGTCCCCTTCATCCCCAAACTCATATTCTAGCAACAAGCCTAAAACAATTGGAGGCTGCTAATAATACTTTATTTTTATGATGTGAGGCGTTCTCATCCCATAAGGTATGCGGAAGCATCTTATGACAAACAGTTGCAACTTACTATTGTTAAATCAGGCAAATCCTGTTCTACAAACCTTGCTCGAGACCAGCAGATCTAAACAAGGTTCTAGTGTGTGCTTCCATCCTTTGCGGAACTGGGACTTGATAAAGAGTTTAGCTCTGTTTCTCAGCACCCTTGCAAACGGAAAGGACTTGGTAAATGGCAGCCCTAGCTCTGCATCTCTATAATTTACTGCAATGCTATAGTCCATCAGGGGTAGAAAATCATCTTTATCTGTTTAGCAACACGTTCATTAAATAAACAACTTCCTGGCAGCGAGCAATTTCCTCAAGCGTTTCTGTGAAAAATGCCCTCAACCAGATTATGATGGGACATTTTTCACTGGCAGCATCCAGGGAAAGACGGAGCTGGAACTGAAACTCGTTCGTCTAGCTTAGCCCAAATGCGATTTTAGAGGCTTGGTATATCACAGACCATCGTTGGAGAGACAGCATGGGTCAGCAGGCCCCAAATCTGATTTACCTTGTTTATTGTTTTGTCTGCTTCAAAATCTGAACTATCCTTTACTGGGTGCGTGATTTGCTGCCTGTTCCAATGGGGTTTGTTAATTTCTGGGGGTTCACACAATTAGTCTAAAATGGATTTTACAGAGCATTAAAACTGGTCAGATTTTCAGATTCTTTGCAAGTTCATTAGATGTAAATGAGCTCAGAAAGATGTAATTCTCCATAGGGTTGCACAGTCATTTTTATTGTCATTGTTTACATAATAAGCATTATTGTTTTCATTATGATTATTGTCATGCTTTGTTTATAAAACTTATAGATTGCTATCATTAAATTAAACATAAAAAGCTAAAACAATAGTAGAAACAATTCAAGGGCCAGTACAAATAACAACAACAACAACAAATCAAGCAGCAATCACCAGCAGCAACCAAGCACTGTTGCATTTTTATGCAATGTTCTGTTTTTTAAAAAAATACAAAATCCTTTTCACAATGTTTTGGCCAATGTTCAGTGCCCCCTTTTCATATTCAGATGTAAATGAATGCTTTTCATTTAAAATTACCAGGGCTGGCTTTTTGTATCACAGATCCCAGATAACTTGCTAGGTCTTGCACGCAGCTTTTCAGATTCTTGGGAGAGATTTAAAGGTGTATGGAGGTATATGGTTCTCCTTCTCAGTCTATTGAGTGCATGCTATAAATGTGTATGAGCCTGTGAACACTGCTAGATCTCTGTATGAAACCCAATTGTTTAAAAAGAAATTGTGTTGCATGTGTCCCTAGTCTTGTTTTATGAAAACCATTTTGGAAAATCAAGGAATGCACTTGTAGCCCGTGAGCAGCTATAACATGATAAGTGAGCTCATTTATGCAGATGTGTTTAGGCCAAGTTGAGCAGTGTGGATGCCGAGGAGCGTATATTTGTTGAATGGTCTGAAATTGGACACGTGTTAGGAGGAAGGCAACAGTGTTTAGAGTGAGAATGATTTTAGAAGATATTCCCCCTTTAACTTTCTTACTGTGTATTCACGTTATGACATGTTGGCTGATTCTGCACACGTTGGATAATGCACTTTCAATGCACTTTATCAATCATTTGAGGTGGATTTTTTGTTCCGCACATGAAAAAATCCGTTCCAAATGATCTATAAAGAGGATTGGAAGTGCATTATCCAATGTGTGTGGAATCACTCGTAGTGTGTATGGTCTGTTTTATAGGGTATCTCTATATATTCAGTGCTGCAGAAGTTCCTGGTTGTGGAAGCTAGTAGTGGAAGAGTCACTGCTTTGGACCTATGCTGAGGACGTGTCAGAGTTGCTGTTGGCTTTCTCCATGACAACCAATGACATCTGTAGATATTTATTTTAAAATTTAGATCATGCTCTTCCCCCTCAAAAAATACTTGTTCAGAGCAGCAATGTAATAGTCATAGTTCAAAAAACAGAACCAAATGAACTAATCCACCCGCAAACGAATTAAAATATCACCTTCACACTCATGTCATAATATTTGTATGTATACATTTATTTAAATTATATTCCTGACTCTTCCACAAAATGGGGAGTGGCTTATATCATTCTCCCTCTCCTCTATCCTCACAACCACCCTGTAAGGTAGGTTAGGCTGAATGTGTGTGCCTGGTCCAAGGTCACCTGACAAACTTTCATAGCAGAGCGGAAATTCAAACTTGGGTCTCCCACATCTTAAGCTGACACTTTAATCACCACGCCACACCATTAAACATGAGATTTGATACTCACGTGATGACAGTGTCCGGATTCCTATCAAAAAACATCCTGCTGAAACAGCCATTTCCAACAGCCTCCAAAAGTTAGGATTTGTCCGATTCCTTAGGGGGTCCTGTCACAGCTGGCTGGAGCTAGGGGAGCTCTCTAAAGGCTGCCACCACTCTGGTATAGGTTTCTCGAAACGGCCAGGAGTACCCAACCAACCCCTTCTGTTTACTCTTTCCCAGTAGGTTTGATTTATTATGTGACCAAATGAGGTGTGAGGACCCAGGTATAATAAAGAACTTTATTTAAAAGGTTTATTAATAACTGGTGTTCAAAACTTTGTAAAATAAAGAGAATAGTAAAGGTTGGTGAATCAACGAACTAACACACCCTAACACGTTCAACTAGACTGTTCTTAACTGTCTCCTGGTGACTGGCTTCCAACTGTCTCACCCCTTCTGGATGAGGGATCACTCCATCTGCAGCAGCCTCTCCTCAGCTCTGCTCCCTAGGAGTGAACACCGTCCCACTCCGGGCAAGGACTTTTATCCCTTTTCTCAGGTACCATCCCCCTACTTTCCTATTGGTGTAATTTTCCCCTCAGAATTCCCTCTTACCCAATCACAGAGGCCAAAGAGAACCTGGGAAATGTAGGCCCTGCAGTCACTTCAGTGCTGGCTTCCCCAGAGCCGCTAGGCCTCAGGCCCAGATTCATAACAGGTCCTCTTCCAGAACTCAGAGGAAGCTGATCCCAATCTTTCGCCAACCAAGAACAATCACACTGTGCGATGAAATGTGATGGACAAAAGTAATTGTTGAACAGACCCAAATATTTTTATGCCTCTATATCAGCAGAAGCAGTTAGTCAGATATGTGGGCTGCAGGTTGAGAAGGTCTTTTTATAGCAAGGTAATAATAGCAAGCTTGAAGTCCAGTAGCATCTTAAAGTCAAACAAGATTTCCAGGGTATATAAGCTTTCAAGAGTCAAGCTCCCTTTGTCAGATACAAGTGAGAATGGTAGTGGAACTGGACTTGATTCTTGCTGTTCTACTGTAGACCAACACAGCTGCCCGTATGAAACTATTTTCAAGATAGTAGCAAGCACTTTGAAGTGAACATGGAAACTTATTTGTAGTCAGTGTATTTATACCTACTTCAATGAGCTGCTGATGCTTCCAAGAAGTTTTCAAGGCAGTCCCATGTCCAACACCTAATAGTAACCAAGCCTTGAAGTCATGCTTGCGTGAATGAGTTCGACAATATAGGTTGAAGAGCCCAAATTCCTAACTGGTTAAGGATCTGAAAACCCTGAAGACTTTTTTCATGCTCTCTCAAACACTGTTTTAAACCAACTAGTCCAGGAAGTAGGATTGACATCCCCCAGGTGGGACCTGGAGATCTCCCAGGATTATAACTGATCTCCAGATTACAGAGATTCAGCCAGAAAGGGCAAAGATCTCTCTTGTACATGGCGGCTTTCACAACCTGAGGACCTTGTCCACTTCAATCAGCCCAAGCAAAGCTGACAAGCAGATGCTTCCAATGCTTCTGGCACTGGATCTGTTTTAAAGCTGGGATCCAAGTTGGAAAGAACGAGAGAGCTTTAATTGGTAAAGAACCTAGCTAAACTGTCACAGCAATCATCCAAATTATTCTCCTCCTTTATTGACCCAGATCTAAATGAACCATCCTAAATAATTTAGCTGGATAGGATTCTGTTGACGCAAAAGTGGAAGAGAAGAAAACTTTCTTCGCTGCCATTACCCACTACCTTAAAGGTTTATGGATGAATTCTGTTGCATGATCTGTTTGATTAGGTGCACTTCAGTTCCAACAACATTCTAGTCATCCCCCAACCTTTTCCCAGTCTTTCTTATAAACCAAGGGACTGATGACCTTCTAGAGGGAGGGAGGGAGGACTCCAAAGGAGTGACTCTGTCAATAGCCTCCGTCAACTTGCTATTCCATGTAAGGCATCCACAAATCATGGTTGACGCTCCCAAACTCCCCTAAAGCACTGGATCTATTCATGTCTGAGGGTGGACGGTAACTGGTCTCCTTACCCTACAGGAGGCACATGCTAAAACCAAACAATTATCATATGATATTATTTAGGCATAAACAATCTGTGCAGGTAAGAAGAATAAGGAATTATTTAATTTTCACAAATAAAATGTTTGAAAATTCAAAGTACCTTGTTCGCAATGACTGTTTTCTCTCAAGTCAAGCATCCCATACATTTGCATTAATGATTTCTTCCTGATTTAAAATAAGTGTTATTTTGAGTGGGGCTGTGACTGCACAGTTGGTGGCAATCAACATGGGGGATTAGGGTGTGCTCTGTGAAAAATTTGGTTATAATTTCAGATCTGGGATTGAGGCGGGCAGAGTTTTTACCATGATTTCTGGTTTTCACGCAGGACATTACTGGGATTCAAATCCAGGTTCCGGCATTTGGGGGGCATAAATTTCAGTAGGGAATACATTCAGGGTCTAGGGCAGCTGTTTATAAAGATAATGGCACAAATGTGCACAGAACATGGTCCTTCCTCTAGTCTAAAGAACCCCTAAGTTTCAAGCGGATTGAACAAAGTGGTGCAGTTTTACACCCCCCGAAGTAGATGTCTCTTGGCATAGGCATACTCCCAATTCCTATGGGATGGAAATGGAGGTCAAGCCACTGCGTAGCAAGAGAGCACCAGCTGGCTGCCAGCAAAACCAAACCAAACCAAACCCCTGTTTGTTCATGTCTTATTCCTACTCTTATAACAATGGATTGACAATTCAAATTCGTGACCTTTCTGCTGTAAACTCTGCATTTGCCATCCTTCCTTGTAGTCTGTGGTTTGTTTTCACAGAGTGAAGAAGAAGGGAGGGAAGGAGAACCACAACTCTGCAGTTATTCCATATGGCTGACTTGTGGGGGGGGGGAGTGGCTATTTTTCAAGAAAGTGACACCAAAATTGCAGCAGAGCTGCAATTATTTAAATGATTACCAGATTAAATTACTTATTAAAGAACATCCAAGGGTCCTAATTTTATACGCCCTCCTGAAAATTCATAGAACTGGGAACTCACCACTGGGCAAACTGATTGTTTCGGGGACAAACTCACTGCTTGAACCATCGACCCAGTTTGTAGATCCATTTTTCAACCCTTTGTTGCTACATCAATCTCCCATATAAAGGGCACCAAGCACATTATTTCCATTATAGAAGGCACACGTATCTCTTTAAATACGGTCTTAGTGACCGTGGACGTAGGAGCATTATATACAAGCATTCTCCCGATGAAGCACGTCTAGTGATTGACAATATTTTGGAATGTAGGCAGGATAAAAGTCTCCCTACTTATATTTTGATGGAAATAGCAGATCTTGTACTTGAAAAAAGTTATTTTTGTCATGATTAAGATTTTTTTTCTTCCAGATCAGTGGGGTGGCAATGAGTAGCCCTATGGCACACAGTGTTACAAATTTATTCATGACTAGTTTTGAACAGCAAAATAGTTTAAAAGAGGAGAACAACCCTTTTCATAAAGAACTGCTATTGTACAAGAGATTTCTGGATGACATTTTTATTTTGTTTGCTAATATAAATAAAGTTCAGGATTTTTTTCAGTTGGACAAACTCTTTACATTAAAGTATTAAGTTTGACTTTTTGGATACTATATATATAGAATTCACAATAACAAGCCAGCAGTGAAGACCTATGTGAAACCCACTGATAACGTTTCTTTTTTTGCACTTTATCACTTACCACTAGAGGTGGGTATGGACTGGAAAAAAACCATGGGCCGTTGGTCCAGGGTCCATCGCATTTCACGGACCATGGACCACAAACCTTTCACAGACCCAGACCAGTTTGCAGACCAGTTCGTCAGTTTCTGGTCCGGCAGCTGCCTCGCCCTTCCGAGCTTAACAGGGGCCAGGAGCTAGACCACGGCCTGGCTGCAGCTGCCCAACTTGCCTGGTGGCCACCTTGGTCAATGTGACAGGGAGCCAGGCTGCTTATCTGGACTGCTTGCTCACCTCCCCTTCACCCCACAGAGCCAACCCATCACCCAGGCCTCAAGCTGTGGCTAGCTGGGTGGTGCGGGCTCCTGCCTTGCAGAGTGGGGTGGGGAGCTGGGGGCATGGCTCAGCCAGGTGGTGCAAGCTTGGCAGCCTAAATAGTGGTGCGGTGGGAGCTGGGCTGCAGATCAGCTGGGATATACAGCTGACCTCCCCTTGCAGAGCAAAGGTGGGGAGCTGGGGCCATGGTATGGCTGGGCTGCAAGCTCACCTCCCCCCACCCTGAAGAGCCAACCCATCACACAGGCCTCAAGCCACAGCTGGCTTGGCAGCACAGGCACCTGCCTTGCAGAGTGGGGTGGGGAGCCGAGGCCACGGCTCAGCTGGATGACGTGAGCTTGGCAGCCTCCTTGGCAGTGTGGCGGGAGCCAGGCTGCAGATCAGCTGGGCTATTTGGCTTGCCTCCCCCTCTGCAGAATGAGGGTGGGGAACAGGGGCTGAAGCACAGTTGGCAGCTCAAGCTTGCCCAGGCCTGGCAGCCTCCATGGGCAGTGCAGCTTGCTTCAGCTGACAGGTGGGCTCCTCACCTGTCAGCTGAAGCAAGTTTAAAGTGCCTGGATTATGACCCAATGGACCAATGGACTGGACAAAAGTCATCACATTTTTGACAAACGCATGTCCCACAACCCGCCAGTCTGCGTACGCTGAACTGGCCCAGTCTGTGTTAAATTTTGGTCCATTTTTTCGATCTGTGTCCACCTCTACTTACCATCCTCACCATCTTCACAATAAATTGCCATTTGCACAGTTTCTAAGACTGAAATGCAACTCAGTTTCAACTCAGGACTATCATATGGATAGGAACCTTCTAAAAAAAGTTTATACAATGGGGCTATCCAAATAAAGTTGTTCATAAGGCAACTTTTCTTTCTTTCTTTTCAGCTTTAAATAAACTTTATTAAAACAGAAAAAAATTGTACAATAACAGTTTTAAAAAAACAACGTATGTCAGAGATTAGAAATCAAAACATTGAAAGACACTAAATATTAAAGTATATACAAGAATTACTAAGTAATTAAAGAATAATGGATCAACTAATTTTACCATCATGACTAGAACTACTACAGCTAACAATATATCTACATCATAAAAGTAGGAAATGTTTGGCGTGGGTGAAGTGGAATGTTGCCTCATTTCTTGCTATAAAGTCAATTATAGGTAGCTTTTCGAGCACAGATGGCTGAGAGGAAAACTCTTTTCCAGGATAAACAGAAAGTGGTTTACAATAATATTGCATATGCTTTATACTATTCGGCCCTGGCAGGTTCAATCCAAAGAATTATTAAAAGACATTGGCATATAGTTGCGGATATACCTGGATGCAGTAATCCACCTAAGATTGGATCTAGGCAGGACAAGAATATATATGATATGATAATTAGATCTGATGTAAGTAGATTTGACATCACAGTAGTACCAAATGTTAGAGGCACTGTAAGTATCATTCCTGTACTGCTTGCCCATTAGCCATGGAACTTAAGGAGTTTGCAAACCCTAGAAATGGATATGTTGTAAAATTACAACATTATTCCAACTGTAACTTTAACAAAAATAATTAATGTCCTTGCAAATTAATTTACGTAGAATCAAGTGTGAGATCAGGGAAAACAAGAATATTGGAGCACAAATCATATATCAGAAATTGAATCACTGAAGCTCCTCCAGTGAGCCACTTTCTGGAGAAGGGCCATTCTGCGGATGAATTACTGTTCTGTGTAAGTTTTGGTTATTCCCCACACCCTTATAATAGAGTTGATGTTCAAAAATTATTATTGAAACAGGAGACCTATTAGATTCATAAGTTAGGAACAAGCATGCCAAGTGGATTAAATTTGAATGCTGACTTCTCACCATATATATAAAATAGAAGGACTGGAATATAGATCAATAATCATTGATATACTGTACACTATAAATGCTCATGTGTTTAAAATATATCGGCAACGTGTAAAACTGAAAATGAAAAAAAAATGGCACGGTCCTAATATAGGTGATCTATGGCTTTAAATATAATAAAGTTTGTTGCACAGGTGTTTCGGATTAGAACAGTATGTTTCTTTAAAAATCAGTTAGTGATCACTTCACCCAAGAACCTTTTGGCCATTTTGCAAGGAACTAGACAGTCGTTTTTCTCTTGGAAGAATTTAAGCTGTGGAGATCGAATTGATGTCGGAAAATAATACTAAAGGCTTAGGGTAAGCTCCCTGTTAACAATATAAGTATTAGGTAAGGGACCTTTAAATCATGTCTTTGGTACACAAATTGTTTTTTGTTAATATTAATTTTATTTGTAGTCCCATGTGACATTTTGTATCATATGTGAATTTGAGGAAGTTTTCGAAAACGTGCCCATGCCGGTAGCACGTTTAATCGATGAGAAGATCTTTTCAAGCATCTGGAAGAAAGAAATTAGAAGAGACTTCGGCATCCTTTGCGCTTACCTTTGGAGTGTTGTACTATTTTTTAAAAGAATTGTGTATCTTTGTACAGTCAACATTTGTAAATATTATTGAATGGTAGATAAATATTTGGAATTTCTGTCTTAGCAAGGTGGCTTTTCTTCTAAATAGTTACAGGACAGCGTGGTCCTTTTTGGTTTATTTATGCCTGAGGTTGGAGTGGGCAGTGGCGGCAGCTTCTGCTTGTCCATTCCTGCCCCTCAGCCTAGAGCAGAGATGCAACAGTGCCTGAGCCATCACACCAGCTGTATCTGGGAGCAGGAACTCGGCTGGCTCCTCCTCCCCTCGCTGCTCATGGTAAGTATGTTATCTGAGCAAGTACAAAAAAACATTTTCCTGTTTGTGAAGACTTAACTTCACTTCATTTTTTGATAGTTTTTCAGATTTTTGTGCAAACCTGGGGTTCCCCAAGTTTGTTGAAAAATCTCCCATCTCTCCCCATGCCCCCAATTTGTGCATTTAAATCTAGGCAGATGGGTCATGTTAAGAATTAATCATAATAACAGTGTGCTTATATAGTGCCATTCTGGACAGATTAGGGTCACATTCAGAGTGGTGAACAAAGTCATTGTCATTATCATCGCCACAATACAGCTTGGGGAGCTGGGGCTGAGAGGCGTGGCTTACCCAAGTTTGGTGTAGTGGTTAAGAGCGGCAGGACTCTAATCTGGAGAACTGGGTTTAATTCCTCTCCCCTCTGCTTGTAGCCAGCTGGGCGACCTTGGATCAGTCACAGCTCTTCTAGGAGCTCTCTCAGCCCCACCCACCCCACAGGGTGTTTGTTGCAGGGATAATAATAACATACTTTGTAAACCGCTCTGAGCATGTGTTAAATTGCCCTGAAGGGCGGTATATAAATTGAATGTTGTTGTTGTTGTTATTAAGGCCACCAGCTGAGCACATGGGGAATTGAACTAGCGGAGTGCTAATTCATAGCCCAGCCACTAAACCACTATGCTGCAGCATATTGATAAAGAGCTGCAATTAAAAACATACAGACACAAATAAGGGCCTTCTGGAATAAAAAAGTTTCATTTGATGCTAAGGAACTGTCCACATTGCAAGGGAGATTGAGTTGCAAAGGTTAGGGGTGGCCCTTCTGTGGGTTCCCGCTAACTGGATTTCTCCAATGAGGTTCCTGCAATAAGGCTTCCCTCGCCTACCCCAGATTTTATCTGGGTTTTATTTGAGCTTGTTTATCTTCATCTAGCCCCTTACGCACTCCAGGCTCTGGTTAAGTGCATCCATGGATCTTGATGGAAAGGAGAATTAGGGTGGACTGCCATTCACATAATGGTGACCTTACTCCTCAGTCCCCACATGATCTCTCCTAATGGTTTCATGTGGCTGTTAAAAAGCATGGGAGACAAGATGGAACCCTGTGGTATCCCATAAGGTGATGTCCAAGGGACTGAGCAGAAGTATCTCAGCATTACCTTCTGAAACCAACATTTCAGAAAGGACCAAAACCAACCCACCACAGTGTCTCTCCACCTATCTCCGTTAGGTATTTCAGGAGGATACCACGGATTCAACTACAATTTCTCAGGCATCAGTGAATAAGCAAAGATTTTAAAGTTAAATTTAGAACTCTTTATTAACATAAACATGGTTGGCTTTGGGAGTCAGGCAGGCAAAATGAGCATGGCTAGATTGCTAAAGAGACAAGCCCCATACCTTCTAACTGAAGCAGAGCATAGATAATCAACAAAAGAACCTCTTTTTGAGAGAGCCAGTTTGGTGTAGTGGTTAAGAGCATGGGACTCTAATCTGGAAAGCCGGGTTTGATTCCCCATTCCTCCACTTGAAGCCAGCTGGGTGACCTTGGGTCAGTCACAGCTCTCTGGAGCTCTCTCAGCCCCACCCACCTCACAGGGTGTTTTGTTGTGGGGATAATAATAACATACTTTGTAAACTGCTCTGAGTGGGCATTAAGTTGTCCCGAAGGGCGGTATATAAATCGAATGTTATTATTATTTTTCAAATTTTTATGTTGTTAGAAGAGTCTATAAGGCACCTGGTAGAGTACGGGAGAGAAACCAGGACAGCCAAAAGAAAGCAGTATAAGATTGCACGTGCACAAAATATTTAACAAAAACAACAACAATAACAATAATAATAAGGTCTCTGGTGAAAACTTGTATCAGCTCAGCAAGGCCAGTCAATGATAACATGCAATCTTTATTTATTATTGATTGCGTTGCATGTAATTTGAACAAGAACAAGAGCAATAGCAATAGCGATGACAACACTTACATTCCGCTCTTCTAGACAGATAAATGCCTCACCAGAGCGGTGGACAAAGTGATATTATTATCCCCCAATAGAGCTTGGGAGCTGGGAGCTGAGGACTTACCCAAGGCCACCTACTGAGCTCATGGCAGTAGTGGGATTTGAACAAGTAGAGTGCCGATTCGCAACTGAACCGCTTAACTACTGTGCTACAGCAATAACATTTAGAACAACTTCAAGTGCTCAATAAAAAATTAACTGTTTTTGAGTATTCTAGAGTGCTGCTTACAGGTTTTGATGAAATTGCTGTTTGAGTGTTTGTGCATCATTGGCTATAATGAGCAAACGTAGCACAGTTTATGTCATTTACATATAAGAAATCATACGATGAGGAGTGAATTACATCACAGGGGTGAAGACAGAAAACCAGGGGTAACAGAGGCACTATCTGATCGTGATTCGATATCCCATGATTTCACCACTGCATCACATCAATTTCGAACCAAAAAAAGATGATCATTTTAAAAGAGCTCCCCAAAAAGCTAAAAATAGGGCTACAGAATTCACCAGTGATGAAAAGAACATGTATGTGACCGACTGGTTTGATCTCAGCCCTATTTTTTACAATATTTTTAATCCACTAAAAAAGTTTGCTGTCAGAAGTCTATGCCCACGGATTAACATCACAATGTGCCATATGCAACATCTCCCACCCCTCAAATTGCACAGTTTTGAAGACTGGAAAACTGAAGTGGGCCAACTTTCCTCCTGATACAGTTTTTAGCACAGTAAACTATGGATAACCATATTCCCAGGTTTTTACGGTGCAGTCCATGAAGAGCAGATGGGACTCCCACATGCCTCAGATAAACACTGACCCATAGTAAGCAGACCGAACCAGAGAGAGCCGCACAGGAGTACAGCTGATCAAACCATGTCAGACTGCAGGCAGTTTTCGTGTCACTCTTTTCATCTGGACCAATTATTCCATTGGTCTTGAACATTAGAAAATTCCACTTCATTAGAGCTTCAAGGCAGATATATAACATTAATCACAAGAACCTTGGTACTCTATAGGAGTCTGAGCTTGGAAGCAGGGGTTTAAAAAAAACATACACACTTTCAACTGCCTTCATTCTACTTTGAGGTTAATAGAAGGCTAATTTGAAAGCATTCGGTTAATGAGAAAGCTAAAAATACACCTCCCTGTGCAGACTGTCCCTCTTGGAGCCTGTCATGGCGGCGGCAGCAGCTGTGAGGCATTTGTAAGCGGATGCGCTATGATGCTCCTTGGAGGGGGGAGCCATTGTGAATCATACTGAGGTGGGAGGGGGGGAAGCAGCTGTTCCCCTATCGATTGTAAAGGTGTCCACATGCTGAGAGTAAGATGGGCCCATTCGTGATTTTAGTCTCCATAAGTGTGCAGCAATACTGAGGGAGTGAATACAAACAAAGGGCAATACGTTGGTGAACATCATTTTCAAAGTTCAAGATCAATTCCAGCTGTGCACCACAAGGCAAATTCCAGATGTATGCTCTGTGACTTGAGCAGGTATTCGGTATTCATTTCATTCTAGGACCGATAGCTTAGGTTAGGTTCCCCTTCCGCTGGTTTCCTACAGTGGGATAGCTGAACTACTGTGGTTGTCACTTGGCTCTGTGCCTGGCACAGCTCATTATTTTTATGGGTTGCTCTGATATTTTGGAGATGAAGCAATAAAAAGGATGGTGTAATGTGTCAACCCGACGCTTTGCAAGCTTAGTTTTGGCCTGTTACACCCGCACTGCAACCCTATTATCTCCACAGGGCTCCATGAGCCCTTTAGCTCTATGAGCTGGACACAGCTGGATCCAAATGCAGAAGGGCAGCTGAGCTGTAGCACGATCAGCAAAGAGTCCTGTGGCTCTGTAAATGCTTGCAAATGCATTGCCTCATCATGAACTTCTGTAGGCTTCTTTTTGAATATCAAGATCTGCTGGGTCTCTTGCAATTATGAATTGGGCAGAACTACATTTTCTATTCCTTGGATCAATCATCAACCAAAAGGGAAACTGCAATGAAGAAATCAGAAGAAGATTGAGGCTTGGAAGAGCAGCTGAGTGGGGCCTAGATAAGATCTTTCAAGATAAAGATGTCTCTCTGGGAACCAAGATCAAGGTAATCCAAACTATGGTATTCCCCATTACTATGTATGGATGTGAAAGTTGGATGGTGAAGAAAGCTGACAAGAAGAAAATTGATTCATTTGGAATGTGGTGCTGGAGGAGAGTTTTGTGGATACCTTGGACAGCCAAAAAGACAAATGAGTGGGTACTAGGTCAAATCAAGCCTGGATCCTCCCTAGAAGCTAAAATGACAAGACTAAGGCTATCGTACTTTGGTCACATCATGAGAAGACAAGACTCTCTGGAAAGTCAATAATGCTAGGAAAAGCAGAAGGCAGCAGGAAAAGAGAAAGACCTAAAATTAGATGGCTTGACTCAATTAAAGAAGCCATGTCCTCCAGTTTGCAGGATCTGAGCAAGTCTGTTAATGATAGGACATTTTGGAGGTCTTCATTCATAGGGTCGCCATAGGTCAGAGGTGACTTGATGGCACATAAAACACACACACATATCTTCCATCAAGGCAGCTTGGGCAGCCTTGAAATGAGCCCACGTTCATCTGCGGCTTCTTTCTTTTTGGGTCTACTCCCTGGACAAACACATCTTAGAAACTCTGTGACCTCACAAATGGTTCTAAGGTTCTCATTCCAATGCCAACTCAGTCTAGAGTGGGGAAAAAAACCCTTGGGCTCCTCTATTAACATAAAAAAGAGCAGTAGATGTGTCTGGATCACAAACACCTTTAGCTCAAAAGTTTCTCCATTCAAGGGAGGGTTCATCTTTCTCCCAACCATACCAGCAACTTACCTAACAAAGGCTGCATCCACACATTTGTCAGATATTATGCTACTCTTGCACTACAGCTATCATTTGCGAATGGATTATCATGTCCATCCAGGACAATCCAGTTATGAACAATTGATATAGAGGAATTATAACTAGACATGGGCATGAATGGAAAAAAAACCTCGAACACCCTGTTTGTCGTTCGTTGCCATCCACGAACAACGAGCAATGAACATGGATGAACATGAACTGTTCCCAGACATGTTCATTGTTCATTGTTCGTGGGAGCCAGAACCCCCCACCCCTCCACTTAGCCCCCACTCCCCTCAAACCCACTTACCTGGCCCTTTAAAGAGCCCTTTAAATTATCAGCTGGGATTTTGGATTTAAGGGCCCTGATAGTTTAAAGGGCCCTGTCCTGGCAAAAACAGCAGTGTCTGAAGGCAGCTAGTTTGAGGGGTTACAAAAGTGACCTTCTCAATGTCCAATACCCACCAAGTTTTCAAGGGACATAGTCCTCACTGTCCTCTGAAGACCCCCCAAGTTTCAGAGAGATTGCACCCCAGGAAAGGCATGATCCACAGGTCTTCCCCTTGGCTGTCATTTTCTCTTCACAGTGGCAAAAATGGGGACCTCTGCTGGAAGTACTTTGAAGAGTTAAAGCCAGAAGGAAAGCCAGAAGGAGTTCAGACAGAGTTCAGTCCCTCACTGCCTCTGGTTGCCAAGGGGATTGATTGTAACAGGTGCCAGACTGTCTGGCTTGACGAATGGCTGCCGAAGGCAACGAATGTGCCTTGCAATGACCACCTGTTCATTTAGGATGGGGCCTCACAAACAGCTTGTTCGAGAACAGCAGATTAGGCTGTTTGTGGGTTTTTTCTGTTCGTAATGCTGTTTGTGCCCATGTCTACTTATAACATAATATACAACAATGAGCAGATACAGCCTAACTCAGGTGGTAAACAGAAGCTGTCAACCATTTTCTCACATCAGAAATCCTACCCACCAGGTCAAATGATGCCACAGTACCCAATCAGCCACTGAAATGACATATCAGAAGTGCCTCTCTCCCTCATCTTTCCCCTCTTGACAAAGACACATGAGGCTATTTCAGGTGCTGCCTTATTTGTAGGAATTCCATTAGCAGCCCTGTTGAGTGTCAGAAACATATGCAACAGAATCAGCCTCAATGTCATTCCCTCCCTCTTCATCTTCAGGCAGCCCAGGACAAAGAAGGAAACACAGTGAAGCTGTCTGCAAAGAGAGAAGCATCAGAAAGAATGAGCTGAGAGCCTGATATTACCACGTTTCCACATCAGGTAAATCAAGTTCCTACAAAAGAGACTGATTTGTGATTTTTCGTTGATGTATGCCCTCTGATATAAATAGATCTCCTTTCCTCCCTAAAACTCTCCCACTTTTGTCCACACCATCCTCCGAATTTGTATGTCATATATAATATCCTCTAGTCAAGGGAATACCCTGTTTCATGGTACGTAAGTTTGTAATGTGAAACTAATGTTCCGTGAACACTAACACTGCTGTGCTGGAAACTCTGGGATGCAACAATGAGGAACTGCTGCTTCCTTGAGAGGATCTGTGGCAAATACTTTGGTATACTTTGCCATAACTGGCTGCCACTTTGAGAGATCTGTAGATACAGCCAGTGACAGCTTTCAAGGTTTCCCTCTTTCTGTGTCTTCCCTGCTAGCTGATCCTGAGCCTGGTATTTCCTTGGCTGTGACTAAATTTCTGGCAGCAGTGGATTCTATGCAAGGATGGAGGGTGGTATTTGTAAGACGGTTGGATCATCAAATTATTTAATGAAAGGTACCCAGGACTGTTGCCATTTCAGTCCAGGTGGATCAAGGATACAAACCCAGGTACGGTCCACCTTGGGGCCTGTCCGGGGTCTGAGGCACAGCCCCCAGCCTTGCTAGGAGGAAGCAATGGGAGGTCACCGGGAGACAGCTGCCCTGCCACCCCGGCCAGCCATCAGAGCCAGAACCTGCCTACGCCAGGGGCAAAGGGTGAAGGCCCCAGGCCCCAGGGGGCTAGAAGGGGCATGGTGAGGCCAGCTACCCCCACCCTTCAGAGAGAAGGCAGGGGGCTGAGCAAAGTAGAGGGAGGAGGCAAGGGCAGGGGAAATAGGGAACCAGCAGCGGCCCAAGCAGAGCCCTTACCTGATGAGGAGAAGCAGCCCCAACAGCCCAGAGCCACGCCCCAGCCTGTACTCCAGCTAGAAGGCAATAGCCAGGCTCAGGGAGTGCCAGAAGCCAAACAACCTCAGGTGGAGCTGCCACAGGCATTCTGGGGGAGGAGCTGGGCAGCCAACCAAGGGGCCACAACTGGCCCTGCCTTTGGCAACCAGCAGAGTCAGGGAAGCTTGGCAGCCAGGCAACAAGACACAGCTGGTGCTGGTCAGTGGAGCCAGATCAGCTACCCCAGCTGCAACTACTCGTGGCAGCCCAGAACCAGGCTGGAAGGAGGGCAGGGCGGGGAAAGGAAGCCCTATAAAGGATGGCTGGGAAGAGGTCTGGGGTGGTTGGTTTGAGGAGGAGCGATGGTGTGGAGTTGGAGCAGAGCAGTGCAAGAGTGGAGGCTTGGAGGAGAGTTCTTGGAGGAAGGCAGGGTGGAGATCGCAGAGGGTGAGCAGCCCAGGTTGAGCAGGCCAGTGAGTGGACTGAGAGGGAGTCTGGGTGAGGTATACCGCCCCTCCTTCCACGGAGCAGGGTCCTGCAGCATCCCTGGCACCCCTCTGACATCAGGGCTGGCCCGGCCAATGCCCCGCCCAGTGGCAGCGACGATGAGCGCTGACAGGGCCTAACTGTGTCTTTTCACCTATTTTTGCATCTCATAGTAAGGAAGGTCTGTGGCAAGCCCATATTGAATTATATGCTTGGAATAATACCAACCTTTGAAAAAAGTTATAGCAAAACGCCAGTTCTATCCCAGAAACAGCTTCTCCTGGGGTAACCTGGGGCATACGTTAATCACTTCTAAAGTCCTGATTGCTGCACAAAGGGAATGTTTCTTGGTATACATGGTCCAGTATTAGCAAAAGGGGTCATCTGGCCCCCTTGTGCATGTGCAAAGACTTGACCCTGTCAAAGTGTTAGTACAGCTTCCACAAAGCTCCCCAGCTCACACATGCAAATTGCATGTGGCCCATAGAACAATGAAGGTGATCCCATTCTTCATTTCAAGAAATATTGTAAGGTCCTTCCTCCGAGTGTAAGACCAGACAGTAAATTAAATTCATTAAATACACAATAAATGCTGGTTAAAGAGGGGGGGAAATACTGTGTACAGTTTCCCAAATTTCAAAATTCTAACACCGAGCAAGGAGAAGCTGTGCTGGAGCATTTGTGCTTTCTCCCTGTGAATCCCGTACTGTTAGGTGGTGCTGATTTGATTGTAATGCCGGACCATACTCCAGTGAGTTAGGTAGTGCAGCAAAACATACTTCATCCCCCAGACAGCAGGATGAAGAATAGAGTGGCCCCCTGAGAATACAGAAGTCAGCCATTGCTGGCATGGTTGGACTACTGTAGCTGATCTGTAGGATCTATTTATGGTTCTGCATTAGGCCAGACTTCATACAAGGTGGCTCATTCAATGCTCACTCGTAAGGAAGCAACAGATCTCTTTCGGCTGCAAAAGCAAGGCAGTTCCTCTGTGCTGATGCAATGCAGAAGCGGGGCTGCTCACTAGGTCACCCTATTGCTGCAAACCTTCCCTTCCTCCTGCCATGTAGTCATTGCCACCCTCCCTTTTAGGTTGTTAGAGCCCGTAGATCTCCATCACTTCCTGTGGCATTCTGAACGATGAATGGTGCAGATTTGACCACAGTGTACAATTGTGCACTAAATCAGATGGGCTCCTTTGAGTCGCTGTCAAATAGTCCTTTGAAAAGCCTGCATCCTCTTCAGAAAAGCAGACTTTTCACACTTTTGACTCTGCTTTTTTCCCCCTCTTGTGCTATCTCTTTCCTCACCCCTTAATCTCTTCCTCTGATCTTCCTTTAATTTATCTGGTATTCAGTCCTACCAGCAAATGAAAGCTAGAGCAGTTTCCCTGGCCACCTCTTTCAGAGCTCAGGGGACTACTGAAGTTTGTGCTTTGAGAGGTCTGACTGAGAGTGAATGGGATTTATTTATGAGATGAATGGAAACATTCAAGAAAGGGGCAGACAGCAAAACAAGGAGTGGTTGGGGGGCTGGAAGATATTTCTGGAGGTCAGAAAATCAGTCTGGGAGATCGCCAGCATGCTAATTCCCATGACTGCCTCAGGTATATGTGAACGGACAGATGAAGCTCTCTTTTACTGTAGCGCTTTGAATGGAAGTGGCCGTCTTGGGTTTGAGACAGGTGAATGTCTTTCATAGCTACCCAATGTCAGATACACCTCCAGCATATCTGTCATGTGCTATGGTTTCCTTCTAGCAGTGTGTAGTGTACCTCTGAGAACATGCAGAGGGAAACCTGTTTTGCTGACTGGTTGCTAGCTGCTTATCTTGCAGGTGTTTTGGTTACAATTTCCTGGCAGGCCTGAGAATGTGGCCTTGAAGTTCCAGCAGAGACTGCACCAACCTCCCAAGAGACTGAGCAGAGCTCATCCTTTCCTTCCCTGGCTCAGTGTGCCAAAATCCTAATGGACTTTCTTTAGCACTGGGGGTGTAGACTTTGTCCTACAATTAACCTTGCTTTGCTACTTTGAGTCACTTCAGCCAATGATCCTGTCTGACCATCTTGATACCAGTATTCTTCTTTAATAAAGTAACTTTAACTCATACACCTGAGTGATTGAATGAAGTGCTTGGGGGGAAATACCTGGCAAGACCTGACACCCATGATTCTTTAAACTGTAGAAGATTGGATTTGACCTCAGGACATTCTGCTTCAAAAACATGTGCTCTACCAGTGAGCAAGGGTCCCTCCCATGTGAATACCTACCAGCAAGATTCAAAGTACTTACATTTACACTAACACACATATATTGCAAGTTTGCATGATACATGGAGAACTGTGAGATCACCAGGGATGGGTGGTATGGTTGATGCGAAGGAAGATCTAGAAAACCCTAAGGTTCCCTTGACGTTTCCCCTCCTACTTTTCTAGTTGCACACTAAAGCTTCAAACCAAGTGTGGAATGTCTTCTGCAGATCAGAGACCAGGATGAAAAGCAATCAGATTCTTTCATGTGTAAGGGCAATACCTGTGCTTCTAACTGAGCCTTGTACAAACATACGAGATGTTCCTTCTCTCTCTCTCTCTCTCTCTCTCACACACACACACACACACACACACACACACACACACACACACACACACACACAGTTGGAAATAGCAATGTCTGGTGTACAAGATGGAAGAAGAGAAGAAGACTCTTCCACACAGGGGGCAGAAAGGATCAGTTAGATAGGAATATGAGGGCAGCACCTCTCTTCTCTGGGTTATTTCCTTGTCTTATCTCCTCTGGGTTATTTCCTTGTCTTATCTCCTATTGGGCTAAACAGGGCAATATCCTCCTTCTTCTTTCTCGTCTCAGCACACACACTCTCTAAGATGTAGTTAGATAGACAACATCTATATCTCTCCTCTTTGCTATCAGATACATAGTTCCTAAATAAACTCTTTTACACCTTTAATCAGTACTGTGTAACTACCACTGCTTTATTTGCTACTCTGCCAACGGGCTTGAAGGCTAAAAAACTTTTAAGAAACGGTGAGAGCAAATCAAGGTTGATCTAGTTCAGCACTGAAAAACTGGCCAGCATGAAAAATGTGGCCTTCTCTACTTGTCCCCAGCTTCTGGTATTCAGAATATATTGCCTCTGTACATTGCATCTGATGAAGTCCAAAAAAGATTATGCTATAATAAAAACTTGCAAGACTTCAAAGCTCCTTATTTTTGCTGCAATCATCTAACATGGTAACTCCTCTGAGAGGGCAAAATATGAGTCCAGTAGTACCTTAAATACCTATAAGATTTATAGAGTATAAGCTTTAGAGAGTCAAAGCTTCCTTTTCAGATACAAGTAGGATATCTAACGAAGAGACTAGGGAGTTTTGATTCTCTAAAGCTTATACCCTGGAAAACTTGTTGGTCTTTAAGGTGCTACTGGACTTAGATCTTACTCTTCTACTGCAGACCAACACAGCTACCCACCTGAAACTATCTTCTGGGATGACATAAACTGAGGCTAAATAAAACTATAGGACTTCAGACTTACTTGGTTTTAGCACACCCAGCTTCAACCCACTTCTCATCATATTTGTAACTGACTCATTCTCTTTCGCGGGTGAGCATATTATTATTGCTGGTTGACCATTACATTTTTACAACAACAACAACAACAACAACAGAGCTTATATACCTCTCTTCTAGACAGTTTAGTGCCTCACCCAGAGCGGTGAGCAAGTTAACATTATTATCCCCATAATACAGCTGGGGAGCTGGGGCTGGGAGGAGTGGGATTCGAACCAGTAGAGTGCTGATTTGCAGTCAGCTGATGTTTCATTGATTAGTGTTAATTGCTAGAAGATGGTCCCCTAATGGCTCTATTGAGTAGCCATGGAGTAATGGAAAAGATGAACTCCATTTGGGGAAGTGGGGAGTCCATCTCAAGTTTATATGGTTCCATATAGCTATAGTAGTGGGTGAAGGTGCCCCAAATGCTGGACCCATGCTTGGCTGATTGCCATGTTCTTCCCTTGACCACCTTCTTGACACATTTTTACGTGTTTGTTTTGCTGACACCTTCCTACATTGTCATTTTTGCTATTCAATCATGTTTATTGAAACTTCACGCTTGCACATAAAAAAATAATCAGTAAACTCACGTCTTGAAGTGGTTTTTTCAACAAGCCTTCAGCATACCTAAATCATGTTATTTATTTGGATATTATGAGGAAAAATTTCTAGAGAAATCCCAGAGAAACCTGTAGTTATGCAAAGAACAACACAATCCTTTCCAAACAAACATTCAAATTAACTGGGAAATAAATACCCAAATATCTTTGATATCAGATGAAAAGGTGCACACAACTTGGGTTTTCTCTGCATGTGGTTTTTTTCATCAGTTCTCTTCTGACCTCATACAGCTTTGATATATCCTCCAAGTTTTGCATGCACTGCCAAAATACCCCAATTCACTCTCCAAATTGCTTCCGGGATTTCTTTGCATTCTGCATGGTGAAAGGCTGCATCAGCGGCAAAATTGGCACATTCCCAATTTTTTTTTTAAAGAATTTTTATTGGATGGGTTTACAAACATAAACATAAAAATCATTATCATTATTCACCCCATTGCATTTTCCCCATCCTTCCCCCCCCCTTTTCTGGTGACTCCCCACAGATTTCCATACCCAACTTAATCTAAAAAGTATATCATATAAATTCATAAAATCTATAATACTAATGTAATATATATCTATATTATACCTACTATCTACTCTAACTATATTACTTATCTTAGTTAAAAATATAAAGATTACATAAGTAATAATAAGTACATATGCTAAGTAAAACAAAATTACATACATATCCCCTGTAAATATACTATACTAATCCCATAACATATAGTAAAATATACCCCTTTTAAGCTTAAGTAAGTTTTTATCTCCCCTACTTCTCCAAAGACCACAATTTCCCCTTCATGTCCCACTTTTTTTCCACATATTTCTTAAATTTTTCCCAGCTTTTTTTTACAATGGAGTTAAACTGCAGCTTTTTTGAAGCGCAGAATATTGGCTGATTCCGCACACGTTGGATAATGCACTTTCAATGCACTTTATCAATCGTTTGAGGTGGATTTTTTGTTCCGCACACAAAAAGATCCGGTCCAAATGCTCTATAAAGAGGATTGGAAATGCATTATCCAACGTGTGTGGAGTCAGCCATTTTCTCCAGTGTCAGTCGTGGCAGTGCTTTTGGCCTTTGGCCTTCCCCTTTATCCCCCTGTGTCCTGATTGGTTGAACAGCAATGTATAACTATACATTTCCCCCACTTTCTTCCCCCACCACTCTCAGTCCTTATGTCATCATTGTTATATATTGTGTGACCTTGGCAGTAAATCTACTCTCTTACCAACACAACATTGTGTGGGAGTGTGTTGCATTTCCTGCTTTTTAAAGTCCAGGTTATTTTTTCTTTTAATGTTTTAAAACAACAACAACAATATTGCTATGTTGTTTTTAAAAATCCCCCTTACTATTAAACTTTCCCTCCAGAACATCTCAGTCAACCAAAATACAGAATTTGAAGGTCAAAAAAATGAGTTAGAGGTTAACCACAACCCCCTCTAATATCCAAATGTTGCAACATTGCAACTAGATATGGGCATGAACTGGAAAAATGCCACAAACTGAGGTTTGCGGTTTATTAACATTCACAAACCACGAACTTTCAAGAACTTGCCTTGGTTCGCAAACCGGTTCAGTTGGTTCATGGTTTGTCCCTTCTGGGGGCCATAGAATGTCCCTCTTGACATTCAGAGATGCCAAACTCACAGGGTGTCTTCAACAGGCTCTCTTCCAGCCATCCCCCAAGTTTGGTGAAGATTGGATTTCAGATGTCTGAGTTATACACCCCCAAAACCGCTGTCCCCAGGAAAGTTCCATTGCCAATTAACTTTCATTGGCTCCATTGAAATGCATTGCAGCACCAAAAAGTTGCAATGTAAACATGGAATGGAGTTATAGAATCTTCCTCTGAAGAGGAAGTTCCAAAATCTTCCTCTCCATCCCATGTTTTCATTGCAACTTTTTGGTGCTGCAATGCATTTCAATGGAGCCAATGCAAATCAATTGGCAATGGAACTTTCTTGGGGGCAGCCGCTTTCGGGGTGTATAACTTGGACATCCGAAACCCAATCTTCATCAAACTTGGAGGGTGGCTGGAGGAGAGGTCGCTGAAGATCTGTGTGAGTTTGATGTCTCAGACTGTCAAGGAGGCCATTCTATGGCCCCCAGAAGTGATGAAATACAAACAAAACAAACCGTTTTAAAGTTCATCACGGTTCATCAGAAAGCGCTCTCACGAACCACCGGTTCGTGAACCACTAACCGGCCCAGTTCGTCACGAACTTTGGTTCATATTTCAGTTCACGCTCATCTCTAGTTGCAACATATGCACAAAACAAACACACACAAAAACCCACACTGATGAAACCACTGACGTCTTCCCCTTGGAAGTCCGCAGCAGAAACGGGGCATTTTTAAAGTGCAGAAATGAAAACCAGACACCACTTCAGTTCAGCTCCGTTAAGTACACAATTATAGAACCCAAAATAGGATCTGATCCTCACAGGCCAAATACCTCGAAAACCCATTCTAAGTGTGCCATGTAGAATAGGCCTTGGTCTATACAGAGAAACCCCAATCAAGTTTTATAACACTGAAATCAAATCCAGCCCTTTCCAAATGGTGTTAAATTTATGTAGCCAACATTGTCATGTCAACAGCAACATCCACAAACTTCACTTCCTTTCCCATGTTTCCTTTCATTTGCCCTTCCCTCCCTGTGGCAGCACCATCCTCTCTTCTGATACTTGGATCATTCCTTCCCCCAATGACTATAGAAATGCACCTTCTGTAAAATGGGGTCAAATGTAAATACTGTTTTATCTGCTTAAGCAAAGTGCAGCATAGTTGTGGATTATCTGACCCCTCTGCACACTCCAAGAGTTTTCACATTAAAGGTGGGGTTAAAAGTCCAAGAAACACAGGCAGAAAAGGAGGAGACAGAACTGCAGAAGAGACGGAAGGTTACACTATACATGATACCCAGGCATATCATATAGTTTGTCCTCAATGTTTCACGTTTTTAAATAATACAGTAAAGAGTCCAGTAGCACCTTTAAGACTAACCAACTTTATTGTAGCATAAACTTTCGAGAACCACAGATCTCTTTGTCAGATGCATCTGATGAAGAGACCTGTGGTTCTTGAAAGCTTATGCTACAATAAAGTTGGTTAGTCTTAAAGGTGCTACTGGATTCTTTACTAAACATGGGCATGAACTGCATTACGAATGCTAAAAACCCACAAACTGCCTGATCGTCTGGTCGCGATCCGGCAGTTCGTGAGTGTCCAAGGCCAATGAACCAGCGTTCATAAGAAGTCCAGTTCATTGCGTCCATCCACGGTTCATGAAGCCAGACAGTCAGGTGCCATCAATCAATTCCCTTGGAAACGGAGCTGGGGGAATGCCTGAACTCTGTCTGCACTCCCTTTGTTGCCCTGGAAACCTGAATCAAAGTCCAGCTTATCTTGATCGGCAGGTCTTCCTTCCAACCATGGAGCTGCAAAGTCATTACAACTTGGGAGAAGACACCTGGGGGAGGGAGGGGGGAGGGGGTTGTTCTGTAGCCATGGGCACTCCAATCTCATCCCTGCAAACCTTGATAGGCAGCTCTTATGGCCAACCACAGATCCACGAACCACGAACAGGTTCGTCAGCGGGAAAAGTTTGTCACGGTTCGTTAGTTCAGTTTCGTCACCAGCACCGAACCACGAACCGCGGGTTCATTTTTTTTTTCAGTTCATGCCCATGTCTACTCTTTACTATTTTGCAGCTACAGACTAACACAGATAACTCCTCTGGTTAAATAATACAGATACTCATGGACTGGATCCAGTCAGCTTTTCCATTCAAGCTTGCCCAACTCCCTTCCTTACTACGACATCTGCCATACCACCTGGCTTTTTATACCTGCAGGTTTAATAATCCACAGCATAACCTTCTGGGATGGTCAAAAAGGACCTCTCCTTCCTTTTCCACTAGCAGAAAAACTGGTAGGATCCAACCCCCTATCTTTTTCCATTGTGGGAAGACACCAAGTGAGGATTGTAGAGAACAGTTTTATTCGCAGGGGGAAACAAAAACCAGGAGGAGAAATAGTTACAATCGCTCGCCCTTATGCATAGTTTCAATAGAGGATGGTAGTACCCTTACATCATGCAGCACCGACCTTGATTCACCTCACTCCCCTTTCATGCAATTTTTTTGTTGCCAGGAATATCTAAGGACCATCAGGAATAGTTTTTCCAAACTATTTAATGATCAAAGACAGGAGGGTGACATAATTGAATTACCTATCACGTTTCCACCAACTAACTCACCTGAGTGGCCACCAGTATCTATCAGTGGAATAAAATCTCTCATTTCTGCTGTTAGGAACAATGAAATCCCAGGGGATAATTTCACACACACACACACACCCTGGATTTGCTTAAAGCTTTCCAGGACTGGTGTATGCCTATTTTAGCCACCCTATTTAATTATATAGATAGGTCTGGTAGGTTCCCTCAGCAATGGACATCTATTGTCTTGCCAGTTTAGAAGGAGGAACATATTGACCAGCTAACTATAGACCAATAGGTTTGTTGGATATAATAGGAAAGCTTTATGCAAGATATCTCCTATTGAAGCTGGAGACATGTTGCTGGGAGCTGAGCTGGCTGCACAAACAAACAGATCAGGCAGATATCCATAAATTTATCAAATCAAACTGGAATCCAAGTAGGCTTGCCAACCTCCATGTGTGGCCTGGAGTTCTACCAGAATCACAACTGATCTCCAAAATACTAAGATCAGTTCACCCTGGAGAAAATCAACAGTTTTGGAGAGCAGACTGTATCGCATGACATCAGGGCCGTATTAACCCACGGCTGGGCCCTTAGGCTTTCAGGTATTTTGGCAAGGTGGATTTGATTTAAATCGAATTGATTTAAATCATGGTTTAAATCACTAGTCAGTAAGTGACTCTTCCACTCCCCGAAGTTCCTGTCGGTTTCACCTCCCCTTCTGGGAGCCCAGAGGAACAAACAAACCTCCTGAAGAGCAATATTGGCAGGCTCTGTAGAGAGGGAAATTGACAAGGCCTTCTGATCTGTCCTTTTAAGAACTCAGCTTCCCGGTTAACATTGTGCCTCGCTTTACTTGAGCATCTTCAGGTAAGTGACGGAAAAACATTGGGGACAAACAAGATTGTTATGTACAGTTTGGCCCTAATAGAAAAACAGAAGTATATAAAGTATATAAAGTAATGTAAAGAGAAAGCATGTTTTCTCCCATATAATCTTGCTACCAAAAGCATATTCCCATACTAGATCATCCTGGCCCTCTTTACTGGGGCGTAGTTCTACTTCATCCCAGATGTGTTACACCAAGCTCTCACTTTGAGCGGAGTCTAAAATGGCCCCAGCACTGCTGAGGAGGCTTTTGATTTCCTTGGTATGTATCTCTGAGAGCCAAGGGACTCTTAGGTCAGACTGAGGGGTGCTTAGCAGTGCACCCTGACATCTTCTGAACCATGTGAGCACTTCACAATATGACATTTAAAACCAAGTGAAGCTATCATGAGAATACAGATTTTTGTTACAAAGAGAGTTGTGAGAACACAGATTAGAACAAACGTGTATCAGAAGTTGGCACTTTTTCTTTGAAAAGGAGGCACAAATGCTAGTGAGAAAATTTTGTAATTTTAGTCAGTCCACATAACCTTAAAAGCTCAGCCTCCAAATTCAGTGATAACAAACCTCAGCAGCATCTCTAAAAGATTCACCCCTCTCTATAGCAGTTCAACTTCAAATGTGCAAAAACAGCAGACGCTGATTGCCAGGTATTTTTGGTACAGAAAGACACCGAATGTCACTTGCTCATTAAATCAAGTTTAACTTAGCACTGACCTGTGTGGAAACCCGTGATGCAGACAAGACCTAAGCTGCTAAATGAATACGAGGGGAAGGTCTCACACATCGCTAATGACTACAATATTTAGCAACCTCCGGGATGCCACCAAGCAAAGGGTTAATTAAGAGTCCATGCTCAAATTAACTGTGTTAGCCAAAGCACATTAGCGTAGCAGTCTTCTTGATATATTCTGGATATGAACAGCATCTGATCAAAGGACACACTCATTGCGAAGCTGATTGTCATTGAACACAAAACAAACAAAAAAACCCCGAGCATATCAAAAGCCCAGCCGGAGGAAAAAAAACGACTAGCAGAAAATCGAGACAGAAGGGAATCTAGGAACAAACAATGTACCTAGCAAACGTCCACGCCGTAAATTGGATATGCAGCTCATAGGTGTCCGCGGGCAACTGGCCAATTCAATTGATTACATCTGTGAGCACAGATGCCTTTTTATTTCACACCAATGTTCACAGCCAGTGCTAGATTTTTTTTAAAGGTAAGGAAAAATGTAGGAAATAGAAATGGGAAAGAAGAAGGTGCTGAATGATAAAAGGGGAAGAGGGGAGAGGGGTTTTTTTATAACTGAACATGACCACAGCAATTTAAGTTGGAAGATGTTAACATTTTATCTCTGCTATCCCTTGACCCTTCTGACTAACTTTGACAGGGACATGCATCATCCACAAGCTCCAGGTAAAGCCCATCACTTAATGGCTAGGTAGGGGGAAAGTAGTTGGATGACTGATGGTACTAACTGCACAATGATGTCTATGGGGTCCAGGAAGTGAAAAGCTTAGCTGGAAATGCTTAGCTAGAGGAAAAGGAATCTACTGTTGCCAAAGAGGAGGATTCATTCACAAGAGGCTTTTAATGCATCAGGAAGCTGGTTGATTGCATCCAGGCTGCCCTCTTTATGCCCTCTTGACTGCTATAGCAATGATCTTGGATCATCGGTGAACAGGCATTGAGCAGTGTGTGAAAAAGAACAAAAGTCCCTGGGCTCTGCTAACACTCACCAGCAATCTCAGTTTATGGTGACATCTACTGCTTCACCAAGGGCAAAAGGCCGTCTTCTGCCGCCTAATGTACTTTGCGTGCGACCTTGGATGAGTAATGGAATATCTTGGGGATAACTTTTGTTTCTTCCCTAGCCTGCTTATAGACAGGCTTATCTCGTAGTGGTTCCAGAATTCTGTGTCGATGAGGGTGCCAGCAGAAAGCGGGACCCGGCACTGGGTCATGTCAGACCATCAAAGGGTTAGACAACCTTTTTGGCCCAAGTGCCGGAAATGAGGACAGAACAGTGTTTAACTGTGAAGATGTTGGTGTGCTGGCAAACAAAAGAGCGGGGGAGGCAAGGGATGTACTTGGCCAGACACACTGGCTTGTATCCTACCACTCCGTTCAGCAATGTCTGTAGCTGCCTTCCTCCAGACTTAGCAGCCTTCAACTTAAGTAACTCTTCCTTGGAGACAGGCTCCTGCAGCCGGACGAAGACTCCTGCATATGCTAAATATATATCCTTTTTAAAAAATATGATAGTAAGGGATTTGAAAAGTCTGTTTTAGAAATGTCAGTATGAAAAATCAGTGGCTTTGTGTTTGATGCCCATGCATCAAATGTCAGTGCGATGGTGAAAATAATATCTGCATTAGACATGGGCACAAATGGGGAAAAAAACCTGAACACCCTGTTCGTCGTTTGTTGCCATCCACAAACAACGAACAACAAACATGAACGAACATGAACTGTTTCCAGACATGTTCGTTTTTCGTTGTTCGTGGGGGCCAGAACCCCCCCCAACCCCCACTTAGCCCCCTCCCCTCAAACCCACTTACCTGGCCCTTTAAAGATCCCTTTAAACTATCAGCTGGCAGCCTGCCACCTGATAGTTTGAAGGGCCCTGTCCTGGCAAAAACAGCAGTGTCTGCTGGCAGCTAGTTTGAGGGGTTACAAAAGTGACCTTCCCAATGTCCAATACCCACCAAGTTTGCAGGGGACATAGTCCTCACTGACTATGAAGATCCCCCAAGTTTCAGAGAGATTGTACCCTGGGAAAGGCATGATCCACGGGTCTCCCCCTTGGCTGTCATTTTCTCTTCACAGTGGCAAAAATGGGACACTTTGCTGGAAGTACTTTGAAGGGTTAAAGCCAGAAGGAAAGCCAGAAGGAGTTCAGACAAAGTTCAGTCCCTGCCTCCGGTTGCCAAGGGGATTGATTGCAGGTGCCAGACTGTCTGGCTTGAAGAACGGCTGCCGAAGGCAACGAACGAGGCTTGCAACGACCACCTGTTCGTTTAGGATGGGGCATCATGAACAGCTTGTTCGCGAACAGCAGATTGGGCTGTTCATGGGTTTTTTCTGTTCGTAATGCTGTTCGTGCCCATGTCTAATCTGCATAGCAGTTGGCTCTAAAACATTTTTTGGTAACACAGTCCTAGTGGGGCATGAGAGGACCTGTGGGAAAGCTTACTTTTAAGCTTTCATGCTCAATATCACACACCAAATTCTTAATTTTAAACAATTGCTACTCTTCAGGGTCTTGTTGGCTTCCATTCTTCCCTTCTGCCCCTCAGCCATGATCGCAGCGGAACGATATCTGTTACTGAGGTAGCTCCGACGCTGAGTGACAGTCTAGTGTTCTACTATTCTGCACACATGCCAAGGATTGCTTGCCTTTAGTACATTAGCACAGGCCTACTACTGAGCATTAGCTAAAGAAAGGCTTACAGGATAACCAGCTACACGAGCAAGAAGACACTTGAATGTTGATCAGACAGGACAGGTGATCTGATATGACCAGGCTCCTTGTAAAATCTTTCTGGGGAGGTTTGGTCTTTTGTAACAAGGAGACTTCCTTTGTTTATAACTGTCCAAACTATCCCCTCTATTTCATCCACTCTTATTTCTCAAGAACTGATAAATGTAGAAGGCAAGATTGCCAGGTGTCTGGTGGACTGTCCTGGGGAAAGATAATTAAAATACCGGACTTATAAATGTCCAATGTTTTGAGGCATTGGGAAGGAGTGGCTGGATGCTAGTGTGCATGAGCTGGGGACAGTGTCAGCAGGCCTTTGTGTGCCACCTCCAACATCTCCCCCCTGCTTTCAGACAGCTCCAGTGGTTGCCTGCCCAGCCCAGCTGCCTGCCCTTGTGCATGGTGCTACCCAGGGAGTGGACAGCCAGCTCTGCTTCCTGCACATGTCCCATTGCCAGGCCACCTGGCCTCCTGGGTGACACCACCCAGGAGCAGCCAGCCAGCATGCCCACCTGCAAGTGGTGATGTGATGACATCACTTCCGGCAGTGATATCATTGTGCTGGGGCCAGCGGAGCACATACAAATATCAGTAGTAATGTGAGTGTTGCCTCCCCCTTCTCCCTGGGTTCCTGTATTCTTCTGGACTCCATCTCACAATCCTAGTAGAAAGAGAACTTTTTGAGACATCTCACATTTATGTACACTTAAGAGGTTGATGTACAGTGAAATATAAGAAGTATGAAGATGTCGAGCGCTTGCAAAGAAACATTATGGGTGTACATTTTGAATTTTTGTGTGATGTTTTTGAGTATGTGGCTATTAAATGGAATGTTAATTGTGTTTGGGTAGTTTTCCAGTGGGGTGTTGCCAGGTTAGATTAAAAATTTTTTAGTTTTGTTGTTGTTGTGTTTTCATGATTTTCACAGCCGTTCTTTTCAATAGGAAAGGGGAGGGAGACCAATCGGAGGCTCCAGGGCAGCTATTTTTGCATCAATGTTATGCACAAACTTTGTGCCTTTGTGGTATCTCTCTTTCTCTTAGCCAAACCACAATGAAAAAAGACACTCCCGGAGTCCTGTTGAATCGAAGCAAATTAGATTGTTTAATTTAAACAATGGAGGAGCAGTTTACACCGGAGTAGATGGTCTCCTTGTGTGCAAAGCTCATCAAAACTACAATAGAAGTGCAAAGCAATTAATACCCTCAGGTTAATTATAATAATATTACAATATTTTAATATTTGTTATCTTATTGGCTCGTAGTCTTTTGACACAGGTGTCTAGGGTTAGTTTGATTGGAAGACGCAAAGCTAGGTCAGCTACCTACTTGGGGGAATTCCAAAATTTGCAGTTCCTTATCTTGTCCTTCTGCCTGTTCCCTTAGGAAGGACACCTTCTGCCTCCTCTTTGCCCATCTCCCTTTTGCCAATGTTACCTTCACCGGCGCCATGAAGTCTCATCTTGGCAGCCTTGGGGCCTTCAGATAACTGAGGTCCGCGGGCAGGAAGGAACGTTCCCCCACTTCTGCACTCTCTCCCTTTTGCAGCCTTGAGAGAGATAATGCCACAGATGGCTGACCCAGCTTGCTGCATTAATCAGTTTTTACAAAAAGCTCTCTTGTATTGATTCCTATTGGAATCCTATAGGATAATATAACATCTGTGTAATATTTCTATAGGTGCATCTCTACATGCAGTATATTGTTTAGTTCTCAGTTCTTACAGAGTTTCAGCGTACATTCTTCTTTGCTCTTCTTGTTTCAAGTATCATATTCTTACAGGTTGCATTACAAATACTACAATGGCTCCTGAGCATAAAGAAAGTGCAAGGCATGTAATACTGAAAGGCACAGAATACTGAAAGGCACAGAAGTGGTATATAAAATCCCTTTCTTCAAAACTATTAGTAGAGGGCCAACATGCAAGCAGGAGAGCAGAGTGTCAGGTCTTGCGAGGTAACTCCACAAGCACTTCACTGCATCACTCAGGTGTATGAGTTAAAGTTACTGTATTGAAGAGAAATACCAGTATCAAGATGTTCAGACAGGATCGTTGGCTGAAGTGACTCAAAGTAGCAAAGCAAGGTTAATTGTAGGATAAATTTCACGCCCCCCAGTGGGAAAGAAAGTCAGTTAGTATTTTGGCGCACTGAGCAAGGGAGTCAGGGAGGAGGGAAAGGATGAGCTCTGGGAGGTTGGTGCAGTCTCTACTGGAACTTCAAGGCCACGTTCTCAGGCCTGCCAGAAAATTGTAACCAAAACACCTGCAAGATAAGCAGCAACCAGTCAGCAAAACAGGTTCCCTCTGCATGTTCTCAGAGGTACACTACACACTGCCGCAAGGAATCCATAACACATGACAGATATGCTGGAGGCGTATCTGACACTGGATCTGCTCTCCCCCTTTTTGCGCTAGGCAGTGACATTTGGAAAAGAAATCCTGCTTTATGTTTACTTTCCCCCCCTTGTTCTGTGATAGTGGCAATAAATCGATGAATTAGTAGTGTCCTGTTGTCAACATCCCTTTAAGAGGCCAGAAAAAAGTTCCTGTGTGTGGTTCCTGCGGTTGATGATGCTCAATATCCAATTACATTTGATGCTCAATGTTCTGCACCAAACAGTTGATTGGCTGGTACAGCTTTGTGCTCATTGATCCAGTGAGATGGGGGAAATGTGGCCAGTGGCCTGGGAAATCAGAACAGAAAAACAAGGTGTGCCTTGCTTTCCATACTCACCTAAGGCTGTGGTAATTGGCTGGCCCAGCGCCTGTGCTGATTTCTCAGATAGGAAGAAATAAATGTGACTGGTTGCCTGGAGGAGGATGTAGACAGCCCCCCCCCCCATGATAACCAAGATGCACCTGCGCACTGCTGTGATGAAGCAGCACAAGTAGAAAGCATTCAAAGTTGAAAAATATTACAGAACTAGCAACTGGAAAATGGAGCACAGGAACTGATGGGGCAGTGCAACGGGCTCTGGAGTGCTCTTGTGCTCAAAAGTGGGCAGATTTCGGTCCCCAACAGGCTTGATTCAGACTCAGACAGACCAAAATCACCCACTGCAGAGCACAGGAACACTCCAGGGCTCATTGCACTGTTCCAGCAGTGCTCCTGCGCTTGGCAGTGGCCCAATTGAGACCAAATTGGGCACGTTTGGACCCAAAGGGACGCGTTGCTGTGCCTGGGCTTTCTGCTGTAGCGACGGCCTCCAGAGGAACGGGCTACCTCACCTGGCCTGTCTGGCATGGCTGCCTCCGGAGGCCATGTTGTTGACAACTCAGTTTTTATCCTGGTGTTCCTGCGCAGGCGCACCAGGATAAAAAGTGAGTCGTCGGCAACACGGTTTGTCTTTTATATAATAGGATGTTCAGAGGAGGATTTTCTGTGACTACCAAGCAGGTCAGACCAACATCTCCATTCCAGAGAGTCACAAGTAAGACTTATAAACTGTTTTTTTCCCCATGATTTTTATGGCTCAGAATTTCATTTATACAGGCCCGTACATATCATTTTGGTACACTTGTCAGGAAGCCATGATTGGCCACAGCTCCATCTCGAGTACACACTCCATGGCAAGCCTGACCTGGGTTATGCATAATGCATCGAATGGCTTTGAGGACCACTTCATATACTATATGGTGACATAAGCTCTCAAAAACATGTGCATTGTGTGGGTCTGCTTGCAGATGCATGACTTTGGCTACATTACAGTAACTTGTAAGTGCAGCCTCATATGATCTGTGTTTGCCACATTCACTTATATGTGTGTTAGCCTGTATACCAAATCTGAACTAGGGTTGGACCCATGTCAGTCATTCTGTTCTGTATTCATTCCATAGTTCTGCATCCTTCTGATGAGCTCCTGCACATTTCTGTGTTGTCATACAAGTTTTACATATGTTCTCCAGGTATTTGATACATGTGGCAATCTACAGTTTCAGAATGATGATGCATATCTAAATGCATGCTTCCTCTCACAAATCCAAAAAACACCAATATAAAATAGGAAAGGCAAATTCCAGGGAGAATTTCTGTCTGGGAGGAATTTGGAAATATCCTTATGCTAAGTCTCCTCTAGGAAGTTGAGGTTGAATCTGGTGAAGCGGAGATCCTGTATTTTGGCTGTGGGCCACTGGATTTGGGAATCTGGCTCCTTGCCTGTGATGAGGCACCACTTGTGCCTGTTCCATCGGTTAGGAGTCTTGGAGTGATACTGGACTCTTCCCTATCAATGGAGGGCCAGGTCATGGCAGTTGCCCAGTCTGCACTCTTTCATTTTTGGCAGGCCAGGCAGCTGTACCCCCTCTCCCCATTTTTTTAATATTGTGCTGGGAAGTGTGGCTGAGGCCACACATCTTGGGTTTGATTGTCCATATTGTTGGTTTTGATTTTAATGTAATTTAAATGTATTTATGTTTTATCTTTGTACGATTATATTGCTGTGACCCACCCTGAGCCCGCTTGCGTGGAGGGTGAGTTGTTGTTGTTAGCAATAGCAATAGCAATAGCAATAGCAATAGTAGGATGAAAACTGATGTTCTAGAATAATGGTCAAAATACGTGTTCATCATTATGGAGGAAATTGCCTGGAAATATTGTACTATATGGGCTACAGTTTTCAGTCTTCCTCCCCTCCCAGTACAATGTGTGGTACAAAATGCTATCATGGAATACACAATCTACAATTACAACAACTGATAAAAGTACAGCATCCCTACAGAAAGCAATATTGATTCTCACATAAGCCATATTGAGATATGAATTTCTTTCTCCGTATTGTATCTATTACCTATATCTCTGCTGAATTACATATATATTAAATTTAAACATAATAATCCAATGTATAA
Source organism: Eublepharis macularius (assembly GCF_028583425.1). Classification (NCBI taxonomy): domain Eukaryota; kingdom Metazoa; phylum Chordata; class Lepidosauria; order Squamata; family Eublepharidae; genus Eublepharis; species Eublepharis macularius. Next base: position 21,932,829 of record NC_072793.1, on the reverse strand, counting down.
GCACCTTATTCAAAACAAACATAAGTATAGAATAAAACACTTTATTATTTATTGGTGGGTTTCCTCTCCTTTTTTTCAAATATAACATTCAAGGAAGCTGATAGAAAGTAACAATTATGTTAAGATATATATATATATATATATAATAAAAAAATTATTAGGTGAGTACAGATTACAAATATAATTTTCAATTAAAAACCTAAATATCACTTTTCCCCCACCCTTTCCCGCCCCCCTTTTTCATAGACTTCCAACAGCTTTCCAACCCATATCTTATTCTATAACTTATCTATTCCCTCTATATATTATTATCTATTTTGTTAATGAACTAAATGATATCCATTAAAATCAAATCTATTCAGTTAAGATATAATTTATAGAAGTAGTTACTTTCAGTTTTTAGGTGGCATTCAAAACCTGGGTAAAGAGGGAAGACTTCACCTCGTGCGTAGGAGACAATACAGGAGGTGTCACATGAATGTGACTCAAGGAGTGAATTACATAAGTGGGGCATCCCCAGAGAAAATATTCTCTCCAGTTACTTGTGGCTTAATCTCTAATGGCAACAGAGAAGGGCATCTGGTATAGATTCTACCAGATATGGGATAAAGAAATCCTTAAAGATTATATTGGTCTCTAAATGGTGCGGCACCAAAGCAGTATCCAACCGTACCCATACCTAGCAGTATATCTAGAACCAATGTGGTATAGTAGTTAAAGAGTCAGAATCGGATCTGGGAGACCTAGGTCCAAATCCTCACTCTGCCATGGAAGCATGCTGGGTGACCTTGGGTCAGTCATATTCTTTCAGCCTCATGTACCTCACAGGGTTGTGGGGAGGATAAAATAGAAGAAAGGAGAATGATGTAAGTTGCTTTGGGTCCAAAACGGGTAGAGAAGCATGGAATAAATGACTAAATAATAAATATCTACAGCCAATAATCCTCTGGAAAAGCCAATAGTGCTAGGGAAAGTGGAAGGCAGGAGGAAAAGAGAAAGACCAAAAAGGAGATGGCTGGACTCAATAAAAGAAGCCACATCCTCCAGTTTGCAGGATCCGAGCAAGTCTGTTAATGGTGGGACATTTGGGGAGTCTTTCATTCATAGGATCACCATCGATCGGAGGCAGCTTGGCAGCACATAACACACACAGGCAGCAATCCCCACCCATGGTTCCTTTGGCAATCCTATAATATATGCCAATAGTCCTAAATTTAACCGGTTTCCTAGATATTTTTATTTTGTTTCTGAATCATTAAAATTTGAGTCAAAAATGTGTCTTGACATTAGGCCTGTAACAATGCTAACTGATTTAGGCCGTTTCTACACGTCTTACCTTCTGCTGGAACATCGCGGAAGACAGCGTCTTCGCACGTGAAATCGCGCCAGGAAGTCACTGTTATCACAGAAGACAGCATCTTCTCACGCAAAATCACACCAGGAAGATGCAATTTTGTACAAAAATCCCAGATGACAGCGTCTTCCTGGCGTGATTTTGCACGCGAAGATGCTGTCTTCTGCGATGTTCCGGCAGAAGGTAAGACATGTGGAAATGGCCTTATAATACTTTAGACTTAACCATTTGAATATTTTTTTCATCAACATTACCTGACCCACTAAATGGTATCACCTTACTCATGAAAATATAAGAAGAGGTGCCCTCGATCCAGGGTTTCTAGTGGCAACTGGGAGGGGGTTGGAGGAGACTTACCAGGTTCCAGAGGAGCTCAGCTGGCTGGTGGGAAGAAAAAATTATAGGCATGGGGGGGGGACGCTGTCAGAATTCCAGTGCTATCATGTCACTCCCTGTGCACCCAGAAGTGACATCAGGGCACCTACCAGAGATGCCAGGAATATTCTAGCATTTGGGAAAAACTCTATCATTAAACCATTGAGGCCTTCCCAAATGCAAAGGCATCTCTGGAGTCCCCCCGGTGATGCACTTCTGGGAGCACAGGGAGTGATGTCAGCATGTTGGGTCACTGATAATGTTTCTCCCATTCCCAACATCCATTTCCTGCTGGCCAGCTGAGCAAGGTAAGAAATCCCAATCATGGGTAGGGGATCCTCCAACCGGGGGAATGGTAAGTCTACTGGTTTGGACCAGTCAATCTAATCCAGCAACCAGCTTCACACAGTAGCCAACAAGTTTCAATGGTGGGCCAGCAAATAGGGACTAGAGGCCAAGGGCTTTCCTTCCTAGCACCGGCATTAAGAAATGTACTATGTCTGAGTACAGTGATTCTGTTCAATTGCCATGGCTAGTAGCCATTGATGGACCTATCCTCTAAGAACGGCTACTAGTCATAGTGACTGAAAGGAATTACCATACACATTTTTAATCCCCACCCTCCTTTCGCTGCTGTAGCACAGTAGTTAAGTGGTTCAGCTGCAAATCAGCACTCTACTGGTTCGAATCCCACTACTGCCTTGGGTCGGCCACTCCTCTCAGCCTCAGCTCCCCAATCTGTATTGTGGGAATAATAACACTAACTTGTTCACCACTCTGGATGAGGTTCTAATCTGTCTAGAGGAGCGGTATATAAGCACAGTTATTATTATTATTATCACAGATCAGGATTCACTTTTAGATGGCCTTTAGTTCTTTCCATAGGCACTTACTGTATTTCCATTATGACAGGCCACCCCCCAGCCATATTTCTCCCCGTTATTTGTTTCCCAGCACCAATGGGCATTTGTTGTTCAGGACAGTAAATACAAACTGTACCCCAAGAGGGCACTCATTATCTGACAAAGAAGGCTGTTTCAAGCGGTCAGGTTAATATTACGTGGACCCCCCCTTCCCCAAAAACCCACAAACTAGGCCAGCAAACATTAGTTCTATGATAAGACCTCACTGTGATTTACGCATGGTTGGACAGCCAACAGTGCAACCCTCCCCCCAATGTGAATATACATTTATGAAAGTTTTAATAATATATCGCAATGACAAAATCTAGATTCCCCCCCCCCTTGCCGGGTTGCAGAATAACAATGTGTACTGGGCACATACCTCAGAAGATTTGACTGGGGAAAGTAACAGCCGTCTCCTCTCTTCAGCCTGGATGCTATCTCCCAGGTATGTAAAAACCAAGCAATTACTAAACTATACAGTAGTGAGTCACTGCTCCATGGAAATCCTTTCGTTCCAGATTACAGTTATCTCATATACTTTTATCCTGATGTAGATTACCAGAAACCTATAATCATATTCACAATCCCTCATCAGAGCAACAATTGGGAATAGGGTTTAAGCTGAACGAGTTGGAGCAGGGGGAAGATTCATAACAACCACCAGGAGTGCTCGAGTCCCCTGACACGTTTGGCAGGCTGGTGGTTGGGGCTGCGAGAGCCAGCGAAAATAAACAGTAAATATCTCCGGGCCATTGCTGTAAACAGTGTAGGTGACTGACTAATTCTGGAATATGAATGATAGCCTCTGCTTCCCTGGAAGGAGCTTATCAGTCTGTATTGTAGAAGTATTTTTATATGCTTTTATAGGAGATGGTCTGTAGGTCGCCCGTGACGGCATTCAGAGGATATGGTAAGCTGTAATTAAACTGCAATCAGGCATAAACACAGTTTATTACTGTGCTCACACTCCTCCTACCTACTTCCTCTTCTCACGCATGAAGCCTGATTGAAAACTTCCCAGTTTGATCAAGATCCAATTTGCCATGAAGTTCCAAATCCCTTGGCAAGCTTATTTATACGCCCACAAACTGGAATTTTAAACTGGGATTTAATTAGGTTCAGAATCTCAGCTGGGTTGTGTGTTGGACTGGGGAGGTGGGCAAACTCCAGTTTGTTGAGGGGTCACACCAAACGGGAGTTTTCTGTCAGGCTTTGTGGGCAATCGGAAGGGAAATGTTGGAGAAGCAAAAGGGGCACATGAATTCCTGGCCATCATTTAGTTTGCTGTTTTATAATATATGTATTGTTCTTCAAGTTGATTTTAAATGTATTTTAGGGGTGTGCAAAATGAAGCAAATGAGGCAAAAATACATACAAAAATTGCTGGTTCGGTTCTTTAATGTGGCTCCTGGAATGGTGGGACAAAATTGGGAAACAACGTGGTAACCACTCTTCCTCCTCCCACCGAAAAGTTCATGTGTTTCATTTTGGATCTTATGTGTGCACAGTCAGGCCAGACAGTGTGAGGCAGCAGGCAACATCTTGTCTTCTTTCATGGAAAACTCTGTGTGCAACCAGTTGGATCCCAAGAAGAGAAACTGAGCCTCAGTGTAGTGTGGTGTGGCATCACTGTTGGTGGGAAGGGAGATGTGCATGTTGCATATTAGTGCATTTTGTCCTTGACACCTTCTGAGCAATGGTATTGGCCAGGGCTTTTTTTCTGGGAAAAGAGGTGGTGGAACTCAGTGGGTTGCCAGCACAGGGGCAACTCTTGGCAGGAGGTGGTGCCCCTGGTACCACATGTGCATGTGCAAAGTGTGTGCACTCTCTCAGGGCCAATGACGTTACTTTGGGTCAGCTGGAACAAGGGGAGGAGTTTTTAAAAGTTTAAATCAGCCTCGACGAAAATGGTCACATGGCCGGTGGCCCCGCCCCCTGATCTCCAGACAGAGGGGAGTTTAGATTGCCCTCCGTGCCGCTCCAGCAGCACAGAGGGCAATCTAAACTCCCCTCTGTCTGGAGATTAGGGGGTGGGGCCACCAGCCATGTGACCATTTCCAAGTGGTTCCAGAATGCCATTCCACTACATTCCAGCTGAAAAAAAGCCCTGGTATTGGCATTGATTGAACAGCTGGCGCGTCTTCATAGGGAATGGGATCAATTTACAAAAGGTTTGCTTTACACCAAGAAGGGGAGCATCAGATAGCAAGCTGCCACCGGAATTGCCTTATCATCCTTTTCTGTGCATTTATATGCACGGTGCCAAGAAAGGCCAACAAGGACAACCAGCCTCTTAGTCCTGGGCTGCCACGATGACTCATATTATGCAGATTAGGGTGACAATTGCAAAGAATATATTATTATTCAAGGAGAGCCGCATTGAGGAGGACCCAGGCATATGCAGAGCAGATTGCTGCCATTCGGTGGCCTTCATTGAGGTGCCCGTGCCCCCACCGGGACGAAAGAAGTCTTTTGAAGGTAACAGGTCAAGGAGCACCAGGAAGACTTCACCCAGCCTGGGAAGACATCTGTCTTTTCTGGGCTATTCTGATGAAAACTGTTAACCCCGGGTTAAATCGCGCAGAGAATAGTAGCGCAGTGCACAGTTGCACTCATACAAACCCTTATTTATGGGCTTCCTTGCTTAGAGGTTTGGTGGCAACTGTTGGTTGCCTCCTACATTCTTCAACTTTGGGTTAATGGTTTCAGTTGGAAACAGAGACAGAATGACGTGTCCAGTCTCCCACTTCTACTCGTAAAAAATAGAGAGGGCTATCCGTCTACAGCCCTTCTCATGAAGGAAACTGAAGATTGGTCTCTCCCTTTCTGTACCCTTTTATGCACAATGGAAGGAAATGCCAGCAACTGGCAGCAACCACTATGCGACAAGGTGTGTCTTCACATGTGTTTAGAGAGGGTGGGGGCGCCGAGTCCCTGGCCGCTGCAAATGCTTATCTTATGCAGGTTAGGGTGAAAATGGGAAATAGTAAAGAATTATTGAAGGAGAGCTGTCTTGAGGAGGATCCAGGCATATGAACCAGGTGGCTGCCCATTCAGTGGCCGCCTGCTGTTACTGTCCTTCACTTAGGTGCCACCGCAAGCCAATTGTGACCGTAGTAGTTAACCTAAGGTAATGGGTCAAGGAGACCAGGAGATGCTTCATCTTGCCCAGAAAACACTTTTCCTTTTCCTTTTTGGGCTTTGATTAAAACTACTAGCTCAGCTTTAAATGACATGGAGGTAGTGCTGGTGCCACACATCATGTGCAATTCCACAAGAGTCTTTCCAGAGTCATATTCCATGTGGAAGCACCGGTCTGCTAATACCGGGCTGCCTGGCTTCAGTTTAAGTTCTTGTTCTTCGTCCTTCAGATCTGGGTTAACAGTTTTAGTTGGAAAACAGAGACTGTGCCACCTGTCTGGCCTCCACTTACCTTTATTAGAAAAAATAGAGAAAAGAAAGAGGGTCTTTCTCCTGTCCCATTAACAAAACCCAACCAACCTCCTATGCTCCAAATTTCACCATTGTTCACTGTTTTAAGAAGGAAAAGGATCACTGGAGGCTATCAGTGGATTGTTGACAGCATGGCAGCACCCACCCCCCCTACATTTTTCTGCCAGTGCTCAATCATGTTTTTGGGTATGGTGTGAAATAATATTATGGCCCAGTCAATCAAGGCACTCTAATCTAGGGTAGTAGGTCCCTATGCTCACTGGTGGTGGAGTTGTACGCATATTAAAGCATTCTGGAACGAGGTTCTTTCGCAAGTAACTCAAATAACAGGACATACAATTCCATAATGCTTCCTGAGCTTATTTGCCTGAATTACTGGCAGGATATCTCAATCCCAAAAATGAGACATGAATGAATCATTAGCCTCTTAGAGCGGAACTACAAGGGACAAAGGGCACAGGTTGGACACTTGTCAGCTTCCCTCAAGTTTTGATGGGAAATGTAGGCATCCTAGTCTTGCAGCTTGGCTCTCCGACTGCTGTCCAATGGACTTTTCAACTGTCACTTGTCCAACATTCCGCCAAGCTGCCTACATTTCCCATCAAAACTTGAGGGAAGCTGACAAGTGTCCAATCTGTGCCTTTTGTCACTTGTAGTTCCACTCTTAGTGGCAGCAAAAACAATAATACCTCTAAAATGAAAGTTGCAATCTGCTCCGACTAAATCCACATAGTATTTGAAAGTATGGGATCATCTGATAACAGAAAAGATTTCAGATAATCTTCAACCTGAAAGTTACCCTAAAGCAACTGAGTTCATTGAGAAATGGCTCCCTTTTCTTAAGCATGTTACCAAAGAGGATATTCAGCCCCCAAACCCAGTCTATCTGAAACTCTTGTACCTATAAAATGTACTCATCTTTATAGCATAAATTATCTAAGTTTACTCTCTGTTTTGTGCAATGTTAAGCCATGAAATATATACCGATATCATTAACAGAATGTTATTGCTCATATCTCTATCATTTGCAATTTGTTGTGCTAGCTTAAACTTGGTATGTTTAATTGGCTCTGATATGACCTATTATCTGTAACTCGTTCTCAGATATGTTGCAATTCAAATGAAATGTCGATATGATTTTTTTTGTAAATGTTAGAATCAACAATAAATTTGAGAGGCGGGGGAGATAGATCTAGGGTCAATTGCAAAGGATCATGGCAGTATAGTCTGCATGGCCTACTCTGGTCAAAAACACAATAACTTTAGAAGAACATTAAGAGTGATTCCGCACACGTTGGATAATGCACTTCCAGTCCTCTTTATAGATCATTTGGAACGGATTTTTTTATGTGCGGAACAAAAAATCCACCTCAAATGACTGATAAAGTGCATTGAAAGTGCATTATCCAACGTGTGCGGAATCACTCTAAGTGCTTAGAGGTAGAGAGCATCGAGTGAGATGACAGTCACAGTTGTATCAGTTCTCTCCAGTGTGACAGCAGGTCCACCATGCCAAGAAATTGGATGCTGAGATGAAGGCCTTTATTGGGGGCGCTTCACTCTTAATTTTGAAGCCTGGATGAGGTATACATGCAATACTCTTCCCAGGCCTTTTGGTTCCAGACTGGAGCCAGGTGGAGCTCAGAGCAGAACCACAAGTGACAAAAGGCACAGATTGGACACTTGTCTGCTTCCCTCAAGTTTTGATGGGAAATGTAGGCAGCTTGGCGGAATGTTGGACAAGTGACAGTTGAAAAGTCCATTGGACAGCAGTCAGAGAGCCAAGCTGTGAGACCAGGACGCCTACATTTCCCATCAAAACTTGAGGGAAGCTGACAAGTGTCCAATCTGTGCCTTTTGTCACTTGTGGTTCTGCTCTTAGTCAGATCTCCTGCGAGGGGGCTGCTCCTGAGTGTCAAAACGGTTCTCGAGGGAAATTGCGTCAGGAACACGCTGTCGTTCCAGGAGCTTAGCACAATGTTCCATGGCCGGTAAACAGTGTGAAAATGGCCGTTAATAACCAAACATTATTATTAACCTTCCCCCGACCTAGGAAACAAAACCTAGTATATGATTATAGCGAAGACTACATTCTGTGTTTTAGCCACCTGGTTGCTTAGAGGATGGAACAGAAACCAAATAGAGGATCCTCAGATGTTCTATCTTGCAGGTAGGCAAATTGTAAATTTTGGCCAGGGAAAGAAATATATGATGACATCAAGGTTATGTAGTCCTGAGCTGACAAGATGGATTATTTCCTGTGATCCTTCATTTGCCAAGATCCTATTGGATTTTCTCTTTCTCTTTCCATTTTTTTTAAAAAAAGAAAACATTTTTAGAGAGCTTAATAACCATAGAAGGATGTTGTAAAGCAACCAAAGGTATCTATCATTTTTATTCAGTCGTGTCTGATAAAAAGTAAGTTCAGACAATAAATCCCACGACCTTGAGAATTTAAAAATAAAAGTCTATGACCATGACTTCACTTTTAAAACAGTTACCTTTTCAGCCCTTTATGTGGGAGTTTCTAGCCTTCTTTTCTTTCAGCAACTGCTAATAAATCTTCCTTAAAATACTTGCAGAGGGGGAGGGCATCTGTGGGGCAAGGGGAGGTTCTTTCATGGCATCCTGATGTGAAGGCGAGAAACTTGACTAGTAAGCAAAAAGAACAGGCCTCTGCACCCTCAGATGGGCCCAAAAAATGAGCGCTTATGCAAGACTGTCCCTTCCTTCAGAAGGAAGATAGTAAAGAGTCCAGTAGTACCTTTAAGACAAACCAACTTTATTGTAGCATAAGCTTTTGAGAGCCACAGCTCTCTTCATCAGATGCAACTTTATTGTAGCATAAGCTTTTGAGAGCCACAGCTCTCTTCATCAGATGCAACTTTATTGTAGCATAAGATTTCGAGAACCACAGCTCTCTTCATCAGATGCATCTGATGAAGAGACCTGTGGCTCTCGAAAGCTTATGCTACAATAAAGTTGGTTTGTCTTAAAGGTGCTACTGGACTCTTTACTATTTTGTGACTACAGACTAACACAGATAACTCCTCTGGATCCAAAAGGAAGCACTGCCTTGATAGGACAGTACTTTGTGTGTGTGGAAGAATTCTGTGGCAGAAAATGATATAAAACAAATTTGCTAGGATTGCTATTTGCCTGGAGAAAAGAAATCTCTGGACCCTTTAATAGAGGCATAATGGGATGTTATTTATGAGATGATATTATTTACTTCCATGCCATGGAAAGCTTCAGTCGCACATTTCCAAACATCAAGCCTTAATTAAGATGTTACATGGCAGAGTCCATTTTGAAACCTCTTCTATGGTGGTGGTGAGAAATCATTTCTCTTCAACCATTGCATCCACTAGGTTATAACCAGTAGAGGTTTTCCAAGCAATTATAAATTTGCTTTAATCTTGGCTCCAGTATGGCCTGAGTGAATACTTGGTAAGCTTAGTTTACTACCCACTCTACATATGAAGTAACTCACATCTGTTCCAACTCAGGGCCAAGCTACAAATGACAAATGACACTTGAACGGCAAGTGTATTTCTCCCTGTTCACTTGCCCTCCACACAATCCACTTGCCATTCAAGTGTCATTCGTCACTTGTAGTTTGGCCCTCAGAAAGTATACAAGGTGCAGATTAGACATTGGGTATTTTCCTGTCACTACTGCTTAGATAAGTTTCAGTTTTTGCAGCCTGTGAATGAGATGTTTTGGAAAAGGTGGAACGTGCACTTTTTATCATTGTTAATAATGTCTGGCCAAGGAAGATGGATTGGATAGTTCTGGGACGTTATGAAAAGAAATTGTTCTTAACACTTTTGAAGAAGGCAACAAAGTTGCTCTTGAAAGTTTTCTCAATGGATCTGGAATTTCCCATTCTTGGGTAAGGGGTTCAACAAGGTGATGTCAGCCCAGTTCGTGAAATTTCTGGATGACGCTGAGTATCAATACGGTTCTCTCTGTAGAGATTTGAGGCAAAAAAAATTGACCGGGTTCACTCAAGTTGATGGCAAGGGGAGCGTAACTCTATTAATTCTGCAGGACCTCTGAGCAGCTTTTGATACAATTGACTATAATATCCCTCTGGGTTGCCTGACTGGGTTGGGAATGAACTGAAAGTTTCACTCTTGCCCGGCAGGAGAATTCCAGAAGGCAGTATCAGTAAAACTTTTGTTTAGCCCCAAAATATGTGGCTACCCATGGCACTACTTAATCCACCACTGGTAGCTTATTAATGATGCAAATGAAAGTGGACGGGGAGGAAATATTGGTTGAGGGGTGTAAAGCTTGTTTGTCAGGGATGCGCAGAAAAAAATGTATTTGGCATTATATTCATTTTGTTTTTGTTTATTCATAATTTTTTTCCTGTTTTCTTTACGGTTATCACACATTTGGATTCTTTATTCTATGTATTTATGGCTTTCAATAAGAAACACATTTGCATTGGTGACTTTTTGTTTCCTAGCCAGGTAGGATAAAATTCTCAGGAACTGTACCCCTCATTTCATGGATCCTCCCTGTCAAATTTCATGCATATTGGAGAAAGCCCCCCCCCCCCACTCCACCTTGAGTAAGCAGCCAAATTTCTCAGAAAGGAAGCATAGGGAGAGATTGGTACTCAAAAAAGGCAGGCCAATTGCACAACAGACACAGAAGCCTGTATGTGGCATTGCCAAAAGGAAGGCACTAAAAAGCATAGATGTGATGAAGATCTTGGATCTACATCTTCCTGTCAACGGTAAATTCAGGGGTCATTTCGTAGAAAAAGAGCTGGAGGAACTCATCAGCATAACTCATCAGCATAGCTCATTAGCATATGCCACACCCCTTGACATCACCAGAAGTGTGCCATTAGCATGACTGATTTGCATATGCCACACCCCCTGACATCACCTATCCTGGCTGTTTTGGATCCAATCCTGGCCATTCAGGGCCAAAATTGGGCCCAAAATGGCAAAAAAGGGGTTGCAAATTGTCCAAAAGGGGCCCAAAATGGTCAGGATGGAGCTGCTGCTGAGCGGGAGAGTGATCCACCACCCGTCAGAGGCCCTATCCGGGCCATTTCAGCCCCAATCTAGGCCAAAACAGACCCAAAATGGCTGAGAGTCAGGTGGGCCTGACATGTGACCTGTTCGAGGAACTGCTGGAACTGTGTTCCTGCATGTTCCCCCTCGAAATGAGCCCTGGGTAAATTGACCATGTGTGCTGCTACAACTTGGACCAGGACTGTGTATAAATGGAGAGGAGATTTAACCCTTCAAGTCCTGCTTGGTTTCACTAACCATGTTCCGTTATGTTGTTATTAGCATTTTAAAGGGGAAAGGATGGATTTCCCCACTTCCTGTGCAATCCTATGTTTTTCCCCACTTCCTGTGTCTTTCCCCACTTCCTGTGCAATCCTGAATCTTTCCCCACTTCCAGTGCAATCCTAATTCGACCTTGCAATTTACCTTACACAGGCTGATGGAAATCTATGATCTTCTTTAAGTCTTCAGATATCTGAAGAAGTGAGCCGTGGCTCATGAAAGCTCATCCCCTGCCACTAATTTTGTTAGTCTTATACGTTCCACTGGACTCTTGCTCTTTTCCATTGCTACAGACAGACTAACAAGGCTACCCATCTTGATCCTTCTTTAAGTCTCTTTATGCCCTTAAAACTCCCACTCTGTCACACAGCCATTGCAAACTAACAGTAATACAAAGCAGATGACAGAGAATGTTTTAACATCCAGCCTCTCCATGAGCAGGAGTGTTAGACAAGGGCAAAGAAATGCTGGTGCTCGGTGTTTAAATGGGATCCAGAATGCATTCCCTGCAGAGCAATGATTGGCAGAAGCACAGTGCCCAGAAACAAAACCTATCAGAGCAATCTACTTTGGTGGCGAGATCTCTCCTGGTTGGCTAACATACTGGCTTACCACTTTAATTATGTGCCAATTCACTCTTGTCTTTCTCCCCCTCTCCTTTCCCCCTCCTGATGTCCAGGCTTACGGAACTGAAACAAATACCAAAAAACTGATGACTAGAGATGGGAACGAACAGCAATACGAACAAAAAAAGCTATGAACAGCCCAATCTGCTCTTCGCGAACAAGCAGTCCGTCTCTTGGGGAGGGTCTTTGCGCTTAACTTTTGTTTGTTTGTTTGCAGCTTCTTTTGCAAATTGTTTGTTTCCTCCCTGAACCAAATTCAGATGAAATAACTCCATTTTGTTGTGAAATCTACATGGTTGTCTATGATATCTGACTAGTTCTTAAAAGTATCTGTGAGTCTGGAAAAAGCCTTTCATAGTTCTGGAATTGCTGTTGCCTCCTCAATGGTTTGGAGAGACCAAAATGACCCTGAAAGGCCATCTTTAAACAACAGGGGAGCATTCTACAAAAGAAATAGGAGGGCCCCAATTGTATGAACCAAGCAGTGTGCCTAAATACTATTTAAATAGATCAGGTTATGTGCAATTCAAGCAAATGCAAAAAAACTCATGTATAAGCAGACCACTGCTTAGTCAGCCTTAAACTAATGAATAATCCTTCAAAAACAGCGCAGCATAACTATAACCCCTCCTGAGCATCAGTTACTGCGACAGCTGAAAATACAAAGGTGGATGACTTAAATTTTATTTTAGGAGATCACTCCCCACAAATGTAGCCTATTGAGCTCTGGTTTAAAAGGGGAGGGATAGTTAATCTTTTCAAATTGTCCTGCTTTCCAGCTGGAAATTATCACTTCTTTTACCCTTGCTAGGAAAAACTTATGTGCATGGATGAGGCATAACTGCTTAAGTTAGTGAAGCTCCAGTAGTTTTTCTGCTGCATTGTGGATCAAAAACAACAACATCACAATTTATGGAACATGATGTTTGTTTGGAGGAGGTAGCAGGATTCACACTTTTGGATTTTGGCCACCACCAGTGAGTTATGGCATTGAGATTCAGGGCAGGCTTTGGTACAGAGTAGAGATGGGCATGGACCAGAAAAAAAATGAATCATGCGGTTCGTGGTTTGTCGTGTCTCATGAACCAAACGAACCACGAACTTTCATGAACCTGCCCTGGTTCATAAACCAGTTCGTTTGGTTCGTGAAAATGTCACTTCTGGGTCAGCAGAAAGTCTGCAGAAAGCCCATCCCCCATTGCCTAGGAAACTGATTGATTGGTGCCAGGCTGTCTGCAGTAACAAACCGAAAAATGAACCAAATGAACTGGTCTAAAGTTCATGACGGTTCATCAGAAATGGGCTCTGATGAGCTGGTTTGTGATGAATTTTGTTTTGTATTTCGGTTCATGCCCATCTCTAGTTGGAAGGTCACTTTGGAGTGACCGGTCACTCTCCAAGCAAAAAAAGGTAGCTCTATGCCTCTCCTCCAGTGCTACTGTAATCATTTTCTTTTTATTCACTATAAATATATCAAAGCTCTTTCTCTTTTGTGAGGATGCATATACACAAACACATACCTTTGCTCTGGATGGGAAAGGAGCATGCTATTGACTCTTTCCCCCTGCATCAAAGTTGTAATTTCCTCCTCCAGGGAAAAAAGGAAACTGTAACTCTTCCCTGCAGTTCAAATAGGGTTGCCAGGTCCCCTGGGTTCTAAACCGGGGGATTAGGGGGTAGTGGGTGTGTGTGAGCTGGAACAATCTTACCTTGAAAGCTATGGGTTGCAATGAGGGTAAAATTCATTCCAAGCATGATGCAGGAACATTCTGGAGTACACAGGAGCACACTTTGCCATTCCCAACCCCGTTCAAGCATCTGTCCCCCAACCAGCCAGGAGAGAGGCAGTGGTGGGGGCAAAGGCTGGGATTGGGGGATTGGGGACTGGCAACACTAAATTCAGGTTAGAATTTGAAGTCATGGTTTGCCTTGGAAATATCTCCACACCTGAGCACTATAGAATTGCGGTAATATTTGCACAAGCTGACATTTTCTGACTGGCCCCATCCACTGAGCAGCCATTTTGTGACAGCTCCCAAGTCTCTTGAAAAAAATGTAAGTAGCTCCCAGAAACAAAGTCTGCCCTCCCCTGTATTAAAATAACATGAACCCCTGGATCCTAGTTTGATATATGAAATCTATTGATATCTGCCCAGTCTGCCTATTGGGTGAAACTCCCCTCACTCTCAGCTGTAGCAGCCGAAGGGGGAGGGGAGTGGGGAAAACCATGATCAAGGATGTAGTGCGATGCACTATCGATATTATGTCAACACTTTTATGTACCCACGAGTTTTTCTCAGTGCAGGCAAAAGAATATAGCTATTTTCAGAAAGAGGAACTCTTGAGGGGAAAGGTATAAAAAGCTTTCCTGCTCCACAGCAGCCCCCCTTTAAATCACAACCCCAGTGTCTGCATTTATATAAAATGAATTGTGCTTTTTTAAAAAGTATCTTTTCTTTAAAAATAAAGAATCACAGAATTACACCATCATTTATTTATCATGAGTTTAGAGAGGAAGTCAGATTGACTCATGGTCCTAATTTTGACTTCACTTTTTTTTTTTAGCCTTTCTTCATGCATGTTTTGGAATCACTCCCATTCAAGCAACTCGATCCATGCCCCATTCTCTTTCTGTGTGGTACGTTACTATCTGAATTGTGCAAATTGAACTGGGCAGAGGTGGAAGAGCTTGTCTTTGGTTTGGGATAGATGGCCAACTCAGGAGAATGTGGGGCTGCCCAGATTATTGAGATGGCAACAACCTCACAAAGTGCCATTATTACAAAGAGAACTGGATGCTCATACAGAGAACTCCTGAAATCAAGTAGAATACCTGAGTTCAAATCCTTGCTGAGAGAAAATGGGAAACAGAGGAACTATAAGGGTTTTTTCCAGCGGGAACGTGGTGGAACAGAGTTCTAGCACCTCTTGAAAATGATCACATGGCCAGTGGCCCCGCCCCCTGATCTCCAGACAGAGGGGAGTTTAGATTGCCCTCCGCACCGCTGAGTGGCACGGAGGGCAATCTAAACTCCCCTCTGTCTGGAGATCAGGGGGCGGGACCACCGGCCATGTGACCATTTTCGCCAAGGGTGATTTAAACATTAAAAAACTCCCCCCTTGTTCCAGCTGACCCAAGGTGACGTCACTGTGTGGTCCTGAGTTCCACCACTGAGTTCCACCACCTCTTTTCCCAGAAAAAAAGCCCTGGGAACCATGCGTGTCATCCTAAATTCCATGGAGGATAAATGAAATAAAAATGTAATAAAGGGATAACCAGAGAAAGAGGGTGGGGGGAATTCCCTTGGTGACCTTATGCGAGATACTCTTTCCACCTTCACAGGATTGCAATGATGATAAGACTGGGCTGTGTGCTGGTGAACGAGTGAGATAAAATTTAAGGGATAATAATTTTTTTAAAATGTGGGGCACAGGTTGTGACCAATGGAATTTTCACACAACCTGGGCTGTTTTTACACGCCCGTAACTTCTGAAAAATCATGCAAAACTCATCGCGTGAAGCATCTTTCTAGTGTGATTTCCCATCACGATCCCGTTTAATGGTGTGAATTGCACCATTAAACGGGATTGTGATGGGAAATCATGCTAGGAAGATGCTTCATGCTGTGAGTTTTGCACAATTTTCCAGAGGGTTATGGGGGCGTGTGAAAACAGCCCAGATAAAGAGACCAGATGGAGCTTTACCTATTCCCAGGGTACTTGAAAGAAGGCTATTGCACTTCTGAACCAACCCATTTATTTAAATATTCCAGCTCATCTAGAATTCAAATATATGCTTACATCAGTCTACAGGAATGATTTTGAGATAGCCTATCTGATGCACCTAGTCCTGCATTCTATGATCAACCAATGCCATATGCTGATATTAAAAATGTCCCCCAAGCTTCCCTCCTGACAGCTCTCTGTCAGGACTTGCTTTTCCTCCATCTCCTTGCTGACAAGAAGTGCGAGGAGATCCTGGCCTCTACAACCCCAGCATTTGGTTCTTGGAACTCTGAGGAGGAAAGAGGGCAGGGCAAGATCACTTTCAATAGCAGATATTCCATGTCAGCAGAGCATTTGTTTAGAATGTTGTTTTTCACTTTCTTTGGCTGCCAGCTTAACAAAACAGCTACAGGCTTTCTCAAAGCAACCAACAATGTTAGAGCAAAAAATGTTTCAAGACTATGTGATGCACAGTATATGGCCATTTTCATACTGCTTACCGGCCACGGAACATGGTGCCGAGCTCCCAGAATGACAGCGTGTTCCTGGCACGATTATTACTGACTAGAAATTATTAACATACATAAATGCAAGACATTTGGAAGCCCTAAAATTTAGTCATGAAGAAGGCCAAAGGATACAATTTATAGCTTGAAAGCCAGTTTGGTGTAGTGGTTAAGAGCAGTGGGACTCTAATCTGGAGAACCGGGTTTGATTCCCCACTCCTCCACTTGAAGCCAGCTGCGTGACCTTGGGTCAGTTACAGCTTCTAGGAGCTCTCTCAGCCTCACCTGCCTCACAGGGTGATTGTTGTATGAATAATAGTAACATACCTTGTAAACCACTCTGAGTGGTTGCTAAGTTGTCCTAAAGGGTGGTATATAAATCAAATGTTGTTGTTGTTGTCAGATGGCATATCTGCATAAATATCCCAGTGAATATGAAATCTTGATCTTTTAAACAAAACTGCGCATGAATTAGACATTGAGAGCACTCCATAGAAGACTTCAGCAGTTCGAGTCAACCAGCATTCAGACACTGCCTAATGTCTGCCTAATGGTAGCCCAAGAGCTGCCTCCAACTGTATTAAGAAGTAATAATTGTCCCGTCAGTACATGTTGTCTGAGGTCTGGGGTCTGAGGCACAGCCCCTGGACTTGCCAGGAGGAGGGGACAGGAGACAGCCAGGAGATAGCCACCCAGCCGCCCCAGCAGACACCCAGGGCCAGGACCTGCCAGCACCAGAGGGAGGGAAAGAAGCACCCAAGCCTCAGAGGGTTAGAAGGTGCAGGTGGAGGCCAGCTAGCCCCACCTTCCAGTGGGAGTCTAGGAGCCCAGTCAGGGAGAGTGAGGGCAACCAAGAGGAGGCCAGACCAGAGGGAGAGGGCATAGGAAGGAGGGATAGCCAGCCAGCAGCTAACTAGACAGAAACCTTACCAGCTGTAGAGGGAAGGCAGTAAAGGCACCACAGGGCCATGCCCCAACCTGCAGGCAGGCTAGAAGGGATTAGCCAGAGCCAGGTGGGGCAGGAAGACAGGCAGCCACAGGTGGAGCTGCCTGGGGCACTCTACAGGAAAAGCTTGGCAGCCAGCCAAGAAGGCACAGTTGTGCCTGCCCCAAGCAGACAGCTCAGAGCCAAGCTACAAGTGATGCCTGACACAGGTTGGACACTTGTCAGCTTCCCTCAAGTTTTGATGGGAAATGTAGGCATCCTGGTTTTACAGCTTGGCTCTCCATTACAGCTGCAAGACCAGGATGTCTACATTTCCCATCAAAACTTGAGGGAAGCTGACAAGTGTCCAACCTGTGTCAGGCGTCACTTGTAGCTTGGCTCTCAGTAGAGAAAGCTTGTCAGCCAGCCAAGGAGGAACAGGTGTGACTGCCCTAGGCAGCCTGCAGAGCAAACCCAGGTGCGGTTGCCTGAGTCACCCAAGGGCGTGGCTAGAGTGCCAGAGGGGGCGTGGCTGACAGGTGGAGCAGGGAATTGGTGAAGGGATAAAAGGGAAGTCCACCCACAGGGTGGAGTGGGTTGTGTAGGAGTGATGGAGTGGAGTAGTGGGAAGCAAGACAGTATGAGAATGCTAGGAGGGAGGTTGGTGAAGAAGGAGAAGGAGAAGGAGAAGGAGAGAAGTATGAGTGATGGCTGGGGTAAGTTGAGCAGACCGGTGAGTGGACTGAGAGGGTGTCAGGGTGATGTATACCACCCCTCCTTCCACAGAGCAGAGTCCTGCAGTATCCCTGATGCCCCCCTGGGGTCAGAGCCAGGCACTGCAGTGCCCAACACCGTGGCATCCAAGGCAACACCTGACACATGTATATGAATATGAATATATATTCATATATATGAATATGTTAGTGCCTAGAGGAAGATTAAATTTTCAGCACTTCTTTTATCTGAGAAACTGGCTCAGTTCTATTTAAGCCATGCCTAAGGAGTACATCTAGTTCTAAAAAGGAACTTTGTTTGTCAGTCACACCACATTCCTTCGAAACATACTAATTCAAAGCAAATGAATAAATTCCAAACAGCACTGGGGTTTCCCACTCTACTGCAGGTGAAATTACTCTTCTTTCCAAAATGATTGGCCAGCCTTTCCATTTCCACGTTGACACTTTTTTTTTCCTGAACAGAGTTCACGTGAAAGAGAAAGGCCATTGAAATGTTAGCTTCTTGCCAAAGTGAAGAACTTATTAAGCACCCCAGGTCAAGAATGATAGGATAAAATTAACCTTTTCTCTTCTCCCTGCCAATTTCCCCCTCAAATGTCTTCCTCCAGTCAGTCTTGCTGACCTGCTGTCAAGTGGAAATAAAGGTCATGAGTTCTTGATATTTGGGTATGATTAGGTGCCGAAGAAAACCCACAACAGGTGATTGACTGATATACACACTGGTTCCCAAGGATAATCTGAACATGTCTGTCTTATTTCTTATTCAACATAAAATGTGGTATGTCAGCCAAGAGCCAAAGTTTGTGGCCTGTCTAAGACCTGAACATCCACCATAAATAACAGTGCAGTGACATGGCTATTGACTTCACTACCTTAAGCTAAATTTCAATTGCTATACTTGTTGGCTACATGCCTGAGCAACATAATGCGCTTTCGTATTGTAGCCACTGAGGGGGTGATGTTAATATGATATGTCATGTACTATGTTGCCATGCTGTCGCGGTGACACTGGGGCATTTAATTAAGGGGGTTTATGCAATAGCCACAGAATTCCATTGCCTTGTTTAATTGGAACACTGCATTCTTGAGTTCCCATGAGTTTTTCAGTAGCACACTATGGCTTCAATATTATTAAGACAAATAATACATAGATTTATTTAACCTACTTTGCAATTTCTATCCTAAAGCATTTAATTTAGAAACCCTTTATTTCAATAAAGTAGGCAACCATACATATCCATTCTAAATAGAATTGAAAATGCTATTTGAGGACTGTTGTTAGACCTGAAACGACACTATTGATCAAGATCAGAATTTGAACTCTGATCTTCCCTTTCATACTATTGTTTTCATCAGCAGCTACATTAGGGTTGGTGGTACATAAGGGGAAGATGTACCATCCTCACATCCAACACTCTCCACTGTCTTGGTAGGGAAGGAAGAATTTAAGTAGTCAAGCTTTCCAGATCCAAGACTGACTGATCATGACACTCACTGACTTGCAAAGCACATGACAGGAAGTCACATGATATCAGAGCTACAAGACAAGAAATGGAGCTGGAATTATGATTTTGCCGGTTTCAAGACCAGAACCAGAGAGCAAGATAGCCAAGGACAGGAAATGCAAGCCCAGTATTAGGCAGTGTACCATAGTGAGGAACAAGACAAGGTAGGATCAGATCCATGGAGGAATCCTTTTCACTTCATTTTGCTGTCCTGTTGCCTCTTGCAGCATGCAAGCAAAGAGAGGCTGGAAGTATGACACCCTTGCTCTCTGAGCATGCACACTACCAACAGATGCTTCCAACAGAAAGCAACCCCCCCACACACAATTCTATAGTGCTTTGCAACCCTATGGATGGATCTCTGTGATCTGCCTGAAGTTTCCAATGTATGGGCTAAAGACCGCAGGTTTAAGTGTAGCTAGCACAGGAAGTCTAGAGGATGGCGCGTTGTTGTTTTCTGCTGCCCCAAAAGGTCGTACAGGAACCGATGGGTTGAAATTAAATCAAAAGAGTTTTGGGCTAAACATTAAGAAGAACTTCCTGACTCAGTCATCCCTCAGTGGAACAGGCCACTGAGGTGTTGGCCTCTCCTTCTTTGGAGATTTTTAAGCAGAGGCTAGATGGCCATCTGTCAGCAAAGCTGATTCTGTGAGTATAGGCAGATCAGGAGAGGGATGGCAGGAAGGGTTACATCAGTGCTTAGTTCTCGTGGCCCCTTCTTATATGCCCAGGGTAAGTCCAATCACAACCTTGGGATCAGGCAGCAATTTTCCCTAGGCCACTTTGTCTAGGGATCCTGATGGTGTTTTGCCATCTTCTGGGCATGGCGTAAGGGTCACTGAGTATGTGTGTGTGGAGGGGGGGGGGACAGAGGTAATTTTGAATTTCCTGCATTGTGCAGGGGGTTGAACTAGATGACCCTAGAGGTCCCTTCCAACCCTATGATTCTTTGATCTTAAGTGCTGTCAAGGCATCTTGACTGGTAGTTTCCTTCCTAAGACAAGTTGTTTGAGTGTGATGTTGGAATTGCTGGATGAATTGTGCCGATGCTGGGGTTGTCATTTATGTATCACAGATTTTCCATTGGAAGTTCTTTTGATATTATTTTGTTGGCACAGAGCATCTGAGAGCCAAGCTACAAGTGACGCCTGACACAGGTTGGACGCTTGTCAGCTTCCCTCAAGTTTTGATGGGAAATGTAGGCATCCTGGTCTTGCAGCTGTAATGGAGAGCCAAGCTGTAAAACCAGGATGCCTACATTTCCCATCAAAACTTGAGGTAAGCTGACAAGTGTCCAACCTGTGTAAGGCATCACTTGTAGCTTGGCTCTGAGTAAAAACAGGCTGCTTTCTCAGACATTGAATAATGCACTTTCAATGACTTTAGCGATTGTTTGCAACTGGATTTTCCAGTTTCATACAGGAAAATCTTATTGTAAATTATTGCTAAAGCTCATTGAAAGTGCATTATCTAACTTGTGTGAAAGTAGCCATAGACAGCAAATGAATTAGTTAATGCTGACAGAGGTAGGGCTCAGCCAGCCCTTGTGGCCTATCCATGGCCTCAGGATCATAGTAGTGCTCTACGGCATTATACCTCACCACACTCTCCTCCCCAAACCCCACCCTTCCCAGGCTCCATGAGCAAATCTCCAGGATTTTCCTCACCTGGAGTTGGCAAGCCTAGAACTCAGAGGCAATGATATGTCACTCTAGGACTTTGTTTCTGCTATACTCTATGGCATACCACAGAGTCTGTACCCTGAAGCTGCCATTTCCTCCAGGGAACTGATCTCTGTAGTCTGGAAATCAGTTGCAAACCTGGGAGAACTCTAGGGTCCACCTTGAAGTTGGTGATGCTAGATGGATTGAAAGCAGGCTTTATCTTTAATAACTGTACAGAAAAAGAATTTTAGTGAGTGCAACTTTTTCCCCACCTGCATGAGAAGCGAAGCTGCATCTTAAAAAATCATTCTATTCACTATTAAATGTACAGGAGCCTTGCCTTCTTTTCCATCTGGTTACCCTATAAAGGAAACCAAGATCCTTACCAGCCTAGGTGGATGCGGATGGTTAAGAGCAACCTAGGCTGATTCCGCACACGTTGGATAATGCACTTTCAATGCACTTTAGCAATGGTTTAGAAGTGGATTTTTTGTTTCACACATGAAAAATTCAGATCCAAATGGTCTCTAAAGAGGATTGGAACTGCATTATCCAACGTGTGTGGAATCAGCCCTAGAAAGACTCTTGCCTGCTGACCTACTGACTCAGGGCAGTGACCAGGCAAAAAGTATTATTAAACAAAGGGTGAGAGACATAGAGCGCCAGCAAGATTTAGCTCAATCTCCTCATTTATGGCCCCTAGGAAATCTAGATATGTTATGGGTATGGCCAGATATCTCACTCACTTGGATGTCCCATCTTATAGAAGAGCTTTCACCCTGGCCCGATGTGACATTATCCCTTCAATGGTCATCGAAGGGAAATATAGAAAAATCCCATATGAGGACAGACGCTGCCGTTGTCCCATTGGTGAAGTGGAATCACTTATTCATATGTTCTTTCGCTGTCCTTTCCATCAAGCCTATATGGACAAGTTTATTTCCCCACTCTTAGGCAGACCAATTGCAGAGGCAAATAAGGCCTGCCTAGAGAAACTCCTAATTGATGAAAATCCAACTATCTCCAGGCAAATAGCCAAATTCTGTCTCTATTTGGTTAAATTCCATGATAAAAAGCATAGCCTTACATAGTCTGTCCTGCTCTTGTTACGATTTTAACTATTTTAACATCAGTGTTTTAAATATTAGAATTATTGCGGTTCCCAGAGAACTATATACATTTTATGATAAGATTTTAAATGCTAATTTTTCCCATGTCCTTTACATTTTTACACTGGATTTAACTATTCTATTGATTGCTAAGGATGTATTGCCATTGTTATGGTCTCTGTCTGCAAATAAATTCATTCATTCATACCCTATTAAGGACATTTTGACTTTCAACCTACTAGCTTTCAACCAACTGTGGGCTTGTCTACCGCTAAGTTGCTACTTGTCCTCCCCCCTTTTATGACAGGGCAGCTATGAATTGTACAGAAGCACTACAAGAAGCCTAGCTTTTCTTGACATAGAAATACATTGGTAGGGAAGCGGTACTTACTGAATTTCTACCAGTTGTGCACCTGTTAAAGCCCTAGCAGTCCTCTCAGAAAAGAAAGCCGTGCCTATAACTTTCTGCGCTCCTCCTCCTGACACACACATGCTTTGGTTACCCCCTCTCATTTCATTTTGACTGTATAAAGACTCAGCTATTTGATTAATTAATTAATTAAAACATTTTTATGCTGCCTTTCCACCCAAACAGGGTCCCCAATGTAGCCAACATCAAAACATTTCACATTAAATCAGAATTTAAAGGAAAGTACATATAAAATAGTTCAATAAAAACTCAAACAGATATAAAACTACAGCCTGGAAGGAAAGCCAGTAACAGTTACTGGGGTTATGCCAAACAAAACCAAAATGTCTTCTTCCAATGGCAGAAGACATTAGAGGGAAAGAGATGAATTTTCCTGCGGAGGGAGTTTTGGCACCTTGACCAAGAAGACCCCTTCTCAGTTTGCAACAATAGCTACTGAATATGGAGCTAAACTTTAGTTAGGATTGCTAGATCTCCTGGAGAATTTTCCTGTCTTAAATGCCTCAAACTAACAGGGAGGCATGTCTTGGCAGGGAGTGGACAAGGAGATAATTGGAGGAACTTGGGCACAGATGTATTGGTTGTATATAGTAAGATGGGCACGAACTGAAATACGAACCAAAGTTCGTTACGAACTGGGTCAGTTCGTGGTTCATGAACCAGCAGTTCATCATGTCAGGATCTAATCTGTTGTAAGGGTCCTTGGCCAGAGTTACGCCATGTTTAATCTGTAGTTGCTAGCTTTTTCTCCCTCCAGGTCCAGGTGTTATTCTGACCGCGCTTTCCATGGGAGAGAATACTCTTATCTATTTCTAAAGCCAGAGACCTTGACGGGCCGAGCCTTCCCACAGCAAAGTTCCCATTGTCCTGGAAGATGGGGGGCAGGCTAGGAGTGAAGGGTTTGATGTATCACCAGTTTCATTTTCTTCTCTCATTCTCAACAATGTATGTGTTCAGCCAAGATCCTTTCTGGGCCTTGGAATATGGATACTTGTGTCAGAGCCTAGTCTTTCAATACACCTTTTGAAACCAAGACATTGTGCTTCTTGCAGAAGGGGGAGACGAACTGTGGATAACAGGGATTCCATAGTCTGACACATCAGAGCCCATTTCTGATGATCCGACACGAACTTTAGACTGGTTCATTTGTTTTTGGGTTTTGGGTTTTTGGGTTGTCACTGCAGACAGCCTGATGCCGATCAATCAGTTTTCTAGGCAACGAGGGGAGGGGCTTTCTACAGACTTTCTGCTGCCCCAGATGTGATGTTTTCATGAACCAAATGAACTGGTTCGTGAACTGGAGCAAGTTCATGAAAGTTCGTGGTTTGTGGTTTGTGAAACACAACGAATCATGAACTGCATGTTTTGGGTATTTTCCCAGTTTGTGTATACTCCCCTATTCCCAGTTTGTGCCCAATTTGTGTATACTCCCCTATTACTTTAAAACATTTAAGGGGAGAGGCAGGGTAGCTCATCAAAGACCTGGTATTGTTATTTGTAATAACTCCCTCCCCCCCAGTCCTGCTTATGGAATGAAAAGGATTCCCTTTGAGAGATCCAGCACCAGAGATCAGGGAACTCTAATAAGAATCCAGCTTTCAAACTTTCTTTTCTTCTCAAACACTTTATCTTTTCATTCTTTCCTTTTTTTTGGTTAACCTGTCAAACTTAAAGAAATGGTTTTAAGACAAGCCTCATTCTGCTGCTATATGAAGGCTGATGCCGCTGGCAGTTTAAAAAGAAAAAGTAAAGAAGTGAGCAGGTTCAAACATGTCAATGTTTCTGAGAACGCAAACAGCAGTCAAGAAGGTAGCTTAAAACTGAGCCACGTAACTCAGCACCACCTACGAATCTTCATCTGATAAATCAGTGGGTAAATAACCGTTAAGACCTGCTTGACAGAAGACTAGAATCCAACCCTGACCATAATTTTTAATTCTCGTGTTTCCATGGTAGGGAAAAACCAAGCATACCTGAATGTGCCAGGTCAAAACTTTAATATAAGCAGGCTTGCACAAAAATCTATGTGCTGATATTAGTTCAACTGCAGCATGTCCGGTAGGAACCTTGGGCCTGCTTTAGACATCACATTTGCCCAAAAGGAGGTCATGTAGGGGAAAAAATTTACATTCATTCGACTAAAGTGTATTCATTTGCAATGTTCATAGAACTTTGACACAACAACAGCTATCTGTGGATTGCTAGACCATTTTACCTTATTTTGTAGGGGAAGGGAAATGATTTTTTCTTTTTTGTATGTATAACTAACTTCTTAGGTGACCACTTATATCATATATCTGATAGGGATGTGCTCCAACATTTTATTTGTATTTGTTTTCAGCTCATTTTGTTCTTTAATTAAAAAAAACAAAGAAATTGGACAAATTATTACATATGTTCATTTTCTTTACTTTTTGCTTGTTTCCATTTATTTCAATGGGAAATACATTTCCGGTCCTAACTTTTTTGTTTCCTATCCAATGGTGATGAAATTATGAGATAATATACCCATAATATACCCCAGCAGAATCTTCCCTGACAAACTGCAGGCAGTTTAGAGAAAGGCAATTTGTAGGCAACTAATATTCTCACTTGCAAAGCAGGAATAAGAAGGAGTAGAACAACCCCAGGGGACAAGCATCAAGGAGTGATTGGCACCCCTAGAAAGCAGACAGCATTACAGAACAGGCCACTGAGATGCCCAAACCAGATGGCCAGAGTTATAGGGCAAAAGTTTTGCATGTAGCCACTGAAAGAGATTGGCAGTGGTATAGCTAGGATCCAAAAACGTCCTTCCTCAGCAGTGCAGTTACTGGTGGGAATGCAGTACTGGTGGGAATGCAGTGAACAGAAATATAACAGAGAGGGTGATCCTCTTTGGTGACAACATACTGGTTGGTCAGCATGCCTGTCACTTATACTATCTGCTGGTTCACTCTCGCTACCTATTTCTGCTGGGCCGTTTCCACATGGCTTACCTTTTACCGGAAAATAGCATCTTCATGTGCAAAATCATGCCAGGAAGATGCTGTTATCGCACAATTTTGCACGAGAACATGCTGTTATGGTGCAATTTTGCACAAGAACATGCTGTTATCGTGCGATTTTGCGCGAGAACACGCTGTTATCGGATGACTTCACCTGAGAACACGCTGTGTTCCAGCAAAAGGTAAGCTGTGTGGAAACGGCCCTGGTCAAACTCAAACAGCACCAGAGAGGTTTAAATATGTCCTCCCTGGTTGTTCTGAAAGTTACTAATTTTAAATTTAGATTTGGTATAATAAATGCATTAAAGAATGGTGAGTAGTATTCAGTTTGGGTGTTAGTTACCTGCTATCCAACCGCACATACTTGATTAATTGGGCTATGGCCCTGCAGCTGTGCTGAAAGGACTGGGCAGAGCCAGCAAGCATCCTGATTGGCTCCTGTGCTTTTTGTCCTGCATTAGGTGAGTCAGTTTCAAAGGGCCAGCGCTTCATCTAGACACGCGAGTCTCTTGGCACCTGTACACAATGACTACAAGGCTCCCCACTAAAAAGGAGACCTACATCAGAAATTGTACAAGAGAGCAGGAGCAGCTGGCATAGAACACCTGTTGGACAATGCTAACTTCAGTACACCACAACTGTAACCCTAGACTATTGTATGGCTATCTGTGGGCACTCACATGTTGAATGTAAAGCATGTGAGATTTATCTTTACTGTTGTGGGGGCTATCTCTGTCTTGAGTAAGACGTATGATGAATGCACTATTTCAGGACAGAAGAGAGCTGGTAGATATGGGGGTGGGTTTTATTAATGATGGCTAGGGTCAGGCGAGGTCGCTTGCTGCCAATCCAGAATCCATAGCTTGGGCTATTTTTGTTGGAGGATCTCTGACTGGAATCACCTGTGGACATAAAAAGAAGAAAAAGACGTGAACTGTTATATGACAGTAAGGATTGAACATTGGACTTACCTGATTTACTGATTCAGAGAGTATATTCTGTTTCCTTTGAATGTACGGAATGGGGGAGAGTTGTCCTTTGTAATAGGAATATTGTTAAGCTGTATATTTGAAACATTCAATATTTTCTTTATGATAAATGCATAAGATTTTTGAACATTGACACGGCAAAAACTTGGAGTATTGTTCTTTGCCTTATCATTCCCGGGTGGTTTTCCACTTCTGTTCAGTTGAACCCAGAATCCATAGCATCCCTAGAGTTAACGATGCAGGGCCCCTGTCGTGGCCCAGTCTGGACTCAGTGAGGTTGAGGTCTCCTCTGGAAGAGAGAAGCCTCATGTAGCTAACCAGGTCTCTTCAGGAGAAGAGGACTTCTGTGTAACCAACACTAGCCCTGACTCAGCAGAAGCTGGTGATCAGGAACAACAGCTGTTGGATGATCAGAGCTCACAGCCAGACTGAGGCAGAGGCACCAGCACCCTCTGGCCCCAATACCACAGGGGAAGCTCAGCCAGGGACGTCCAAGGCTACAGGTGCAGCCCAGCCAAGGGCCTCCCCCCACCCCCCCGGTTCACCCATGCCCAAAGTACGCTGCAGACAACACCAGAAATTGGAACTGCAGGAGAGACGGTGCAGTGCTCGTCTCCTGAGCCAATGCCGGCTGCTGGAGAGTGATGATGAGTAACGTCAGGATGGAGCCCCAGCAGCTGGCTGAAAACCACGCCTGGCTATAAAAGCCAGTCTGGAGAAACTGCCAGGTGTAGAAGCAATGTGTTGATTACTTGTGACCACTTCCTTGAACTGTGCATCTTGTTCTTGCCTGCACCTTGACTTGACACTCTCATGCTTTGACCTACAGACTGGACTGGACTTGGGTTTTTTGGACTCTGGACACACCCCTGGCATTTACCTTGTGCTCTGATTATGGACTGGACCTGGCTTTTGAATCTTGAATGCTCCTTTGGCTTCGTGTTAGTGTTTGGACTATCAGCTTGGGTGAGTCCAGCCCATGACGGCTCCTTTCTCTCCCCACTTTCTCTCTAATGCTATGCAATGCTGTATCAGTGAGACACAAAACTGCTTACCCTGCCATGTTATTGCAGGAAGAGGCAATTGGCCTTGCTTCCATAACTGAGACATGATTGGAAGAAACTGACATAGTGTGTCTGTCCCAGTTAACGCCACCTGATTATGTGCTTCTCCACCAACCCCGCACAGGGGGCAGGGGAGTTGAGGTTACTACTGTACTCTGTGAGTCTTTCAACTTCTTCAGACTTCTCATACAAACTATAGCTGGCATTAACTGTATGCTCTGTACATTTGGAACTAAGGATAGATAGGAATTTTGCTTGTTTGTTGGCCACCTATTTCCCCAGTAAGCACCCTTTCTGAGCTGGCTGAGGTGCTCTTGGATGTGGTGCTACAGACACCTAGACTGTTTTGACACCCAGATTGTTCTGGGTGACTTCATCAGGGTTGGTCCAGGATTTCATAGTTTCTTCGTCATCCCTAGGCCATTCTCAAATAATGGCAGGCCCCACACATGAAAAAGGCTATAACTTGGATTACTTTGCTCTGAGCCTTTGAAGGAAGGTCTTCTTTTGGGATTGGAGATTCAGCCTATGGACTGACCATTACCAAGTTAAGTCAAAGGTGAATATCACCCTAACACCCCACAAAAAGGCCTGCTACAATGGTCTGCCAAAACGTGCTCATGGAACCTTTTTCATTCCAAAATTCTTTGGGGGATTCCAAACACATGCTCTGTTGAGGGTGCAGTGGGCACCTGGGAGGTGAAGACCCTTGAAGTTATTGAAAGATTGCTCCTTGCCAACCTTTCCCACCATGCCTCCATAGTTCACCATAGAGCATGGTGATCTAAAGAGGGCTGGAAGGTGCCTAGGAACACATTGATGGAAAACTCATGCTGACTCTGATAAAGCATGCTATAGAGCCTGTTGGAAGACCCATGAAGCAGCAGTGATTGTGGCAAAGAAACATTACTTCTCTGCAACCATTTCATCAACTGGTTCACATCCATCCCAATTGTTTAAGGTCTCTCGACATCCTTTGACTCCTAAACCTTGAACTGGTGCTGACTCAAGAACAGACAATTAGCTCCGACACCTTTGCAATTTTTTTGCTCATAAAATAGAACCAGGGCTCATTTCAAGGGGGAACGTGCCAGAACACAGTTCTGGCAGTTCCCCAAAGAGGTCACATGACAGGTGGTCCCACCCACCGGACTCTCAGCCATTTTGGGCTCGTTTCGGCCTGGATTGGGGCCAAAACGGCCCAGATCGGGCCTCTGATGGGTGGTGGATCACTCTCCCGCTAAGCAGTGGCCAGATCTGGACCACTTTGGGCCCCTTTTTGGCCATTTTGGGCCCAATTTCGGCCCTGAATGGCCAGGATTGGGTCCAAAACAGCCAGGATAGGTGATTTCAGGGGGTGTGGCATATGCAAATCAGTTATGCTAATGACACACGTCCGGTGATGGCAAGGGGTGTGGCATATGCTGATGAGTTATGCTAATGAGTTCCTCCAGCTCTTTTTCTATGAAATGACCCCTGAATAGAACGAATATGCTATGATCAGGATGCCAGTCTGCTTCTGAACCATTTTGACCAAGTTAAAGTGATGGATATTGACAGGATCCTACCAGCTGTAAGGACCAGTACTTGTGCATTGGACTCTTGCCCATCCAGGCTGCTAAAACCTTTTAAAGACCACATAAACGAGCCCTTGATGTCTATCATAAATCAGTCGCAACTGACATCTGGTACACAAAAATTTGGGATCACTTTCTCTCAGAAAAATTATACGACAAAATGTATCAAGTAGAACACTTTTCAAAAACTACAAATTCTATAGAGAAATGGTTTCCATTCTTTGAATATCTTGAAAGTAATGGTTCTTTACCTGGCCTAAAACTCTTTCATAAGTATGCAAATATGTGAGTTATCATTATGTTAGATATTGTAAGAATACTCTCCTTATAATCTGTAATTAATTAGTTACGACTTCTTGTATTTTAATAATTTGTTTGCTTCATTGTTATCTGTTACTAATTCTGATTTGTTGTTTTGTAATGTTTTTTGTGTTATACAGTTTCAATACAATTTTTAATAAATAAATAAATAAATCAGTCACTAACTTTAGTCACCTTCCCATAGAAACTCAAAGAGGCCCACTACTAAAAATAATTCCAAGATGAAAACGATGAGACCCGTTATCACCCATTCTCTATTCTGCCCTTTCTCAGTGAAGTGGTTAATAGAGCAGTAGCTGTCCAACTCCAGGCCTTCTTAGGAAGAAGAAAGCAAGCTCTAACTCCCGAAAGCTTATGCCCTGAAAATCCTGACAGGGCATTTTCTGTGGTGGCACCTTGTCTTTGGAACACCACCCTCCTGGAGGCTTGCATGGTGCTTACATTCCCTTTTTTTAGCCACCAGGCCAAAACACATCTTTACCCAATCTTTTCATAGAATCATAGAATCACAGGGCTGGAAGGTACCTCTAGGGTCATCTAGTCCAACCCCCTGCAAAATGCAGGAAATTCCCAAATATTTAATTAGGAGTCTTAGCTTATCAGCTTTTTAATGGTCTGCTTGTGTTTTATGGATATTTTTTATTCTTCTTATGTCTAATGGATTGTGTTTGGATGGTTTATGTTTTAATACTGTGGTTTTTAATTGTAAGCAGCCTTATTTATTTATTTATTTCAATTTATATTCCGCCCTCCCCACATCAACAGGCTCAGGGTGGACTCTGCAGAGGGTATAGAAATATTTTAAATGAATAATAAATAAATAAACCCTCATCCTTTCCCTTTAATTCCCTACAATCTGCTCAGGTTTTCTGCTTCAGGTGCAGCTTCTAAAACTTAGCAAATGCCGCTAGTCTTTCCGAAGGGAGAGCATTTATGCTGGGGAGATAATTAAATGGTTGAAACAGGCTGTGACCAACTTTTAAGTTTGGGATAAGGCTACTGGGATTGTCAAGGACAAACATCAGGCTCAGGCAATTTAGTGTTAGGATCTGGAAGGCATCAATATTTCATTTTTCATTTCTTTTTAATAAAGCTTTCTTCCTAACTCTTATCTCAGTTATATAGAAAGATTCACCGGTTGATTTCTGTGTGTCATGCATGTATTCAGGGCGGGAAAAGAGGTGGTGGAACTCAGTGGTGGAACTCAAGCCCGCACAATGATGTCACTTTGGGTCAGCTGGAACAAGGGGAGAAGTTTGCAAAGTTTAAATCATCCTCGGCGAAAATGGTCATATGGCTGGTGGCCCTGCCCCCCTGATCTCCAGACAGAGGGGAGTTTAGATTGCCCTCAGTGCTGCTGGAGTGGCGCACAGGGCAATCTAAACTCCCCTCTATCTGGAGATCAGGGAGCGGGGCCACCAGCCATGTGACCATTTTCAAGAGGTGCCGGAACTCCATTCCACCACGTTCCAGCTGAAAAAAGCCCTGCATGTATTAATGAAATAGAGCCTGCTCTCATTTTTTAAAAAAATATCAGCAACCCCATTTCAACTGCATACTGCCTGCAACAACACTCAACTGGGATCATGCAAAGCTGCCATCTGGATATGCCCTTAGAGAAGCCATTTCCTCCTTGGATGCAGCCAGCGAAGGATCCAGGGAGTCAAGTGGCATCATTTGCAGCCTGCAGGGGAAGTCCTCGACAGCAGTTGCTGCACATGACCCAGCAGCCACCAAATGCTACTTGGACAGAGCCACTTTGCCACCTAATTACATGCCGGATGGAAATAATAAGAACTGCAGCTGCAGACAAGCCTGGCAGTATGAATAAATATCAGGGGAGAAAAAAATCAACCTATCACTTTAATAAGGAAATAATTCTGTTAGCCTGAATTTTCCTGTCAGCCGCTTTTATTAAACACAGGAGCAACTATGCTATTAACGATACAGAGGGAGCCCGATGCTGAGGAAATTATCCCGCCTGCATGTTTTGTTCAGTTGAGTTGGTTAAGCAGATTAGATGAAAAGGAAGAAAGGAAAGAAAGAAAACCACAATACATGGGGGAGGAGAAAAGGCAGTCTCTCTCGCCTGCTCCAACTCATGACCAGAATAACTAAATCCTGGAAGCTGTGAAGCTGTCATTTCCTCATCAAAATAAATCAAACCCACTCCAAAGTTCAGGGGTGTTTTGCTGCTTCTGACTCTAAATTTGTACCTCTCTCCATGGATAGCGTATACTACGAACCTTGTTGGTAGGATTTGAAAGAGATTTCTCTTGTGTTGTGCCTCATATTGATGAGGTGCTCCCCTGCTTTGTGATGTAAAAACGTCTGCAGAACTACTCTGTTTTCCTTCAAGAAATCTCAAAAAAATACTACCATTTCTTTCAGGAAATAGCTAGACTCAAGAACAGACTGTAAGACAAATGCAAACTCTAATGTAGTTGTCCTGTCTGTGGTGGCCATAGCTCCCTTCTTTCATAAATGTTTAATGGAACATGGGAAGCAACACACACACACACACACACACACACACACACAACCCAACATTTTTCAGTGGGCCATGTGGGCAGTGCTAATTGGTAAAACCTGCTCCAGTAGTACAACGGCCTGTTCTGCTCAATTTAGGACAATATAACTGAAGATGCTGCATGGTGCAGGAATGTTCAGTTAGGCCTAGACATGGGCATGAACAGAAAAAAAAATGAACATGGTGTTCGTTGTTCGCTGCCATCCACGAACAACAAACTGACGAACATGACCTGTTCACGAACATGTTCGTTGTTCGTTGTTCATGGGGGCCAGCAGGCTCTCCTCCAGCCATCAAGATCTCTACCACACCACTCCCAGAAACCCTACCTGAGCAGGCACCAGAAAACGTACCAATAATAAATAATAGCTTGGCCCAGAGCCTGGCAGCAGCCCTGGAACCTGAAAGGGTAGATCCCTACCGCACCACTCCCAGAAACCTTACCTGAGCAGGCAGCAGGAAAGGTACCAGTAACAAATAATAGCTTGGCCCAGAGCCTGGCAGCAGCCCTGGAACTTGAAGAGGTAGATCTTTATCCCACCAAACACAAAGAAAATTCAAGCTCCAATGCACTCTCCCTGTCTCTCTCTCAAAATGCCAACAGCAACTGTCTCTCCCTCTCCACTGTCTGTAAACTAAGCCAGAGCTGGGAGCCCCCCTCCCTCCTGCTCTTTGCTTCCTTGTAACAAATTTGGAGTTCCACACTTGAAAGGAAGACCAGCCTATCAAACTAAATTGGGCTTAGATTGGGGTTTCCAGGGCAACAGCAGGAGTTCAGACAGAGTTCAGGCAGTTCCTGCCTCCGGTTGCCAAGGGGATTGATTGCAGGTGCCAGACTGTCTGGCTTGAAGAACGGCTGCCGAAGGCAATGAACGAGGCTTGCAACGACCACCTGTTCGTTTAGAATGGGGCCTCACGAACAGCTTGTTCGTGAACAGCAGATCGGGCTGTTCATGGCTTTTTAAAGTTCGTATTGCTATTTGTGCCCATCTTTAGTTAGGACTGCAGAGACCAGATCTCCGTGCTGCCATGGAGCTCATTGAACTTCAGGTGGCCATTCTCTGAAAGCAACCTCAAAAGGCCTGTTGTGAGAACAAAAGCTGCCATGAGCTGTCCATGGAGAAAAGAACTATACTTTACACAATCAAGCTACCAAGAAGGAAAGTGGTTCTTGAGCTTCCAGAGAATGGATTCAAGGAAGAGAGATGAAAGACAAGAAAGGTGTTGTTTAAAATGGGCCTTTGTTTGTTTTGTTGATGACTAAATTTTGTGCCAGGAAAAAAAAATGTAGAATAAGAGAGGCAGCTCTGATTGTGTTATGGTACGACCTTCACACATAACTGCTAGAAAGCATTGCATTATAAAAAAATAATCCGCTTGTTGAATTATCTGAGGCAGGAATTTCATGAAACTTCATTGGCTTTGCAGTGAACATATCATGTATGGGAGTTTGTAGCTCAGTGGAAGCATCTGCTTTGTTTGCTGAAGACCCTAATTCAAGCACTGTCACCTCCATTTAAAAGGCTAAAGTAGTAGCCCACTCCATGAGAATCACTGAGTCAAGATTTATGAACTCTCTGTGACTATTGGAATACAGTGCTTATGAACCTTAGACTTTAAGACTTACGAATTTAAAATTTGAAAAAAGTATTTTGAGGATACTCTTTGCGGAAGGGTGCTATCTACATATTTTCACTTTATGAATTTCTTGTGCAATATGTCCTCCTACTTGGAATTAGCACTTTAGAACTAGCACTTTATCAGTCAATCGATGTATCCTATAGGAATTGGCTTGTTCGTATTGAGGCACTTTAAGAATGAACTCTCTTTGAGCACAGAGAGCCAATTTGAAAATACAGCTGAATATTTGTGAACCGTAACAGAAGTGTTTAAACATTGCATTATTGTTAGTTAAATATTTGATCATTGGTATAGGAGTTGCATTTATTGTTACTACTAAAGAGTAGACTTAGTACTTGCAGACTGCTTGTTGCACTGCTTCAGAAGAAAGCAGCCTCAAGAATGTTCAAGTATACTCTCTGTGGTCACAAATGACAAAATTTCTCTTACTTACAATGCCAGATCTGTCTTGTAGCCTTAATCTGATGCTTGCTGTATATAGTAAATAAATAAAGTAAATAAATGAAGTGAATAAAAAAATACTCTGTTCTTCACAGTGGGCCAAAAATGGTTCCAAATGGCACCTTTTGACAAAATAGTCGTGCATGCAAAATGAGACAGAGAGCTTTTGAGTTGCAAACGGCACAGCTGTTTTCTGGAGTAAGAGCAAATAATCCATGCTGTAATCGGCTGGGATGCAACATCAGCAGAAGGTGTGGAAGGTCATGGATTTTTCCTGCTTTCCAACATTCTCTTCCAGCCAGTAGATTCCCAGAGCTGCAGGACCTCATGGAGAAACAGCTACACACTTGGAGGGTAGCAGCGAGGAGGAGAAGGGGTGAACAGCAGGGCCGGTGCATCCATAGAGGCAGGGCCAGCAGCCACCTCGAGCACTGAGGTGCCAGAGGGGGCACTGGGGGTGTGGTGTGTGTGCCGCAGAGCTGGCGGCGGCAGCGCTGGAGGGCTGGGAAGCCACCTGCGTGCTGCCCCGGCCACCTGCCGTGCCTGGCCCACAGGCCGCCTGCCATGCCTGGCCCACAGCTGCTGCAGCCTTCCATCCCTCCTGTTCAGCTGCCCCATGCTGCCGCCACTGCCACCACTGCTGCTGCCAGCACACGCTCCCAGCTGGGTGCAGCTGCTATGGGCCAGGCGCAGCAGGTGGCCGGTGCGGTGCACAGAGCAACTGAGCGGGATGGCTGGAAGGACGCATGCACGCTGTCCCAGCTGCCTGCCATGTGATGTCATCATGCAGTCCAGGTACGCATGCGTGTGTGGGGCAACAACAGCACTGAAGCTGCCCCCAGCCTCTGGCGCCAGAAAACCTGGCACTGGGCCTGGTGAAAAGGGCCATATTAACCCATAGCTGGGCCCCTAGGCTTTCAGATATTTCAGGCCCCCTCCGCCACTTTGATCTTTCACCCCACTACAGCTGACAGCCTGAGCCTATACGGTAGGTACTAGACCGCAGTGCACAGGTCTATATCCACTTTGAGGGTCTCCTGAAGAATTCTATTCACATTTTAAAAATATTTTGATAGTATGAGTAGAATTCTTCAGGAAAACACATTTTGGGGGTATAATTGTTCAATATAATATTTTGAAGTGAATAAAATTATTATTATTTATTAAAAATATATAATTTGTGGATAATTGTTTCACTTCAATTAGGAAGCAGTTAATTATCTTATTAATAGAGGTTATATAATAAGAGACTCTATTAATTGTAATTTATGTGAGGGTGTGCCTTAGCTAAAAAACTTGACGGGCCCCTAGTCCCTGCGGGGCCTGTAAGCTTTGGCCTAGTCAGCTTAATGAATAATACAGCCATGGGGGTGAAGCCCTTTTTCCTCCATTAGCAGAACTGTGCTGACAAATTAGGTAGGAGGGTGATTTTGCTCTCTTCTGCCTCCTCACCTTTCTCGGGGTTAAAAGGGACAGCTGGGGGGCGGGGAGAGCAGGGAAGACCCAAAAGCCTTAGATCACTGGATCCAATCCAGTTACCTTTCAACTACTTTTGTTCTGAAACTGGTGGCAGTGGAGAGTGCCCTCAAGTCATAGCTGACTTATTGCAATCCCTGGCAGGGTTCTCATGGCAAGTTCAGCCAATTTAATGTTTGAGTGGTATATTTCGAATCAGATGGAACCCAAGCAATTTACTTATTTAAAATAAATTTAAAATACTTGTGTGTGTGTGTGTGATGCCCTCAAGTCATAGTTGACTTACGGCAACCCTTGGTGGGGTTCTCATGGCAAGAGACTAATAGAAGTGGTTTGCCATTGCCTGCCTCTGCAACCCTGGTCTTCGTTGGAGGTCTCCCATCCAATTACTAACCAAGGCCGACCCTGCTTAGCTTCTTAGATCTGACGAGATCAGGCTCAACTGGGCTATCCAGGTTGTTCCACACAACTTGTGGTCCGCATGTCCCTCAGCTAATCATAATAAGAGACAGACACAGAGTCCTGTGGATGAAGCAATCTATAACCATTTATTAAACGATGGAGGAACGATGGTTCCACAGAGAGTAAAAGGTGTCCTCGAGTCCAGTGCTCATCAAAGCTATGTACTTTGTACATAGCAGTACAAAGTAATTAATACCTTTTGGTTAATTATAATATTTGTTATTCTATTGGCTCAGAAAATACAATGGTCCCCATTGGCTCAAGTGGGTGACCACCTCTCATGATACAAGTGTCCAGGGGTATTCTTATTGGAAGAAACAACTTAGGTCAACAACACAATTACAATATTACCCAGTTGTCATTGCTTATCTTATCTGTCCTTGTTCTATCTCTAGAAAGAACATCTCCCTTCCTTTCCCACACATCTCTTTCATAGGCTTTTCATTCTTGCCCGTTCCTCTGGTCCATGTAACATTTAGCAAAGGTGCCCTGATGTCGCTTATGGCAACCTTGTGGGTTTCAAGTGGAGAATATTTCTCTGGGTTCCATGGGAGGGGAGCGCTCTCCCTTCCCTAGGAATGTGCTCAAAGTTACATTCAGCACCCATTCCTCTGCTTTGTGGTTTCCTCCCAGCCTTGAAAGGTTCTTTTAATCTAATTAACTTGCAGCTAGCTTTCTTATATCAGTAACACGTTTTCTTTCCCATTCTTTCTGTTGCTACATTTTGCATAAGCAGTTTTACAAAGAAGTTTCTCATGAACAGGTGTTTGGCAAGCGCAATCTACCTGGTAGCAAGCTTCACAGTATCTGATCTCACTTCTCACATTGATTCACATACATTCTGCTTTGGTCTTTTGTTTCAAGTCTCATTTTCTTGCAAGCTGCATTACAAATACGACATTAGCGCCTG
Organism: Eublepharis macularius; assembly: GCF_028583425.1. NCBI lineage: Eukaryota > Metazoa > Chordata > Lepidosauria > Squamata > Eublepharidae > Eublepharis > Eublepharis macularius. Next base: position 21,895,798 of record NC_072793.1, on the reverse strand, counting down.
AGAATAATAAAAGTGCATAACAATAGTAAAAGGCACATAGAGGTACATAAAATCTCTTTCATTTAATCTACTTCCCACAAGGTCAGGGCATGAAACTGGTATAAAACCAATATATGTTTGTCCAGTAGGTAGGTCAAAAGTATGTAATCTCAGTAATAGCCATCCTGTCTCTTAAAATCCAACCCTAAGCTTTGTGCAGCTCTGACCCTGGAGGGTGTGTCTCATTGCTAAGGTTTCCATATGAAAGCAATGTGCAATAGGAAGGGCTCAATTTAAATTTGGATTGGTCTTGTTATTTATGATGGGAGTATTTTGAATCTGTATTTGGTTGGTTACAATATCTGTGTTTGTTCTCCTTTAACTGCATAGAGTTGTAGCAGGCAAAGCATTTATATTGTTCCCTTCCTGATTGTTAACACCTGATATCTGGGATCCATATGGAATTGGAGGAGTGAATGTAACTTTGCAGAATTGTAAGCAGAGATAAACATTTTTGCATGTTGTTTAAATAGTTTTATTCATATGGCTGCATTGTGATTTTGTAACATAGCATATGCATACTTACTTTGATAGGCACAACCACCAATTGCACTGCACTCTTGAAAAAGATATTACGAAACAGGAGTTCATCTTGCGCCCTGTTGAGCGCATGGTGGTCTGTTGTCTTCCCTGAGGGTTGGACGTCTCAGCTGCGGTTTCTCCCGGTGGGGAATTGGTCTCAGGAATGTTTTCGTCATAGACCACTGCAGACAAGAAGAAAAGAATACCTTCTACAACAGTTGAAAGTGATTTTTGGGATGTTTACACCCTGTCAGGGGAGGACTTTTGGTTTGTGCATTCTCTATAGTGCTTACTTAACAGCTGTGAACAGCAGCCTGAACTTGGATATATATATATATATATATATATATATATATATATATATATATATATATATATATATATATATATATATATATATATATATATATATATATATATATATATATATATATATATAAAGTGTTTGGCTTATTTTGTTACATTTGTGTGACTGCATAGTTATTCTATGGGTCTGTAGACCGTATTACTGTGGGTTTGTTTTTCAGGGTTTCCATATGAGTCAAATGCTCTCATCATCAGGGTCTATGTAAATACCACCCTTTTATATTACTGTTTTAATTAACTATTTTAATTTTGTGCATATTTTTACTAATAATTTTAACTCTGTAATTTTGTAGTATTCCCGCTATGCTGGTCTTTGACGGTATAATAAATTTGATTTGAGTGAAAATTTTTCACCATTAATAATGGGCTGTCTTCTAATGAACTGTCAGCAAGCTCTTAGGCTGCAACTGTAATCGACACCTCCATTTAGGTGGTGAGAAAATGTAATTCTTTTTCTTCAACCTGGACTTTGGGGCCTGACTTAAGTTCACCACCTGTGGATGGGAGCACATGGTCTCATCCACCGCCAGGATGCCAACTTAATTAATCTTCTGTCAGATGTAGAAAAGGTAATGGTCCTGGAGGAAGCAGGCAGAGATGATTGTTCCACCGCCAGACAAAGAAGAACAGTTAGAGTGTGACAGCTGATATTAAAATGACTACAACTCACTTCAGAGCCGCAGCCTGTGCATTCTCTTCTCTTATAAATAGTGGGGTTACTTCAGGTTAAGTGTCTGCTGCAACATTCCAATTGTTGATATTTAATTAGCTCTGAAATTAAAGCCTCTTCTCGTTGTTGTTAGAAAGCATTTAATTTCTAATTGATTGAGATGAAATGTGTCCTAGAGATTTTGGTGCTGGTTTTGTCAGGATGTAGAGTAAGGATGAACAGAGAGAAGGAATTTCATTGTAAAATGCTGACGGTTTTTTAAAGAGGAGAGAGATTAAAACAAGCCAAGAAAAAGGGAATTGCTTTAGGTTTTGTTTTTTTAAAAAGTAGAGACCGTTTGGCACCTTTGTTCCCTTCTGCTGTCTACAATTCAGATGAAGTCAAATGTGCCGAAGATCCAGGGCTCATTTTGAGGGGGAATGCACAGGAATGCAGTTCCGGCAGTTCCCCAAAGAGGTCACATGTCAGGTGGCCCTGCCTGCCTGACTCTCAGCCATTTTGGGCCCGTTTCTGCCTGGATTGGGGCTGAAATGGCCCGGATCGGGCCTCTGATGGATGGCGGATCACTGTCCTGCTCACCAGCGGCCTGATCCTGACCATTTGGGGGCCCTTTTCAGCCCTTTTCAGCCATTTTGGGCCCAATTTTGGCCCTGAATGGCCAGGATTGGGTCCAAAACCTCCAGAATAGGTGATGTCACTGGCATGGCACAAGCAAATCAGTTATACTAATGACACACTTCCGGTGATGGCAAGAGGCATGGCATATGCTAATTATGCTAGTTATGCTAATGAATTATGCTAATGAGTTCCTCCAGCTCTTTTTCTACGAAATGACCCCTGTGAAGATCTATGTCTGGTTTATACATAAGATAATGTATGGAGAGCCCTTACTGCTTTAAATCAAGGAACTGGCAATGAAGACCTTTAGTAACTAAGATCCTGTTGGACCTGCTGTGTGAGGGGGCATGCTATGTGGCTTTTCTCTTTCTTCTAGCCATGACATATTTTGCCAGCCTGACTCTGTGTTCATTCATTGGAGTGTCTAGGTCCAGATAACTGTGCATGCATGTTCTTTCACTCCTGTACCATAGCTGTCCCTCTCCACCCCCCCTCCTGTCTGCTAAAAGCAACTGTCGAGATGAAGACATTAGCTTACAAAATTGTGCTTTCCATGGTTGTCTCAGGCCTACATCTATAGGCAGAAATGTTAAGATGTGAAGGCATAAGGACGCTACATGGCGCAGAGTGATAGAGTTGCTAGGTCCCCAGCATCCCAAACCCTGACACTTATTGGCAGTAGCCTGATGATGTCATCAGTGTGGGTCCAGTGATGTCACGGGAAGAGACCTGATGAACAGCAAAACTGAACTAAAAATGGTTATATTTCCACACAGCACTGGATTGAGCACCTCATGTGGTATCTGAGAATGTATATAGTCATGATCATATGCTTTTGAAGAGAGGAGCTAAAAGAACCCCATGCTAAATATAAAAGAGTGCCAGATGATTATTTTCTATCTCCAATTTACATGTGCCATAGTTACCACAAACTGGCATGTATAGAAGTCTTAGAAGAAGAGATGAAATCTGGGGATGAGTTGACAGGCCTGTGATTACAACCTGATGCCTTGAGAAAGAGCTTGTAAAATGTATGCCCTCAAAACGAGCTCCCAAAGGTGAACATTTCAACCTGCTACCCTGAGAACGAGCCCCGATATCTGAATCTGAGTCAGGACCCAAAGCCCGAGACCTGACATCCTCTTAGAGGTGAGACAGCTATCATAAGCCACAGAAAAAATCCTAAATTAAGTCATATAGGCTTAATTAATTTATGCAGTTCAAGTGGATTTTAAGTCCCACATGCCCCAACGTTCATGTAAATTCAATATTCTACAACAACAATGTTCAATAGAGTCTTAACTAAGTAATTTTGTGTTTTGTAACTATAAAGATACACTCATTAATGGCAGCTCTAAAGAGCGGGAGTAATGACAATAATATAGAAATGGAAATGTGTAATCCTGAGTCCCGTCTTTAAAGGAGCCATCTGAGAACAGCTCAGGTTTCTGTTAAGACAAGAAGAAGAGAAGGAACGAAAATGTCAGGCCAGAGGTCAGTGTGGTTTTAGACAATATACGCCAGCTACACTTTATTCTGCACATCTGTAAAACGCTACGTGCTTTCTTTGGGAATCTTATCTCATGTTTTGCTAATGAATTCTTAATTTCTTAAAATCCCTTTTAAAAGTCAGTATTTGTAAAAGAGTATGAAGCCATAGAGAGTACAAAGCTTATGTATCTGCAATATGTCATATCATCATCTGCCCAGGGAAAAGTGATTAGCTTATGATCATACTATGAGTATTTGTTGATTTAATTAGCATACCTCCATTCTTCTGTCAAGATCTTGCAGGACATAAGACTGAGGGATAGGATTCAAAACTGCATTAGGAAAGCTCAGGGTGACGCAGAGGGAGGGAGGGGAGATAGAAGTTAATCAGTACTTTAATTACTAAAACAGGAGAATCCCAGATTACCCCTGTCTGCAAATCTTTCTCTCCACTTTACTCTCTAGCACCAGTTAGATGTACGGTTGCCAACCTCAAGTTGGGAATTATCACACAAGAGAAGGGCACTGCGTAGTAAATTACAAAAGGCAAACAAACAATGGGCCTAAAGCGGACGGATCTAACAGAACTAAAATATTAACAAGACACCATACAGCTGCACACACTTAACAATTCTTATCACATAATTATCACAAAAGGATAACCCCGCAGAAAAATCCAAACAAACACAAGTCCAAGTTATAGCTGTGACCCATCCCCCGCATGTCCATCTCCTCCACTGTGGGCTCATCGCTTCTCCAGCTTGCCTTCGGCTTTGGGCTCCTAGAAAGGAATATAGAGGAGAAGAGAGCTTGGTGCCCGTTACCTTTGGACTTGTGTTTGTTTGGACTTTTCTGTGGGGTTATCCTTTTGTGCAGTTACATTTGTGGCATTTGCCATTTGGAATACGACTCTCTCATCTCTTATTAATTTGTTATATCGATTGTGGATTACTACTGATACTTATGCTGATCTAAAACTGAATGTAAGAAGGTTTAATTGTATATGGCCAAAGGCCGTCACAATACAAAGTTAAAAACAGTAAAAATAGAAATCTATCTTACAAGCATAAAATACAGTTATTAAAATAATAAAAATAGAATACAATTAAAATGGGACCTTAATAAATACCAGACAGTTATGGGAAAATTAGGTTTCTAAGGAAACAATCTTGGCCCTAATCTTTTTTGCAGCTAAGGCAAACAGGGATACTCTGCTAGTGACAAAAGAATCAGTATCAGATAACAAAAAAACTAATTTGTCAATATCAGAGGTAAAGTTACGCCTCACTAATAAGTTGGCAAGAAATTTAGCTCTAACCTCTGCATACATGGGACAAAATAAGGTGTAATGTAGAAGATCCTAAGGAACGGAGGCACCGCATATGCAGAGATGGAGAGCCATCAGGGTTTGATGGTATCTTCCTGTAAGTAAAGCTATCGGCATTGTTTGAAAGCGCAGGGAGGTAAATGATTTTCTGAGATTTTGGGATGTGATATTCACTAAATAAGGAGATCTAACATGATCTCTTTTGATCAGTTTAAACCAAGGGGAAGATCTGGACTGGGAAACTGTAAGACTGTCCAAAAAAGCATCACATCTGTAGACCCAATTTTGTAAGTTGGAGCCATTATTTAAGACCCCCAACAAATCATCTGGAATGGTATCATGGACAAGAATGTTATGGTAGCAGGCTGCCCAGGGTGAGTCACTGTGTGTCATCAGCTGAAAGCATTGCTTGCTGAAAGTGTTGGTAATAACAGTATTACCCTTGCTCCAGAATTTAAGTACGGCCAAATGAACCCTAGCTCTAACTGAAGGCAGACCAAGTTCTGCCCTCATTAGGGCTGCAGGGGTCCCCCTGGGTAGGGCAAGCAACCGTCTAATGAAAAGATTTTGAATCGATTCCAGATGGGTTATGATATGTTCTTTCCAACCCCAGACTTCTATACCATAAAGGAGGTGGGGGATTGCCTTACATAAATACAGTTTTATTGCAGGGTCTACAAGAGATCCACCCTTGGTATAATAAAATCTCAGAATTGCCCCTATTATTTTTAAAGTGGAGGATTTGACAATATCCAGATGTATATTCCAACTTAGGGTCTCTCTAAAGGTCACTCCCAAATACTTATAGGAGCTGCACTGTTCAATGGGGATTCCATGAATACTCCAGGTGGTCCTTCTGGGCCACCTTCTAAACACCACGACCTTGGTCTTGTCATAATTTATTTTGAGGGCCTCCTCTTTGAAGTATTCACCTAGTTGGTGCAGTAACCTTTTTAGTCCAGTTTGGGTAAGGGAGAGCAGGACCATGTCATCAGCATATAAAAGAATCGGAATTTTCTGATGACCAAATGAGGGGGCAACAAACTTGGGACCTGATAACCTGTGCACTATACCATTTATGTACAGTTTAAAAAGCATAGGAGCAAGTACACATACCTGCTTAACCCCTCTAAGAATTGGAATGTCATCTGTTAAAGAGCCTGAAGTACCCACCCTGATTTTGGCAAAGATGTCTGAGAGTAATTCCTGAAGAAGAAACAGCAAGCGTTTATCTATATTTGCGCTAGCTAGCTTCTTCCAGAGACAATTTCTATCTATAGAATCAAATGCAACAGCAAGATCTGCAAATGCTACAAAAAGGGCTTTAATGGGGCCATTTATGCCTGATAGGGCTAATTGATAAAGATTTTGACAGTGCTCAACTGTACTTTGGCCCTTTCTAAAGCCAGCCCGATTGGGGTAGATTACATGATTAGAAATTTCCCAGTCCTCCAATTTATGCAGAAGATATTTGCTATGAAGTTTTGCTGTAATATTCAACAAGCTTAGTTTTTTGGATCTGCTTTATCACCTTTCTTATGAATAGGAGCTACAATACAATAAAACTGAATGTATGAACACCTAGCTGATGTAGATAAATGTGATATATTTTGTTAAGTGTGTGGCATATTTATGCTATTTAACAGCTGTATGGTGTCTCGTTAATATTTTAGTTTGGATAGATCTGTCTGTGTTAGGTCCATTGTTTGTTAACCTCCAGTTGGGGTCTGGGGATTTCCTGGAATTATAATTGATCTTGAGATAACAAAGATCAATTCTCCTGGAGAAAAGGGTTGCTTTGAATGGCGGACTGTATGGCATTATGCCACACTAAGATCCCTCCCCTGTCCACACCTTGCCCTCCAAAGCTCCACTCCCAAATCTCCAGGACCTGCTCAACCAGAGTTGGCAATCCTAGTTAGGTAAATGTGTGTGGTTATTGTGTAGTGAGGGGAAAGCATATATCCAGAGTAGAGATGGGCACGAACCGAAATATGAACCAAAGTACGAACCAAATGGGGCTGGTTCATGGTTCGCGAACCAGTCCCTCATCAGAGCCCATTTCTGATGAATCACCATGAACTTTAGGCCTGTTCATTTGGTTCATTTTTCCGTTCGTCACTGCAGACAGCCAGGTATTGATCAATGTTTCCTAGGCAATTGTGGGGGAGGGCTTTCTGCAGAGCTTCTGCTGTCCTGGAAGTGAATTTTCATGCACCAAATGAACCGGTTCACGAACCACGACAAGGTCGTGAAAGTCCGTGGTTCATGGTTTGTGAAACACGATGAACTACGAACTGCACAATTCAGTATTTTCCCGGTCTGTGCCCATCTCTAATCCAGAGTATTCTTTTCATTGTGCTTGCAGCCTTGGCATTCAGAGTAGGGAATTATTCTTGTTTCTCATTTATTTTGATGCTTATAAAGGAGAGGTGAGGAGGCTTAAGAATGCTTGACTATTATTTTCCCTCAGTCTCCTGGTCTTCTGTAGTAGCTACAGGCCTGCTTAGGCCTCCTAGATGAGTAGCATTGAGTAATTGCCAATAACCTGGAGGAAAAGGATATATTATCCTTTTAACAAAGGCTTAAAGTATTGAAGTGGACAGTTGAAGTTTTTCATGGCACAGAGGTAAATAACATCACCTGGTAAATAACATCCCATTCAGTCTAGCAAAGGGACGAGACATTTTTTCTCCATGTTTTTTTCAGTCCTAGGGAAAAACTGTGTGGCTTGTTTCTCTGATATTCCAGTCTTGCTCATTTTGCTTGCCTGATTATTAGTGCCTTATTGTAATCCAAAGGAGCAGGAAACTTAAATGGAAAGTTCAAAGCCCACAAATTATTTGTAAGAAAGCAGCCATTGTGAAGCATCATCATAAACTGCTTAAAATTTGTGTTCAGTAATCAGTCAACTATTCAAAAGTAAAAATTAACAAATAGCCAGATGTCATAATAGCAAAAAGCTCAGCCTCACTCAAATACCTGCATTTCTCAAGGCCTCAAAGGGAAAACAAATCTAGGGAGACTTCCCAAGGGAGAGAATTCTGTCACAGGGGTGCCATCACAGAAAAAGCCATGCTTGGGCTTGAATTACAATGGCCCCTTGCCTCTCCCTTAGCTACTGCTCCAGGGAGGGCCACTATTGGTTTCTCCTGCCATGATTCATGGATGCTCTCAACCCCACTGAAATCTCTCTACTATGTCCATCACTGGCAATGGTGCTGACTGCGGAGGGCACTCCGGTCTCCAACACTGCATTGCTTTGTTTACAGTCTTCAGACCTACTTGACTTCAGATTGCAGGGGGAAAATCTCTCTTTAGCCACTTGGCTACTTGCCTACCCCTCTTCCATCCACACATTGCTTGTTTGATCAGATCCATCTTGTCCAACAGTCTCTCTTGCCACCCCGCCCCAAGAATCCCAGTTGTCTCAGCCTCCCTAGGATTGCTAGCCCCCAGAAGGGGTCTGGAGATCTCCTGAAATTACAGCTACTCTCCAGACTGCAGGCCCTGACCTGGATAGCCCAGGTGAGCCTGATCTTGTCAATATCAGAAGCTAAACGGGCTGTTTCCACACTACTTACCTTCATCCGGAATGCTGTGAAATGTTGTGAAAAAAACGTGGAAGATAGTGTTTTCTCACGTGAGTTTTGTGCGACATTGTGTGAAACTCACGCGAGAAGACGCTAACTTCCACGGGGTTTTTTGTGATGTTCTGCGGCATTCCGGATGAAGGTAAGTAGTGAGGAAACAGCCAGGGTCAGTCTTGGTTAGTAATTGGATGGGAGACCTCCAACGAAGACTGGGGTTGCAGAGGCAGGCAATGGCAAACCACCTCTGTTAGTCTCTTGCCCTGAGAACCCCATCAAAGGTTGCCATAAGTCAGCTATGACTTGAGGACACTGTCCACTCCAGACTATAGAGGTCACCTCTAGGGGTGTGCAAAGGCACACCATTTCAGTATTCTTGTTTCGGTTATTACTGAAACAAGAAACCATTTTGGTAATCGCTAATACCGAAACGGCAAGCCGTTTCGGTATTCGTGATTCAGTAATCGTTTTGGTATTTCGGCTTGTTTTGGTAATGCTTTTCAATGGGAAAAAGCCTCCCCCAGGCTTCCCTGAAGGCATTTTCCCACCGAATCAAGCCAATCTTGGTGGGGACCTTCTTCTAACTCCTCTCTAACAACCCCCCAAGTTTCAGAAAGATTGGACTTAGGGAGCCCATGTTATGGCCCCCCAAACCAGGTCCCCCTATCCTAACCTAAAGCTGTTCAAGAAATAAAGTGGTTTTGACAGGAATTGTGTTTTTGTGATTCTCTGATGTTAAGTGAGTTGTGTTATTTTTCTGTGTGGGGGACTGCTGGTGTAATGTGTGATAATGCTTTGCCTACTTGTACTTTGAAAGTGAGAAAATAATTTTTAAAAAACTTTATTTTGTGTTGTTCGTGTTTTATTCTTTGTTGTGCAGTTGGTTCCCATCATAGGGAACAATGGGGCTGGCCGGCCAGCCATCTCTGTAGGTGGTGGGGGAATTTGAGGGAGGGTGTCTGTGGTTCAGGTGCTCTTTCACAGGGACAAGCTGGCACTCAGAAGTGTGCCCACCATTGTGGCACCCCTGGGCTGTGCAGAATTGCCCTGGGAAAGAGAGTTTAGAAGTTCAGTTCCCAGCATAGGGAACAAAGGGAGAGGGCTGGCCTTTGCCAGCCTGTTCCTGGGGTTATGGGTGTGGGGCTACTGGTGGTGGATTTGGGTCTGTGAGGGGCTAATGTGGGGATTTGGGTCTGTGTGTGGCAGCTGGGGGGGAATTGGGTATGTGTGGGGCTGTAGGAGGTGGACTTTGGGGGCTGAGAGCACCTACTTTGGGAGGCCATGAAATGCCCCCCCCCAAGTGGGAGCAGGCTGTGACTTGGTGGGGGGGTGGGAGGAAAGGTGGGAGAAGGGCCCCTGAGGGTTGGGAGCATTTTGCATGCAAAATGCCACCCCTGGCAAGACAAGCCTCTGTTATTTCCTAGCTGGAAATAGTGGAGAAAGGGGGGGGGAGAGCACCTACTTTGGGAGGCCTCCCAAGTGGGAGCAGGGTGAGCCTTGGTGGGGGGTGGGAGAAAAGGTGGGAGAAGGGCCCCTGAGGGTTGGGGGCATTTTACATGCAAAATGCCACCCCTGGCAAGACAAGCCTGCCTCTTCATTTTCCCCCCATAGGAAATAATGATCATCAGCAGCAAGCACAAAATAGGAGATTAGCAGCAGCAAGCGAAAACCTTTCCCTTTTTAGTTGAGGATAGGGGACCTTGTTTGGGGGCCATAACATGGCCTCCCAAAGTCCAATCTTTCTGAAACTTGGGGGGTTGTTAGAGAGCAGTTAGAGGAAGGTCCCTACCAAGTTTGGCTTGATTCGGTTGTAAAATGCCTCCCCCAGGCTTTAGGGAAGCCTGGGGAGGCTTTTTCCCATTGAAATGCATTACCGAAACAAGCCGAAATACCGAAATGATTACCAAAACATACCGAAACGTTCCGGTAATCACTGTTTTGGTATTACCGAAACATTTCTGTAATCATGAAACGTTTCAGTAATATCGAAACAAACCGAAACAGGTATGTTTTGGTTTTTTCCGGTAATCTGATTACCAAATTGCACACCCCTAGTAACCTCCCCTAGAAAAAATGGTTGCTTTGCCTGGCAGACTGTATGGCATTATAAACTGCTGAGATTTCTTCCCTCCTCAAACTTTTCTGTTCCCAGCATCCACCTCCAAATCTCTAGGAATTTCCCAACCTGGAGTTGGCAACCCTACTGATGGAGAGAGTTTCCCAGTCAAGTGGAAAGTGCCTCACTAATTGTTTTAAAACTTCCCTTATATCTGGGATAATGGTGGCATCTAAAAGAAATCAAAAGGGGTGTGTGGAAATGAATATTCTTGAACCCCCTTCCCTGGAGGAGTTTCTATTGGGTGAGTCCAGCATTGGATGTTATTTCTTTTTTCTGGATTAAACCTCTCACAATGGGATTCCTAACTCTGGCCAGGGAGATTTGGGGGTGGTCTCTCTAGAGGGAGGAATTTGAGGAAGGATTTCACATAGAGTTTTCCCTCTGAAGCTGCTATTTTTTTCCAGGGGAACTGATCTCTGTAGTCTGGAGATCAGTATTCATTCTGGAAGAACTCCAGGTTTCACCTGGAAGTTGACAAACTAGTAGCATAGGGAAAGCAGAGGTTAAAGCTGCACTGGCTCCCAGTGGAGTTCTGGTTCCGGTTCAAGGTGTTAACCTTGGTGTTTAAAGCCCTTCACGGACTGGGACCTGCATACCTGCAGGACCACCTCTTCTATTACATCCCCTGTAGGGTGTTGCGCTCTGCAGACAAGCAACTCCTGGTGGTCCCTGGCCTGAAGGACATCCATCTGGCCTCAACCAGGGCCAGGGCTTTTTCTGCCCTGGCCCTGGCTTGATGGAACGCTCTCCCGCTGGAGATCTGGGCTCTGCGGGACCTATTACAGTTCTGCAGGGCCTGTAAAACGGAGATGTTCCACCGGGCCTTTGGATGAATGCCAGCAGGTGTCCTCTTTCTTTCATCTAAGACCACCACTTCTTCTGGGGCTGCCCTTGGCCATCTGCTAGGCCGGAAACGGACTCCCAATATTTGTTTGAATAGCCTGCTCCTGGACTATTTTAATGACTTTAAAAAAAAATAGATTTTATGTTTTTGTGACTTTTAATGTATTTTTTTAAATGTTGTTAGCTGCCCTGACAGTATAAATCCAATCCAATCCAATCCAATCATTACTGCAGAATTGTTATGCATGACTAATTTGTATAGTACATTGTAGGAACAGGGTTGTTGTGTGGCATTTGAGAAACAATGGGAGGAGAAAATGAGGGAATTCAGAGGGGCTGGTGGATTTCATTGATGGCCTGCCTAGCTTTTCTTGACAACTTAAAAAATGACTTACACCCCTTGGAGCCATCAATCTGACCCGCAAGGAAATCTGGAACTGTTTTAAAGGTTAAGGTGGTGGATTGCCCAGGAGAAAAAGAAGTCCTATCCCTTTAACAGAAGTTTAATATGCAGAAATCAAGAGCTGAAGCTTTTCATGACATAAAGCAAAATAACATTAATTGCTGGTAATTGCGGCAGATCAAACTGATATTAAAGGGACAGCTAGAGGGACCAGTTTAAAAATTGGCAAACCTATTCCAGGTCTAGAAACTAACTGTTGACTAGGGATGTTCTTTTAAGAGTGGTGTAAGACGTTTCTTGTTAATGGCTGAAATCCTGTATTCTGAGTCTGGTAAAATTTTTAGGTTGTCTTCAAAGATAACTGTAAAGTGATCACATGATAATAATATAATTGATAATTTACCCAGACATTTCTGCCATAACCATGTAAACCCCACCTTTTAAAATGATTTGATTTGAGTTTCTTGTGGCCTAGCATTTTTGGATTACCAAATTATTGAAAATTAGAGTTCTCCTCTCATTGATAGTATGGTAATATGTATATTGAAATACATTTTGTTTGTTTATTCATTCCTTTCTGGGTCAGACAGATATAGCCTTGACACAGTAGCACAGAAAGGGGAAATATCCATTCATCCATTCATCCATTCATCCATTCATTCATTTTGTAGTCTGCTCTCCCCATAAGCAGGCACAGAGTGGATCACATCCAGTTTAAACACAATACAATATACAATGAGCCCCAAGGCACAGAGTGGTAACCTGCAGTACTGCAGCCCAAGCTCTGCTCATGACCTAAGTTCGATCCTGGCGGAAGCTGGGTTCAAATAGCCGGGTCAAGGTTGACTCATCCTTCCATCCTTCCGAGGTTGGTAAAATGAGTACTCCGTTTCTTGGGGGTAAAGTGTAGATGACGGGGGAAGGCAATGGCAAACCACCCCGGAACAAAAATCTGCCAAGAAAATGTTTTGATGCTACGTCCCCCCATGGGTCAGTAATGACTCGGTGCTTGCACAGGGGTCTACCTTAACCTACAATATACAATCTAAACAATTAAAACTGGTAGCATTAAAAGAGCAGTTGCAATTATGCAACCCACCCTCAGCAGCACATATTGCACAATCCTGCATGTAATCATTTGAGTCCATGGTAGCCGATGGCAGACAACAAATAAAAACAGAAGCGGGGAGCGGGTAAGCTTGATTCATTCTCCATGCCCTTCCCTCCCTTCTTTGCCCTTAAGAAGAGTTGCCTAATCATTTCATAAGATGGCAACACATGATGTGTATTCCCAGAATCACATGGTAGCACATAAAATTTTTCCATCCTAGTGTTTCTATTTTCTGAAGTTTACATGCAGGGCAAGGATGTTTGTGAAACAAAATGTCACTGCAAAGCAAGGGAGCAACACTTTTAATTTGCATTAATTAGGCAAAAAGAGATGGATTATTGATCATGCATAAGTCCCCAGCAGTAATTTGACTTTATTTATTACAATATTGCCAACTTCAACTATTCAAAATTCATCTGTGAGCTCACCTCCTCCTATTCTCCCCAAAATCATGGGAATGGATCAATGAATTCAATGTGTGTACATGTAGTGGGGAGGGGAATAGAACCACAAGGTTTAAATGAAGTATTAGGGGGGGGGAAATACTTTCCTGGTCAGACGACCCATTCAGCAATGAAGTAAGCTACCCTGGGAGATTTTATAAGGAAATTTAGGCAGGCATTTCTTGCAGAAACAACAACATAGGACACTCTGTTTTAATACCAAGTTCTCTTATCAGATAAATCAAAGAATCTCAGCCAAAATTGAATGACATTTTAACTGGTGATGGCAGAAACACCTTTTAATCTGGAACGGGTGACTTGTTAATACAGCACACAAGTGAAAATGGTCCATTTTAAAACCAGGTGTATATTCTAGTTAACATAATTTTTTATTTTGATTTATATGCACAGGAAATGCAAAACTCAATATGAGCGTCATTCGTGAAAATGATCTGTGATTACATCAAGCCTGCTTAAGCCAGTACGAGTGTCGGAGTAGAACTGGGTAGCCCTAGGTTTGATTCCCTGCTTTGCCCTGAAATGCAATGGGTGGCTTTGGGCTAGTCACCCTCTTTCAACCTAGCCTTCCCTCCTGCCTCATTCCCCCCTCCCCGGGGGGGAAAGGTCCAGAAAAGCCTTGGAAGATGAGGGGAGGAGAAAAGAGCTTGCAAGAATAGCCAGCCAGCTTTAAAAAGACGGTAGCTGTGTTTGCCAGATAAACCCAAATAAATTTGCATTTACCCAGCATTGATTTGGTATTCCAAATTTAATCAAGGTTCTCTAATGTTATTCAGCATACCTGGATAATGCCAAATTGGCAATTACTTGGTATTATCTGTGTATACAGAATACTGAATCACAAACCTCTAATAATAACAGAACCGTGGCATTCTGCACCAACTGGAATCTTCAAGCTGACTCTGAGGAGAAACCTATTAGAGTGCCTTACAGTAGTCTAGTCTTGATGTTACCATGGCATAGATCCAAGTGGCCAGAGTGGCCATGTCAAGATAGAGGGCCATCTTCCAGTCCAGATTGAGTCGGAAGAAGGACTTTTTAACAGCAGCATTAACTTGCTTCTCTAGCAGTAATGTGGGATCCAGTATTACTCTTAGGCTCTTAACTGAGTGTGTATGGGTCAACTGAACCCTACAAAAAGTGGAGAGCAGAATCTCCTTCAAGATCTCTGCCTTCCCAACCATCATCATTGTCATCTTCTCTGGGTCTAGTTTCAATGTGTTCGATTTCAGCCAATTGACCTCAGCTATTAGGCAGCAAATGAAGATCACTACTAGCTCACCAGAGGATTTGGATAGTGAGATATACAGCTGAGTGCATTTCCATATTGATGGCATGCAGTTCCATAGCTATGAATGATTTCTCATAAAGGGTTTACATTGATCACGCATAGAGATTGAATAGCATGGAAGATTGTGCCCCGTGGGACTCCACAAGATAAGTCCCACACTGAAGATAGCTGGTCTTCCACAGCAACCCTTTGACTCCGTTCCATTATGAACAATTTAAATCAGTCCATGGTACATCCCTTGATACCTACTTCTGCCTCCAAACACCTCAAAAGGATGGTAGAGATCTACTATGTCAAAGGCTGGAGGACCAACAATGAAGCATGGCCTTTGTCTCCTTTTAGACAGAGGTCATCCACTAAAGTCACCAGATCAGTCTCTGTCCCATAGCTAGAGATGGGCACGAACAGCATTACGAACAGAAAAAAACCACGAACAGCCCGTTCGTCTGTTAGCGAACAAGCCATTCGTAAGGCTCCATTCTAAACGAACATGTGGTAGTTGCAAGCCTAGACAGCCTGGGGCCTTTCAATCAATTCCCCTGGCAACGGCAGGGACTGAACTCTGTCTGAACTCTTTCTGGCTTTCCTTCTGGTTTTAACCCTTCAAAGTACTTCCAGCAGAGAGTCACGTTTTTGCCGCTGTGAAAAGAAAATGACAACAAAGGGGGAGACCCATGCATCATGCCTTTCCTGGGGTGCAATGTCTCTGAAACTTGGGGGGGTCTTCGGAGGACAGTGAGGACTATGTCCCCTGCAAATTTGGTGGGTATTGGGCATTGGGAAGGTCAGTTTGTAACCCCTCCAAGTAGCTGCCTTCCAAGAGGCAGTTCCGTTTTTGCCACTGTGAAGAGAAAATGACAGCAAAGCGGGGGAGGGACACATGGATCATGCCTTTTCAGGAGTGCAATCTCTCTGAAACTTGGGGGGTGTTTGGAGGACAGTGAGGACTATGTCCCCTGCAAATTTGGTGGGTATTGGACATTGGGAAGGTCCATTTGTGGGGTGTTTAAAGGGCCCTGCATGGCAGGAAAGGGTTCTTTAAACTATCAGCTGGCAAGAGGCAGGGGGGAGTTCCCCCTGCCAACTGCTAGCTGATAGTTTAAAGGGAACTTTAAGGGGCCAGGAACAATGAACAATGAACATGTTTAAGAACGTCATGTTCGTTACTGTTCGTTGTTCGTTGTTCATGGATGGCAACAAACAACTAACAGCTTGTACGTCCCCCCCCCCTGTTTGTGCCCATGTCTACCCATAGCCCAGCCTGAAACCAGATTGAAAAGAGCCCAGAGCATGAGTTACCCAAGAAGATCTGGACTTGGTCTGCTACTCCTGTCTCAAGCACTTTGCTTAGAAAGGGCAGATTAGAGACTGGGCCATAATTGGCCTCATCATTTTTGTCTAGGCATGGTTTTTTAAAGTAGTGCAGATAGCCACTTCTTTGAGTGGGCAAGGGAAGGTGCCTTGAGTTACTGATTTATAATGGATCTCAGTGACTCATTTATGTGATCCTTCCATGGTTTTAGCACCTAAGATGGGCACAGATCCAACGCACAAGTAGTGGCCTTCAACAGATACCAGGATTCTCTCAATAATATCCTTTTTTAAAAAAAAAAATATTTAAAAAAGATTCTCTCAATAATATCCATGACTGTAACTGTGTCAAAATTGTCCATAAGCAGACCAGATGCTGTATTAAATATTTCTTCCATTTCGCCTATATTAGAGCTGGCATCCAGATCAGGGTATATTCAGGCTATCTTATTGGCAAAAAAACTTTGCAAAAGTGTCACAGCTATTGTCTGCACCATGTATGTCACAGGAGGAAGAACAGGGTAAAAAATGTAGTAGATAAATGCATGTACATATCTCAGTTCCCTGAAAAAGTCAGTCCAAGCAAGAATTCTTCGTGTTCTGTCATGAGATGGGATAAGGACACTGGCATTAATGTTCATTGGCGCTGTCTCCATTTTAAAAAAGGGAATAAAATGCTGTACCTAAGGTCTTAAAATCAAGTCACAAATGTCTCCCTTTTCCCATACAGAAGACAGAATAAGATCACTTCCCCATTATATATAATTCTCATATCAAGAGTGCTTTTTCTTTGAAAGATACCAAAATCTTCCAGTCCCACCCCCTAGGGCTGACTTTTTACTTTCTTTGTCTCTTCTTAGTTCTAGTTTAACCTCTGTCAATCATTACTCCTTCCTTCTGTAACTGTAGACTTACCCATCATAAACACAGGCCTGGTTCCTGTGTAAAGTCTGCTTTCAGCAGAATGCTTTTGAAAGAGTTCACTTGGAGGCACAAGACTGGAAATGTGACAACGGCAGAAAGGCTTCCCGTCTGCAGCAGCCATCAGCCCTATCTTGCATTCCAGTCTAAAATTACCTCCCAATTTCCTTGGCTTTGGTCTTCTTGTTCACATTCACTCAAGGATCCATTTAGACAATCACAAGTCCGGGAGGTAAATTATATTTCATTTCACGCAGATGAGTGTCATCATTAGCCTATAAGACCGTAGAGCAGAAAGATGTGACTTTTACCAGGCTCTCTGTGGAATCTTAATGAACCAATAAGGACTTCTTTTTCTTCTTTTGGTGTCCTGATGGAACATGGCCAAACAGGCTGAGATTCCAAAGTAGGAAATACCAGGATCGGAGCATTTCAGCTTGAAAATTCAGCATACTCACCACTACCTTGGGTTTTCCGCAGATACATACCAGAATCATTCAAGAAGTGATTTCTAAGTGAAAGTGTGTGTGTGTGTGTGTGTGCGCGCGCGCGTGTGTGCATGCGTGCACACACGCGTGCGTGCACATGTGAGAGTGAGAAAGAAAGTGCTTAAACTCCTGATCCACAACATCTCCAGGTGCATGTCCTCTCTTCACTAGATCTTTCCGTTCAGGGCTTTTTGTCCGGGAAAAGAGGTGGTGGAACTCAGTGGTGGAATTCAGGACTGCACAATGACATCACTTTGGGTCCGCTGGAACAAGGGGGGAGTTCTTAAAGTTTAAATTGCCCTTGGCAAAAATGGTCACATGGCTGGTGGCCCCGCCCCCTGATCTCCAGACAGAGGGGATTTTAGATTGCCCTCCGTGCCGTGGCGCGGAGGGCAATCTAACCTCCCCTCTGTCTGGAGATGGGGGGGCAGTGGCCATGTGACCATTTTCAAGTGGTGCCGGAACTCCGTTCCACCATGTTCCAGCTGAAAAAAAGCCCTGCTTCTGTTAACCCGAACCAAACACCTTTGTTGCAGAAAGACAACGGAGAAAGAGCAAGAATACTAGAGGATGTTGGAGGGAGACAGAATGGTAAAGTTACATTCTATATTTCCCATTGAGGGAGCTCACAAATAGGAAAGGGGCAGCTGCTCTGTGAATTGTTTGAATGGGAGTCTGCCAGCATAATTTTGGGTTTAAAAGAATCATAAAATTCAAAAATGTCTTGTCTGATGGCTAATAATTGTTTATCTTTCAATTGCTGATAATAATTCGAAAACTCAAAAGTAAAATGACTTCTGAGAGCTTCCATCCCCCTTCCTTGGCCACAAGAGTTTATGGAGATGGCACCATACAAAACTGTTCCTGCTACAAGATGGGTAGCCCTGTTCATCTGTCTGTAGCAACAGAAAAGAGCAAGAACCCAGTAGCACCTATAAAACTGACAAAATTTGTGGTAGGGGATGAGCTTTCGTGAGCCACAGCTCACTTCTTCAGATACAGCTGAAGAAATGAGCTGTGACTCACGAAAGTTCATCCCCTACCACAATTTTTGTCAGTCTTATAGGTGCACTGCATCCAAGAGGGAAGGGTTTCCAGAAACCTACCAACCCCAAGGAGGGATTACCCTAGGAAATCCAAAAACACTACCAAGTGTTGCACATAAGTCAATTATATTATTAAAGTGCAAGCACTCAGTTGTGAAACTAACAAAGAAACCTATTGGTCAGTAATATTCTATATCCATTACAGACATTTACTACAAAGTAAGTCCAAAATAAGTCCACAGACAAGCTGTAACAACAATTTTCTTATCCCTTTTAGGTAAGTGTGAGGTGGACATCAATGAAGTTGGGCGGGTGGTTTCCTCGTGGAAGGACTTGAATCCGGTATGAAGACCCAGTAGTCTAAAGGCTCCAGTTGGTTGGCAATGAGCCTGCCAGCTTATAATTCTGCTCATTTCAATATCTCTTCATCCCGGCCAATATTTTTTGGTTGCCTCACTGGCTATTAATTTAAACACTATATCAGTCGCTGTCCATCTGTCTGTACTCTGTATGGGAGAAGATGGAGTCTCACACCTAATTGCCTTCTAGTAATGTTGTTAGAAAGCTTATGCCACATTTAATCTGTGAAGAGCCACAATGTTCCTTTCTAACATGTTAGGGCTCTTGTCAATGGATTTACAGCTTTACATACAAATCCCCCTCTGTTTTATTTAAGGGGCAAGGGTTAGCTCTCTAAGCATTAAGCAACAGGAAATGAAATAATCTATTGCTACCCTGTTATGTTGTAGACACCCTCAAGCGTTTGGATTTGGCAACTCAATGTCAGATGCAAGATACTGGGCTTGGTGTGCAATTAGTCTATAGAAGCCTCTTTCAGCATTTAGTCAGCCCTTCTAACCATAATATCACATCTACTTCACACAGAGGGGAGAGAAGCTCTTTTGACAGTATGCTAATTCATGACGTGCTTCAAATGTTAAGCCAATCTAACGTTGCCCCCTGCCTAACATCTCTCACAGTTTTGCAAAAGTGTCACAAAGATGATGACTTGCCTATGTAGGTCTTGACCCTCAACCACAGATGCAGACGTGTATTGGCCACAACTGGCTACTTCTGGAAGTGATATCCTTGGTGGGTGTCATCAGGTTTCAAGTTTCCCAAGACGAAGGTGTCAGAAGAAACCCAGGAGTCAGAGAGTGGGAGCACAGCAAAATCTCAAGGGGCAGTCTCAAAGACAGCAGCAGACCAGTGAAGAGAAACAGAGGGTGGAATGGCAGGTGCGCAGGAGGTCATGTGGGAATCATATCGGGCTATCCCAGAAGGCAGGTTGACCCAAACAAACAGACAGCTCCGTCTCATGCCCTGACAAAATTGCTCCTTGGAGGTCTGAGCTGTGAAAGGTGAGATGTCTGCTTGTAATTTAGAACCGAACGTTTGGTAGAGATGCTTGCTTGTCTTTGAACCAATAAAGAAGGAGAAGAGCAAAATACTGACCTACTTAGCTGTTGCTAGAGTCCCGTAGAGGTGGCCAAACAGTTCTGCTGATTTGGAGCACTGATGAATACCCAAGGGACTGAACGCCAGCTAATACTATTTTGTATGCCGCGTCACTGCTCATTTCATGAAGAGAGAAAGAATACACATGGCAATATAGTTCAACCCACTTGCTGTTGCAGTACCAAAAGCCAATTGGCACTACGGTCTTCTCTACCTTTGCTTCAAATGTGTGTACCCAGCAGTGAACAGAGGAACAAATATGATAGATTACAGCAGCACATAGCTTGAGAGGGGGTTATGTGTGTTTCATTCAAGGCTGACTCACATTGTCACTTTGGGAGCTAAGTGTTTGTTCAGTAAAATCATTTCCCACCCAACCCCTTCACAGAACTGAAAATGTGCATGCAAACTCCTCAAGTGTATCGGTTTGCTATAGGAATAAATCCCCTAACATGGCCATTGTGACCTGTCTGTAGAAGTAAAGTAGTTGGGGGGGGAAACAACAACTTGCAGTGCCAGCACAATTTTGTGAAATAATCACCATTGTTGATATTGTTGTTATTGCTCAAAGTGGAGTTTGGGGGTTCTTGGGCGGTTCTGAGGGAAATTTCTTGTTGCCAGACTTTAAATAAGGTTTCACATATTTGAGGTGTGGGCCTTTAAAAAAATGCACAAATTAATTTTTAGCTTAGGAAACAGTTTTCTCCTAAAAGGGCTAGTGGTAGGCAATTAAGAAGACAGGTGTTGTTGTCAAATAAATAAATAGGAGCATAGTTGAACTGTAAAAAAATTAATTAGGCTGTTGCCTGAAGCCGGGTCAGGTTTAGAAAAATAGTATTTATAAACTGACCTTTACTCTTGTGGATTTCAAGAAGAGGAATTAAACTTTGCTAGTGCAGTTAGAAATCAAATGTTAACTAAATAAAAGGATTCATCTTTCCATCTACAGTTAGAGCCACAAAACAATTAGCTAGTTTGCATAGTAGGAAGTCAGACCCATTTAAAAAAACTTTTCATTTGTGGCTAGGTGTTGCAAAAGAAAACAAATTAGAGAGGGGGGATGGAAAAATTGTGCGTTAGTGCTGTTGTGTTAGTGAATGTAGCATAGCTCAGCTAGGCCTACTCTACTCTGTGAAAGTATTACTAGTCAGCTGGGGGACAGAATGAATTATAGGAAAGGAGATCAGTGGAGCCCTGAGGAAAAGGTGGCCAGATGTTTCTCTTGTAGTTCAGGGACTCCTCTTATGCCCTCTGATGACCATGTACAGTAAGCATGTCTTCTTCCATGCAGGTGACATTGTCAGCCTGCATTGCTCTCACCTGGTCCCCTCAAGGTGAATTTGTTGCTCTTCAGTTTCCCAGCTCTGGACTGGGAGAGTGAACACATTCCTCTTGTGCCTTCATCCTCTCTTAGAGCCAAGCTACAAGTGACGCCTGACACAGGTTGGACACTTGTCAGCTTCTCTCAAGTTTTGATGGGAAATGTAGGCAACCTGGTCTTGCAGCTGTAATGGAGAACCAAGCTGTAAAACCAGGATGCCTACATTTCCCATCAAAACTTGAGGGGAGCTGACAAGTGTCCAACCTGTGTAAGGCGTCACTTGTAGCTTGGCTCTCAGTCTGTTGGGAAGGTGAGGGAAAGTGCTGTTCCCCAAATTTGGTGTAGTGGTTAAGAGCGCAGGACTCTAATCTGGAGATCCCGGTTTGTTTCCATGCTCCTCCGCTTGAAGCCAGCTGGGTGACCTTGGGTCAGTCACAGCTCTCTGGAGCTTTCTCAGCCCCAACTACCTCACAGGGTGTTTGTTGTAGGGATAATAATAGCATACTTTGTAAACCACTCTGAGTGGGCATTAAGTTGTCCTGAAGGGTGGTATATTAACTGAATGTTGTTGTTGTTGTTAGGTAGAAAATCAGCAGGACAGTTATTAATTGGCACACTATATAAAATCTACATTCCAACTGAGAATTTCTGCACGCCCCCCCCCCCCAGCCCAGCGAGAACACTCTGTGGACCTTGGCACAAATCTGTGCAGAAACTTTTTTAAAAAGTACCAAAAGTGTTGTTCTCTTGCCACTGGAACAGGAAGAGGGATGCTTAGGGATCGACATGGGCACAAACCAAAAAAAATTAACAAACCTGTGGTTTGTGGTTCGGTGCCACCAACAAACCCAAACAAAAGAACCATAATGAACATTTCCCGTTACCAAACCAGTTCGCAGTTTGTGGTTCATGGGCGTCGGAATGGCCCCTGTTGCACTTAGAGAGCCCATATTCACAGGGAGTGTTTAGCAGGCTCTCCTCCAGCCAGCACCCAAGTTTGGTCAAGATTGCAATAGGGATCTTGGAGTTATACCCTCTCCAATCCGAAGCCTCCAGGAAACTCCCACTCAATACAATTAGAGCCACCAGTTGACGTTGGCCCAGTGTACAAGGCGTTGGCCATCAGAACTGCCTATCAGGGTTTGCAGGGATGAGATTGGAGTGCCCATGGCTACAGAACACCCCCCTTCTCCCTCCCTCCCCCCGGGTGTCATCTCCCATGTAACCAATTGTAATCAATTTGCAGCTCCATGGTTGGAAGGAAGACCTGCCGATCAAGGTAAGCTGGGCTTCAATTCGGGTTTCCAGGGTGACCGAAGGAGTGCAGACAGAGTTCAGGCATTCCCCCAGTTCCATTTCCAAGGGAACTGATTGATGGTGCCTGACTTTCTGGCTTCACGAACCGTGGGCGAATGCAATGAACCGGGCTTCCAATGAACGCTGGTTCGTTAGCCATGGAACCTCATGAACTGCCGGATCGCGAACAGACGATTGGGCAGTTCGTGGATTTTTTTGGTTCGTAATGCGGTTCATGCCCACGTCTACTTAGGGACAGTAGAGATTGAGTGGTATGGAATGGCATGGTCAATGTATGGAAACAAACAAGCAGAATGGGAAGCAAATGCACAGAAGCACCAGAAATGAAGCTACTGCATGCTGCTGCTGTTGTAGTGATGATATTGAATTTGTGTGGGGGAGACGAAGGGAGAAATAGAAGGGCCAGTGATAAAGAGGGCAGCTACAACTCTGTATCGAGGCTCCTCCCAGTTAGTGAGAATATAGACTGCAAACTGCAGAGAGAGGAGAACTTGAGTCGGTGCCCAAATAAACCTCCTCCTCTCTTTCTGAGGCCTTCCTTGGGAGGACATGATGTAAACTTGCTGTCTGTGTCTTGCTATTGCCTGGTCTGGATGGCTGTGCTTGTGTCAGGTTGGTTCTGCTAGTTGGTTGATATTGGTACTTGGATCTGTTCTGTTACCACATTGGTCGTGCCTGGTTTCTTTTAACGACACTGGTTCTGTTGGGCTTGAAACAGTGTCCCTTCCTTCACTTTGGTTCTGCTGAGATTCTCTGGTTGGACGTTGGTTCTGTTGGACTTGGATGGTTCTGTTTGCATTGGGAGAAGAAGAAGCTTTTGGCCCATGGTTGCTCTTGTATGTTTGGCTCAGGCTGGCTCTCTGTGCCCTGCAGAGAAATCCTTTGGTTTCCACCCCACCCCCCACCATAGGAAATTACAGAGAATGGCTGGAGGCAACTTGTTCAGGGGTCTGCAGAACTGGACCCCTTGGTCCAATTTATGTACCACTTGGGGGTGATTTAGCAGACAGATAGGACAAGGTTTCCTGAAATTTTGGTCAAGTTTGCACAAAAAACTACCGCCCCAAAACCCCCTGGATAGATTTCCCCCACAGGGAATAATTGAGCAGAATATATTCAGAATCCAGAATAGAACCCAAATCTGGATTCTTTACTGGTATTTTTGGACCTGAATATCCAAAATACAGAATATATATGGTATTTTGAATAGCCAGACCTGAAAAATACTGATTTTGTGTGTGTGCACATGCACCCATCCCTAGCCAGGATGTTTGAATAGATATGGGCTGATTCCGCACACGTTGGATAATGCACTTCCAATCCTCTTTATAGATCATTTGGAACGGATTTTTTCATATGCAGAACAAAAAATCCACCTCAAACGATTGATAAAGTGCATTGAAAGTGCATTATCCAACGTGTGCGGAATCAGCCATGGTGTGAAACCATAGTTAAGCTGTAGAGAATAAACTTTAGAACTGGGTTTTATGGAACCTAATCAACCATAGGGCAGTAGCTTGCATTCTGACAATCACATATTCATTGTTAACTAAGCCATGGTTTTGTGTTGTGTCTGCATTGAGCCTTAGACTTCATTGTCAAGAAGACAAATATACTACAAACAGATGTATTTCAGTAACCCTGGTACAGATTGGAGTCCTCTTAATTTTCAGGAACAGCAAAAGGTTTAGTGATGGTTGACAGATGGATTTTGCATGCAATTAATTAAAGGAATGGCTCTTTCTCAAAAATATGGGCATGCTCCGATCCCCCACAGTTCTGAGTGGGCAAACCAGCTGCCTATAGTCCTCCGGAAGCTGTCTCTTCCTCATTCACACTGGTAATAGGATGCAAAGGCAGGAGGGCACAGTCTTTCCATTCTGATTGCCCGCTTGGCTTTTGAAATCTGCAAATGAGCACAGCAAGCTTTTGAGAGGCCTTTTGCCTCCCTCCAAAGTGGCCCTTTTCTGTCTTTGGTTGCTAAAATCAGTGTTGCCACATTATCAGCTTGCAGTCCTCAATCCACAGCTTCAAAAGTCTTGAGTTTGTCCAAAATGCTTGTATGGGGGAGCGCATCCACTGTATCTTCTTCCTGAATTTCTTCTCTACCTCAGGAAAGTGCTTGGAAACAACATGGCTGCCAAGCATCTGAGCGGTTTCAGTCCCTCACCTCAGGCAGCATGGATGAGGGCGGTGCCAAACGCCTTGCATGCAAACATTTTTGATGCTAAAAATTCCACCAGGCGTATGGTTGGGGCCTCGCTGGGCCTCGCTGGCCAATTTAGAAAGAACGTGGCCGTCCTTTTCAGGAATATCCACCACCAGACTGTCTTTTTATCTACTTATCTGTTTATCTGCTGAAGGAGTTTAGTGATGGTTGGGTAAGAAACAGATGGATTTCTGTGCTGCTGTTGAAATTTTGTAATTTTGTAATTCCGTAATTTTAAAATATTTATATTGTATTTATTTGTGCTTTTAAATCTTTTGAAATGTAATGTTTTATTGAAATGTTTATGCAGTGTAATCTGCCCTGAGCCTGCTGGTGTGGGGAGAGCGGAATATAAGTTGAAACAAACAAACAAATAAAATAGGACTTTCAGGGGGTTCCTACTCACTTCTATCACTGCTGTTTACGGCCTGTTCACTCCTTAAGTAGCAGCTGCTTTGGACTATTTAAAAGCAAAACTGAATTTTTTTAGGCTGAGAAGTGATTAGAGATGGGCACGAACTGGAAAAAAAAACGAACCATGTGGTTCGTGGTTCATCAAATTTCATGAACCTCGAACCATGAACTTTCATGAACCTGCCCCTGGTTCGTGAACTGGTTTGTTTGGTTCGTGATGAAGGTGATCCTCGATCTCTTCATTAAGCATAAAGACTCCCCTTTCTATGGTGGGAACTTTAACTCGACAGCGAAGTGGTCCTATGCAAACTAGATAACTAACTAAACAAACAGAACAACAATTTACCTCTTTCATGACAGAACATAGAACACTTGCCAAAATCCCAACAGTGAGCCCATCCCAGGCACTGACCCCCTTATAGTGGAATCTGACAGCTTGTCACAGGTAGGTTGGTCAGGCATTTTACAAACACTTTCACCCCTTTTCATGACTCCTTTCCCGCCCCCAGTGGTAGACAGGGAGACCTTTCTGCAATGGATTAAAGTGTTCACCGAAAAAGGAGGCAAAGCCTTAGCAGTGACTCCGGGCACATCGGCTGCCCTTGACACATAATCAAGTAAAAAAGGGTGTTTGCTTTCTTCCCTCTCATCTTAATGACTTCTTGCAAAAAGAAAAGAACAAAGTCTACTCACCCTTTATTGTGTACTGAGCCTGGAGCTCAGAATGATTTCAGCCCAGAGTGATTTCAGCCAAACAAGGTTCTTTATTGCAAGACAGAACAGACAGACAACAACAGACACTACTAGATGACACAAACTGAACAGAAGCCCTCAATATATACACAGAAACCCCGCCCCAAGAATAGCCAGTAACCAATAGGAACATGTACTTTACATACAATACCATCATTTGCATGAACTATATACAATGTATTATACAGGCAGGCCACTGATTGGTCTTTATTGGAGAGGACCGATTGGCTGCAGCCCCCAGAAGTACCCAATGAATGTGCAGATGAATGTAACCAATGATAGTGAAATGCAGGCAAATGTAACCAATGGGGATTGCAGTCCTATGGAACCCTGGCATAACCTGAAGCTCAGTGTGTAACAGTAAATACATTCAATATAGCAATTACCTTAGAGGCCGTGTTTGGCCTAACTCAGCCCAATACACAACAACCTTATTTCTCTGTACTTCCACCTTTCTGCAGCCGCACCACCAGAGGAGGGAAGTGGCATGTCATTCCGCTATTATCCTATTCAGTGACTGATGTGAGGCCTCTAGAACCCTGAAACGATATGATCTCTTTTTTCTCCAATATGATTTACTTCTGTGTCACTTCTAGAATGCATCTCCATAGCAACCTATTATCAGTACTGAAATATTGGTCTAAGTAGTGGAGTGACGTCTGATTCCTAAGGGCAAAACTGTAAGTAGCGTATTGGCTCTCTTGACTCACCGTAGAGGGTGGGGTGGAGCTCAGCCTTAATTAGGCTCAGCCACTCTCCTGGAGGGGGTTGTTTCTTCTCTCTGCAGCTGCAGTTGCTGATTTTACAATGGAATTACAATAAATTACAATAAATCCTGGAATTACAATAAATCTTTGTCCAACCTGTTGGAAGCAGCCTTTCTGAAGACATTGCACTATATGTTACAGTTTCCCTTAGGGTGTGTCTGGGGTCCCTGACCTGACTTTGAGACAATCAATCACACATCTGGGCTGCTTCCACACACGTTGGATAATGCACTTTCAATACTCTTTAGTGAACATTTGAAACTGATTATCCATGAGTGGAACAAAAAAACCACTTCAAAAGGATTGTGAAAGTGCATTGAAAGTGCATTATTTAACGTGTGTGGAAATGGCCCTGGTGTGAATTCCCTGCTGGGAATTCAATATTCAAGTGTGTGGGGAACTAATTTGGATTGGGACCATGTCACAACGGGAGAAGTGGCTTTGGTGTTTCCCTTCTGTCATTTTTCTGATGGAAAATGGCCACGGGGTGTGATTTTCTCCATTGGGGAGCTGCATGCACAGCAAATCGATACACATGTAGCCCACTCAAAGCCTCCGACCTGTTTTGGTTTGGGGAAATGGCACGGTGGGCAGAATTCCCTTCTCCCCATGGCCATGGCCCCAATCCAAATGAGCCCCCAGATGCTTTGAAACTCAGAGCCAAGCTACAAGTGACGCCTGACACAGGTTGGACACTTGTCAGCTTCCCTCAAGTGTTGATGGGAAATGTAGGCATCCTGGTCTCACAGATTGGCTCTCCATTTAATTGAAGCTTACAGAGCGGCAGTCTATGGGAGGGAGAACATGCGGTCGGGAAGAGATTGCAGGCGTCGGGCTCTCGCCGGGCACCCCCTTCCCCTCCGCTGGGTGTGTGTGGGTTTCTGCAAACTTCAATTAAATGAAGAGCCAAGCTGCAAGACCAGGATGTGCCTACATTTCCCATCAAAACTTGAGGGAAGCTGACAAGTGTCCAACCTGTGTCAGGCGTCACTTACAGCTTGGCTCTGAGTTGCCAACAGGGAACTTGCATCCAACATGTGCCTGATTGGCTGAAAGTTGGGTCTGGGAAGCAGATGCAAACTTTGGGAAACAGGAATGTGTCATTTAACTCCTTATCAAGGGACGTCACCCAGCCTTCTTTAGTCAGAGATCCAGAGGAGTTAGCCGTGTTAGTCTGTATTGCAAAATAGTAAAAAGTCCAGTAGCACCATCAAGACTCACCAACTTGGAGTAGGGTTTCCAGCTACAGGATGGGAAACCCTGGAGAAGATGGGGTTTGGGTAGAGGAAGGACTTCAGCAAGGTATAATGCCATAGCGTCCACCTTCCAATGCAGCCATTTCTCCAGGGGAACTGATTTCAGTGGCCTGGAGATCAGCTGTAATTCCAGGAGATCTCCAGCCACCACCTGGAGGCTGGCAACCCTATTATGGAGGCATAAGCTTTTGAGAGCCACAGCTCAGGTGCATGATGCATCTGACAAAGACAGCTGTGGTTCTCGAAAGCTTATGCCTCAAGAAAGTTGGTTAGTCTTAAAGGTGCTACAGGACTTTTTTTTACTATTTTGCCTTCTTGAGGGAGCTTTGATTCTTGAAAGTTTTTACCCCTGGAAATCCAGTTAGTCTTTTAAGGTGCATTTGTGGTTTCCTCCAACCTCTGCCTCTGTTCACATTATCGTCCCTTCCTCCTATGACCAGCTCTTGCTTGTTGTCACTTCCGGAAGAAATTATAGGAGGTGGGAGGAGTTATCCATCTGATACGGGGAAGAAAATACGCAATTATTATGTTTTTACCTCCACTTACAAGTGGGGTCAGTTTAATGCAACCAACTGGTCCAAATGTTGACGTGACAAGGCTTTTTGCCATATGGGCACCACAGAGAACAAAGATCCTCCTTTTGGCTGTTTGTCAGGGAAGGGCTGAGAAGATAAAAGGAATGGATGGGCTTAGGGGCTAATGGTCCCCAGCACAAGAAGGGAGCAGTTAGTCAATTGCCCAGCATCCATTTCCTCAGCCTGAAGCGATGAAATCAAAGCATGAGGTGAACAGCCTGGACAGTTGGCATGCAGGGGAAAGGACTGAACATCCCTAGGAGCTCTTTACCCCTCTGGATTGAAAATCGCTTACCGTTAAGTTAATATCACAGCCAGCTGAGAAGAGTAAATTGAGTGAGAGTAACCAAATGGGAAGGTCTTTGAGGGGGGAGGGGAAAATGAGCAGTGATGAATTCCACATAACATGTCACATACTGCACGGTGCTTGCCCCAGCTCATCAAGTACCCTCGTCTTTATTAGTGCCACTAAGAATAACAGTCTCTTCCTATGGTCGCTTAGGTGATCTTCATTGCTGGGGTAAAGTCTTTAGAGCAAAGCAGGAATGACTGGTCATATAGCTAAATTGTGCATGGCTGCCTGTGCTGTATCCAGCATGTGGAATGGAAAACTTGCTTCCTGAGAGCAACAGAGGGAGTTGCCTAGGGTACGTGTTTATTATAGGTTTATGAATCTCCATAAAGGTATTTCCTGCATCAAAGAGCTTGAAATGTCTTGAAAGGGAGCCCTGGGGTGAGACCTCTTTTTTCAGAACATCTTTGTGCCAGGGAACAAAGGACTTTCTTTTATTTCAGACATTCAGATGTAATTTCAGATCTGTCTACGTCAGTGCGTATCAACCCTTCCAGACTCAGGACCCACTAAGTATGGGACCCATGGCGCAACAAGCACATGACAGGAAGTCACATGACATCAGTCATGTGAGAGGCCCAGGGGGATCTAGAATTATGGCCCGTTTGGTGTCGAAGTAAGGACTTTGGGCAGCAGACCAAAACAACTGGAGACAGGGAACAAAACCCAAGCACAAGGAAGTGTATCACAGTAAGGAAAATGCCTTGGGTCAGAGCCATGAGGAATCCTTACCTCACAATCCTGTTGCTCTTTCCAGCATGCATACAGGATATGATGGTCACATCGCAGGGGGAAAGGCAGCAAAAAGGAAAGAAAGGTAGCTCTACAGGGGCCTGTGATTCATCAGGAGGTGTTCCATAATCCACCAGAGGGACCCAGCTGATGGGGTGAAGACTAATCTTCTAGGGGATTGGTCTGCAACTTATTTTGCCAGAGATCCGTTTTGAGACATATTCTCTTTAGCCTCTGACAGCTAGCGGACCACCCTCAGGGACCATGGCTTTGCTCAGGGGGTGTAAGCACCTGACATCCCTTTCCCTCTTTTCTTGTTAAACTATTGCCACGGTAGCTTCATTTTAAAATACAATGAGAATGCCTATACTTTTGTGTGGTGTTCTTTATATGAAGTCTCTCTTCCGCTGGTGATTGGGAACTGGAAGTTGCAGAAGCTGTTCTGGCTGCCTCAGTGTCTCGTAAGCCTCATTTGTACATTATATCGAATAAACTTGATTTCTGTTTTTCCATGCCTGGCTGATGACTTTCCTGGGGAAACGAAGAACGTCCCCGAAACCACATTACAATGCATGCTAGGCATCAGCATAGGCCTATTGGAGACGGATGATCCAGAGCTGTTATCACCACTACCAGGGCTTTTTTTCTGGGAAAAGAGGTGGTGGAACTCAGTGGGTTGCCAGCACAGGGGGCAACTGCTGGCAGGAGGTGGTGCCCCTGGTACCACATGTGCACACACAAAGCGCACGCATGCTTCCAGGACCGCACAATGATGTCACTTTGGATCAGCTGGAAGAAGAGGGGAGTTTTTTAAAGTTTAAATTATCCTCAGTGAAAATGGTCACATGGCCGGTGGCCCCGCCCCCTGATCTCCAGACAGAGGGGAGTTTAGATTGCCCTCTGCGCCATGGCAATAAATCAAGATGGGTAGCCGTGTTAGTCTGTCTGTAGCAGTGGAAAAGAGCAAGAGTCCAGTAGCACCTATAAGACTAACAAAATTAGTGGTAGGGGAGGAGCCAATCAGTGACAACTCAATGAGGGGCCAGCAGCAGAGAACAGCAAAGGTCGGTGCCACAGCCTCATGTGCCAGGATGGCCGCAATCCTGGGAGAGCTGCTGGCGCGGAGGGCAATCTCAACTCTCCTCTGTCTGGAGATCAGGGGGCGGGGCCACCGGCCATGTGACCATTCTTAAGAGGTGCCGGAACTCCGTTCCACTGCGTTCCATCTGAAAAAAAGCTCTGACCACTACCAGCTCCATGAAGCAGAAAATTTTATCCTCCCCTTCTTCTCATCAGAGGGCCAAGGTCTGGTCCCCAACGATAGGTTCATTTCATTGTCACTTATATGCTATGCTCAGTCTGCGTATATACCTTGGAGAAGGTATAACATTTCAACAATGGGAAAATGTATGGACTAAGGGCATAACATTTACTGCAAGCCAAACACTTAGGGGAAATTGGTATAAGATGTTTTTTAATGATGGTACATAACACCAAAAGATATTGAAAAAATGGACAAGAAATATGTAGGGTCATGCGGGAAGTGTAAAGAAGCAGATGGCACTTTCTTTCATATGTGGTGGACATGTAAAAAAAGTTTAAAAATTCTGGAATGATATACATGCTGAGATGAAACCCCAGACTATGCTGTTGGGAATAATGCCAGATAACATTGACAGAACATTACATGAACTATCCCGGAACTGGCTGACGACGGCAAGAGTAGTAACGGCAAGCTAATGGAAAGTAGAGGAATGCCCCATCAGAGAAATTTGGAGGGATAAAATGTCAGAATATGCCGTGATGGCTAAACTGATGAATTATATTAATAGAAGATCTGTTAACCAATTTGAAGAGAAATGGGGAAAATACTTTGCTTATAATGGATAAAATTGATAAGAGGTCTTAGTTTTGTAAATCTGAAAATATATACTGATATTTTATATAATTAGCAAAACAGATTGTATAATATGGAAATATTGGCATAAAGTCAACGCTGTTACAAGTACAAGTACAAGGTAATGAGATGCAGAAGGGAAATAAGATTTTTTTTCTTTTGCTTAAGATAGAAATAGAAATAGGTTAGACTCTTCTATGGCATTTTATATTTATATTAAGGACCATATTAATTAGTCATATCAAGACATAAGCAGTGATGTTGTCAATAATTGATATTGTTAAAAATAGAAAGGATAATCTGGAGCAACAATGAAATAATGTGGTTTTTCTCTTTACTATTAAATAACAAGCAAGAATTGGTTTGAATTCTGTTTGAGTAGTTTAGATTGGAAAATATATACTAGTTCGGCTCAATGACTATATTAACTTCTATTTTAACATTAATAAAGGTTATGTCTTTTGAACTTTGTATTTTAGCAACCCTCGTAGCACACAGTTTTATATTTATTTTGATTTCCCCCCGTCCCCCTTTTTCTTTCTGTACCCTTTTTTGTTCTAATTAAAAAAGAAAAAGAGAGATTGCTGAATTGCAACTAATAATGAAGCTCAAGACAATGCATCCACCTGGACTGAATCAAGATCTAGGTTTCCTGTCTCATTACCAATGCTGATTTCTCCACACCCACTACCCCCTCTGCATACCCCACACTATCCAATCATGCCTGCCTTTGTCATTCCCTGGCTATTATCATTCAGCTTCTGTAATCACTCCACTCTCCAAAATATAAGGACAGATGGACTCCCATTCCAGCTGTATCTGAAGAACGGAGCTGTGGCTCACGAAAGCTCATATCCTACCTCTAATTTCTTAGTTTTATAGGTGCTACTGGACTCTTGCTCTTTTCCACTGCTACAGACAGACTAACACGGCTACCCATCTTGATTTATTACCTTAGGGTGCACTGAAATATGGCTTGTATAGCAAATACAACTAGTATATTTTTCATACTTCTGTAAGAGGAGTTTTAATTTTTATTCATTTATTTACTTCATTGATATCCCGTGTTTCTCCCCAACAAGGACCCAAAGTGGCTTACACTGTTCTCCTTTCCTCCATTTTATCATCACAACAACCCTGTAAGGTAGGTTACACTGAGACTGGGTGACTGGCCCAAGATCACCCAGCAAACTTGCATGGCAAAGCAGGGATTTGATCTTGGAGTCTCTCAGCCCCTAGTCCAGCACTCTGACCACCACACAGCACTGGGTCCTTTTAAAGTATACAGACCACTCTGACTGGAGCAATTAGAGTACTTTTACTGTAGTTCTCGGTGCGGACTCCTTTTATTATTTAGCAGTCTTTTAAGTGTTCAGAGTCTTCTAAAAATGATATGGGAGGAAGATAAAACACAGCTCCCATGAGGCTTTGTGAGAATGTACATGAGTGCATGTGGATCTGGAAAGTTCAGCCAATCTAATGTTTGAGTGGTGATATTTGGAATCAGATGGAACCTAAGCAATTTACTTATTTACCTATTTAAAATACTTGTGTGTGTGATGCCCTTGAGTCATAGCTGGCTTCTGGCGACCCCTGGTGGGGTTTTCATGGCAAGAGTCTATCAGAGGTGGTTTGCCGTTGCCTGCCTCTGCAGCCCCTGGGCTTCATTGGAGGTCTCCCATCCAATTACTAACCAAGGCTGACTCTGCTTAGCATCCAAGATCTGACAAGATCAGGCTTGCCTGAGCTATCCAGGTCAAGGCAAAATACATATACCCTGCCTTATAGTCCTGACTTGGATAGCCCAGCTGAGCCAATGGCCAGGGCCAGTGCCAGAGTTTCTGGCACCTGCGGCCACTCATGCGCACGCAGCACAGGCTGGCTTGGGCGGTGCGCGGAAGCTGCTCCATGCTCCGCATGCCACCCCAGCAGCAGCCTGACGGCTTCTGCACCTGGCTGGGGTGTGTGGGGGCAGAGAAGCACGCAGTGGAGCTGGTGTGGCTGGCTGCAGCTGCTGCTGCAGCCAGCCAGCCCCATGCCGCCACTGCCGCTGCCGCCACATGCCCCAGCCGGGTGCAGAAGCCACAAGCTGCTGCTGGGGCGGTGCATGGAGGCTGCTCCGTGCTCTGCACACCGCCCCAGCAGCGGCTTCTGGCTTCTGCACCCAGCTGGGGCTTGTGGCGGCTGCAGCGGCACGGGGCTGGCTGGCTGCAGCAGCAGCTGCAGCCCAGTCATACCAGCTCTGCCGCATGCGCCTCCACTCCTGACACCCCCTCCAGTGCCTCTCCAGTGCCCTCGCGCCCGAAGCCACCACCTACCTGGCCTCAATGGGCGCACCGGGCCTGCCAATGGCAAACCACCTCTGTTAGTATCTTGCCATGAAAGCCCCACCAGGGGGTCGCCATAAGTCAGTTATGACTTGAGGGCACTCTTGACCTCTGTCCAGCCTTACCCAAGGTGGTGTCAGGTCTTGCCAGGTACTTCCCAAACACTTCACTGCATCACTCAGGTGTATGAGATAAAGCTGTTTTTATTAAAGAAAGATACCAGTATCAAGATACTATGACAGGAGAATTGGCTGGAATGCGTAAAGGTAGTAAAGCAGGGTCAGTTATAGGGTACTGTCTCCACCCCCACCCCCCTCGATGGGAAGAAGAGGCCATTGGAAGGTTTTGGCATGCATGGCATGGGAAGAAGGGAAGGGGGAGAGAAAGGAGTTCTACTCAGTCTCTGTGTTTAGTCCAAGGTCATTTTGCCAGGCTTCAACAGGAACTCGTCTCCAAAACACCTTGCCTGAGAGATAAGTGGTTAGCAACAAAGCAGACAGAATACAGGTTTCACTTTGCACCTACTCAGAGGCACTGCAGCACAATACTATAACACACTGTAGTTGGTGCATGGCAGATGTGCTGACAGCCTATTGGACAGGTAGCTAACATAGCAGCAAAAGTTGCAAGGACACAAAGACATCATAAGCACCTAGCAAAAACGTAAAGGCCATTCGCAAATAAAATACATTGTTAAAAACACGACACACAGTTAAAAGCCAATTTCGCTGCAAAAGCAATACACTGCAATAAGCAGCTGCAAAAACTATGAACTACCAAAGGCTTCAGCAAACAAGACGGGCTTCACACAGTGCCTAAAAATATCAGAAAAGGGTGCCAGACAAACATGTCTATGTTCCACAGTGGGGGTACAACCACAGAAAAGGTCCTGTATCCAGAATCCAAGCTGCCTTACTGGAATAGCAATTCCAAGTTTCATTGGAAGCCTGGACCCCAGGCCTTGACCCGCTGAACCAGCAGGATTGCCCAACAGTGACATGAAAGTTTGGAAAAATTGATGCGTCTGACGAAGAGAGCTGTGGTTCTCAAAAGCTGATGCTACAATCAAGTTGGTGAGTCTTAAAGTTGCTACTGGACTCTTTACTATTTTGCAGCTACAGACTAACACGGCGAACTCCTCTGGATCTATGAAAGTTTGGGAGTTCTGGAGGGAAGAGATGCTGGACTGATGGTGATCTTGGGCTCTGAAGAACTCTTGGGTTTGAGCTTCTGCAGTGGACTATATGCCTTGTTCTCCTTTGTGTTTACTGAGAATTGTGACTTCCTGCTTGTGAATAAAAGGGGGAGATTATTACCCATCTGATCCTTCCGAGATGAAATTTTACAGCCCGAGGTGGGCATCAGGCACTGATAACATCCATCTCACTCTCAGTTTAAACTGCTGTTTAAAAAGCTAATGCATAATTTAACCAGAGCAATTGAGAATGGCCTCATTTATAGCAATCTAGATGCTGAGAATGTCTGTAGTGGGTATCAGGAAGCTCAGTTAGTGTGGGCAGAAGCAGTTTCACCCTGGCTGCCCAGTCACAACCCAAACAATTCCAGCAATTTGGGAAGGCTTAGATGTGGATCCTTCCTGATAAGACATTCAGTCATTTTGCCACATTTCCTAAAGTGCTAACTAAACAACCTGCTTGGAGAAATGATATCTACAGGAGCCTTTCTGCCAGCGCTGAATGCTGATGGCATAGAAACTGGCTGAACTGTACCAAGCTGTCAGTCATCTGGCTTGACTGAGAGCTGACAATCACTTGGCTGGTTTGACCAATCAGAAAATGTTGTGCCTTGGGTGAAGAGCCCGTGCCAGGAATATAATCCAAGCTTTTCGTGAGAAATACAGTCAGCTTGCTGCTATTTTTAAGGCCATTAGCTAATGTTTCTTGAGTTGTGATGAACTAATTTGTCAAGGCAACAGCTTATGTGAGCAGCCTGCTTGGGAAACTGCCTCATGGCAAGTCAGACCACTGGTCCAGTTAGCTCATGATTGTCTAAACTGACCAGTAGCGGCCCCAGAGTCTCAGAGCCAAGCTACAAGTGACTCCTGACACAGGTTGGACACTTGTCAGCTTCCCTCAAGTTTTGATGGGAAATGTAGGCATCCTGGTCTTGCAGCTGTAATGGAGAGCCAAGCTGTAAAGCCAGGATGCCTACATTTCCCATCAAAACTTGAGGGAAGCTGACAAGTGTCCAACCTATGTCAGGCATCACTTGTAGTTTGGCTCTCAGGCAGAGGGACGTTTCCCCTAACAGTGGCTATCTGAGATCCTTTAGTTGGAGACACCAGGAAGTGAATCTGGGATCTTCTGCATGCAAAGCAGGTGCTCTACTGCTGAGCCACACCCCTTCCCATCTGTGAGTACTGGAATGAGATAAGAATATTTATGAAAGATGGTGTGTGACAGGCCCACAGGGCTTTTTTTCTGGGAAAAGAGGTGGTGGAACTCAGGACCGCACAATGACATCACTTTGGGTCCTCTGGAACAAGGGGGGAGGTTTTTTACAGTTTAAATCGCCCTCGGTGAAAATGGTCACATAGCCGGTGGTCCCACCCCTTGATCACCAGACAGAGGGGAGTACTGTGGCTTACCACTCTGCACCACAGGGCTCTTTCCTAATATATTACCTAATTGAAAATGATTCCCTACTATAACTATGTTAACACCCTTGGTTCTCTACTCAGCATCACCTCCTCAGTTGCTTTTCCCCTCTTCTGCTGTCCTGCGGCAGACCCCTCAGCAATTCACACGTTTGCTTTTTGTTAATTTCAGACTATATTTCACAGCAACATAAGCCCTCTAGAGATGACTCCCTGCATGTTGACTGAACACATGGAGAGGGAGAGCAGACGTGTCTGTGCTGGCCCTGCCCCTCCCCTCTTCCATTCAATCACTGGCTGATGAGCACAGTACCCACACACAGAAGAAGTGTCCATATGTCTGTAGACATGGGCATGAACAGAAAAAAAAATGGACATGGTGTTCGTTGTTCGTTGCCATCCACGAACAATGAACAACAAACATTAATGAACATGACCTGTTCACGAACATGTTTGTTGTTTGTGGGGGCCAGCAGGCTCTCCTCCAGCCATCAAGATCCCTACTACACCACTCCCAGAAACCCTACCTGAGCAGGCAGCAGGAAATGTACCAAGAATAAATAATAGCTTGGCCCAGAGCTTGACATCAGCCCTGGAACTTGAGGAGGTAGATCCCTATCCTACCACACACAAAAAAAAATCAAGTTCCAATGCACTCTCCCTGTCTCTCTCTCAAAATGCCAACACCAACTTTCTCTCCCTCAATGTCTGCAAAACCAGAGCTGGTTTTGCAGACAGTGCTCTTTGCTTCCTTGTAACAAATTTGGAGCTCCACACTTGAAAGGAAGGCCTGCCTATCAAGCTAAATTGGGCTTAGATTGGGGTTTCCAGGGCAACAGCAGGAGTTCAGACAGAGTTCAGACAATCCCTGCCTAAGTTGCCAAGGGAATTGATTGCAGGTGCCAGACTCTCTGGCTTGACGAACAGCAATGAATGAGGCTTGCAATGACCACCTGTTCATTAGAGTTCATTTAGAATGATGCCTCACGAACAGCTTGTTCGCAAACAGCTGATTGGTCTATTCGTGGCTTTTTTAAGTTCATATTGCTGTTCATGCCCATCTCTATATGTATGCACCCTCCCTGTGATTGGCAACACTACTTTCCTAACATTTCTGATCATGGGGAGGAAATGTGCCCATAAACACTCCTTCCATGCATTCACACCATGCTGACAATGCACCCAACCATGCAGAGGCTGGTGGCCAGGTCAATGCACTTGTGCTCATTCTCCAACCCCAGTACATTCAGTCAATATTCAGGGAGCATGGGACATCTTACAGGGCTACCTTTTTCATTGGTAAAGAGTCCAGTAGTACCTTTAAGACTAATCAACTTTATTGTAGCATACAATTTCAAGAACCACAACTCTCTTCGTCTTCCTCTCAAAAGCTTATGCTACAATAAAGTTGATTAGTCTTAAAGGTGCTACTGGACTGTTTACTATTTTGCAACTACAGACTAACACAGCTAACTCCTCTGGATCTTTTTCATTGGGAGGCTAAAGCAAGCTAAAAATCCTTGTGGGGGTTGTGAAATTATTATCATGGAATAACAGCATGGGAAGAATATTAAGCCAATAGCAGACACCCTTTAAGCCTCAATCAACTTAAGTGGTGTCCTGAAAAAAATCTGTAATGGTGCCTGGCTTGAGAATGCTAATGAAGGAGATGAATTTCCAAACCAGTCACAAGGATGTTGGTGGTCCTCAAGTGAAGAAGGCATGATGGACATACACATTCTGCTGAGTGACAGAAGACAACAGCTGGATGCTTTTTATACCAAAGGGTGATCAGGAAGGAAAAGCATCTCAGTGGAAAAACAGCAACAAGAATCAGCCTGTCCTCTGAACTGGCCGGCACTACTCTCCATTTTGCCTCTGTTCCGCAAGTGTAGTATGAAGGGAGGGAAATGGTATACCTGTCCTGCTTTGCCTTTTCCACTAAGAGCCAAGCTACAAGTGACGCCTGACACAGGTTGGACACTTGTCAGCTTCCCTCAAGTTTTGATGGGAAATGTAGGCATCCTGGTCTTGCAGCTGTAATGGAGAGCCAAGCTGTAAAGCCAGGATGCCTACATTTCCCATCAAAACTTGAGGGAAGCTGACAAGTGTCCAACCTGTGTAAGGCGTCACTTGTAGCTTGGCTCTTAGAGCGCAGAACACATTCTTTTTTTTAAAAAAAGGTGGCTTCATGAAAACAGTAATGCCTCTGGGGGGAGATACATTTTGTTTTGTCTGGAAAAAACAGAGGCAAAATAAATTTCAGCATAGTAACTTGCAAGGGGATGTACGATTAAGCATTACAAACAAAATATATATATTTGGGCCTTCAAAATATACTATGCTGGAACCAGCAAGAATTCTATTTGCCCACCAGACTCTGACAGCCTCGTTAAAAATGTATAGATCAATTGCCTCTAGTAGCACGAGCAGAGTGAATACCATTACTGCCTTGAGAGGGGTCAATGAGTGTGAAATCTTACATGCTCTGCCTCAGTGATGGAACCAGGATTATTTCACTGCCTCCTGCATTGCAATGGGCTAATACAACACAGCACATTAGGTCTCCCATATAGCAGGCACTTGCTGTCCCAAGCAGACAGGCCAGTTTTTCATCCAGGAATCGCTGCGCTTCCCTTAAGTACATCCATAAACGTAAATAGTGGTAAAATGTTATTGCCAAAGGCCGCTTTCAAGCCCTCAAGGTAAAAACAATATCTGAATGGCAAGGAGGAAAGATTTAGGGCACCTGCCTCTGATGAAACAGGGGCCTGCTGAGATTCACAGCAGCCAGGAAGACTCATGTGCGAGGAGCTACCCCAGGTATTAATTTCTGGAGGGGCTTATCTTGTGTAAGGAGTTTGCAAAGCACACGGTGTCAGGGACAAATGCTTCCAGAGGTCTAGGGCCAAGTGAAATGGATCTCAGAACTAAAGATTTCAAAAGGCCTCAGTCTCTTCTGAAAAGTTTTTCAATAAGTACCAGATGAGAAGTGTGACCAGGGCATCCTAATATCATTTCTGGAGAAGTTTGGCTTGTTGCTGAGCCGATGTATTTAATTTCCCCGATGAATCAGCTGGTTTCCCTGAGGGTGGATATAAAGCTTGCCGCCAATCACATTCTTTCTTTCTTTCTTTCTTTCTTTCTTTCTTTCTTTCTTTCTTTCTTTCTTTCTTTCTTTCTTTCTTTCTTTCTTTCTTTCTTTCTTTCTTTCTTTCTTTCTTTCTTTCTTTCTTTCTTTCTTTCTTTCTTCATATTGTTCTGTCATGATGAAATTAACACTGACGCCAATTGTTATCTAGAACAAGTTTAGGCTAGGCAAGTTACTTTTGCCAGATTTTCCATCTGGATTCAGAAAGGGAAGAGACACTAGCGATCATAATGCAAATTTACAATGATTAATAGAGCACAACCATCAATTTCAGAAGAAAAACCTGCCCATGTTTTATAGATTACAACAAAACTTTTGACTGCGGGATTGTGAAAAACTATGGATGGTGCTAAAAGAAATGGGTTGCACCACAACATATGATTGTGTTGATGTGCAATCTGTACTCTGGACACAAGGCTACTTTTAGGGCAGAATATGGGGAAACAGAATGGTTTCCATTTAGCAGACAAGGATGTATATTACCGTCCTATTTATTCAACCAATACGCAAAACATAGCATACAGAAAGCTGGGATAGATTTAGAAGTAGAGTGAAAATTGTTGGAAGAAATATTAAAATTTGAGATATGCAGATGACATCACATTACTGGTAGAAAATAGTGAAGACTTGAAATGACTGCTGATGAAGGTTAAAGAAGAAAGTACTAACGCAGAATTACAGCTGAACATCAAGAAGACAAAAGTAATGACAACTGAGGAATCACTCTATTTTAAGTCTGAAATTGAAGTTATTAAAGATTTTCTATTCCTTGGCTCAGTCATCAACCCAAAGAGAGACTGCAATGAAGAAATCAGAAGGAGATTGAGACTTGGAAGGGCAGTCATGAAGGAACTAGAAAAGATCCTTAAGGATAACAAAGTGTCACTGGAGACCAAGATCTAGATCATTCATACTATGGTATTCCCCATTAATATGTATGGAAGTGAAAGCTGGACAATGAAGAAAGCTGACAGGTAGAAAAATGGTGCTAGCAGATACATTTACAGATACCATGGACTCCCATAAAGACAAATAATGGGTTCTAGATCAAATCAAGCCTGAATTCACCCTAGAAGATAAAATGATGAAACTGAGACTATCATTCTTTGGTCACATCTTGAGAAGACAGGACTCACTGGAAAACACAATAATGCTAGGAAAGATTGAAGGCAGTAGGAAAAGAGGAAGACTCAAACTGAGATGGCTTGACTCAATAAAGGAAGCCACGGCCTTCAGTTTGCAAGACCTGAGCAAGGCTGTTAAGGATAGGACAAAACTGTGTTTGCAATCATCAAACTGATCTGCGAATCATTTCAAAAGATTTCAAATCATGATAAAAATCAGGTTCGGACAAAAAAGATCAAGTTTTCTCTTTATGGAATGTGAAAGTTTGGGTGTAAATGCAAAAAAGTAGTTAAAGATTTATGATGGTATTTGAATGTTGAAATGAAATTTAGTTTTGAAGGTTTTTAAGAAAACCTCTAAAATAGTTATTTCATTGTTTCATTAGTGGAAAATTTTCAGTTGCAAGTGCAAGCAATTTTAAAATATATTTCCCAGTTGAAATTCACTACCACATGCCAAAGGCAAGCAACTCACCCTACGTGTGTTCCATTAACAAAATCGGTTAGGGTTGTCAAATCGTTTACTCCATCTCAGATACTGGCTGGCTGGTATTTTCAGAAGAAAATTAGGATGAAACCTTGGGGTGACCCATTCCCTGTGGTTTTTAGGTGCTTTGGCCCAATGTAATTCTAGCTAACAGATGTAGTTTGCCCTCTGAAAAACTGTGAAGACCTCATGACTGATCCATAGGACTTGGCAAACCCACTAGCTCAGTTCTCATAAAGATTCAAAACCACATCTTTCCAGAATCGGACAGAGGCTGATTTTTTCAGAATAGGCTAGGTTAAGTGCAAGTATGTATCCTTGAGTGATTCTGTACACATTAGATAATGCACTTCCAATCCTCTTTATAGATCATTTGGAACAGATTTTTGTGTGTGTGGAACAAAAAATCCACCTCAAACAATTGATAAAGTGCATTGAAAGTGCATTATCCAATGTGTGCAGTCATCAGTATAAATATAGAGCATGGATACATATTATATCCAGCAAGATTGCTTGATTTATATTACTATCCATTCAAAGACTTTCTGATGTGGTTGGGGATACCTAGAGTTAAACAACTTCCTTGATAGGATTGACTTGTTCAACTATTGACTACTCATCTGTCACTAAATCCTGAGTTTACATATTAATTTGGATATTTATTTATTTATGTCATCTATAGTCTGCTTTTCTCACTGAGACTCAAGGTGGATTACATACTGTGAGATTAGTACAATCAGTATCGAGGACATTTCCATACAGTATCAAGGACATTTCCATGCAGTGGCAAAGACATTTCCACAACGTCATAGGATTTTACAAAGACAGCATTAGCAAGGATCCAATATAGAGTTGAAGAATTGCTGAAATAGAACATAATCAATTTTAGGACTGACATTAGATAACATGAAGCACAGGTAGTATAGGAGTACATATTCAAGCAACAGATAATATGCAAGGCAACATAGTGGTGAAGTCAATGGTCCCTAACTCATTAGCGAAGCATATGAGACCCCCTGCCTACAATACTTCCCTCCTATCTGAGTAAAAAGCCTTTTTGAATAATTTGGTTTTGCATCATTTGCAGAGAGCCAGGAGAGTGGGGGCTCTCCTGACCTCCTCAGGAAGGCCGTTCCACAGGGTAGGGGCCACCAGAGAGAAAGCCCATGTACAGGCTGCTGTTGATTTCAACCATGTACAGGCTGGCACCTGCAAGAGACCCTGTTCAGATGAGTGAAGCTGCTGTGGAGGGACATAGGGAGGGAGGCAGTCCCATAGGTATGCTCGGCCAAGGCTGTATAGAGCTTTGTACCTAATAGCCAATACCTTGAACTGAGTACGGTAACTGATAGGTAGCCAATGGATTGGGGCTGATGTTTACACTTCTGCTCGCTCCTGATTGCAGTCAAACTGCAGCATTTTGCACCAATTGGAGCCTCCTAGTTAACTTAGATGGGAGACCAATGTATAGTGCATTACAATAGTCGAGTTTTGGTGTTACCATAGCATGGATCCAGGTGGCAAGGCTGGCCATGTCAAGGTAAGAAGCCATCTTCCAGCCTAGAGTGAGATTGGAATCAGGAATTTATTGATATATTTACTTGTAAGATTTTTCCCATGCTTCATTTCTGTTTTTCACCTACTATTCTTATTATATTATTTTGATTTTTTTTTTTAATTTGAGAGGTTTTGGTAGGCATTCTAACACTTTCCTGGGAGTAAACCCCACTGGCTAAAATGAGATTTACTTCTGAGTAGCCCTTTTTAGGGCTCACTGACTGAAGTACGGACAGGGAAATATCTAGTTCATGTCTTACCTCAGCTAGAAACACGCTCGTCTTTTGGCCTTAAACCACATATGGGGATAAAAATACTGGCCTATTGTATTGTTGCAATACTTCCTGAAGCACTAAAAGCTATGAAACACTAAAACTGGTATACAAATGCTTAATATTGATCTTCTTCTTTGAAATCATTTCATGCTAGTCTTTATTGCAGATTGGGCACGGTGACTGAGAAGTAACAGCAGCATTCTCAAAACAGCATAACGTTCGTATCCAAGGTGACCTCCCGTCTTCACCTAAAATCATCTCCCTTGGCCGTGTTGCAGTTCTGAAATACTCAGCTAGCCAGCCCTTGGCAGCAAGAACTTGAAGTTGAAGATGTTGGACTTTGCGTGCTTGGAAGAACAGTGCAATAAAAAAATGTCAGAGTTCCTGTACAATGTGGACAACAGAGACTTTGCATGGCTAGAGGAGATTCTTGAAGAAGCTAACAAGATATTCAAAAGCAACTTCAATGGAGAGCCCGAGTTAATGCCAAAAACTCCATCATCGAAAACTACAGGAAAAAAAATGTCTTTCTGCAACGAAGATTGATCTGTTATTGGAGGTTATTGGAGGTTATTGGAGAGAGAAAGTAACCAGTCAAGTCCTGCTCAATGCACTTCCAAAAGACTTCAATGGAATAAGAATTTAGAGAACACCTCTCCTTGTTATCAGATGACAAGATGAATAACAATGGGAGGCTTAGTGCAGAGTTACGGCATCTCAGAAAACTGAAAAGCATGCTTTGGTCTATGAATCAAGATTGGATGGTGAGTTCCAGGGCTTTTTTTCAGCGGGATCTCTCTGGATCTGAGGTCCAGCACCTCTGAAAAAAGATCATGTGACTGGTGGCCCCGCCTCCGGCACCCAAAGACCTGTGGGGCATCTTCCCAGGTGGAGTTTCTCCCAGGCCACCTGCTTCCCCGGCCTCTTCCCCGGCCGTACCCCTCCCTCCCTCCCCTTCTCTTTCTTTCCTT
Organism: Eublepharis macularius; assembly: GCF_028583425.1. Lineage (NCBI taxonomy): Eukaryota > Metazoa > Chordata > Lepidosauria > Squamata > Eublepharidae > Eublepharis > Eublepharis macularius. The sequence goes on along the minus strand of NC_072793.1, from coordinate 21,851,621 downwards.
CTTTCCTTGCTTATTTCTTTCTTTCCCTCCCTCCCTTTCTCTTTCCATGTCTTTTCTTCTTCCCTTTCTTTACCTTCCTTCTTGAGGTGCCACCGCTGTCTGGCTTGCTGAGAGGCAGGCCAGGAGGGAGAAGAAAGGAAGAGAAAGCCGCCCTTACTGTGTGTTTCCAGCAGTGCACAGGCACTTTGGGTGCGCACATGTGATAATAGAGAGATCCACCACATCTTTTCCCAGAAAAAAAAGCCCTGGTAAGTTCTGTAAACAGAAATTAAAACCTCTGTCTAAAGCTTCTTTGCTTGTGGTCCCAGACACCCCTGAGATTCAAATAACTAAAGAGGGCGGAAGTGCATGCAAGTTGAAAATAGCAAATACTGCTGTTGTAAAACCTACTGAAATGGAAGAACTCAGCCTGCAGGCAGAAGATTTACTTGCCCAGCAACCACTGAAGAGCCAGGCTTCAGAAAGCAAACTTTCACACAAAACGAGAGTGCACAGATATCCACAGCTCTGAAAAAAAAACAGTCACTCTGTGGGCTGAAGTCCGATGGGCAGAACTTCTATGAATAAAGGCTCCCTCATACAAAGATGTTCACAGGCTAGCAAAAGGGAAAGAGCAATCTGGCTACAGAACTATGGCCAAGAAAAGCACTGCTCACAAGCAGCCATCCATTTGTGGATGAGTGAGCTGCCATGTTTCTTTGGAGAAAGTAGTGGTTGAAAAAAAATATTGAATTTAGACCACAGTTGAATCCTGTTGCCTATTCTCAAGAGGTTGCCGATCAACTATGCCTTCATTCTCTCCAAGTCCCCAGGATTGCAGCTATTGAAGCTGTGATGGACTGAACTTCAGATGCTGAGATTTCCAGTCAGTTGAACTATGATTGACATGTTTCCTTCCCCCCACCCAAATGGGGCTAGCCTGAAATGGCAGTTGGGGGTGGAATGTTGGGGAGGCAGTCAGTTGGAGTTGGAGGGAAAACGAGAGTGAAAGAGAGTTGGAGCCTGGCTCTAGACCAGAGAGGGTCAGCCAGAGAATCCTCTATGAGAGGAAATAATGTTTGTGAAACACTTTTAGTCCTAGGACTAGAGAGGGGAAAACCAGCACTAACTCCTGCTTAGACTTGATTGATCTGGGAATTATAGAGGGTCAAGGAAGTGGGTAGAGAGGAGTCTCCCCTTCAGTGCCAGGAACAGGGTTACAGCTCATCACTATAACGCCTGCCCAGTATCTGGTAAGAGTTTGTCTCAGTGGAGCACCCTTAAGTCTGGAGAGGAGGGGAAGTCGTGCTGTGTCTGTGTTTTAAAAGGGAAACATTTGTGAAGCAGTGTCAACCTCTGAAAGGAGCCAGCAACCTAGTGTTAAACCAAGTGTTTTGTGCCTCACACCAGTGAAGTTCCTGTACAAAAACCTTTCTGTTTATTCAGTTCAAACACCTGCCTACCTGCCTTTTGACTTTAACCTACTGTAAATAAACCTTCTGTTACCTTTTGAACCTCCCCAAGCCTTGTGTGCCAGTTTCTGCTAAAGGGAAGCGCAAACCCCTGATCTGTCCCCTACTAAGACTTGGCTGGGTAACCATTTTTAATAATCCTTAAGGAAAGTTGAAGCTTATCATCAACCCCGCTACCAGAGGCTTCCCAGCCCAGTATACAGCTTCACAGGCTTAAAGAGGAGAAGTTTTACCTCAGGGTAGGGAAAGGTCAGCCTAAGCCTGAGTTGGACATGGGTTTGTGGCAGAAGAGCAGCTAGAAGAAAGCAAAAAGAACAACTTTGAAAAGAATGCTGAGGTCTGAGAGCAACCTCAGTGTGTCAGGTGAAAGGCAAGCTATCAGAGAGCAGTGAATGAGTTATACAATGGGCAGCCTACAGAGCATGAGCTCTCTCCTCCAAGGAAAAGGTCACCATCCCCTCAGTGCCCTGCTAGTAAGGCTGTGCGCCCTTTCAAGACTTTCTTACACAAGGTAGATAAGAACCAAGTTCTCATGATGATGCCTGACTCTGTGAGCTGAAACAGCACCATAAAATCATTTCTCAAACAAAATACTCCTATCCGAACCAATACCAAGGAAAAGGAGAGGCAGCGTTTGGAGAACTTAAAGAAGAAGGAGGCGGCTGAGCAGCAGAGAAAATGGAGGAAGAAAAGAGAAGGCAACTGGAAGAGATGAAGTGGAAGTGTGAAGGGCGCTTCCACAAGGTGCTGCAGGCTCGAGAGTGGGCAGAGCGGAAAGAAGGGGGGGGGCCTCCTAGAGTAAAAACTAGTTCAGCATAATGAGATGGCGTGAGAAGAGAAAATTGCAGAAAAAAATGAAAAAGGCAGCAGCTGTGAAGAAGGCTGATGAACTTGAAGCCCATAAACAAAAAACTCTGCAGCTGGAAGAAGAACACAGACAGCAGGATCTCATGGGGAATAAAAAAGAGGAAGAACAAGAGAAAACTGGGCAGGTTGCAGAGCTGGGGGGGGGGGGAAAGTTGGCTGCCGAAAGAGAACTGGAGAAGAGGAGAGAACAGGAAAAACTTCAAGCACAGCAGGAGCAGAAAGAGAAGGCTACTTGCCTGCAAAGAGAATTGATGGCTGCTAAAGAGAAGGAGCAGCTTCAGAAAGAGGCAGAAGAAAAAGAGAGGAAACTGCAAGAGGAGCAGCGGAAGCAGAAAGCTACTTCTGATGCACCAGTTGGCAGTAAACAACTGAATGTAACGATAGAGATAGAGAACTTACCTCCCTGCAACTCACACCCAATGATGCCACAGGATCCCAAACTGCCAGAGACTGACCTGAATAATTATAGAATGGATCTGAACAGTGATGACTTAACGGATGATGAGAGCTAGCCCCGCAAGCCGATCCCTGCTTGTGTTACTGGAAATCGGCTAACTCAGGCCATCATCCACCAGTATTATAATCCTCCTGACACTGATGCATTCTTTGGGGTTATTAAAAGTCCAAAATAACATTGACTCAGTTCAATGGAGCAAAATATGGAAAGTGAATGTAAAAATAACTAAATCTGTTGCGTTCAAAGAGAACCTATATAAGATGTTTTACAGGTGGTATTTAACACCGGATAGATGGCCAAAATGTATAAAAATGTGTCAAATAAATGTTGGAAATGTGGGAAACATACAGAAATATTTTTCCATATGTGGTGGTCCTGTAAGGAGGTGCTTAAGTACTGGATAATGGTGCATGACTTGATACAAACTGTATTACAAATTTCAATTGCTCTCAAACCAGAGAGCTTTTTGTTAAATTGTGTACCGGACATAGACAAAGAACAGATGCATTTTACTATTCATGTAATAACTGCATCTAGAATTCTATTTGCATCTTACTGGAAATGACAAGCGATACCCAAATAGGAGGAATTAATAGAGAAGATAATGGAAACTGCAGAAATGGACAAATTAACTTCTATATTGAATGGGCAAGTGGGAGAAGACTTCTTTATCCCTTGGAATCCCTTTTATGAATGGATAAATAATAAATGTACAGAATAGAATCCAACATGATGGCAACAATGTATGAAATATCAGATCCTACTGTTGTAAATTTTATTGAGATTAATTAGAAGCCTTGGAGAATTAAAATGTGAAGTTAAGCAAGCCTACTGAAACTGTACTGAACTGTACTGAAAACTTTATTGCTCCTTTTTAGGTGTTTTCTTTCTTTCTTATCTGGAAAAAATAATACAAAATATAATTTTTTAAAAAAGTCCTAAACTGGAAGAAATCCTATAAGAGCAAGCCACATTACTTAAAGCACACACAAGTTCTTCAGTATGGAATTCGCCACCATTCCCAAATGGCAAATCTATGGCAGGGCCTAAAGAGGAGCTGAAGATTTCTTTAGATTTACTGTACCATTTTTGTGGGAGGGAATGCAGTGCTTTTAAACATATTAAAAAATATTCAGCAATCAGCCTTGTGTTGATTAATCATCTCTCCTTTTTCACTGAGCTGGAGAGCTTAAATGTCCAGAGTTTGTCCAGAATGTCAGGTTTTTAAACTCAGTCAGCATCTTCTGACTATATGCTCATAGCAACTATGAGTAATTTATTGCCCTTCTGCTCTGCCCACACAATTGACGGTAAACAATCATAACTCTTCAAAGTTATTGTCTTACCAAAATGGAGGAGATCGTTATTGGATTAGATGCTCTTGTATTCAAAGAACTGAGAGCTGGTAGGTTTATAGGCAGGCAAGGAATTGGAGAAGTGAGGTAGTGACAGAAAGGCAGAAGGTCAGTAGGGAAGATAAAGGAAAAAGAAGGATAGTTTCTGCATTAGACCTGGTTCTGGGGTCAGATTAATATGTATGCCCAACAATAGGGTTCCAAAGTAAGCAAACATCATGGATTTTTCCTACCTTGCTTCACATGCTCCCCCATTGATAAAAGTTCTATGGCTGAGGCTGGGCAGAGCATAGGAATGGTATCAGCACCAAGGACAGCTACCATTCATTAGTACATGGAAGGAACAGTTCTCAGACTTGATATTGCTATTGCAATGTATGTAATTTTGGCTGCCTGGAAAGAGACTGAAGTAAGCCTCAGGCCCCAGAACTCACCTGGGGCTGAAGTTTGCAGGCATGCGGTGAGGGGGAGCGGGCATGACCACCTTCTACCTTCCCAGCCAGGCCAAGTTGGCTCCCACAGCTTGCATAGTGAGCTGCAATTCAAAATCCCCAGCCGGCCAATCAGTGCAAGGCTGGCTGGGGCTCAGGGGTGGGCCTGGACATGGGACCTAGGAAACGCTGTTTCCAACCAAGTCTGCCAGCTGGCTATTTAGGCAGAGCCAGCTGGCATGGGGCGGCAGTTGTGTTCTACTTCTGACATGCATTGAGGTGAGAGCTTGCTGCAGCCCAACTCCTCCTTGGCTTCCTCGCGTGGCTCCTGTCTGGCAGCAGTGGCTTGAGCAGCAGCAACTCCAACAGATCGGGCTTTTTGACATTCTGGATGGGTGGGTGCTGCAGAGTTGTCATGGGGGTGCAGCGGCTTGGGATCCTGTGGTGGCTGGAGCCAGCACTGTGAAGTGAAGGGGCCATTGCTTTATACCCCCTCCTCCTTTCTTCAGGCTTTTTGTCCCTTGCCTTCTTCTTTCAGTATGTTTTTGCATGCTGAGGCCCAGCTTCACCTCCTCCCACCCAGCCTCTGTACCAGCATGCTCTCTGAATGGGTGGGCGAGGTGGCTTCCCAACACAGCTCTAGGGCATCTGGGGCAGCAGGATGGCTGCAGCAAAGTGGCAAGGCCATGTGGCCCACAGTGTCCCAGTCGGCCTCAGGGTTAAAAGGGAGTGGGGGCAGCCTTCCAGACCTGCACCAGCCAACCAGCAGCAAGGCCGGTTAAGTGGCAAGGCCACATAGCCCATTAAAGCCCAGTTGACCTCAGGGCCAAAAGGGATTGAGGGTGGACTTCCAGGTCCACAGCAGGTGGCCCGTGCAGCACTCTGGCACAGGACAGTGGCAGGAAGGCTAGGTCTTCACAGCAGACACCTGCTCCCGCTGCGGTACCCCCTTCAACCTGCAAGCATGGGGAAGCTTGGTCTTCAAGATCAACAAGGCAGCAGTCCTTGGAGACAGAGGTGCAGTCGCTGCTGGGCCTGTCCAGAGCCCGGCAACTACTAATGAAGAGGGTGGAGCAATTGTGTCCCTCTATTGTGACAATTGCTCCAGCTCCACCCCCACCCCACTTTCCCGCAACATGGGGCAGGCTAGCAGCCCTTGCAGGCTGCCTGGCCCTCCTTGACAGGCCCTCCCCTTCCTTGCTCCCTCTTTTGCCACCTGGGGGTGATGCCTAGGAAGGACCCTGGTGAGCACCACCTAATGCACTACCTCTCCTACCCATGGGGCATGTCAGTTAATGATGGCATCCCTTCTGAGCTCTGTGTGCGTCCTTCAACCATTCCATGCATTTGTTCAGGTCCTGCAGCCCCAGTGCCCTGATGGATAAATGCAACATTCAGTTTGCCTTCCAGTTGCTGCCTATCCACCTCAATGACTTTTGCCTGCTGGGTTTTAAATTCTCTGGTGCTAAGTACATGGACAACAACCAAAAAAGAGAGTATCACGATATCAAGTAACACAGCAAAAAAGAACTCATGAAATCTTACTAAGTGCAAACTTCAGTGTCAGAAATAAATCCAATCTATATAGCCATTACTACAATTTACTAATGTATCATAACGCAATCATTCATGTATAGTAAGACAATTTTCTGAATGAACAAATGAAATGCTTAATCTTTGTACCAACAAGGAAAAACTTACTTAAAGTGGCATGTGCTAATCAAACCGTTGTTATCAAAATCTTTGATATTCTGTATCCCATTAACAGTAAAGTACAAGTGCTACCATATTGTTCTAAATACAAGATACACAATTTGCATATAACATATTGCATCAATATATAATTTATAATATATATATATAATTCGTGCAAATAACATATTGCACAAATCCATAAACAGAGCCACTGATTTTGTCTATAACATATTCAAACTGATTATATTGCACAAGTCCATTGTTTAAGGTTCTAGCTGGACCATGATATGTACAAAGTGGTAAGACTCAACAATCCATGCACACACTGTCCTTGCTGCAACAGAAAGTCCAACAATAATTCCACAAGGTTTGAGAAAGAATCCCATTTCAATATCAATATCAATATCAATATCAATATCAATATCAATATCAATATCAATATCAATATCAATATCAATATCAATATCAATATCAATATCAAATTGTATCATTCAGACATACAAGCATGGTCAATTCACACCCAATGCTACACCAGTAAAGAATTGACCGTGTCTGTACGCCTGATTGATACCATTTGATATTGACTGTGATTCTTTGAAAAAGATATACTTTGAAACAGGATTCCTTGGATCTAGACGACCCATTAGAACAAGAAACTAATCACAGCTGTTTTCAAATAGAACAACTGACCAGCTGCAGTGTTTCTTAAACGATGTATTGTCGAAGGCTTTCACGGCCGGAGAACGATGGTTGTTGTGGGTTTTCCGGGCTGTATTGCCGTGGTCTTGGCATTGTAGTTCCTGACGTTTCGCCAGCAGCTGTGGGTTAGCGTTAGGTAGGAAAGTGGGGTATAAATGAATAGGGCACCACTTTTAACAACCAATTGTTAAAATAGGCTGTATGAGCAGTATCATTAAACTAAATTGTTGTTATGAGGATAACATAGAAGCAGGAGGAATGGTGTTGTAAGATGCTTTGGGTTAGTGTTAGGTAGGAAAGTGGGGTATAAATGAATAAGGTACCACTTTTAACATCCAATTGTTAATATAGGTACTTAGAAAAAAACATCTCCTCCTCTCTTGGACAGGAGAGAATTCTTGTTTGTTGCCTGCTGCTACATATTCATTCACAAGCCAAACACAAAGTATGCTTTTTCCAGATGACATTTACTCATATGTATATTTATGCAGATTTAATCAGTTGAATGACTGATAAAAAACCTCACATGGTTAAATAGTCTTTTTTAAAAATCAGATGACCGTAATCATCTGTTGTGGTCACTCCAAACAAGAAAGGTTATTAGACAATGAAAGTTTAGGAACGCCAATAGAGAGAGCAATGGCAGGCGCAAACAGAGAAAGGTTTGATATTTATGTTGCAGAACTCAAGGTATCATTGAGCACATTGAAAACTCCTCCAGCCTTGGCTAAGAGACATTTAGGCACTGTCTTAAGCAGCAGGCACAAATGAGTCTGTCTCACTGCTAATGAGGACATCAAATGCCCCATTAGGCTCCACAAAGCTGCTCGCTGCAGAGGTTGAAAAGTTCTGTTTGAAGCACCATGCTTTCGGGGAGAAGTCCGTGCCCTTCCCTCTGGGGACTAAATGTGGCTGATATTAACAGGGAGGTATGACAACAGGATTTGGGGGGGGGGGGACAGTGCCTGCAATAGCAAAAGAGCTGTTAATAGCCCCAAAGCTTCCCTTCCTTAGTCTCAGGGCATGTTCATAAGCCCCTCCTTCCTCAGTCTCTGGTCTAAGAGAATTCAACCCCTATATACCACTGGAGCTGTCAAAGCCTACTTCAGTCCGTCCATCAGCCACCCCCAATAGACTGCATAACAAGTCAGAAGAACATGATGCAACCAGTTCAGGGCCCATGTAACTTGGCAGATTTTAATGTGTGTCTAAAAATGTGTGTGTGTGTGTGTGTGTGTTACTACTTCCTGCGCTTTGGATTTTTCATTAAAGCGCTGAACTCGATGCACCAGAAGCAAGTATAGTCATCCCCGTAGGCAGGATTATCTCCATTTCACAGATGAGATTGCTTTTGCTGATTTTGTGTGTGGCTAACCTTGTCTACTAGGAAACAACAGCACAGCTCTGGAAGCTTTTGTATAATGTGCTTTGTTAGAGGAAAATAAAGGCAAACCTTAAAAAAAATCATAAAAGGGACAATGCTTGTATTTTTAAAGGAGATATTTTAAAGAAACCTTTCCCCGTAGCACATCATGTGATGTTTTTCTCCCAAGCGTATACTTCTGCCCTGAAGTATACAATGCAATTATCCTAAGCTTCAAGGGAATTTTAAAAACAGTCCTTCCTTAGCATCATTTTGTAATATATTGGATCACATTTTGTGGCTCTCCTTTTGCAAACAAACTCATAAAACCTGTTTAATGTACAAGTGAAATTAACTTTAATTTGAAGCTGAGCCTTAATAGAATAAGGAGCTTGCTGGTTCCTTTAAAGGAGGAGGACTGACTTCCTGTATGAGAAGCCATTGGTATAAGAAATGTTCCTACATGTCACATGGTCAGCTTACAACAGGGAACAGCAACTGGAGCTCCCCAAGCAAATACAGCTCCTTGGAAACGATGAGCTGGTTCTCCAAAGGCATAAGTGGCTGCCAATGGGTGTGGTGGAATTGAACAGGGCCTAATGAAACCCACAAGTCTCGGACTCTTATTTATTTATTATTTATTTTATGCCCCGCCTTTTTTCCTCAAAGGGGACCCAAAGTGGTTTACATCATTCTCCTCTCCTTCATTTTATCCTCACGACAACCTTGTAAGGTAGAATAGGCTGAGAGAGTGAGAGTGGTCCAAGATCACCCAGCAAGCTTAAATGGCCGAGGAGAGATTTGAACATGGGACTCCAGATCCTAGTCCAGCCCTCTAACCACTGTACCATACCAGCTCATACTTTGGCTCTTCCACTATGTATAACTATTTCAAAAAAGGGTGTCATCACAAAACTGAGGGAGGCCAGGCTGCCTGCCCCTTCTGTAGTTCAAGCACGAGTTTGCTGACTGCCTATGATGCTGCAATTATGGATTCAGTCCAAAAGTAGTTCCTAGTAACCTTTTCAGAGTCACCATGCGTTATCATGTTCCCAGTCTGGTAGTGGACACCAACTGGCTGCAAAATACTGTTTTCTGAAAAAAGTACCTGTCAGTATTGTTTAGACAATGTGCATTGTGATTTTTGAGAGGTGATTTCCCGAAACCTCCCATAAATTTTGATTATGCACCTGTGGAACTTTCAGAGTAGGAGATCAGCCTCATTATATCTTGGTTTGTTTTTCTCTCTCGGTCCTTTAGGGAGAAATTGCTCTGAAATTTAATAAAATTAATCTTGGAGTCCAGTTCATCTCCCCCCCCCCTTTTTTTTGGATGAGCAAGTAATATATTTGTCATCCATCACACAGAATTGTTTGCTATAGTAACCATGAAGATGAGATAAACATTTGACCACAAAAAAATTGAAGGCTGGTTACAATTAAATAGTTCAACAACAGAGATTTCTGGTTTGTATAAGTGGCCTTAATAGAATTTTTTTCTCATTAAAAATATCATTATTAGTAACAATTGGTGCTATTTAATACTTTTTCTGCCCTGACCTGGATAGTCCAGGTGAGCTTGATCTTTTCAGATCTCAGAAGCTAAGCAGGGTCAGCCTTGGTCAGTAATTGGATGGGAGACCTCCAACAAAGACCAGGGTTGCGGAGGCAAGCAATGGCAAACCACCTCTCTCTCTTGCCATGAAAACCCCACCAGGGACCACCATGTCAACTATGACTTGAAGGCACTCTGCCCCAATACTTCATCCAGCATACTGTTAAAAAGTGGTTTATTTTATGCTGGTTACAGATTAAGTTATGAGATTTAATATATTGTCAAATTGTACTTTGCATATAGTTGGTATATTCCACATTGTTATCTTTGCTGTCATCTTTGTGGTAGCTAAGCAAAACTTAACAAATGAAACCTTCTTTTCCACAACTACCCTTTTCCAGAGGCACAGCTAAGATTTCCCACTTTATATTTTCCCAGTGGCTTTCTCTCCATGCCTTCAAAGAAACCTACCTGCTCTACAGGGCACTTCAATTTATTTCCCCATGACCTCAGTTTTCTTGCCTTCATCCTGTCCCATGAGTCCAACTGCAGGTCTAGAACATAAAAAGAACCTTTCTGGATCAGACCAGTGGTCCATCTAATCCACCATCCTCTTTCACACAGTCACCAACCAGTTAGTACGGAGGGCCGATAATAGAGCATAGAAGCCAAAACCTTCCCTTGAAGTTGCCTCCTGGCACTAATATTCAGAGGTTAACCACCTCTAAATGTGGTGGTTCCCGTCAGTCACCATAGCAGCCACTGATAGAGCTACCCTCCATGACTCTGTCTAATCCCTGGCTCTAGAACTTGGATTACCAAGTTTCCACTTTTTCAGCTCACCAGTGCTATGATTCATTTCCCATATGTCCTAGAATTAAATGTGCTAGTGTTCCTTTACAAATTGAAGTGTGGCCCAACATTTGGATTCCGTGCTCTCTCTAGCCCCCAGACTCCATATTCTTTGTGATGCTAACATAAGAACATAAGAACATAAGCAAAGCCATGTTGGATCAGGCCAGTGGCCCATCCAGTCCAACATTCTGTCACACACAGTGGCTAGAAATCCAGTGCCATCTAAAGGACTGTCAGTGAGGCCAGGACACCAGATGCCCTCCCACTGCCTTCCTTCCAGCACCAAGACAACAGAGCACCACCTCCCCACAAAGAGAATACCATCTATCTCCTGTGGCTAATAGCCACTGATGGACCTCTGCTCCATATATTTGTCCAGTCCCCTCTTGAAGCTGGCAATGCTTGTAGCTGCCACCACCTCCTGTGGCAACGAATTCCATGTGTTTATCACCCTTTGTGTAAAGTAGTATTTTCTTCTATCTGTTCTAACCCGACTGCTCAATAATTTCATAGAGTGCCCACGAGTTCTTGTATTGTGAGAAAAGGAGAAAAACACATCTTTCTCTACCTTCTCTAACCCGTGCATTATCTTGTAAACCTCTATCATGTCTCCCCTCAGTCGTCTTTTCTCCAGGCTAAAGAGCCCCAAGCGCCTCAATCTTTCCTCATAGGGAAAGTGTTCCAACCCTTTAATCATTTTAGTTGCCCTTCTCTGTACTTTTTCCAGTGCTATGATATCTTTTTTAAGGTGTGGCGACCAGAACTGTACACAGTACTCCAAATGAGGCCTCACCATCGATTTATACAGAGGCATTATGATACCGGCTGATTTGTTTTCAATCCCTTTCCTAATAACCCCTAGCATAGCATTAGCTTTTTTTATGGCAGTCGCACACTGTGCTGACGTTTTTAGTGAGTTATCTATCATGACTCCAAGATCTCTCTCTTGGTCAGTCTCCGCCAGTTCAGACCCCATCAACTTGTATTTATATTTTGGATTTTTGGTTCCAATGTGCATTACTTTGCACTTGGCTACATTGAACCTCATTTGCCACATGGATGCCCACTCTTCTAGCCTCGACAGATCCCTTTGGAGTGCCTCACAATCCTCTCTGGCTTTCACCACCCTGAACAATTTCGTGTCATCTGCAAATTTAGCCACTTCACTGCTTAATCCCAATTCCAAATCATTAATAAACAAGTTAAAAAGCATTGGACCCAATACCGACCCCTGTGGCACCCCACTGCTCACCACCCTCCACTGTGAGAAGTGCCCGTTTATACTCACTCTCTGTTTCCTATTAATTAGCCAGTTTTCGATCCACAAGAGGACTTGGCCCTTTATCCCATAGCTACTGAGCTTACTTAGGAGCCTTTGATGAGGAACTTTGTCAAAAGCTTTCTGGAAGTCAAGATAAACAATATCTATCGGGTCTCCCTTGTCCACTTGTTTGTTCACTCCCTCAAAGAACTCTAACAGATTGGTGAGACAAGATCTTCCCTTACAGAACCCATGCTGAGTTTTCCTCATCAGCTTTTGGTCATCAATGTGCCCACTAATTTTATTTTTGATAATAGTTTCCACCAACTTACCCGGTATTGACGTCAGGCTGACTGGCCTGTAATTTCCCGGATCTCCCCTGGAACCTTTTTTAAAGATGGGGACAACATTAGCTACCTTCCAGTCCTCAGGAACAGATGCAGAGTTTAATGACAGATTACATATTTTTGTGAGGAGATCTACAAGTTCACACTTGAGTTCTTTCAGAACTCTTGGATGTATGCCATCTGGGCCCGGTGATTTATCAGTTTTTAAATTATCTAGCAGTCGCATAACCTCCTCTCTCGTCACCTCAATGTGACTCAGGTCTTTCAAAACCCCTCCCAAAGTCAGCGCTTCCGGAGTGGGCATGCACTTCTTATCTTCCACAGTGAAGACAGAAGCAAAGAACGCATTCAGCTTCTTGGCCATTTCCCTATCCCCCTTTAGTAATCCTTTTACGCCTTGGTCATCCAAGGGCCCCACTGCCTCCCTAGCTGGTTTCCTACTTCTAATATATTTAAAGAATTGTTTATTGTTTTTCTTTATGTTCTTTGCAATATGCTCCTCATATTCCCTTTTTGCCTGTCTGATCACAGACTTGCACTTTTTTTGCCACAGCTTATGCTCCTTTTTATCAACCTCACTCCGACTAGTTTTCCACTACCTAAAAGAATCCTTTTTACCTTTTACAGCTTCTATTACATTGCTTGTTAACCATGCTGGCCTTTTCCTAAACCTATTTGTGCCTTTCCTAACCAGCGGTATATATTTAATTTGAGCTTCCAGGATTGTAGTTTTAAATAGTCTCCAAGATTCCCCAAGTGTTTTGACCTTTTTTACTTTCCCTTTCAGTTTCTTCTTCACGTACCCCCTCATCTCAGAAAAGTTACCCCTTTTGAAGTTAAACATGGCTGTGTTGGTCTTATTTGGCAATTTCCTATTTATACATATGTTGTACTCAATAACATTATGGTCACTGTTCCCAAGTGGTGCAATCACATTTACATCTCTCACCAGGTCTTCAGCATTACTGAGGACCAAATCCAGGATCACCTCTCCCCTAGTAGGTTCTGTAACCATCTGTTCCATAGCACAGTCATTGAGACAGTCTAGAAACTCACTTTCTCTCCCCCGATTCGAACACCCATTGGCCCAGTCAATGTGTGGGTAGTTAAAATCACCCATTACAACACAGTTTTTTTGTTTAGCAGCCATCTTTAATCCTGTCATCATTTTATAATCCCCCTCTATTTTCTGATCTGGAGGGCGATAACAAACTCCCACAGTTAAGTTTCCATTTGGGCCCGTAATTTCAACCCATAGCATTTCCAGAAGCGAATCTAATTCAGTTACCTTCTCAATCTTACTGGAATGTATACCTTCTCTGACATATAGAGCCACTCCACCACCAACCCTTCCCTCCCTATCCTTCCGATATAATTTATATCCAGGAATCACCGTGTCCCACTGATTTTCCTCATCCCACCAAGTTTCTGATATGCCCACAATGTCTATGGATTCGCCCAACACTAAACATTCCAGCTCCCCAATTTTACCTCGGACACTTCTAGCATTTGTATATAAACACCTGTAACTTCCCCGGCACACTTTGCCTCGAGACGTAGTTAGGTCATCTGCACTGTTTGTCTCCATCTCAGTTGACAACTCTAATCTATCTCCCTGTAGAAGTGTTATACCTAGCCCTTCATCTCTCTGAGATGAACCATCCTGAACCAGAGACATTTTATCTCTTGTCGGCTTTCCCCTAGCATTTAGTTTAAAAACTGCTCTGCCACCTTTTTGATTTTAAGTGCCAGCAGCTGGGTTCCTTCTCGGGACAAGTGGAGACCGTCTCTCTTGTACAGCTCCCGCTTGTCCCAAAAAGAATCCCAGTGCCTAACAAACTTGAACCCTTCCTCCCTACACCATCGTCTCATCCACGCATTGAGACTCCTGATCTGCGTTTGTCTCTCTGGCCCTGCGCGTGGAACAGGTAGCACTTCTGAGAAGGCTACCTTGGAGGTCCTGGCCTTGAGTCTCCTGCCTAACAGCCTAAATTTTTGTTCCAAGACCTCACGACTGCATTTCCCAACATCGTTGGTTCCAACATGGACCACGACCGCTGACTCTTCCCCAGCACTATCTACGAGCCTATCTATAACACGCGTAATGTCCGCTACCTTCGCACCAGGCAGGCAAGTCACCATACGGTCAGAACGCGGTTGTGCCACCCAGCTATCTACTTGTCTAAGGATCGAATCACCAACTACCAAGAGCCTCCCTCCCGCCCCACCCAGGGATGGTTCCTTGATGCGAAAGGAAACCTGCTCACCAACTGAAGAAGAGGTCCCTTCTGAGGGCATGTTCCCCTTATCCTCAGTACGGTGCCCTGATTCCACAAGATCCTCATTCTCCTTGACAACAAGAACGCTGCCATTTTTAGAGTGGGACACATCTATCCTGTCCCTGAGAATCTTGTCCTCGTGCCTATCTAACTGTCTCCGCTTCTCCAGGTCAGCCACCTTGGCCTCAAGGGTACGTACTCGTTCCCTGAGAACCAGGAGCTCCTTGCAGCGAGCACACATCCAGGACTTCTGACCAGAAGGCAGATAGTCATACATGTGACACTCAGTGCAATACACTGGAAAGCCCCCAACCCCCTGCTGGCATTCTGACTTCATTATTCTGTTTTAGGAACAACACACTAAGAGGAAAGAAAACGGCTATGATCCCCCGGCCAAGAGCCCTTTAGCTCTCGCCCTTCGGCTCGCGCCAAAGGCTCGCGCCCCTGCCCAGCAGTTGCCTTTTCAATGCAAAAGGTCACTTCCTGCTAAGCACAGGAGGTGAGCACAAAGGGGGTGTGTGGCTTGTACTCCAGCAACCCCCAGCAGCCTTACAAACACACTCACCCTCAAACACAATCAAGCCCAAACACACTCAGCCTCAAAACTACACTCAAATCAACACAAAACTACACACAAAAAGCCCCAAAGCTAGAGAGGACCACCCTTAGCTTCTCAGCTTAACCCACCACAGCCAAGAAAGGCAAAAATCCCTTACCTCCTCTAGCAGCTGCAGACCATGTGCTCCTGAGCCCAGGTGACTCTGCTCTGCCCTGCCCCTGCCCAGCAGTTGCCTTTTCAATGCAAAAGGTCACTTCCTGCTAAGCACAGGAGGTGAGCACAAAGGGGGTGTGTGGCTTGTACTCCAGCAACCCCCAGCAGCCTTACAAACACACTCACCCTCAAACACAATCAAGCCCAAACACACTCAGCCTCAAAACTACACTCAAATCAACACAAAACTACACACAAAAAGCCCCAAAGCTAGAGAGGACCACCCTTAGCTTCTCAGCTTAACCCACCACAGCCAAGAAAGGCAAAAAGCCCTTACCTCCTCTAGCAGCTGCAGACCATGTGCTCCTGAGCCCAGGTGACTCTGCTCTGCCCTGCCCCTGCCCAGCAGTTGCTACTCTACAAATATCTCTTTTCAGGGCTTTTTTCTGGGAAAAGAGGTGGTGGAACTCAGTGGGTTGCCAGCACAGGGGGCAAGTCATGGTGGGAGGTGGTGCCCCGGGTACCACATGTGTGCGTGCAAAATGCACACATGCTCCCAGGGCCAATGATGTCACTTTGGAACAAGGGGGGAGTTTTTAAAAGTTTAAATCTCCCTTGGCGAAAATGGTCACGTGGCTGGTGGCCCCGCCCCCTGATCTCCAGACAGAGGGGAGTTTAGATTGCCCTCTGCACTGCTGGAGCGGCGCAGAGGGCAATCTAAACTCCCCTCTGTCTGGAGATCAGGAGGTGGGGCCACCAGCCATGTGACCATTTTCAAGAGGTTCCAGAACTCCATTCCACCACGTTCCAGCTGAAAAAAAGCCCTGCCTCTTTCAAACACCGTCATGCAGAGTTGTTAGGCAGTACCATACACAGAACACAGAAAGTGGCAAACAAGAAGGTTAGCCCCTTCCAAGATCACATACAGCTTCTAAGAGCCTTTTACTCATTCTGGGGTCACAATGACCATCACGGTACTACACACATTGCCACAGTAGAGAGAGCTGGAAAAAGTTTTGTCTGGCAAGGGATACGGAAAGATTCGTTAGGCACAGAATGCTACTTCACCTGCAATATTCAACTCTTTGCCACCTCTTGGCCATTGGTTCCACTGCACTATTGGAAAGAGTCTGCATAGCCAAAACGTTGTGACCTAGCATCTTTGAATGAAACTAGCATCTTTGAATGGAACATTAGATGCAGAAATGTGCATATTCCACTGTTAGAGGCATATGTGCATCATTTTCCCTGCCTTATCTCTAGATGCAGCTCTATGGGCTTTCTTGATAATTTGAAGCACTATGGGGGGAAAATGGTATATGGAAGGTCTGGGTGGTTAGGAAAGGTATATGGAAAAACGAGGGGACTACAAGTACCTACATGGATATGCATCAGTTCACACAAGGTGTCAAATTAACTAAGACCTGCATGGATATTATATTCCAAGCTGAAACTGAATTAAGATAAAACGGTGGTGGTGTAGCTGAGAAAGTGGATGCTGTGGAGGGCAGTGACCTACCCAGAACATTGCATTGGCTCTGTACAGCATCTGGTTGCTATTCTGAAATCTGGACTCAGCATTTTTTTTTTTTGAGAACTGTGTTTGTGTTGTTGCCACGATTTCGCTGTATTATATAAATTTTATTCAAAAGCCACATTGACCAATGCTTTTGTTACCTACAGACTGGACTTCTCTGATTTTCTCCACAGGAGATTCCTTGTAAAAGTAACTTGGAAATACACGTGGTACAAAATACGTCTGCCCGACTCTTGGCTAGTGTGGAGCACTGGATGAATTTTACTCCAACTTGGTACCATTTAAATTGGCTTCCTGGTTACAGGTACAACTCAAGTTGCTGGTTTCTGTCCTTCATTCTTGGATGGATCTGCCTACCTGTAACTCCCTCCTTCAAGAAAGTCTATTTAGCTGCCACAGAATTAATGGCCTTTTTTTGTGGTTGCATCCGCACTTAGAGTAGCATGCCTGAGGTAGTAAATGAGGCGTCTTCTATGGTCAGAAATTCATGTCTGGGTTTCTTATTTCAGTCGCCGATGGCAATTAAGATTGTCCGCTGTGTGAGCCTTTGTGCTTCTTTAAATTTCATAGTTGATGAGTTACTTGCTGACATGTCCACATACTCTGTTACGATGTTTTATTGCTGTTCTATTTTATTGCTTTTGTTCTACAGATGATTTTAGCATTAGGTATCATTGCTAGATAGCTAAGCTGATATTTATTTAATAAGCTATTAGTACCAAGTGATGCCGCCTCCTCAAAAAGCCTGGTTCAAAGAAAGCCCTTTTGCAAACATTTCATAAATGTGGTGCAAATTAGAAGTGTGACTTCACAAAACCTTAATCTAATCATGTTAAATTTTGTCCTACTTTAGGTCATCTCTGGGTTTGGTCTTAATGGCCATGCAAACCTTATTGTTAATAAGAGAATGTATCTAATGACTAATTCCTGCTAACACTCATCTCTGTATCACGCCCCCCCCCCGGCCCCTCCATCTCTGATTTTTAGATCATTTTTTCCTGTGTTCCATGCACTCCAATTTTCCCACCAATCATCAACACAATCCTAACCTCACCTGTCCCATTGATCGCTCCTCTAGGAAGGTGGCTAAGAAATAGAAACCCTTTATGTCCGGCTGCTAAAGTAATAAGAGACAAAGCAGCTCTAATTTAGAGCTGAATTATCATCTTTTCTCTCCCGTTTTTTTAAAAAAAACGTTTGTGCTTGTCTCAGCACAAAATAAATGGAGAGGAAAAGCCAGTCATAAAAACCTAAAAACATTGTATTGAATGGTGGAATAATAAAAAAGCTTGACCTGTTAAATGAATTAACTTGTTAAATGAATGTATTTGCATAAATCTAAATAAATGAATATGTAACACCCAGGCCAGACACTTACCAAACTACTCATATGAGCAAGATGTAAAGTGTGACATTGGTGTAGATCTTGACCTTGTTTGCATTTTCAGTGTTCTTTTTTTGCATCCCATATACTGTTCAGAATGCAATTATATTCTTAGGTATTTACTTCATTATTTATGTAGGGAATGTATATGGTGCCTTCCAGTGACCTCCTTGAGGTGGCTATATGGTATGATGTGTGAATGCAAGGACTTTCTCAAACTGAAAAGCCTCAGAAATTGCTATGGTATAGAGTTTAAACAGATTATATGCCTGGGGAAATGAGAGAGGGTGGTTACACTTTTATTGGTATCATGAATAGAAATGGGCACGAACAGAAAAAAAAACCCGAACATGATGTTCATTGTTCGTTGCCATCCATGAACAGGGACTCATGAACAACCATGGACATGACCCTGTTCACAAACATATCCATGGTTGGCTGTTCATAGGGGCCAGCAGGCTCTCCTCTAGTCATCATCCAAGTTTGGTCAAGATCCCTACTGCACCACTCCCAGAAACCTGACCCGAGCAGGCAGCAGGAAAGGTACCAATAATAAATAATAGCTTGGCTCAGAGCCTGGCAGCAGCCCTGGAACTTGAAGGGGCAGATCCCTATCCCACCATATACAAAGAAAATTCAAGCTCCAATACACTCTCATGCCAACAGCAGCTGTCTCTCCCTCTCCAAAGCCAGAGCTGGGAGCCCCCCTCCTCCCTGGTCTTTGCTTCCTTGTAACAAATTTGGAGCTCCACACTTGAAAGGAAGGCCTGCCTATCAAGCTAAATTGGGCTTAGATTGGGGTTTCCAGGGCAACAGCAGGAGTTCGGACAGAGTTCAGACAATCCCTGCCTAAGTTGCCAAGGGAATTGATTGCAGGTGCCAGACTGTCTGGCTTGACGAACAGCAAGACGAACAGCAATGAATGAGGCTTGCAATGACCACCTGTTCATTTAGAATGGGGCCTCACGAACAGCTTGTTCGTGAACAGCAAATTGGGCTGTTTGTAGCTTTTTTTTGTTCATATTGCTGTTCGTGCCCATCTCTAATTATGAGCTATACAAGCATATGGCTTCCTTCTGAAATGGAAGAGTTGGTCCAAAGATGAGCTAGGTAAGTGGCATGCCAGCTACCAAGAGGCGGAGCGGCTCCACTGCCAACTCAGGGGCAAGGAGAAAAACAATTCCGGGAGTAATACAATCAAAAGGCAATTGTATACTTATTTCACAACTTATTTCAGTCCGCAGTTACTATTTTCCAACTGAACGTGAGAGGAGCAGGAGTGCTTGTGTTTATCCAATGTTATGCCCGAGACGAAGTGAACATCACAAAACAGGAATTGGAAATTTGCATGCATAAGCCCGTCGGCTATATGCCCACTGTTAACACCAGTGCTTGCATGGACTGTTGGTACTCCTAAAACTCCGTTCTCTAATGTTGGACATTTCACTGTGGAATTTGCCAAGTAAAAAATGACTGCACATATGAACTGTCGGATTTTGTAACTATTTATTGTATATTTATTGTATATTTATTGCATTATTTATTGTAATTATAACATTGATTTACGCGTTTTTGCACTTTGCACATTGATAAATTTGTGAAATAAGTATACAATTGCCTTTTGATTGTATTTCTCCCGGAATTGTTTTTCTCCTGTTCTGTTATCCGGGTGGTCTCCCGTTGTTGCTTTGCAACTCAGGGGCAAGGGGCTGACTGAAGCCTCAAGTGAAACTTCCAGGCATGTAGGTGATGAGTGGGAGCGGACCTCCTGCGTCTGTGACCAATGGTAGGAAAATAGTTTTCTGCACTCACACTTGATAATTCCTCAGAAACTGCTTGTTTTGGGGGTGGGAGTCTATGGTCTAGGTCCTGTCTTATTTTCTGTAGGATAGAAAATATTTGTTCTGTTTTCCCCAGGCCAGTTTTGCTAGGGATCCTGATGCTGTTTTGCCATCTTCTGGGCATGCAGTAAGGGTCACTGGATGTGTGTGTGCGGGGAGATAACTGCATTTCCTGCATTGTCCAGGAGTTGGACTGGATGGCCTTGGAAGTCTATGGATGACAGGCTATGGCAGATGGACCCCTGTACCCTCACAGCAAGAAATCCACGTTCTTGGTTGAAAGGCTTTTATTCAGGAATCAATTCAAATCCACTGATATGTCCATAGGATTGCTCAGAAGGAAAGTAAGCAATTAAGCAGGTTGGCAGGAATACTTAAAAGTGTGAAATCCATTCTTCTTATAGAGCCCAGATCCTCATCCCCCCTCCCACTAGTAAAACATAACTTTTGGCGCGAAACAGTCTTTGGTACTCCTCGCATACCCAGTCTAGACACTGGGAAGGCATAAGATTAAAGTTGAAACACAGTGATTCATGAAAACGAACAGTTTACAAGGTCAGAAGCCCTGGGAGCTTCAAAGCAGTTAGATAAGGCACCTGCAGCTTTAGTAGGCCTGTGAAAGCAAGGCAATTATGACATTGGAAATGTGACATCAAAGTACAGCATCAAATAATGGTTTGCAGTAACAACTCAGCTTACAATAATGGCATGGATGAGGTGTAGACACGACACTATCCTTCTTCAGCACCTGTTTTTGAGAATGTAAGCAAAATGTTTCCCTTTCTCCCCTACAGATGTTCTGCGTATCACAGAGGATACAGTTTCTATCTGTCTCCCCAGCCCCAGTGAGCATCACTTGTATTCAAGCACAATTTTTGCCCTGTTAAGGCACACAGGTAGGACATACACACTTTTAGTATCAGAAAATGCTAGAGAAGAGGATGAAATGGTTGGATAAGTATTGGAACCTGGCTGGGTTAAAAGGGGGGGCGTGGCTGCATTAGGATGGGTTTATAAAGCATGGCCGTGTTGGGTTGTCTAGGTTCTCCTAAAAAGCAGGAGTTGAAGAATGGGACAACTCACTGGCTGGTAGAAAAGAAAGTATCACGGGTTACTTCTGTTTTTTGATTCTGGGTAAGACTGCAGGAGAAATTACTTTCTGGCCACAACGATTGAGGTTGGGAGAGAGGAAAATTTGAGCTGACCTCAGGGATATCAGCATCATCATACAATTTTCCCTGGCAGATTAACTAGTAATAGAATGATATATGTTTTTTAAAACATTACATTTTATTAAACAATTTCAGAAAATGATTTCTCAGCATATATAAAAATTTCTCTGTTAGAACAGTATGCATATAAAAATTGTAAAATACATAAAATATCGCAGGTGCCGTAACACTTGACCCAGCAGGAAAACATCGATTAAAAATTTAACAAAATAATAGGAGAAGTACTCCCATCATGCTCTGTGTTAATGCAAAATAATGCTCAGCACAGCTATTAAAATGCAGAAATTCACATTTCCAGTTTAGAATAATTAATATTGTTATTACCTGCATACAAAAAGGCACCCCAAACTACAAAAAAATGATTTTTCCTAACACCTCATCTCAGTTTTTGAACTTGCTTGGAAAGTTTATGTATTAGAGCAGAATTCTGGATTTTAAAACTTCTTATCTCAATAGTCTAAGTATCTTCTGGATCCCTGTAAAAGGCAGACAAAAGACGGTGTCATTCATTGCTTATCAGGGACCTATACAGAAGCAGATGCTTGATATGTCAAATCAGCAACACTTGGGATCTATCTTCCCTAGTGTCTGCTGGTGCTAGCTTAAATATAATTCATCGCTACCTTCCTAGGCAGGAGACTCAAGCAGATGTGCTGGGATCGGAGAGGACATTGCCTGAATTGATTGATATTTCTTGCAGTTCTAGGCTCCATGTCCTTGCATAACTGAGAAAATTTATGACCTGGTTCCCCTGAAGCTAGTGAGATGATACACAAGCTATAAAGTGGGGCCATTTTCACTCGTCGTTAAATTCATCTGCAACATCGTGCAACACTCACGAAATGCTAGCGTCTTTATGGTACGATTTCTGACATCATCGTGCCACGAAAACAAAATCTTGACAGGGTGATGTCAGAAATTGCACAATGAAGATGCCACCGTTCTATGCATGTTGCATGATGTTGTGCGACGTTAGCGACATGTGAAAATGACTTCGGTGTGTTTGTGGCTGCTCCAAGCTGGAATGCTCAACATGAGAGTCTTGGAGCTGAGGCAGGACATGGTTACTTTGGGGAGTACAAGAGTGGAGTAGCTAGCATGTTTTTCAGAGCAGCAGCAGATCAGAATGAAATGCCACTACGAGCCAAACTACAAGTGACGAATGACACAGGTTGGACACTTGTCAGCTTCCCTCAAGTTTTGATGGGAAAAGTAGGCAGCTTGGTGGAATGTTGGACAAGTGACAGTTGAAAGTCCATTGGATAGCTGTCGGATCACGCTACAAGACCAGAATGCCTACATTTCCCATCAAAACTTGAGCGAAGCTGACAAGTGTCCAACCTGTGTAATTTGTCACTTGTAGCTTGGCCCTGAGACTCTTGGATCAGGAGAGACTGTTTGGTATGCTTACACTGAAACTTGGTACGTTTGTACCAGAATTCAGTATCAAATTACCTTGATAATGAGACCCTGTTTTGAGCGCCACCATTATCAGAGCTCCATCAGGTGGAAACACATGACTGTGTCTTTTCAGTAGCTGCATCAAGATTATGGAATGCCCTCCTTCATGAAGCTCAACTATTACTCTTCCTTGAGAGATTTTAAGACAGCTATAAAAACATACTTATTCCACTGAGCCTTTTGCCTGAGTTAAGGCTGGTTCTTTAGTACAATGAATTAGACTGCTTTTGTCCCAACAGGTTTTTTGATGCTTTTTGTGCTTTTTATATATATCACATTAATACTTTTGTGTTTGAGGCCATCCTGGGGGTTACATCCATGCCAAAAGGCAGGACGGAGGGAGGGAGGGAGGGAGGGAGGGAGGAAGTGAGGGGGGAGGTATTTGTGAATTTTCTGCATTGTGAATTTCCTGCATCTAGGGGATGACCCTAGAGGTCCTTTCCAACCCTATGATTCAGTAAGTCTTTCTGCACATGTTGGATAATGCACTTCCAATCCTCTTTATAGATCATTCGGAACGGATGTTTTTTGTGTGCGGAACAAAAAGCCACCTCAAACGGTTGATAAAGTGCATTGAAAGTGCATTATCCAACGTGTGCGGAATCAGCCTATGATTCTAAGGAACGAAGGAAGGAAGGATAAATTGGTCTCAAAGGAGAATATACTAGGTTTCAATTGACTAAAAAGACAATTTTTGAGCTCTTAATACTCCCAAACAAGCATGCAGATGTTGACATTATCTCTATCTTTCCCTCTGACAATACCTCTTCTAAGACAAGCAGACAGACTGACACACACACACACAATTCTAAGCATTTATAAATATATGTTAAAAATAGCTTCTGAAGGTTGAAGGCCCAGAGTCATAACAGAAACAATCTCATTGCATAACGACAACAGCAAGGAATCAGCGTGACATTTCGGTAAATGCTACAGCCATTTGTAAGTGTTCATTTCAGCCAGTACCCCATCTATTACATGACAGCTATTTGCTTAACATCCCAGTGCGAATTCACTTGGTTTACAGATAAGCTGTTTAAGGAGGCACTGGTAGCAAGATGTAAAGTGTTATAATATGGACAATTTGTTACCACTGCAGCTGAATGTCTGAGTCATTACAACGTGTGGAGATAGGGTTACAGTCGGCTGTTTCTTAAACTTCTGAGTTAATGGAGGGAGAGAGAGAAGTGGGAAGCAGCCGACAAGACCGTTGGTTGGAAAGGACGGTTGCAATTCAAATTTGTAAAATCTGTAAAGGTTGACTAGCATCCTCCCGACATGAAGAGCTACTTTGCAAGGCTCATTAGTAGAGATGGTTAATACAATAGAGAGTAGAACCAGCAGTGATGATTAGTAGATGAGATCGGCAAGCAGGGGATGCAGTCGCACACTCAGAGCATCTCCATAACTGACTGAATATGGGATTGTATGGCAGGGGATGGATCACTGTATAATTGTTCTGCCTCTTCTACATTTCCTTATTTAGCACCAGGTAATTGCCATTATCAGCAAAAAGATACTAGATCAGAATGCTGGAGTTGCTCTTATAATTCAGGGGAAATAAAGGTTGCTGACTGAAATCTCGGCTGGCCATTTGCACATCATCTCGTCAACCTTTTGGAAATATTAATATTTTATTATAATTTTCATTTTATAGAAACAGACGTCAAGCAGTCATATTTATTTAAATGCTTATATCCTGCCTCTTGATTCAACAAAACCCCAAGGCAGCTTACAGAATAAATTTACTACACAAAACAAACATAATAAAATAAAATGGCCTACATTAAATTAAAATGACTGGAGCAATTAAAAAGCTCAGAGCCTAAAAGCAACGAGTAGATAAAAGATGAAAATGTGTAAAGAGCCATAAAACACTGTGGGCTGAAAGGCTAGGCAAAATAGACGTGTCTTGACTGCCTTCCTGCCCCCGAAAAACCCTGTCAAGTTGAGAATCAAACAAACTTCGCATGGTAGGGCATTCTATAATCTTCATGCCACCACCAGAAAGGACCTGTTTAGATAGGGTGGCATGCAAATAGGAGACTAACTAGATGTTCCCATTGTTTAGATAGAAAGATATACAGATGGATATTGGGAGAGGTGCTCAGTTGTTCAGTTATCTCAGCCCAAACTGTTACAGTGAAAAAGTCAAATACAGAAGTTTATATTGTGCCCTGAAAGAAACTGGCAGTCAATAGAGGTGAATCAAAATATGCATAATTTGATCTTGATGGAAAGCTCCAGTTAACACCTAGTTATCTCCATTTTGGACTAAATCAGATTTTTGAGAGCTTTTCAACATTCATCCAATGCAAGGTATCACAGTAGTCAAGTCTGGAAATTAACAGGCTATAAGTTGATTAAGCACTTCTAGCAACCACCACTCATTTGACCATCCAGTATGAATTTATTTATTTCGGTTCACGACCAGCTTTAAACTAGTAAAATAAGACATTCCCTTATTTGGTAAGAATTATACAAGCTAAAACTTCAGTTAAAATAGTACAAATATAAATATTACAGTAAGGGAACTGGAGACCCCTTGGCCGTCTTCTGGGTCCGTATTAGACCATTTCAGCCTGCTCTCTCAGGACGATGTGGACAGGATCCTGCAGGGGATGAGGCCAACCACCTGTCCTCTGGACCCCTGCCCATCCTGGCTGGTGAAGGCCAGCTCGGAGGGGCTACGGGACCATCTGGAGGCCATTGTTAACATCTCCCTGAGCTCTGGGGTTTTTCCAGGAGTGTTAAAGGAGGCGGTAGTGCGGCCCCTCCTGAAAAAACCATCTTTGGACCCCACTGACCCGTCCAGTTACCGCCCAGTGTCGAACCTCCCGTTCCTGGGCAAGGTGATTGAGCGGGCGGTGGCGGTACAACTGCAGGAATTCCTGAATGATGCTCTAGTCCTGGACCCATTCCAGTCTGGCTTCCGTCCTGGCCATGGGACGGAGACAGCCTTGGTTGCCCTCACAGACGACCTTCGCAGGCATCTGGATCGAGGCGGGTCAGCGCTGCTTGTGTTACTTGATCTCACAGCAGCGTTTGACACGGTTGACTATGATTTGTTGGCCAGCCGCCTTGCCGACGTGGGGATTAGGGGGACAGTCTTACAGTGGCTGGTCTCCTTTCTCCAGGGTCGGGGACAGAGGGTGGCGCTCGGGGGAGATCTATCGGCCCGTCACCCTTTGGTGTGCGGGGTTCCCCAAGGGGCGATACTCTCCCCAATGTTATTTAACATCTATATGCGCCCCCTCGCCCAGTTGGTGCGGAGGTTTGGGCTGGGTTGTCATCAATACGCGGATGACACCCAACTTTTTCTGTTGATGGACGGCCGGCCAGACACGGCCCCAGACAATCTGGCCAGAGCTTTGGAGGCTGTGACGGCATGGTTGAAACAGAGCAGGCTGAAATTGAACCCAGTGAAGACGGAGGTCCTGCAGCTGGGACGGGGGCTGCCAGATGTTGGGATCCAGCTCCCTGCCCTGGATGGGACACCACTGGCAACTTTGCCAGTGGTAAAGAGTCTGGGTGTGCTCCTGGATGCCTCCCTATCGATGGAGGCCCAGGTCACGGCGGTTGCCAAGTCTGCATTTTTCCATCTTCGTCAGATCAGGCAACTTGCCCCCTACCTGACGCCCCAGGACCTGGCTACAGTGATCCATGCAACGGTCACCTCCAGGCTAGATTACTGTAACTCACTCTACGCTGGGCTACCCCTGGGCCTGATCCGGAAACTACAACTGGTCCAGAATGCGGCGGCACGGGTCCTGACTGGTATACCTTACCAGTCACACATCACACCTGTCCTGCGCCAGCTGCACTGGCTTCCAGTTGAATTCCGAATCAGGTTCAAAGTGTTGGTTCTTACCTTTAAAGCCCTGAGTGGGTTGGGACCGGCATATCTTCGGGACCGCCTCTCCCTGTACGTTCCCTGGAGATCGCTCCGATCAGCGAATAAATATTTACTTGTGGTCCCCGGCCCTAAGGAAGCCCGCCTCGCTTCAACCAGGGCCAGGGCTTTTTCAGTCCTGGCCCCAGCCTGGTGGAACGCTCTGTCAATGGAAACCCGGGCCCAGCGGGACATATTATCGTTCCGCCGGGCCTGTAAGACAGAGCTGTTCCGCCAGGCGTTTGGTGATTGAAGGGGGCGGTGCCATGTCGGCCTCCCACCTTTGGGGTGGGGAAGGTTCTCCCCACCACTGCACCTTGTTAATTTGTTTTATTATTTGTATATTGATTTTAGTTTTGTTTTTATCAATTTTAACTGTTCACCGCCCAGAGCCCCTGGGATGGGCGGTATATAAATTGAATAAATAAATAAATAAATAAATATTATAAAATCTAATTAGCATACATCACATATCTTATAACAGTTACCATAAATATAAATATAGCCCCGCATAAACACTTTAAAATTAGGAAGCAGAGATCTTAAACAGCCCCCATATGGTAACCTCCTAAAGTGGTCTGAATTAAAGCCCGGATACGCCTGGTTGGTGTTTGTTCTGTAATTTGATCACCATCGCACAAAATTTAGCTGTTGCCTTAGTAGTGGCTGACCATCCAGTATAAAGGCTCAGCCAATTATTACCTCCAAGCTACAAATATGAATCTTCAGAGGATGAAAATGAGAGATAGAGATGGGTGTGCATATTATTTGTGTAACCGCAGCCCATACTTCCAGAGATCCTCTCCCTTGGTTTCATATTGATATTGAAAAACATGGGAAACAAGGTGAAGGCTTGCAGAATGGCTCAGGCCAAAGGGAGAAAGAAACAGCATCTCAACAACAGCGCCTGTATCCCACTTTTCAGGAAGAAGAACCAACGTATTACAGCCCTGGAATGGGGGTCCCAGTAGACGTCCATAGGAGCTTACATAATTCTCTCCTCCTCTTATCCTCACAACAACTTTGTGAGGTAGGTTAGGCTGAGTTTGTCTGACTGGCCGTAGGTCACCCAGTGAACTTCCCTGGCAGAGAACCTGGGTCTCTGAGATCTTCGTCCAACAAGTTAACGCATTTAATGATGAAAACCTGGAATTATGAGACCACTAATTGCTTGCCCACTTTGCTCAGAAATGAAATATTAAACGCAGGCTGGTCGTTTTAACAAGTGACAGGATCAAGGGAAGTCTTCTTTAAAAATGGACACAGAATATCCTCCGTAAGTTTTCTGGAGATCAGCTGTAGCAACCAACCCCAAAGTTCTGCCTGTCTCCAGGGCTGTGATCCAATCCAATCCTCAAGCAAGCCCTAGAGACTGGTCAGCCATTCTGGGCCACTGGAATTTCCCTGATGAGAGGGGGAATGCTGCCATCCCAGCACTGGGGCTTAAGCCCCTTGGGATGGTGGCAGTAATTTGCCTCCCTGGCAGGAGGGAGGCAGACGAGCCTGGCCCTGTAGTAAGGGCATAGCCTCAGGGAGGGCGGAGCTACAGGGCTGCTTCAAGCCGCTCCACCCTCTTGGGCTCAGTCTTGCCTAGTGCACGGCCCACCCTCCACTCCCTACTTCAGTGCGGGATTAGCCGGTCGCCGTTTCCGGGACCAGGTAGGAATTTTTTGCTTGCTACCCTGATTGGCTTGGGGGTGGTGAGTTTTTTCGCCTACCTCGCACTGGATTAGAGGTGCTGGTTAAGGGTTTGGGGTGGACCTTATTAGCTGCCATGGGTGCAGGATTTAGTTAGGGTTATATCTGTGGCGGGCCGGTGAGCACCCTTGACACCTCCCCATTGGTGGGGAACAGGGGTCTTTCAGGAGTGGCAGGCTGCCGTTCGGCCCAGGTGCGAGGTCAGATGCCATTGGGTGGGGAACCCCTGGACAAGCCGGACTCCCCCCGCTGCCGTTCGGCCGGGTGGGAGAGCTCTCCAGGGGTGATACACTCCGCCTGGCCAGGACGGGTTGCAGCCATTCAAGGGATGGATCGCACCCGGTGGCAGCGGGTGCTTGCCCAGACAGGTCAGGGCGGGGTCCCAGTGAATGACCCCAGGGCCTGACCTGTACCGCTAGTTAGGCTCCTTGCCGTATTTCTTGTTTGCTGTTCAGTTTAATAAAGCGGCCCGTTTCTCCAAACATTGGTGTCTGTCTCTCATTCCAACTAGGGGGGCAAGTGAGCCACTTCAGCTTTAAACAAGGGAGAAGCATTACATTTTCCTCTAGAAAGGGAGATTGCAGCCTTGGGTAAAGGTATAAGCTGAGTCAGGCTTTCTTTTTGAGTTCAGAATTTGGGGGAGTTAGGGTAGGGTAGCATTCTTGTTTTTTAATTAAGTAAACAAGCACCCCTTTTGAAGGGCCCACCAAAATCTGTTTTGTACTGGTTCTAGGGTTGCCAGATGCCCTGGAGCTCAACCCAGGGGATGGGTGGGGTCGCTGGGGAGATGACATCATTCCCAGCTTGATGCAGAAGCAATCCAAAGTGTGTGGGAGCATGCATGGGGGGGGGATTAACCCGTTCCCTTGCCTTTCCCCCCACCAGCCAGATGAGCGATAGTGGAGAGCAGAGGTTGGGAGCGGGGGATCCCCCACCCTCACCAGGAGAATAGGATCCCTAATTGGTTTTGAGGCGAGGTTCTCTAAAAGTTAATAGAGCAGACTGGAACCTGGGTAGAAGCCGGTCATCAGTGGTTATTTACTGAGAAGCCCTCTCTGAAGGGAATGGAATTATTTTCTCCCCTCAAGTTTTGTGTGTGTGATATAATTTAGGCTCAGATTAACACGGTAACTCCCTGTTTGTGGAGGGACATAACCCCTGGGGAGTGAAGTTGTGAGCCCGTTGTACATTCGTGCTTATTATTCATTCTACACTAAATCTTTAACTGCTTCTACAACTGATTCCCTGTAAACAAATCTTTAGTAGTTCTGTTCCAACTGTGTGTTGTCTGTCCAGTCAAAATAGCTGTGGGAAAGGAGTTTCTAATCACCTCGCTATCAAGTACCACATTATTAGGGTCACCATTCAGTAAATTAAAAAAAAAAACACGTGTCTCCCCTTTTTATTAATATTGTGGCGGGTGGGATTTAAACAGAAGGAAAGAAGAGCCCAGGGGAGGGGTGCAGTGCATTCAGTCTAAAAAGGCAGAGTTCTCCCCATTCATTTCTCCCTTCTTATTTTTTTCCCTATCACAACTGGATGGCACCACAAATTGAAATTATTGGCAGCCAATGCTGGCAGTCACAATATATTTTGAAAAGGGGCGATACCCTGGACTTGCTCAGTGAGGGAATTTTTGCTACACATGCTGTGCAAATAGAATTTAATGTATAAATATGACAACATGTACAAATGGACATGTACAAATATTAATGTACAGATATGGCGACAACCAAAGAAGCAGCAGTTCATTCTACATATCTCTACACATATCCCTATGTTACTTATTGTGGGCCTAACAATATGCCACGTTTACCCTTGGATCCTCTTGCTCAGATGTCTGTTGTGACATCTTGGGTGCATGAGGCCTGATTCATGTTGGGACTATGGCACACTGAAAGAGGGCCATTTCCCTGGCTTGAAACAGACCTCTGGAGCTACTGTTTGTCCTGTTGTGTGCTCCATGTGTATTGATAGGGCATATATAGGTTTCCTCATTGGAACCACTTCAGTTTGGGAAAATGGAATGAAGGGAAGGTATGCCAGAGTCTGAATCTGAATGGGGCTTCCACATGCCTGGAAACTGAGTTCCCAGTAGAAAACTCACAGAGCATGTCTGATTGTATGGACCTGGAGAGGATATAGGGAATGTGTCCAGAGGAGGGCAATGAAGATGGTGAGGGGTGTGGAGATCAAGTTCTATGAGGAAAGGTTGAAGGAGCTCAGAATGTTTAGCCTGGAGAGAGGACAACTGAGAGGTGATATGATAATCATCTTCAAGTACTTGAAGGGCTGTTATATAGAGGATGGTGTGGAGTTGTTTTCCACTGCCCCAGAAGGTCAGACCAGAACCAATGGCTTGAAATTAAATCAGAAGAGTTTTTGGCTAAACATTAGGAAGAAATTCTTGACAGTTAGAGCGGTCCTTCAGTGGAACAGGCTTCCTTAGGAAGTGGTGGGCTCTCCTTCTTTGGAGGTTTTTAAGCAGACACAAGATGGCCATCTGACAGCAATGCTGATTCTGTGAATCAGCAGATCATGGGCAGATCATGAGGGGGAGGGCAGGAAGAGTTATATCAGTGCTTAGTTCTTGTGGCCCCTTCTTACATGCCCAGGGTAATGCTAATCATCACCTTCGGGTCAGGTAGAAATTTTCCACAGACCAGTTTGGCTAGGGATTCTGGAGGTGTTTTGCCATCTTCTGGGCATGGAGCAGGGGCCACTGGGGCAGTTGGGGGAGGTAGTTGTGAATTTCCTACATTGTGCGGGGGGTTGGACTAGATGATCCTAGAGATCCCTTCCAACCCTATGATTCTATGAAATATAACATGCATTTAGTCCCATAGTAACATCCAATATCTTTCAAATAACCCCTCTCCCATGTTCAAGAGATTTAAGTTTACTAGATTGATAATTATTTTTATTTAACTTATCAGAATGACCAACTTGGCAATATGCCATTATTTATTCAGTCTTAGCTTTTTCTAATGGACAGCATATTTAGAGATTTCCATCTAGTAGCAGTCAGCTTTTTTCTACTATCACTTTATTAGCTGTTAATTTCATTTAACCAAGTCTTTAACCCAGGGCTATCACTTCTAGTATTACCAAGCTGGATACCTGTTATAATTTCAGAATGAGCTTTAGGATGACAGTTGGTGCTGACAGGATTTTGAGTTAGCAGTTGAGAGAGTGGAGTGTGTAAGAAAATCTGACAAGGAAGGTCAGGCAGGTATTCTCCTGAAGTGAGGGAAAAGATACTAGTTGCCCTAAGTGTAACATCTTTGTTTTGAGGAATAATTCTAGTAAAGAAATTCCAAGTATTCCAAGTTACAATCAAACAAGATATGCCTTTTAATATGCCCCTATAATGGTCTCTTACTATCTTGGAAATCCAAACTGGTTAACAGGCATCTTAGAGGCGTGCTCAAAGGCCCAAGACAACCTCTGGATCTCAACTTGGTGGACATGCTAAACTCTTCTAATCAGTCCCAAAGAATTATGCTCTCATTTGAAAGCCCTACCTTCCCATCTTTGATTCTAGCTCAGAAACCCAGTTTGAGTCTTAAGGGGATTTTCCCAACAAGAATTTTTATCAATACAGAAATTAATCCTATTTTTCCTAAATTTTATCAGCCTATAGTATGTAAACCAGCAGGTAATCCCTCAGAAAAATGGACAGAGGAGGCTCAAAAGGATTTAACAGCCTCGGATGAATTGTCTGAATTAATCACTGTGGATGAGGAATCAAAACACTTGCTGTCAAGTATAAAAGCCAGCACAAGTTGAAACCCATTTACACAGCCACAATAGAACTGGGTGTATATTTTTGGCAGAGTGAGTGGGTAGTAATGTGAGCAAAGACTCCCATTCAAGCCAAGTGAATAGGGTTGGTTATGTCTTCTTAGGTGAAGAAGAATTCCTGCCTAGGGTCTAGAAACGAGTTTGGCTCTAAGGAGGACCCCGGGTCTATTGTAAATGGAAAACAGTGTTGAACTAATGCCACTCAGAACACCTGAGCTGTAAAGGGAAATCTATGAATAAACATTGTTGCCTTAACCAAAGTGTTGGACAAAACACCACTCACTCCTAAGGACTGTAAACATTGAAACTAAACTGCAAGAAGACTAATTTGCCTAATACTTGTACATTCCACCAACATATTTTACCTCCGCAATTTCACCCCTTGACTGACCATATTCCATTCCTGCCTCTTCAATAAAGTTACTAATTTTTTTAGAGTTATTCAGCCCCCAGTGTCATTTCATGCAAAGAAGAAGAGGGGTCCTACTTTTCCCCTATCAAGTTTCTGTGCTGGGCTAAATAATCAAAAATATAACTGTTTATCAGGGTGGGACAATAAGAACGTTCAACCATAAACAGAAACATGCTACTTGAGGTCATCCACAGTGAGCAAACTTGGGTTTGGGCAACAAAATCTGCCTCAGTGTGGGGGAGTGAAGGGGGGGTCCATTGGCAAGAAAATCTTTCTTAACGTGGGGGAGTGAAAGGGGGTCCATCATACCTTAATTTTTTCAACTTCCTCTGCAAATGTTTACAAAATTAGCTTTGTCTTCACTGCTTAGCCAACAGTTCCTAAACTATATTATTTAATTCTTCCACATTAAATACCGTTGATATATCACTTTGCAATGATTTTCCTTAAAGTTAATGTAAGGTGAAGCTTCAAGAGTAGAAGTAAAAATATTTTTCCATTCATTTTCTGGCAATTGATTTCCCAGAAAAGCTTTCCACTTCCTTTTAAAGTTATTTTCCAAATGCTGTTCAAACTCAAGGACTCTGTGTGTGGGGTGTATGTGCTTGTGTGTGTTTATGTGGCCTTGTGTATTTTGTTTTTCTCTTTCATAGTTACACAAATACAGTATGTGTCATTCTCTATTTATTATTTCCCATTAGGATACTGATCTTATGCCTTCTTGAGTGAAAGTATTGAAACCATAATGGTGTCTTACTGTTCCTATTTTCAGTAATATTATGATTGTATTTGATTATCTTTTATTACATGTGGCTTCATAACTATACCAGATTTTCTTCGCTTAGAACCGCCAACCAATTTTTTTTCCACTTTAAACTGAAGGAAGAAGTCAGAAATTGCAGGACTCAATCACCCTTTTCCATGTTCTGGTCACTCACAGTTACAAACAATTAATTTCACAGGAATGTATATGGGGATGTACATCTGGATAGGTATCACTTTAAAATAATTAATGCAGCACAAATAGATAAGAAAACAGAGGCAACCATTTTTTATTTTCATGTGAATTTCCTTAGCTGTTGGATGAAAGGGCCTCGCTCATCAAATCTTCATATTTTTACATAAAACTCAAAACTCACAAACTTTTGGCTCAGCTCTAGGAACAGCAGCACACGTCATGAAGTTTCTTTCAATAGGTTTTTGTCTGGAAAATTTAATAGTAATAGGGCAGTGTTTATGGTATATGGGCCATCAATTGTACCACGGAAAGGAAATTTATAGATTTTGTAAGGAGGCTTGAACCAGACCTGGATAGTTCAGACAAGCCTAATCTCTTCAGATCTTGGAAACTGAAGCAGAGTCAGCCTTGATTAGTAATCGGATGGGAGACCTCCAAAGAAGGCAACAATTGCAGAGGCAGGCAATGGCAAACCACCTCTGTTAGTCTTTTGCCAAGAAAACCCCAGTAAGGGTCCCCATAAGTCAGCTATGACTTGACAATACTCTTCACCACCAAGGAGGCTTGACTCCAAGAAATCTATATTCTGAGATGGTAATTGGCTTACTTAACATTTCACTTTGTGGCAGAAAAAGGGCAAAAAGTAGGGCTTTTTTTCAGCAGGAACGCGGTGGAATGGAGTTCCGGAACCTCTTGAAAATGGTCACATGGCTGGTGGCCCCACCCCCTGATCTCCAGACAGAGAGGAGTTGAGATTGCCCTCCACGATCTAAACTCCCCTCTGTCTGGAGATCAGGGGGTGGGGCCACCAGCCATGTGACCATTTTCTCTGAGGGCAACCCACTGAGTTCCACCACCTCTTTTCCCAGAAAAAAAGCCCTGGCAAAAAGTAACAAAGAACTTACAGTGTTGATGAAATAATGTCTCATCTTAGTTAAAAGAAATCTAAGATGGAAATGAAAGAACTTGCAAATACAAAATGCTTCTGTATTACTAGCTGCAATTGCAGACACTGTTATCAGTCAATCACTGTTATCATTCCTGTATCCGAAGAAAAGATCTGACTGTCAACAGTTTATATCTTGAAAATCTTGTGGGTCTCTAAGGTGCCAGTGGACTCAGATCCTGATGTTATAAATCGATGTGGCCTCATTTATGAATAGTTAAATCCATGAATCAACATGGCCCCATTTATGAATACTTAAATCCAGAGATTGGAGCCATGAACAGAGAAGACAAGTCTTTCTGCAAATTTGAAAAAAGCTTCATATTTGCATAAAGATCTAAAATCTAAAAAACTAAAATAAAATTGGGGCTTAAACACTGCAAATACTTAAAGCAGTGCCTGTTCCTTTAAGGAATGATTGCCCTCTGTGGTAGCCATTGTGGGGGGTGCCAGGCAACCACACAACAGTATTGCCAGCTTTCAAGCTTTGTTTTTTGCTGGTAAAAGGCAGTGGTGTTAGCAGTTATACCTCTTCTCCTTACTGAAAAGGCAGTTTATGAATATGGAACCCCTTTTTCCTCATGTACCTTAAGCTCAGCACACTGCCTGGCCAGACAGAACAGATGCCATCCCCAGATGGAGTTGGAAAATTACTAGAAGGTGTTTCAGATTGACTAACTGCCCCTCTATACCCTGGAGAAACACTTAAGTGAAGCAAAGAGGTCTTCCAGGAGTTCCTGCTTTATCTCATCAACACCCTTCTGCACCTTCCCTCACCCACCTTCCCAATAAAGGCTATTCAGGGACTTGATAAGCCCTTCCCATCTGGCAATTGCAGGACATCAAGCACCCGTCTCACCTATAGTTTCTCCCAGATATGTATAATGAAGCCTTTCCCAATTTATTGTTTTGCCTCTAGGCAAGCCATTAAGCTATTGTTTGGGGGGCAGAAGATGTAATTCTGCCCCAGGATATGTTTTGCACTATAACTGGGCTGCCCCCAGCCATGTGCTGTGTGTGTTCCTCGGATCCATATGCACACCCTCAGATGTGTGTCTGAGCCTCCTTTTTGCTGCAAAGCGCTGGTCACTCACACTGCTGCCTCTATGGACATCCTTCTTCTCCTAGACTGGTAAGTATCACCCTGACCTGAACCCCTCTTCCTCCCTGATTTTCTAGTTAGCCCTGTGTGTATGCTCTGTGTAATTTTCTATGCATTTGCCTTTTATTGCTGTGTTACTAAAGAAACCTCTCCTTTAGAACATCTGCCTATTCATTTAAGAGTTTCTGTAAGGGAATAATCCTGGTATACATTGGTGGAGATCCCAGTTATCTCCTTTCACTGTGTCACCTTGAATGCTAATTCTCCCAACTAACAAGGAGACCCTCCTCATTTGGGTAACTGTGGGGTAGGAGGGCCTTTGAGGGAGGGGGCAGACCTGGCAGCAACCGGCAGGTGACCTGATATCACATGACTTCTATAGCTTATCCAGGCCAGGCAACTTGCTACTGTTCAACAGCGGCCATCCCACAAAAGCCAGTGTGGCACAGTGGTTATAATTTCACACTAGGATTTTGAAGAACAAGGTTCGAATGTTGGGCCAGTCACACATTTTCAGCTTAAGCTACCTCACAGGGTTGTTGTGAGGATAAAATGGAAAAGAGGAGAATGATGTAAGCTATTCTGGGTCCTCATTGTGGAGGAGAGTGTGGTATAAATTAAGGGAATAAATACAGCTGAAGATGGAGCAGAGAATAGTTACATAGGTGGGTAGATGGGTGTGAAGGAGACAAGAAGCAGGTAAAGGTCCCTTGATATGGTTTCCAGGTCCCTTTACCCTCCCAGCAGGAGATGGGGGACCAGGCACTCACTTTTGGGATGATGTCCAGGAGTGACATTATCGTAGAGGTCCCAGGAGTGCTCCTGCACTTTACGCTGGGGTGATTCTTACAGAATTGGCCGGTTTGGGGCACAAATTGGCCTGGCATAAAGCACGGGAGCGGGAGCACTACTGGGGTCTACACAATGATGTTACCCCTGGAGTGATGTTGTCTTAGTGTGCCAGGAGTGCACCCTGAGAAGCCCGTTCCCACACCTTTACCCCCTGCCAGCCAGGTGAGTGGGAGCAGAGGGAGGTGGCTGGAAGCAGGGGGTCCCCCTGCCCTCACTGGGGGACCACTAAACAAAACACAACCGCCCCAAGTAACAATAAGTCACACAATTCCTGTAATAATTACTGCAAATAAAGTGCTCAGTACTATTCATGTTTTGCAAATGCATTAATTTATAGTCTATTAAATCCTCTGCAAGGTATGCGACACATCCGTCCACAACCTCAATGTTAATCAAAGTGTAAGAAATCCAGTACAATTAAAATTACAATGCTGCAATCATAAATACTCAGAGCAGTGCAAAATAGCTGGTATACTCAGAATATACAGTCCAGAGGCAAGCAAAGTCTCTTCTAAGAGATCAGTTCAAAGTGCTCACATGCAGAAGTTCTTCAGGTAAAGTCATCCACTATAAATTGCGTTGATGTTTATACTTTTCAGGTTCCTCAAGCCAAAGGAGATGAGATGAAAGTCTCCAAAGCTAGTTCTCTGGTCTCCTAAGGGGGAAGGATATTTCAAGGTGCCAGTAGTCCCGACAGGATGCTAGGATGTTGTCTCACTGTACCAGGAGTGCACCCTGGGAAGCCTGTTCCCACACCTTTACCTCCTGCCAGTCAGGTGAGTGGGGGCAGAAGGAGGTGACTAGAAGCAGGGAATCCCCTGCCTTCACTGGGGGACCGGCAAATCTATTCCTAGGGAGAGAGAAAGAAGAAATAATGTGGGGAGGATGACTAAGAGGTAAGTGAGGTTCAGGTTCCTCACCACAATATTGGGTCTTGTCTGGTGGCCAGCAAAGCGCAACTGAGCCAGGCAGTTGGAACTGCATAACTTGGCCTGTTATAATCTGCTGGGACCAGCCCATCTGGCCAGCCAAGTGACTCTGAGAGCTAAGCTACAAGAGACAAATTACACAAGAAGGAGCACGTGAAGGGAGTCACAATGTTAGCTGGGAAGTTGAGTTTTAAAGAGATCGGAAAGCTTTGTCAATCTCCCCTCTTTACAGAGCAAGGAAAGATGCTCCTCAGAGAGTTTGTTAATTTCCTCTTCACCTCCCAGAAGGGGAGGTGAAATTAACAGAGCCTTTGGGAGGCAAAGAGGAAATTAACAAACCCTCTGAGCAGCCATCTGTAGAGAGGGGAAATTGACAAAGCCTTCCGATCTCTTTTAAAACTCAGCTTCCCAGCTAACCTTGTGACTCCCTTCACCTGCTCATCTCTTGTAGCTTGGCTCTGACTTGGAGTCTTTGTGGAAGCGACTGAGGAGCCAAGGCTGGAGAATCAGGAGGACCAGAGGGATCAGAGAGGGCCTGGTGCTGACCAAGCTCCAGCAGCACCAAAGACCACGCAGCGATAACCTGCAAATGAGCCCTTGCCACCAGCTTCTGAGATAACCACTAGGCTTCTGCCAGGCTGGACACAAACCTGGGCCCATAGCCCCCCAGGATCTTCTCTCACTCTGTAGGAATGGTGGCAGTAGAAGGCCCAAGCTGTGGTGACACAAAAGAGGCAAAGTGCCAGACTGGCTGCATATAACCTTCCTGGCTTCAACACCAGCCAGCCAGTGCAGCTGAAACAAACAGACGAGGAGGCTCCTTTCAACTGCTATAACCAATCATAAAGGTGGAAAACCACACGTGGAAGATGGCAAAAATACATACCACTCAATAAAGTGAGAAACAATAAGGTTATGTTGTATCCAAATTAAAGTGAATAATTGTGAATATATTATCAGGTTTACATATACTTCTATGAACACATTCTCACTACTCTATACATAACCATTAATTATTCCAGACCAATACAAAATAAATGTCAAGAATTCAACAGGTGCAGTAGAAAACTCCAACTGGGAAGACATCCAACAGGTAAGCCTCCACAGGTGGTACCAGTGAGGTCAGGACATCAAAGGACACTCCCTAATTGCCCAACACTCAGGATCGGCAGGAAACCTGATGTTTCCTTATTAAAAACCTCCTTGGGGACAAAAACCTGATCCACCATGCTGCAATAAATATTTAAGAACTCCAATAAATCTGTAGAGTGCAGCTAAGCCTGATTAACAAACTCTGTGACTGAACCCCAAACATATGCTCTCAAGCCTAGCCAGTCACGCTGGCAGCCCTGCATCAGAGGATCCTAGACCTGGCCAGCCTGCAGAATTCAGGACAGGGACATAATTCTTCCAGGTAAAGTCTTTCAGGGGGAAGGAAGGAAAGAAAGCTGAAGACACGTAAGCAGATTAAGAACATTTGGCTAATGGATGGAAAGGAAAGAAAGAAGTAGGAAAAGGGGAGAGAGTTTATGGGGGCTTTAAGAGAAGAGAAAATGAAATTAGTAGGGGGGATGAGAAATGCGGTGCTCCCACAAGTCCTTGTGAGTTCCCTGCTTTTCAATATATCTAATTCTCAATATGTCCAAATCTGTGGATACTTAAATCCAAAGATTAGAGCCACGAACAGTCAATATATATCTTTCTACAAATCTGACAAATGCCCAAGCTTGCAGAAAAATCTGAAATTTAAAGAAAAATAAATTGGGGATTAAGCCACTGCCCAAATAATAGAAGCAGCACATCTATCTTTAAGAGATGAGTGCTCTCAGTGGCTGTTACTAGGCAACCCTAACAGTACCACCCACCTTCAAGCATGAGTTTCTTTCAGTGAGCTAGATTGTCTAATTCTGCCAAAGCAATGGGATATGGCTTTAAACCTTATACCTGTTGCTTCTATGGCTCTTAAGCTGCGACTTATTCAGCAAAAAAACTATGGCCGTTTCCGCATGGCTTACCTCAACCTGGAACACTGCGCAACATGCCAAGAAAAACGTGGAAGATTGAGTTTTCTCACGCGAGTTTTGCACGATGTTGCACGAGAAAATGCGATCTTCTGCGGTTTTTCGGCATGTTGCACAGTGTTCTGGGTTGAGGTAAGCCGTGTGTATTGGACATCACAGCACCTTTTTAGTAAAGGATTAAATACAGTGTTCAGTTGTTGGTGTTTTAACTTAGGCATATGGTTTGGAGATGTCCAGTTAGTTGGTCCTTTGGGGAGGAAGTCATATTAATTTTGTATTAGAATATTCATTTATTTTTGAAGATGTTTATGTACTTTTAAACCATCTGCCTGTCTTTTGAAACCTAGCTGATGGTCAACAGAAATGGACCCTCCGTGCCCTTACAGTTTTTAAAAGAGTTATACTACAGCACAGGGAAGACAAAAGTTTACTTCCTGTAACACATAAGATTAAGAACCTTAAAAACTTATCAATATTTGAATGCAGAACATGTAGACAGCAATTGTGTATGGACTTATTTTGAGATATTTAAAGACCTTTTATTGAAGCTTATGGATAGACTTTTCCAGGGGTTTTTTTTCTGGGAAAAGAGGTGGTAGAACTCAGTGGGTTGCCCTCAGAGAAAATGGTCACATGGCTGGTGGCCCCGCCCCCTGATCTCCAGACAGAGGGGAGTTTAGATTGCCCTCCACACCGTTGGGCCTTTTCCAGTTCCAGTTTGGTCTTTGAGGGAGAACTCATTGTGGCCCGGCCTACCAACTGCCACTAGGCAACTTGCTACCACTTCACTTGTATGACTCAAACAGATCTGGCTCTGTTGGAGGGAAGAAGGGAAAGCTGAAGTCCAGATGGCAGGTAAAGGTAGTTTGGCTGGTGGATGGGAAGGAAAGAAAGAATCAGGAAAAGGAGATAAGCTACGGGGGTTTTCAGAGAAG
The DNA here is from genome assembly GCF_028583425.1 of Eublepharis macularius. Lineage (NCBI taxonomy): Eukaryota > Metazoa > Chordata > Lepidosauria > Squamata > Eublepharidae > Eublepharis > Eublepharis macularius. The sequence goes on along the minus strand of NC_072793.1, from coordinate 21,811,291 downwards.
AGAAATAATGGGGGAGGGAGAAAATGAGGCGCACCCCAAAAATCCCCAGGTTACCCGTATCTCAGCTGCCACTCAGAGCAGTAGCAGGAGAAAGATTAAAAAATGGCCATTGGACTGATGACATAATACCAATTCTAGGAAAAACCAGGAATGGATGTTACGCCTCCCAAGGAATTGCTGGAAACAATATGATAAAGCTATAGAGCTTTGGGCAATTCCTAAAGAGGACTGACATCACTTCTGGGGAAAACCTTAGCCTGAGGAAAATACTTGGCCCTCCCTTTTTAAGACTACAAGTAGGGGAAGGAAGCTTTCATGAGGAAGAAAGGAAAGATGACAGTCCTCTCTAGGAATCACAGAAAACGATGATTAAACCATAGAGGTGACATCCTGTTTTTCCCAGAAGTGACATCATGCCATTGTGGACAGCCCCTTGCATGTCCTTGCCCCCTCCCCATATCCTGCTGATTGCCGGGCTGGGCCCGGCAACCTTTGTGGGTCACCTGCTTATATGCTGTAACTGTCCGTTAACTTGCCCTTGCATGGCTAACAAAGGCGACATAATGAGGCAATCTGTGAAAGAGAGGGAGTTTTCTGCATGCCTGACCTGCCAAAAGAGGGCAAAATCAAAAGAAAGAAAGCTACACACATGTGCAAGTGGCAGCTCTCATTTTCACTAATGGACATTAGGGTGAAGGCTGCTTTCAAAGAGCCTGCAGAGGAAAAGAGGTGGAGGGGAGAGATGAGGGTCCCCATCCATCCCCAAAGGTGAAAAGAGATCTGAAAAACCTGCTTTTCAAGTCTGCCTGATCCACAGCAAGAGAGGCAAGTACCCCTTCCCAGTCTTGGACAGGAATCTCTCTTCCTCAGGCTGAACTTCTGAGAGGTTTTGAAAGCAGTGAAATGGCTCCTTGGAAAATACTCATACACCCAGAGGCAAATGTTTGCTCCTCCGTTTTCAAGAGTACAGCTGGGGGAAGGGAAGTGTCAAGAGGGGAAAAGAAAGATGGCACTTTCCCCTTCATCCCACCTTCAAGAAACAGCCTCCATTTTGTGCTATCTACTGCTGAAGGGTGGTGATTTGGGGGCAGCCATTCAGCAGGGCTGCCAACAGACCTGGAGAAAAATGGTCAGACTCTGCATGATAGACTACAGCAGACAGATCCCTGGTTCATTGTCACAAGACACTGGTTCTTGATTAAATGACTTTTATTCAGAAATCAGTTCTTTCCATAATCAGATCCAAAGGTCTACTTAAGAGCAAGGTAAGCACCTAAGCCGTTCTAGTAGAAAGTTGACCAGAATGGCTACATGGGAAAATTACATCCTTCTTCTACCCCTCTTCCTCCCCCCTCCCAATTCCCAAACAGCCCAGTGTTGTTTGATCTGCGTGAGAACAGTATGCGTATTTGTGTTATCAGGCTACACGGAGAGAAGATACATCACAGGCCAGAAGAAAGGCTCCAACTGGTAAACACCCGGCCACCTGGGAACGTGTGAGAACTCATTGGAATGTTTGCAACAAGAATATATGTCTAGCCATACAAAATGGAGTCACCCCTGACAGAATAAAGCATACATTTGACAGCAGGAATTATTGGCATGAATGAATGGGCACAGTCAGACATGACAAAAATGCTGTCCCTTTAACAGAGGATTAAGGGGATATGCTTTACCAAGCCGTGTTCTGTGCTATAAGAAACTTCAGCTGCCCCTCCCCCCATTAAGCCTCTGTTAAAGAAACAGGACATTTTTCAGTTGGCCTGTTAGCTATCGAACACAGTCCACAACTTTTCTTGACATCACACATTCAGGAGCAGAAAATTTAGCTGCCAAACCTAAACCCATGCTGTTAAAGGAAGATTGGGACACCTCCCCCCACCTCCCAAGTGTAGCTGTTTAATTTAATTTAATTTATTATATTTATATTACGCCCTCCCCGCTTTCGCAGGCTCAGGGCAGATAACAAATACAAGTGGACAGAGGAGGTTTCTGAAGGGTGAGAATGAGGGAAATTATCTCTTTTACTTTTGCTCCTTCACCCGGCCCCCATAATATACAGTTCCAATGTTCCTACTGTAAGCTGACTAGATAGCTTCTTTGGTGGGCTGGGGGGATACACTACAACATTTTATTGTAGGTCTCTACTTGTCAGTAACTAACGTGCTACAACAACCCAAGTAGTCAAGCAGGCCTAGAGGGGTTAGTTTGAGAAGAAACAGGCTGCAATGTCGAGCAAACAAACAAAAGCAAAGACAGAAGCCAAAGGCAATGCTAGATCGATGCTGATATCCCTGACAGGCACATATATGTGGAGCAGCCAGGAGAGGAGAGAAAGAGTTTAGAAGCTGTGGAAAGAAAAAAAAGAAGTAAACAGCAGAATATCCAAACTAGGCCTTGGCAAGATACGGGGCATCAGTTCTGGACAAAACTTTTGTACAGGGTTCCAAACTAATTTGGGGTCCGGGCTGGCAGATAATGAAGATCCGAGGAATGCATAAATATGCTACGGACAGTGAGGAACTTCTACCACTTGCCAGGCCTCATAGAGACAACTGATAAAAATTTCTGTCCCTCAACTCAAAAAAACCCTTTGGTTACAGTTCCATAGGTGGCAACACCTGAAACTTGGAAGTTCTCTGAATTTCTCCATCCCACCGGGGAGGGGGGGATATAAATATGATAAAATAAAATAAAAAAACAAATCTTGTCAGAAGAACATTTTCATTTCCTCTTTGCTTGTGCACAGACTCAGGCCATTTTCACACTGCTTACCTTCTCTTGGAACAACCTGGAACATCGCGCAAAAAACGTGGAAGATAGCATTTTCTTGCGCGAGATTTGCACGACAAAACGCGATCTTCCACGGTTTTTGTGCGATGTTCTGGGTCGTTCCGAGAGAAGGTAAGCAGTGTGAAAATGGCCTCAGTCTTTCTCAGTGATCCTACTCCTTACGCTACATGAAGCATATGGGTGGGGAAACTTAAACCCCATCTCCTCTTCTACCTTACCTTGCTGCCTTTAATTTCTTTCAGCATTTTTCTCCTAGCCCAGTTGACGTCAGCTGAGAAAAATATACTTCAGAGCACAGAACTCACCCTCACCTACACATTTTGGTGTTATTTAAAAATTGATCCTACTCCTTTAAATGTGACTAGACAGAGGCATGCTTATCCATTCCTCTCACAGCTGCTATGCTCTCAAATTCAGTAAAGAAATCTAAGGGCCAAACTAGACATGACGACCTCCTTGTGTGTAACACGGGGACCCCAACACCATTTTAAAGCCTAATGGGTGGTTTTAAAAGGGCATGAAAGCCCACAGCACAGTGGGATAAAGAGCTATTGTTCCCCCCTCATCTTTTTCAAATGTCAAATGCCCCTCACCCCATGTTGGACATGAGGACACCATCACATCTAGTTTGGCCCTTACAGGTGATCCCGAGTAAGTGGTTCTCCCTTGCTTAAAAAAATTATCCGATTCTTTGTTGTTTCTGAACCCTGTCAGTTCCCCAAAATGTAGGTGTGTGCTCTTTTCAATTATGAGGGGGAGGTGTTTAGTCTGTTTTTGCACATAGTCTGTTCCAGGCACATAGACACGAGGGTGGAGAGGTGGGGAAAGCCTTTGCATTTAATCTCCCACTCTCTGCCGCCCAGCTAACTTGTTAACGTATATAAGTGAAGTTTTCCCCCAATGAAGCTCTGCTCCTCCTGGGTGTGTGTGTGTGGAGTCTGAGCCCAAGTCTCTTCTTTGTTCCCCCCACCTGGTCTTTGCCCTGGTGCAGCTCCAGAAAACAACTAGCTCAAACCAAAATAGCAATGCTTATACAAAATCAGAAAGCCATTGAGAGGGTATAAAATTTGGCAGAAAGTAAAAACACTGTGCACAGAAATAGCAATCAGATTGAACCTGTTTGGTGGGGAAAGTGGCTACTTATTCTGGTTGGCAGATATCCCTGTCAGGACCATATATACTGAGTCATGCCTCCCCTTGCTTCTGCTCCCAACTCTCTCTACCCAGGAAAATGAAACCGATCAGAATGACTGCAAAATGTTTGATGTCTCCCATACATTAATGATAATTTTATTCAGATTTAGTGCAGTTGTGATATTTATGAATGGGTGAGTATCAGATCTGGTTTTGATGAGTAAATTCCCAGCTGCATATCCCCACTGGCAAGAACTGTAGTTGGGACTGAGGTGATCAATGAGTATTCAAATTTTACTGGGTGTATTCCAGTGTTGCTATATTAAATGATGCTACTGTTACTCTTCTCTTAATCAGAACCAAATAAACAGAAGTCAGTAGACAAACTTCAGATTTATGATGGTGCTTCTAAAATGCAATTTAGACTTGAAATAAACACTTTCTTCCCATTTAGGGATTATTTTTCTTGACCTGATGATATGTTGCAGTCTTCACTGTCTCCTAATACATACCAAAGCCATACATCCCACCAAGGCTTCTCTGTCTTGCTCCCCCATCCCTCTGGCAGTTGAGTTATTGCCTGGTCAATGGTAGGGGGAGTGTGGGTGGGTGCAGGAGGGGGAACCGCAAAGAGTCCAGAATTGGTAATTCATAAGCAGCTCTGACAGCTAAGACATTTGCAGAGGAGAAATTAATGGCTTGCTTGGCAAACCCTGAGCCTCAGAAATATTTGATAGCTGTGTCTAGAGACTGACCATCTCCCAAGAAAGGCCACAGGCTACGGATGCCAGATCCACAGTATAATCCTAAACACAGTCACAACCTTCTGGGCCGAATGAATTTCTGCCTTTTCCGTATGGAAATGGTTTTCTATGGAAGCTCTGGTGTTGCTGCAGCTGCTGGACAGCTACTGCCCATTACGGCTTTTGCTTGGATTTGAGGGTAACATCTTGCTCATTCCTGATCCCTTAAATGGATCATGGTGTAAGAAGAATCAAGTGGTCTACTGGCAATGAACCTTGCAGACAGCAGGAAGAGATCACTTTGCTTTATTGTTTCCAAGTAAAATCATAGGGGTGGAAGGTGCCTCCAGGGTCATCTAGTCAACCCCCCTGTACAGTGCAGGAAATTCACAACTACATCCCCCCCCACACACACACACCACCAGTGACCCCTGCTTCATGCCCAGAAGTTGGCAACCCTATTATTCTTTCTTGGGAACGCATTTAACAGAGGCTTATGCTGGAGGCATGAGCCTCTTGGCATGAGCTGAAAGGTGAGAGCACAAGATTCCTGGCCTGTGGCTCTTAACCTAGGGCGCAGACCTCACCTGTTCTAAGTGGAAGATGCTAGGAGAGGGGAAGAGCCCCATCATTGACTTGCCTGATCACCAGGAGCAGCTGGCATGGAAACATCACCTGTGGGATAGTGCTTACATCAACATACATTTAATATTTAGCTTTTCTGAGCTTTCTCTCCCCAATCCATGATGTTTGGTGGATGTACTGTTGACATAGCTTGCATAACAGATACATGGTTGGGAGGAAATGATGTAGTGTGTATGTCTCAACTTACTCCACCTGGTTATGCAATCCTACACCAACCACACCTTGGTGGCTTGGGGGGAGGAAAATTTCCCTGCCACAGTTCCCATAGTAGCCATTCCCTTAGGGGGCAGGGTGTTAAGGTTTTATAATAGATGTAATGATATTCCATCAATAGACATATTGCTGATTTTTAGACACCCTCAGAGAAGCTCTCTGATGGCATGCAGGGAGAGATAGCTGCCATGGGGACTGAGACAGGGGAAATGGCTACGGTGTGGGTGGGACTGGAAAAATGCAAATGTTCCCACTCACACAGCAGCCAGCCTAGGTTTGTTGCAATCTTTCCCAAAACACTGCTGTGGGGGGGGGGACCTGGCACTTACCTCTTGCTGGCAATGAGGTCTTCTTCATGCGCAAAGCTTCTGCACACTCTGGCGCCAGCATGATGATGTCACCCCCGGAAGTGATGTTGTTGTGCCAGCCACGAGAGCACTCCCACACTCTCTGCAGGGCTAATTCAGTCCGTTTGAGGCCCAATTTGGCCCCAAACGAAGCGCAGGATTGCTCCTGCAGTGGGCGTGACAACATCACTTCTGGGAGGGACATTGTTGCGGCCCTTGGAAGCACACACAAAGCTCACATTCCTGGGGTGCCTGCCAGTGGTGGGCAACCTCTGGGAGCTGACCACCTCCCGCCGACCACTGGCAGGTCAGCGGGCAAGGAGGCAAACCCCCGGGAGTTTGCCTGCCACTGGCGGGCACCTGGGAATTCTTGCTGCAGTGACAGGCCAGCTCTCAAGCAGAAGAGCACTCTAACCAGTGCAGGAACATTAAAAAAAAATACTGCTTTATGTTCACTTTTTTCTTTTTCTATGTGATGATAGTGCCAATAATAGTGCCAACCTTTACATCCTGCTGTAGCCTATTATTGATATGTCTCCTTGTGCTTTGCAGTTTCCTTCCCATGATGAGGGATGAATCCTTCTTTTTGACACTCAGCATTCCACTGTCAAAACGGAGATTGTGTGTGTTCTCGCACTAATTGCTGCCAATCGCCATTGCCCAAGTGCATGCAGGCCGCATAATTGTCTGAATTCCACCCCCTCCCCAACAGACTTATGTTTACCCCATAATGGTTGTTGTGGGTTTTCCAGGCTGTATTGCCCACAACAACCATCGTTCTCCGGCCGTGAAAGCCTTCGACAATACATTTACCCCATAAGTTTTCTTTGCTGTTGGCAGGTTTGTTTTTGAAAGAGCAGAGTAGGCCAATGGCTTCCAGGGGACTTGACTTAACCTTGATGTGGAGAACTTTTAAAAATAAATGTTTTGGCAAATGCTGGATGAGGGGGTGTTGCAGTAGGATGGAGAAACCTGAAGAGAAAACTAGATTGTCGAGTAGGTGGGACCTGCGAAATAGCTGGAATTTCATTGGTGTACATATTTGCCATTTGACTCAGAGAAAGAGAGAGACTCAACAGACTATGACTGAAATATTTCAGAACTTTATCAAGTTTGACTGAATAGATCACTTATACCCTGCCCAGCCACACTTTTCCTCACAGTGACCAACTGTCCACATCCCCCGATGAGGGTGGGAGAGACAGAACAATGCCCTGGTAGTACCGCAAAAACGACAACAACATACACATTCCTCCTTCTCTCCAATGAAGTTTAATGAGTGTTGCTGAAGCCCCTTGCGAGGGCCCAATTGCAAGGAGGCAATGCTGTTGCCTGGGAAGCACCACAAAAAACAAAATTAACTCAAATACATGACAGGTGTCAGGGGTCTCTAGACTTGGGATCTGGTTGTTATGAAACAATGCTGTTAGGGAAAACAAGCTGCTCCTGCCCCAGTGCCTGCCTGCCTGCTGCTGCTAAGCAGTAAGAACCAAAACACAAAAACTTTTTGGTGGGAGGGTGTTTGTTACAACTTGGTTTCCCAGCTTTGGTTCACCATTTCAGAAACCACTTTACCAAAACGGAACAGCAATTTCCATGTGTTTTTCCTGCTTGTTTGTTTTGTTCTGCCCACCCCTGCTAGAGATCTCATAGAATTATAATTGATTCCCAGACAACAGCGATCATCCGTTCCCCTGGAGAAAATGGTTGGTGGGTATAGTCTATGGCATTATACCCCAGCGAGGCCCCTCCGCTTTCTCAAACTTTTCCCCAACTCCACCCCCAAACCTCCAGGAATTTCCCAAAGCAGAGCAGGCAACTCTGTTAGGCATGCTGGCAATAACTCTAGTCAAGCAATGCCAGGCAGCATGTGTATCCTCAAAGGCAGGGTCCAGCTGTACAAAGAGCAACTTCTATGAAAGCTTTGCTGACATATGCATTAAAGGGAACCATTTAATAATGTAAAAAAAAAAAAAGCTATCAGCAGTGGTGAGATGTCAGTTCTGGAGGCAACTCAGAAGTGACATCATGTCTCTCTAGGATGTGCCAGAACCTCTATGGCAAAGCCATAGAGTTTCTAGCAGTTCCTAGAGTGAACTGATAGCACTTCTGGGTTACCCCCAGAAGGGACATCTCACTGTTGCTGATGGCTGGTGTTTGTTTTTTTAAAACTTTTTAAAACATTACTTTTCTCCTGCTGGCCACAAGAGCTAAGGGGCCGAGTTCCCCATCCCGGGTGGCAAACTGAGAACTTTAGAACTATTGCATCTTAAGAACTTTTCTGTTGGGAATAACGGACAGCCAGTTGGAAAAAAGCTTTAGAACACTGTTTTTATACTTTTTACAGCGGCAAGAGTTCTTTATGCACAAAAATGGAAAACTACAACATTACCTACAGTGGAGGAATGGTTTACAAAAGTTTTGGAGTTTGCGTTGATGGCAAAACTTACTGCATTAATTAGAGAAAGGACATTAGTTAACTTCTTGATTGAATGGAAACAGTTAATAGACTTTTTGCATGAAATGGATAACAAGGATTTGATGACATCTGCATTTATGGATTAAGAAACATGAATAATAGAAAAAAAGAGGGGTTTTGTGACTAACCTAGAATAAGTGTGACTCTAGAAATGATATATACTTGTTGCAGAGAAAATCGGAACTCAGCCTGTAGTGTAATCTAGGGGTTTTTTGGGGGGTTTGTTTTCTTTTCCCTTTTTCCTTTTAATTATATAGATATATGTATTGTTAGTGTGTCATGTTTAGAACTGTGTGTTTTATCTTATTCTCCATGTTTATTGTTTATTATGTTATGGTGTATAGTTTATAGTTTAAATAAAGAAAAATTTTAAAGGAAAAAAAAGAACTAGTTCATGCTAAGATATGAGGCACAGCTTCCTTCTTTGGGTGCATTCATGTTGGGTGTATTAAACTTTTTAAAGGTTTACTAATAATTGATTAAAAATGAAAAGGGGGTGAAAGGACATGTCCTTCCCTACTTGGCCAAGGGGTCTTCAATCAGCTTAAGGCATTCTGCTTATTTTCGCCTATGTTCCTCCCAAAGCTCATTTCAGATCCTAACTGCTCAACTATGGTTTTAATATTATTCTATGTATAAGCAATTTGTACAGAGCTATCCTGAAGGTATTTACTATGATGAGTAACAACCCACTGAGCATATGGTGCGCTATTATTGATTAGTTGATTAATTTAGCACTATAAATTTGACATGTTTTCTTGCAGAGTAAGTATAAGCTAAAGAAGAATATCCCTCGCTCCTAAAGTTTATGAACTAAATTTTGAGAGACAGAGAGGAGGAGAGAGAAGTATAGCATGGCAAGAACGCAATAAATGCCCTGTTAGGAATTCTTTTTCTGATACAAGCTTACTTAGATGCTGAGGTCTACAAATGGGGTCCTGTTGTATGTGCTCCTGCTACAAAAGTTAGTTGGGTGTCAACATATACTAAGGCCTTTTCAGTGGTGGCACCAAGCTTATGGAATGCTCTCGCTATGAGAAATGCTTAGAACCCTCTCTTTTTTAACATTCAAGAGGTGAGATTTTTAAAAAGTCTTCTTTTATATAGGATTTTCAGGCCCCACATGGGGCCTGGAAATCTTTCAGAACTGATCTCCAGTTTACAGAGAGAAAATGGCTGGTTTGGAGTGTGGGCTCTATGCCACTACATCCTGCTGGGGTCCTTTCCTTCCCCATCCCCCACCCACACAAGGGTGTCATTATCCTCTGTGAGCGTATCCAGGAACAGGTCCAAGACCTTGAGCTGCCAGAGATAGTCGTAGTTCTTGGAGTCATAAGCAAAATTAGCTAGATTAGGAGCACTTGCTCCTTGGCTTCAGAACTTTCTGTTACCTGGAATTCGGTCACTAAGGCTTGCAGATATTCAAGGCTACCCAGTCCTAGCAGATCCTGCTGTTCTTCAGACATGATGCTGCTATCCTGGGGGGTGCTTTATATCCCCTCACTTTGTACTGCAACTCCCCCCATTATCACAGGTCAAGCCTCTCTGCTGTGCAAACTGCCCTACGAGAATAAAATCAAGAGTTAAAAAGACATCAGTGTTACTGCCCCCCCATATCAGGAGGGTCGGAAGTTATGTAGAAGAATCCACCCTTCCTAGACTCCACCCCTCAATATTCAGGAATTTTCAAAGCCAGAGTTGGCAACCATATTGCCCGCAAGCATTTGGATAAGGTGCATGGTGAACTGCTGGCTGGGGCGGGGGGGAGCAGGTTGTGGGTGGATAGTTTAATTGGATCCCTAGTTAAATTTGTTGCTGACCAATTGTTCTGTTGCTTGATTTTTATTGAGTTTTTTTTGGGGGGGAGGGTTGTATTCCCCCCCCCCAGTGTTTTATCATTGTTACGACTTTGTATGCTGAACCTTGGTGTTGAAAAGCCAAAAATAAATATTTTAATTGATTAATACATAAAACAATATGCACTTAGACTTAATTTCAGAATTAGGGAGGGGAATACTTGGTGGAAGCTAACAGTTACACAGAACCGATGTAGATGGTGCATTTGAAAGAAAGAAAAAGCCTAACTAATAACTAGATGTTCCAAACTGCAAATAGGTAAGTGTTCTTAGGATTGTAGCTGCACTTCCTGATTCTATGCTTATTTACTTGGAAATGAGTCCCACTTAGGGCCAAGCTACAAGTGACGAATGACACAGGCTGGACACTTGTCAGCTTCCCTCAAGTTTTGATGGGAAATGTAGGCTTCCTGGTCTTGCAGCTTGGCTCTCCGACTGCTGTCCAATGGACTTTTCAACTGTCGCTTGTCCAACATTCCTCCAAGCTGCCTACATTTCCCATCAAAACTTGAGGGAAGCTGGCAAGTGTCCAACCTGTGTCAGGCGTCAACTTGTAGTTTGGCCCTTACTGAGTTGCATACAGTTTCTCCAAAGCAAGTAAGAGTGCACAGCATTGGTATCTCTGTGTCCATGAGTCAATAGCTTTAGAAAGCCTTCTGTGGCTTAAAAATACACTTAAAACTTTCTTACTTTGCAACATAAATTTCTGGCCATCACCCTCTTTTAAGCGCAGTACAGACACGTGCTCTTTTCTGTGTTCCTAACACAGCGCAACACTCCATATTTACTGATGGGATTTTATTTTTACTGCTTCTCGCAGCAACCACTAACAGCAGCCGCTAAGGGGGACCATTTATTTATGGGATGTAAAACCCACTCTGTCCTTTGGGTTCAGTGTAGGCTTGGACTCCTGTTATTTACTTCAAGGAACTGTTCCTTATTTAGTATTAATAGCCATACTCACAGGTAAGATGCACCCTCATGCAAAGGGGGGCGGGGAGGAACCCTTTAATTTAATATATTATGAGGATGCAATATTCCAATAAAGTACTGGCAATGTTCTGGCACGCATAAGACATTACTTACCATCTCGTAAAGTGTTCTTTATTCTGGAGCACTTCAGGTGGCAAAGCAGCTTAAAGCAGATTTTCCAATTGCAAACATTTCTGCCCCCAGGGGGTTCACTGTTTAAGAAATTAAATAGCTTGAGGGTTAAAAGAGGGCAAATGAAACAAAAAGGGCATTTTATATTCATGCAATCTATTTTTTTTAAAGTAATAACTCCCATTCCCAGCATTTTATGGGCCCGCCAGTCTTGTAACCCAACCTGAACATATGATTGTATCTTAGGGTTGCCAACTCCAGGTTGTAAAATTCCTGTAGATTTGGGGGATAGGACCTGGAGAGGGCAGGTTTTGGACAGGGGAGAGACTTTAGCAGGGTATAACGCCATAGAGATCACATCCCAAATCAACCATTTTCTCCAGGGGAACTGATCTCTGTTGCCAGGGGATCAGTTGTAATTTTGGGAGATCTCCAGCCACCACCTGAAGGCTGGCAACCCTATTGTATTTTACCGAGGGTTGCTAGCTCCAAGTTGGGAAATTCCTGGAGATCTGGGGGGTGAAACCTGGAGAAAGTGGGGTTTGTGGAGGAAAAGGACCTTGGCGTAGCATAATTCCATAGAGTCAACCTGCCAAAGTAGCCATTTTCTCCTGGTGAACTGATATCTGTGGCCTGGAGACCAGTTGTAATTCCGGGAGATCTCCAGCCACGACCTGGATGCTGGCAACCCTATTGTATTTTACACTATCTGATATGTTTGATTCATGGGCCATGAAAGCCCTTGGAGTTGTCAGTGTTGGTTGAGGATCTTAAAGGCCCAGAGTTAAATCCCTTCTCTGCCTTGAAGTGGATGACTGTGGTGGGTGGACAAAGGTCCTGCCCCTTTTGTCTCCAGGGAATGATGCTGGAGGAATCCTGTCTGAGGAGACTGTGAGCCAAGCTACAAGTGACGCCTGACCCAGGTTGGACACTTGACAGCTTCCCTCAAGTTTTGATGGGAAATGTAGGCATCCTGGTCTTGCAGCTGTAATGGAGAGCCAAGTTGTAAAACCAGGACGCCTACATTTCCCATCAAAACTTGAGGGAAGCTGACAAGTGTCCAACCTGTGTCAGGCGTCACTTGTAGCTTGGCTCTGAGTTGTGTGAAAGCCTAGTTTTCAGAGGACCTGGCTAAAGAATTGGGGAATGTCCAGGAGGAGCTCACACTTAGGCCGTTTCCATACCTCCTTAGAGCTACAGCCCACTCACTGAACGCAGGTGCCGTTTCCACTTCACTCCAGACATCTACATTTTCAAAATGGAAGCCAAACAGCCTACAATGGTTTCGAAACATGGACATCTGGGAGGAAGTGGGGAAACCGCCTGCATTCAGTGAGGGGGCTTTCCCTTTAAGGATGTGCGGAAACGGCCGTATACGGATTGAATCCTGAGGCTAGAGAAAGACCAAATATTCACCTCAAGACTAAAAGCTCCGCTGACCACTGTTCTCTGCACTTCTGAATTGCTGAAGCACATCCATGTATATGGTTATACAAGTGTAGTATGTAGTTATACACGTCTGTAGTTTCAGGCTTCTTAACTTGAACCCCTTTATTCCATCCAAGAAGGTTAGTAAAGGCTTTTGGTGTTTTTCCTGTTACCACAAGCCTCATTTGAAACAGCTTGTCATGTCTGCACCTCATCCATGCCGTTATTTTAGGCTGCGCAAAACAAGGCACCCCTGGTTGAAGTCTGTGTAAGCAACGAGGGAAAAACCCACGAGGAGGGAAAACGAAATACAAGAACGATATATATTCTAATGATAAAGTTATAGAGTACAGATTCTAAAATTACTAATAGTAACTCACTTAATGTGCTAATTCCGCCTATATACAATGTAGTGGACAATAACAATTTATACCGCAACTCCTATGCAGCACTCAACCTCTCAAACATGTCCAAATATCGTTACAATGGATCCGGGAAGAAGTAGTCCAACTGGCAAGTAAATGTTTATCACAATATTTCAAAATGTCTCATTTATAACATTGTGTTCCGCAGGTATACAAATGACAGCTGTTGATATTCCAAGCCCAAACTGGGGCCGGCTTCTACAGTGCGCCGGGTCTAGAGTATCACGTATATATTCCGCGGCAGTCTCAACAGTGAACATCATCCATGCCCCCGAGGAAGTCCCTCGGGACGAAATCTGTATCATCTGAATAGCCGGCCCCAGTTTGGGCTTGGGATATCAACTGCTGTCATTTGTATACCTGCGGAACACAATGTTATAAATGAGACATTTTGAAATATTGTGATAAACATTTACTTGCCAGTTTGACTACTTCTTCCCAGATCCATTGTAATGATATTTGGACATGTCTGAGGGGTTGAGTGCTGCATAGGAATTGCTGTTTAAATTGTTATTGTCCACTTTTGCACATTAAGTGAGTCACTATTAGTAACTGAAGAATTTGTACTCTATAACTTTGTCAGTAGAATATATATCGTTCTTGTATTTCGTTTTCCCCTCATTGCTTACACACATTATTTTAAGCTGAGCTGTTACAATGAGCCATTGCTGTTACTGTGAACCATTATTTGATGCTGTACTTTGATGTCATATTGCCAATATCATAATTGCCTTGCTTTCATAGCCCTACTAAAGCTGCAGGTGCCTTATCTAACTGCTTTGAAGCTCCCAGGGCTTCTGACCTTGTAAACTGTTCGTTCTCACAAATCACTGTGTTTCAACTTTAATCTTATGCCTCCCCAGTGTCTAGACTGGGTATGAAAACTATGCGAGGAGTACCAAAGACTGTTTCGTGCCAAAAGTTATGTTTTACTAGTGGGAGGGGGGATGAGTATCTGGGCTCTATAAGAAGAATGGATTTCACACTTTTAAGTATTCCTGTCAACCTGCTTAATTGCTTGCTTTCCTTCTGAGCAATCCTATGGACATATCAGTGGATTTGAATTGATTCCTGAATAAAAGCCTTTCAACCAAGAACGTGGATTTCTTGCTGTGAGGGTACAGGGGTCTATCTGCCATAGCCTGTCATCCATGGAAAGCGCTGGGATTCAGTCAGTAAGTTGGAGGTTAGGTAGAGACCACGCTGTCAAGCTTCACACTCCACTTCCTCTTTTTAAATGCTGTTTAAGATCCTGACCTTCACAGTGACCTTGTGCCAGTCTCTACCTGCCTAACCACTCCCTACTACCACTCACCTAGCTAGCAGGGGGGGAGGGAGGCACGAGAACAGACCTCTTGGGTGCACTCCCAGGGTGGTGCAATGACATCACTTCCTGGGGGTGATGTCATCACGCCACCCCAAGAACGCTCCTGTGCTTCACAGTGGGCCGACTTGGGCCCCAAACAGTGCCCATGTGGGGCCCAAATCAGCCCGCTACAAAGTGTGCACATGCTCCTGTGCCTGTGCAATGACATCACCTGGAAGTGATGTCACCAGAAGTGATGTCATTGTGCAGGTGCAGGAGCATGTGCACAAGGAGTAAAGAGAAGGTGAGGGCCAATCCCACCCCATCCCACCAGGAGGGTAAGGGGACCTGGCAACCCTATGCCTGACATACCTCACAGTATATTATGAGGATAAAATGGAGGAAGAGAGACCCACATATGCTGCCCCTGAACTTTTTGGAGAGAGGAAGGTTAAGAATGCATTAAATAAACAAACAATTCTGTATTGAAGGCCTGCTGCAAAATGGACTGAGCAGAGTGGAGAAGGCTCAGCCTCAGGGTGGTGAGGGTGTCTCTGGAGCTCTGCTTGAGAGACTAAAGTTGTGTTAGGATATGCAATGTCCAGATTACAAAAGTAGTCAGCTCCTGCACAGGGCAGCAAAGCTAACCTTTTTATTCTGCTCAATCTTGTTTCCTTGTTTTGGCTGCAGAATGCAACTCTCAGGGATGCCCCCTGATTCTCCTCACTCCTCTTTTCCTGTGATCCATGTGTTTAGAAACTTAAAACTTCTCTCTCTTTCCCACTATCCAGTAATGTGTCTCCTTCAATATATGCTTTCTGCTCTGCTTAACAGGACACACCTCCCAGCACAATTCTTTTTGAACAAACATCTCAATCTGCTAACGGTTCATTCGTGCATGGCCACAACATGTACATTCTTCCAGCCATATACTGTAGGAGTGAACTTTGACCTTGAACGAGAGTTGCCAGCCCCCACGACATTTTAAGCGGGACTCACCAGACAGGCACAGGGTTCCCCAATCCATGTCTCTTGTGCTTGT
Source organism: Eublepharis macularius (assembly GCF_028583425.1). Lineage (NCBI taxonomy): Eukaryota > Metazoa > Chordata > Lepidosauria > Squamata > Eublepharidae > Eublepharis > Eublepharis macularius. The sequence goes on along the minus strand of NC_072793.1, from coordinate 21,795,776 downwards.
TCTGGAGGCCCTGATGATGTCACTTCCAGTTGAAAACCAGACGTTACAAGTAGTTTCAGGTGAGTAGCCATGTTGATCTGTAGTTAGGGCTGCCAGATCCCCTTACTCTCCCAGTGGGAGGGGGAATCCAGCACTCACCTTTAGAAAGTCTGCACATGTGTGTAAAGCAAGCAAGCGCTCCAGGGTGCCAACGTGATGATGTCACTTCCGGAAGTAATGTCATCATGCAGACCATGGGAGCACTCCAGCAACTGGTGCCAGGACAATTTTTAAAGAATTGGCCTGTTTGCGGCCCAAATCAGCCCTGCACGAAGTGCAGAAGTACTCCCGCATCCTGTGCAATGACATCACTCCTGGCAGTGATGCTGTCATGTGGGAAGTGTGCCCTGGGAGGCCCGTTCCTGCATCTTTTCTCCCTGCTGGCTAGGTGGGGGGGGGAGCTGCAGCTGAGAGTGGGGGAACCCCCCACATACACCAGGGGACTGGCAACCCTATCTGTAGTAGAAGAGCAAGATTCGGGTTCAGTATCATCATAAAGACCAACTAGATTTCCTGGGAAGTTACGGGGGCTCAGTGGGGCCAAAAGTGGCCTCAAATGAAGTGATTTCACAATGTTTGGGGCCGATTTGGCCCTGCTGAGACCCTGTAGCTTCTTGTTTTCAATCCTTAGTGTGACATTGGAGCATGCATATGCCATTTCACCGCATGCTGTAATGGCTCCTGAGCTGTCTCCCCACTCCTGCCCTCCTGCTGGCCCAGTGAGTGGGCACAAGGCTGAAAAGTGGGGGGGGGGGCGATCCCTTGGCATGACTCCCTCTGACTGCCCAGTGACTCTGCTTCAAAGTGCTCAAAGGAAAAGCCAGAGAAGCCAAAGTCTGATGACCAGAGAGACCAGGGAGGGTCCATCACGGCAGAGGCTCCTGCTGATAATACTCCAAGTAGTGCCAGGGCCCATCCTGCCATTGCATGCACGGGAAACTTTGCCACTGGCCTCTGAGATAGCTAGTAGGCCTCTGCCAGGTAGAATTTGAACCCAGGCCTGTAGGGCTCTCTCCCACTCCACTGGCAAGCACCTGGCAACCCTATCCGTACTCCAGCTCCAAGCTCCTTGCCACCAAGCTCCAGTCTACACTCCCAAATCTCACTAGGCTGGACAGAGGCCCTAGTCCAAGGAAGACCTGACAATATATGCCTGCCGAGCTCAGGACAGCCCCCTGCCATTGCTCACCTGCTTGCTGGGGGGCGAGGGGAAGGTGTGGGGAGACTGGCCAGGACAAGTGGTGAAATAGTGCATATCCATGCTCAATGGGCTTCTAATGATATCTCTTCCAGTTTAAACCAGAAGTGATAGGGGCTCAGTGAAAACACTATAATTTGGACCAATTCCTAAAGAATTGACCTCACTTAGACCATTATTTCCAGTTTGAACTGGAAGTTATGTCATTGGAAGCCCCACATAGCATGCATGTGCTTTGTGCATGTGTGCTTTGTTCACACAAGGAGAATGCCCTGCCTCCCAGCACCTCTGCCCCCCAGCACACCCCCAGCCCCTCTGGTTTCAAGGCAGGGGGACCTGTCAACCCTGACTTCAGCATACTCTGGTCCCATACATGTTTTCAGTGACTGGCTGCCCCTATGTGCATACATGCACTCAGGGCTTTTTTTCAGCTGGAATGTAGTAGAATGGAGTTCCGGAACCTCTTAAAAATGGTCACATGGCTGGTGGCCCCGCCCCCTGATCTCCATACAGAGGGGAGTTTAGATTGCCCTCTGTGCTGCAGGCCAGTGGCACAGAGGGCAATCTAAACTCCCTTCTGTCTGGAGATCAGGTGGTGGGACCACCAGTTATGTGATCATTTTCGTCAAGGGCGATTTAAACTTTTAAAAGCTCCTCCCTTGTTCCAGCTGACCAAAAGTGACATCATTGGTCCTGAGAACGTGCACGTACTTTGTGCACATGCATGTGGTACCAGGGGCACCACCTCTCACCAAGAGCCCCCTGTTCTGGCAACCCACCGAGTTCCACCACTTCTTTTCCCAGAAAAAAAGCCCTGCATGCATTTATGAGTAGGTTCCACTGACATGAGCCATTTATTTTAAGGGGAACACTGGGTCATTTGGGTGAAACCTTTCCATATACTAATGTATGAGGCATAAGTCCTAATCTATCCAAAATGTTCTAGGTGCAGTGAAGCACGACTGCCTACACCTTTCTCCCATATTCTGCCTCATGTAACACATACCTGCTAGGGCCGTGTATGACCTATCCCTGTAATGACCTTTGTGAGTTGGCTGGTAGGCAGAATTCAGCTTGGCACCTCAGCAGGTCTGCCAAATGCAGCTTACGTGTCTCCATTCAAAACTTCCCAGCATTAAATGCATACCACTACACCACATTGAAATATAGTGATAAAAAAGATGCAATATTTTTTTTAAAAAAAATAGCATGTGGAGTAATAAAGCTCGAGGAACAATAATCACATTAGTGGATGGCTAAAACAGTAGGGAAATTCTCGTGGCTCAAGTGACACAAAGCAACGGGTCTCTGGAGAGAGGCAGCAAAGGATGGGGCAGCCGTTGCAGGGCAGGAGGACACCTCAAAGTAGCTGGCTGCTGTAGTGTGTCTTCTGTTCATCAAAGGCACATGGTACAGCATTTTTTTTAATTTAGTGAAAGGTTTTCTTGGAAGAGAGGCCCCAAATCATGATTAAATTATTATTTTTATTTTAATAATAAATAAATAAATAAGTCCTAGGTGCCATAGTTGGCACTTAGTTTAATCAAAGAGTGTCATCCTAGAGATAATTTATGACTCTCATCCATCACGAGTTGTTCACCCTTCTTCGTGGAGTAATTTCTAATGGATCTCTCATGTGAGCAGCTACAGTTCAGGTCTGATCTGTTCTCTGTGCGTGTTCAAATAGCCAAAGGTTAGTAGAGACTATGATGGGGTCTGGAGTAGAGATGGGCACGAACCTAAATATGAACCAAAAAACCCCACGAACCAGCCCGGTTCGGGGGTCATGAACCAGAGTTCATGGAAGCTTGTTTCCACAAACTTCCATGAACTGGAATACTGGTTTGTTTGGTTCGTATTAAAGGGACAGTTTAAATGGCTGTTTCCTCGGCCATTTAACTTTTCCTGCCATTTCCAAGCTGCAGGGCCCTTTAAACTATCAGCTGGCAGGTGCCAGAGGGGGATTCCCCCACCTGCCAGCTGATAGTTTAAAGCATTCTGCCCCTTTCAAGCAGCAGGAAAGGGCCCTTTAAAAGATTAAATGCCCCTTTCCCTACCGGAAGGGGACATTTAAACCCCACGAACCACGAACCATGAACCACAAACTGGTTTGTAACTGGGCCAGTTCCATGCCAGTTCATGGGTTGTGGTTTGTGGAAACCCCACAAATCACAAACCTCATGGTTCAGTTTTTTTCTGGTTCGTGCCCATGTCTAGTCTGGAGAAGGGGAAGAATCTTGAAAGGAAAAATAATAAACAATTTATGTTTAAATTTTAAGGGATGCTTGCTGAAATGCTGAAAATATTAAAGGAGTGTGTAGAAAGAATCTGTGGAAACAGGAGGTTGGAGATGCAAGGCATTAATTATGTTTACACATATTATGCTTGCCCTCTGACATCAGCAGCCACCAGAGATAAACATGACAGCACCAATCTGTCAATAATCATTCCACAAGAAGGTGTAAAGAATTAATAGTAGCTCGATGGAACAAATAGGAACAAACATTTCCCACTAATAATACTATGGTCATTTTCACACGTCTTTATCCTCACGCAAAATTGCACAAAACTCACAGAATGAGGGTGCCTTCATGGCGCGATTTCTGACATCATCCTGTCATGATTCTGTTTCGTGGCGCGATGACGTCAGATATCGCGCCAGGGAAACGCCCTCGTTCTGTGAGTTTTGCGCGATTTTGCGCGAGGGTAAAGACATGTGAAAACGTCCATTGTGTGTATAACAATAGGCATCTAGATTCCATGAAAGGTTCCTCATGCCTGGGGAATCCTTTCTCTCTGGGATCACCTGATTATCTCTTCACCGTTTCTACTCTAGCCTTGCATGATGACTCTTTTATTTTTAAATAAATAAACTCATCACACCTGCGAGGCAGAACTTGCTCACTCCTCTTTGGAATGTGAGTATTACTCTTTCTTGACGAGAGAAGTTTGTGTCACTTGCCTCTGACTCAGTCCGGACTGCAACTGTTGCCGCTCTAGATAGACAGGAGATCTGTTGGGGCCAAACAGGCATAACATGAGGCTTGTGGTAACTGGAGTTCTCCTGGAATCATAATTGGTCAGCATTAGTGCCCTTCTTTGTGTCAGAGTCTGTTATATTGTATTGTACTGAAGAGATGCAACCTGAGTAACACCATACTTAATTCTGTAGTTGTTTAGTCTTCTTCTCCCTCTAGGCCCCACCACCTGCTAGAAGCCAATTCCATGGGAGAGGATACTGTGTCTTATCTGTTCTCGGCTGTGTCGACCTTGGGTTTCCTGCTATGTGAACTCTGGGGGGAGGCTGGGCTCTGGGAGTGTGAAATGTAACAACTTTCGTTCTGTATCTCATTCCTAACAATGCTTTGCTCAGCCAGGATCTCTAATCCTGGAATATGGACATCTGGATTTGAATGCTGTCTTTTCAAATAAACCTTTTGAAACCAAAAGACCTTGTCTTTGTGCAGAAGGGAGTAAGGCAGACTCTTACGTCTGGAATGCCATAGCCTGACACTTTGTTGGGGATCAGTTAGAGAACAGAAATAGGCGGCTAACTGGCCAGATGACAGAGGCAGCCCCAAGTGAATTGGGGAACAGGTTTTCCTAGCTGCCTCGGTCAGGCGCTGGAACTCTATAACCTCTAATGTGGCTAGTTTTCTTCCATCTGCAATCTGTATCAGGGAAGCTATCAACTAATTTTAATGTACCATTTTTGCTCTGACATGCCAATAAAGGTTGTGTGTTATGATTTTTTTTAATGAATCATAATTGATCTCCACAGGGCTCTTTTGTGGCAGTTCTCACTGGTATGAAGTTCTGAAACATTCCCATTTTGAAGGAATTGGTCACAATCTGTGCAACTTTATATATGAGTACCAGTGCTTTTTCTTTTTACAAAATAAGCACTGGATCTCCAGACTGCAGATACTGATCCACCTAGAGGAAATGGCGCCTTCAGAAGAGGAAATGGGACCACATCCCCGATGAGCTCTGTCTCCTCTGCCCTCCCCAAGCACTACCACAGATCTCCAGAAATTTTCCAAGCCAAAGTTGGCAACTCTAGTGGCTTGAGCAGAACAGTTACCCTGGAAAAGCCTGTGCTGCTATAGCCTTTGTCACATCTTTTCTAGTGCATACACAATCCCAATTTTCTCATAACATTCTCCTTCAAGTCACTGTCCCTTTTTTGTCTTCAGGGGACATTTTATTATGACTTGTTAATCTTGCTCCCTAAGGGTTTATAGATGTGAAATCTTGGATCAGGGAGTTCCTATCGAAAACACACACATGAACATTAAAGCACCCTTCGTACAGCCTGACTTTCCATATACTGCAATATCCAAAATCTATTTTGAGCTGTTGATCTCCTGCTTTACAACAATTACATTCTCCTGGAATATCCTTAACCAAAAGAACAAACACCATCTTGGCTTTTAAAGCTAGGAAGGCAATGTAAATGAGTACAGGATTGATGTAAAGGAATGCAAGTATAGAAAGTGGAGTAAAGTGTCCGGAGTCTGAGGTTCATCCCCCGGACTTACCAGGAAGTGGGGGTGGGAGGCAGTTGGGGACCGCTAGCCAGACACCCCAACCACCACCCTGGGCCAATACAGACCACCAGGAGCGGGGGAGAAAGAGGACACCTGACCACAGGAAGGTGGAGCAGCCCCCAAGTCCCAGAGGGTCAGAAGGAGCAGGTGGAAGCCAACCAGCCCCACCCTCCAGTGGGAGACTAAGCCCTACTGGGGGCAGGGACAGCCAGGAGAGGGCCGGGGCAGAGGGAAGAGGCACAAGAGTTAGGGACAGCCATCCCTCTGCCAGCTAGGCAGCTACCTTACCATCAGGACAGCAGAAGCAGCACACAGCTACCTTACCAATAGGATAGCAGAAGCAGCACAGAGCCACGCCCCAAGCTGCAAGCAGGGAGGAAGAGGATAATAGAGACCAGTTGGGGGCTGCTAGAAGCTCGGAGCAGGGGAAGCTTGGCAGCCAGCCAAGAGAGCACACCTGTAGCTGTCCAACACAGCTCAACGAGCGACCACAGGTGCAACTGCTTGGGGCTGTCCAAAGCAGCCAAACTAGCTACCTCCAGAGGCAACTGCTTGAGGCAGCCAAGGCCAATGCTAGAGGGCCAAAGAGGAGTGTGGCTGGCAGGTGGGGCCAGGAATGAGGGAAAGGATATAAGGAAAGTCCACCCACAGGGCGTGGTGGGTTGTGTAGGAGGAATGGAGTGGTTGGATGGATGGAGAGAATGAGGGAGTAAGGAAGGAAGGCAGTGAAGGCGATGAAGGAGGAAGGTGGACAGTGGACAGTGGACACAAGTGCGGGGCTAGGGTGAGCAGACTCACTGGTGGCATGAGAGGGTGCATGGGTGATGTTTATCTCCCCTCCTAACACAAAGCGGGGTCCTGCATAATCCCTAGCGGCACCCCGATAACGAAGCCAGGTACCCCGGTGCCCGATGCAGCAGCATCTGGGGGGAAACCTGACATAAAGCATTCATAGACTGAACAGCGATCCTAGGTACGAGACCTGGGGTGTCACAAATATATCTCTGGTTTTGCCTGTGGGATTTGGTAGATTTCCTAGTGCCACTTAAGTCCCAAACTCTACCCTGCCCTTTATCAAGACAATAGATACTCCTTAGAGCCAAAACACATGAGAAGAAATACCTAGGTTCAGCACGTGTTCTCTTACCTCAAGGTTTGTTGGGAAGTGTAGGTGTCTTGGCAGCTTAAAGTTTAGCATTTACAGAGCAGCAGGAAGGGGAAGGGAAATACAGGCGCCTGTATTTCCCTTCCTGCTGCTCTGTAAATGCTAAACTTTAAGCTGCCAAGACACCTACACTTCCCAACAAACCTTGAGGTAAGAGAACACGTGCTGAACCTGGGTATTTCTCCTCGTGTGTTTTGGCTCTTAGTTTTCATACAGATTCAGATTTCCAAGCCGAGCCTTGGGCCTTGTTTTCCAATGATAACCTTAAATCACAATCCACCAATGCTTTTTACAGCCAAACTAGACATTACTTCTTTTACAAGTTCGCCATGGAGCCAACCTGTGCTCCACGCAGTCACACAGCAGCTCCAGGGAATGGTTTCGATAAAAAAGGAGAGTGCAAAAGGGTTCAGAAATCTGCTGCCAGGGGAGGGAGAGTCCCTGCCTTTCCCCCAAGCTTCCCCCCCCCCACGCAACAACATCACCCCATTTCTGCTGCTCCACGTGGCGGCATTGTGTGCACATACAGCAGCAGAAACAGGAAAACTCACCCCTTCCTGAACAGTTTTTGCATGGGGGAAATAAGCTCAGGGGAAAGGCCAGAGCTACCCCCACCCCCTTGGCAGCAGCTTTCTGAGCCCATTTGTGCCCTCCTATGGGTTGGCTCCGTGGCGATCTCCTAAAAGAAGTAGCATCTGGTTTGGCTGTTAGTTATCCCAGTATAGGGTTGCTAGATCTGCTGAAGGTCAGATACTGATTCAGTGGGTGGTATCGAGGAGCTCAGAGGTAGCGCTTGCCTGAGCAAGGGATGGAGCCCGGGAGGGCGAGGAGAGATTTAAAAGAATACGCAAGCCTCTCTTTCTAGACGGTCTCAAAAGGGAGGTTTGTACATTCACTTGATGCAGGATTATTGAACTTTTTCCTCTTTTATTTTTAATGTGAATTTATTTAGGCGTAGAGTATATCTCAGACATTCTCCCCAATAAAAAACGAACAATAAGACTAGAAGAACATGCTGGGAAATGGAATTGTTTAAAATTCAGAATGAGTAACTTGGTGGATAGGCCTTGTGGAAAATAACGTTCCCTTTTCTTCCTGTACCATTACTCTGGGTTTTGATTCCTTTCCCTGGCAACCTTTGAAGGAGGCTAAACCAGTGTCAATTTGAAACAAAGTCACGACAATCCTATCCCAGGAGGGCATTCAGATATCATGAACAATCCATAATTGGTTAGTGATGAAAGCAAGCCAGAAATGGACAAGTGTGTGATCTTCCTCCTCCGGTTTAATTCCAGTTCCGAATCCTGGATTGTAGGCAATCAACAAACTGCAATTTATTAAACTGCACAATTTGAATCTTTCAACAACCTGCAATTAGAATGACTACTTTCTAAATCAGAAATCAGCATAGCATATGATGGGAAGAGGGAAGGGGAAACCATGAGTGCAAGGATTTCCAACTTACTTCCCAGAGAACAAACTGTGGCTTGCTCGTGATATCTGAATGCAGCCAGTGTATCACCCTTCGTGCGGATTTTACCAAAAGCTTTCTGCTACAATAGGCCCAATCCTGCCCCTCAGTCTCATCCCCAACCCCATGGCGTCTACACCAGCCTCTCCTCTCTCTTTGCAGAAGCTTCAACTCTCTCCCCTCCATTTGTTTATCCCTTGTCCTGTCTCAAGGGAAAACAATAATTGTCCAAAGCCATGAGCTGGGTTTGTGATATATACTCAGGGTCACTTTGACAAGACCCCTAAAACTTATTTCATTTGGAAGCTGTCAGGGCCCTGCCAACACAACACAGTAGTGTTCCCAGCAAAACACAGGACCCTCATTAAGCTTCCTCTGCCAGGCTCTTCCCCAGACCCCTAAGGCACTGCTCAGAATACAGAGCGCTTTGCAAAAAGGCAACTAATTTTGCAAAATCTGCACACATCCCCACAAAAAAGAGAAAAATTTATGTCCCCGCCAAAAGAGAAATGCTGCCGAGTGGGGCCATAAAATCTAGGGATCCCAGGCCCTTCTATTACCACTGGGTGTCACCAACAGTGACTGATGGCAAAAAATGAGATTGCAAACCAAATCGCTTTCGCTTTGCAAAAACAAACTCTGCTGAGAATGGCAGAGATCTGCAGCTCCACAAAGCACTCTGGGGTGATAGACGTCATCGTAGCTCTGCAAGACAGAGATGCTGTATGGCTCCGCTGAGTGGAGACAGATTTTTGTTAGAGGTTTTTTTTAAAAAAGAGAATGCATTTTGAAGGGATAGTTGGGAGTGTGTCTCTTGCCTGCAGATGCAGCCATAGGAAGAAAAGCTGCCCAAAGGGAAAGGGGAGGTAAGGCCTTGTCCAGCATAGCTCATGGGGTGGTCTGCAGACATGCTACAGACTCTGCCACCGGGTGGAAACTGCTGATCTTACTTGGGAGTGTGGTGAGACAGTGATGGGGGCCTTGGCATCTGTTCCTTCAGCACTTCCAGGCGCACGGTTCCCAAGTGGACAGCAGCACTGGCCTCACGGCCCCCGCCCACAATAACCACTGCTACCCACTCTTCAGTAATGTACCTACATTATGTTCCATTTCAGAATGCAACACATGAAGCACAACACATTAAACACAGGTCTGAAGCACAACACATCCAAAGATGGATTTAAAAATAAGGGATCCAGTGATGCTATGCTCCAGTAAGATTACAGATATCAGATCCCCTGGAGGAAATGGAACCTTTGGAGGGCAGACTCCAAATTTTTGATTCAGGTTTTTAACCCAAATTGGGCCCGATTTGGAAAGATTCGGGATTGCTGAGCTGATTAGGGAATTCCAAAGCAAAGCTTTCTGAAGTGATTCGTATCGCTTCGGGTAAAGTGGCAACAGCTGCAGCACTTTTCTAGCTGTTTGCATTTGCAAGCAACAACAAAAGTTTCAAACGTCTTACCCGCCACTTTTTTCACCCAATGAGTGAAAAGTGGTGGGGCAGGGAAGTTTGAAACTTTGAAAGCAACACTTTTATTTCTGCTTGCAAACAGTAAAAAAAGTGTTGCTTTCAAATGCCCTACCGCTTTTTTCAGCCAATGGGAGGGGAGGGAGGCCCATCAGATAAAAAAGGCGGCGGGACGGGAAGCTTGAAAGCAACACTTATCTTGCCATTCGCAAATGAAAAGAAAAATGCTGCTTTGAGCTTCGGAGTGCTCTGTAAAGATTCCCGAATCTTTATGAAGCATACCGAAGTGTTTAAGCACCCAAATTGTTTTCCCGCTTCGGGTAAACCCGAATCTTTTTCAGGTGCACACCCCTAGGGCATAGAGTATGGAAGCACATCCCCTCTGAGCTCCCTGCTGTCCCCAAACTCCATCTTCCCACACCACCCACAAATCTGTCAACTCTCTGTCCTCTTGGAGTCCTGGCAGATTTGGTGTTTCTCTTCTCTAGAATGGATAGGTTCAGCAAATAATTGTTGCATTTAGATTAGGAAAAAGGACTAGCTCACAATTTACATGGCAGTTGTATTTGCTGTATGCAAGCCTGGCATGGGTGCAGAAGCCTCACCTCCAACCTCCTCCCCCATTCTAGTAAATGAGACTTTTTAAAGCTTCATAAATTATGACCAACACAATGCAAGAAAATTGCCATAGCAGAGAAAAAACTGTCACAAGAGATTATAGTATCTATTCATAAAAACAATGAAAAGCGATGATGTCTTTCCAAAGCCTCACAGCATAGTTTACCATCATATACGTAGCCATATTCAGTTAATTTTGTTATTAAAATTAGATTCTATGACGTAAATAACAATTCCTCTGGTGATAGAGGATTGTGGCTGCTCCCTTATTTTAGCTATTAAAGTTTTCACAGTAGTTAACGAACCATTAGGTCATCTCGGACAGTGTACTTCAGAGACCTTAGTGTCTTGAAATGGCAAGATCCCTTCAAGGGTACTCAAATCAGTGTTTTGCTGCTACAAGCTCACCTGAAAATAGGAGTTTGGAGGATGGTTTCAATGGCATCACATCCCTCCTGAGCTCGATCTCCCCCCCAAACCTCTACCTCCCAATCTCCAGGAATTTCCCAAACTGTAGTTGGCAGCCCTGTTGGAGACACTCGTAAAATATGGGGACAGAAACTGAGGGAAAAAGAACCTCTGTGCAACTTCACAGATTCAACTATCCCAAACATTGTATGGAAACAAGTAAGATGACTTGGTGCTAGCATAATTAGACTGGTGTGGATCTTACCATTTGTGCATGGGAGGCACATGGAATCATTTTCAGTAGCCACTTCCAACACATGGGATCATGGACTACATATCATACTATATAAAAGGCTAACCGTGTTCCAGACAACTCACTTCCTACCCTGGTGCACCTCCAGAGGGCGCTACCATGGAGAGAAGCCCAGAAGAGGAAGCCCATCCCTCCAAGAGTGTGCCACGGCGGGAAGCCCAGATCAGGATCAGGCACGGAGCAGGAGGCAATGCTTACCCCTGCCTTCACCCAGCTGGGATCAATAGTGGAGCGGGTGGCAATGCATGCTCCCCAGATGCACCCAGCTGAGATCAGGAGTGGAGCAGTTCGCAATGCCCATCTGTCACCTTCATCCAGCTGGGATCAGGCATTGAGAAGGTGGTGATGCCTACCACCTGCCTTCACCAGCTGGGATCAGGTGCAGAGCAGGGGGTGATGCCCATTCTCCCTTCACCCATCTGGGATCAGGAGCAGAGCAGGTGGCAATGCCTACCCCCCTTCACCCAGCTGGGAACAGGAGTGGAGCAGGTGGCAATACCCACTCCCCACCTTCTACCAGCTGGGATCAAGAGTGGAGAAGGTGGCAATGCCCACCCTCCACCTTCTCCTACCTAGAATCAGGAGTGGAGCAGGTGGCAATGCCCACCCCCACCATCACCCATCCGGGATCAGGAGCAGAGCAGGTGGCAATGCCTGCCCCTGCCTTCACCCAACTAGGATTAGGGCAGAGCTAGTGGCAATGTTCACCCCCGCCTTCACCCAGCTGGGATCAGACATAGAGCAGGTGACAATGCCCACCCCATGCCTTCACCAGGCTGGGATCAGGCATGAAGCAGGTGGCAATTTCCAACCCCTCTTCACCCAGCTGGGATCAGGACCAGGCAACCAAAGTGGAACAAACCACGACTAAGGGATGTAGCCAGTCAAGGTTCTATACAAAATTTTTAGTGTGATAAAGTGGTGCAGTGCAGTGTAAACATTAGTAATATTCTAGGCATGAATAAACAATATATAGTAAACACCTTAAAGTCGGCCAATATGGAGATATTCATAGAAACAGTGGTGCAACCAAGTTCATAACAGAGTTCGCAACAGAGTTCACAACAGAGATGAAACAAAGATGAAACAAAGATAAATGGACCAGAGAAACCGTGAGGACCCCTCGTTCCTGTTCAAGGTAAGTTCTTGATCCGATGTACTCTTTTCATTTTATTGCAACAGATGGAACAAGGAGATGGAACACTCTGCAGGACTGAGACCCGACAAGGAATCAGTCAACAACAACAAGTGGAGTGGAGCAGGTGACAATGCCCGCTCCCCCTTCAACCCACCGGAATCAGGCACAGGAGCAGGCAGCAATGCCCGCCCTCCCTTCATCCAGTCGGGATCAGAATGCAGAGTAGGTGGTCATGCCCACCCCCTTTCACCCAGATGGAATCAGATGCAGAGCAGGAGTCAATGCCTGCCCCCCTCACTTTGCCAGGATCAGGAGCAGAGCAAATGACAGTGCCCGCCCGAATCAGGCACAGAGCAGGAGTCAATGCCCGCCCCCCTTCACCTTGCCAGGATCAGGAGCAGAGCAAGTGGCAATGCCCACCCCCTTCACCCGGCTGGGATCAGGTGTGGAGCAGTTGGCAATGCCCACCCCCTTTCTCACGACCAGGATCAGAAGCGGAGCAGGTGGCTATGTCTGTCCCCTGCCTTCACCTGGCCAGGATCAGTTACGGAGGAAGAGGCAATGTTTTCCTGCCCACTCTCCCCTTTCTAAAGCCTGTTGTATTTTTTCCCACAACGGGCTTTGTTACTGGTTGAGGAATAATGGTGCAGTTTGATGGGGTGTGGTGAGATGAGACGGGGGGATAAAATTGATGCCATTCCTCAGCAGGGCTGTGCTAAAAGGAATGAGGACTGATTCCATTCCTTTATTCTTCCTCATTTAACCCCCACCCCCTGTGCATGGGTATACCTCCAGCCAGGACCTGCATCCTAGAAAATGATGTTTTCAGGAGCTGAAAGGGACTGCAGGAACAAAGAAGAATGCAAAAATATTCCACGTTCTGTAGATGGAATGATTGGATCCAGGCTCCTATCTCTGGGTGCACCACACATTTTTCCAGTCCATTCCTCACATTTCTATTCCAGGCAGCTTGGGGAAGAAACCCCAAGTCCCGTTTTTATCACATCAACCCTGGTCCATTTTTCCCTTCATTCCTCCTTAGTTATGGTGCTGCAGAATTTGTGGTTGTACTCCAGTATCACCTCATCCAGTTTCAGGGATGAAAATTTTGTCACCGAGAATTTTGTCACCTAGTCCTCCCTTGCCGTGACCTGGATGGCCCAGTCCAGCCCTATCTCATCAGATCTCAGAAGCTAAGAAGGGTTGGTGCTGTTTATATTTGAATATGAGGCCACCAAGGAAGAACAGAGTCACTATGCAAAGGCTGACAATAGCAAGTCACCTTTGTTCGTCTCTTGCCTTGAAAACCCCAGCAGGGGTAGCCAAAAGTTAGCTGCAGTTTGACTGCACTTTATTTATTTATTTATTTATCTATTTATTTATCTAATTAATTATTTATTTATAGTCCACCTTTCTCACTGAGACTCAAGGCGGATTACAAAGTGTGAGATTAGTACAGTCAATATCTAGAACAATTTCCATAAACAATGCCATAGGGTAAATAGATACAGGTTCACAAAGACATGGTATTAGTAGGAATTCAATACAACACAGTGGTGCAGTCTATGGTTTAGTGGATCATCTGAGATCCCCTCCCTACAATACAGCCCTCCTATCGGAATAAAGAGCCTTTTTGTATAATTCGGTTTAGCATCGTTTGTGGAAAGCCAGGAGAGTGGGGCCTCTCCTGACCTCCTCAAGCAGGCTGTTCCACAGGGTAGGGGCCACCACAGAGAAAACCTGTGTATGAGTTGCTGTTGACACAAACATTCCCCCCTTGCTCCGTAGGTATTTGTAAACCTCCCATAAGTTACACTGCTGAAAACTGCAATAAGACACAACAGCAGGGGTTTTTTTCTGGAAAAAGAGGTGGCGGAACTCTCAAGAGGGAAATGAGGAAGAAACACACGGGATTCTTTGAAATCATATTATTTTCAAGCACTATTGCCGAGTATTTTCAAAAGGTGCCGGAACTCCATTCCCCTGCGTTCCCCCTGAAAAAAAGCCCTGCACAACAGCATTTGCCTATTTCACTGTTATGTTCTTAATCTGGAGAAATGTGGAATAAAAAACAAATAAGCAAGCAAATAACAAAATCAGCTCTTCCCCCCCACCCCCAAGGCTCTATCTTTCCTGTTCCAGGTGGGAGGAGGTGGGCCAAAGTGATTGCAGAAAACTTTCATGGGGCTTTCAAAATCCAGATTTTCAAGAGTGTGCAGGGATTCTCACTGATCTGTTTGGTTTGCCCTTTAACATAATACCTGACAAATCAATGCCCAGCAGAAAGAAGCAGCGGTTCAGGCGGCAGGGGGTCCCTTAAGACATTGCTTTGGAGAGAGGAGGGGCCTTGCTGTTTGCTGGAGCAGCCCAAGAATAGGCAATTGGAGGAGTGGAGATGTTATCCCAGAATGTGATTCTGCGGCACACTCTATCAGCTCCACATCTGTTCCTTGATTGAATGTGTAACGCCACTCGCTGCCTGGCACCCGTTGTCTCCAACACCTTGATTGCATCGGCGGAGCGAAAATCAGACAGCCCAGATGAGCAGGGCCCTATCGATCACTGCATCTCATCCCAGACAGCTGCTGAGAAATTGCCATTTATTTCCCAACCGGCAGTTGGGGAAGCAGGCGTAGGGGAGAGGCAAGCAGTGGGGCTTCTCAGCAGGGGTGCACGTGATAGGCAGGCGGGCCTTCTGCCTCCTCCTGCTACTGACTGAATGCTCAAGTAGTGATCCAAAGAAGTGAGTCAGCAAAGCGGACTTGCACCTGCTCCTTTCACCCCTTTGCATATGACTGGGGAATCTCTCCAGAAATGCTAACATTGCTTCCAGATGCTCTATTTGCTTCATGCAAAGCAGTGGCAAATCACTCCCTGATGTTCTAGCGACATGACTGATTTATTCGAGGAAGCTGCTCGAAACTTTTTCACGTGAGGGTAAAACTAGGGTAAACTACGCAAGGTGCTTTAGGTTTTACAGTACAGGGGCACAAGCAGTTGTGTGATGGCATGTGTAGGTTGCAAGTTGCAACTGCTTACCAGGGTTTTTTTCTGGGAAAAGAGGCAGTGGAACTCAGTGCGTTGCCCTCGGAGAAAATGGTCACATGGGTGGTGGCCCCGTCCCCTGATCTCCAGACAGAGGGGAGTTTAGATTGCTCTCTGTGCTGCTGAGTGGCACGGAGGGCGATCTAAACTCCCCTCTGTCTGGAGATCAGGGGGCAAGGCCACCACCCATGTGACCATTTTCAAGAGGTTCCAGACTTCCGTTCTACCGCATTCCAGCTGAAAAAAAGCCCTGCTGCTTACTATGTGCTTTTTGGCACGTGATAAGGAACATGATACCTTTCCAGGCCTTGTTTATCTTACAGTATGAGCCTCCCAGAAAATGAGCAGGTCCATGAGTGACTTGGGGCAAAACTTTATTCACAGGTGCGAATGAGTGGAGCTATGTTATCTAAGGAATGCGGCTGCCAAATCTGCTGTAGATCACGATGGAACAAAATTCTCATATCATGCAGTGCTGCTGCCTGGAGCAGGAAAAAAACCTCTTGGGCTAACCCTGGAAATGAGGCAAGAATTGCATGGCCCGAAAATTGGAGTTAGTAAACTGGTAAAAGCATGAAAAATGAAAAAGTGATCTCGTGAGATTGCAGCTATGTGTACGGTGAAAGGTGTTGTTTTGTAAATTTGCAGTAATTCCTTCACTTTCCCAAACTGTTCTCATGAGATTTGGTGACATTTGCAGGAGGCACTTTGCAATGAAAGTCTAATGCAAATACAGACATCTTGCTTGAGTTTTCCACTCCCTTGACTGCAAATCACACCTGCCATTGCTGAAAACTGACCAAGCAAAAATGCTGAATGCACATGTGTGCTGCGGAATATTAACCCGGAAATGAAAACATCCACTTTTAAAAAGGTTAGATTTTACTCAATCTACAGAATTCACATCTGCCAAAGTCTAATTATTTCTAGAGTTTAGCAAGATATTTACCATTAATTCTTTAAAACTATGGCATTAATTCCATGCCTAACTGGGAAAAGGTAGTACAGCTCAGTTGGTCAGTTGTAGAGTACATATTTTGCATATGGAAAGCTGCATGTTCGATTCATGGCATCTCCAATTAAAACCATGGTCTCAGAGGGAAACGGCATGAGACACCTGGGCGCCTGTTGGGCCCTGCAATGTTCCTTGGGTAGTGTAGTCTTACAAAGAACAGCCACTCGATGCTTTTCTCTGCTAAGGGAAAAATGATGGGAGGGATTCTCTCTCTTGCAAAAAGCCTTGGCTCAGGTTTTCCTTTAAGAGCTCAGAGGTGGGGTGGAGGGACATAACAGGAGCCAGGAAATCCAGAATGACCTTTTGCAAAAGAGAGTGAGAGAAGCCACTGGGGAGAAGAGTGATGGTGGGGAGTCTCTCTCTCGGGGGTC
Source organism: Eublepharis macularius (assembly GCF_028583425.1). Lineage (NCBI taxonomy): Eukaryota > Metazoa > Chordata > Lepidosauria > Squamata > Eublepharidae > Eublepharis > Eublepharis macularius. The sequence continues at coordinate 21,778,974 of NC_072793.1, read as the reverse complement.
ATTTTGTAGAAAAAGAGTTTCAGGAACTCATTAGCATAATTCATTAGCATATGCCATGCCCCTTGACATCACTGGAAGTGTGTCATTGGCATACCTGATTTGCATATGCCACACCCCCTGACCTCACCTATCCTGGCTGTTTTGGACCCAATCCTAGCCACTCAGGACTGAAATTGGGCCCAAAATGGCAAAAAGGGGCTGAAAATGGCTGAAAAGGGGCCCAAAATGGTCAGAATTGGGCCGCTGCTGAGCAGGAGAGTGATCTACTACACATCAGAGGCCCGATCCTGGCCATTTTGGGCCAAATCCAAGCCAAAATGGGACCCAAATGGCCAAAAATCAGGTGGGTGGAGCCACCTGACATGTGACCTCTTTGGAGAACTACCGGAACTGCGTTCCTGCACGTTCCTCCTCAAAATGAGCCCTGCTCTCTCTCTCTCAAAAGGCCACCCTGGATTTCCTGGCTCCTGTTATGTCCCTCTACCCCACCTCCGAGCTCCTGGAGGAAAACCTGAGCCAAGGCTTTTTTGCAAGAGAGAGAATCCCTCCCATTGTTTTTCCCTCGGTGGAGAATTGCATCAAGTGGCTGTTCTTTGTAAGACTACACTTTCCAGGGAATCTCGCAGGACCTGAGATGTGAAAAACATGTATTTGCCGTCTTGTGTAGTTTGGCTGTCAGGTAAAGGGTGTTAGGAAAGGCCTTTCTCTAACTGAGTCCCTGCATAGCTGCTGCCAATCAGAACAGACAGCACTGAGCTAGGTGGACAAATGGTCTGACTCAGTTAAAAGACCGCTTCCTATGTTCATATATAATCATGTATCTAAATCTGAATCTGTCCCACCTTTGTAGATAGCAAAACTCTAAGAATTGGGCCAGGTTCAGTGGAGGAACTTCTCTGCAGGCCTGAAAAGGTACAAACAATTAGGGGGGGATAAATCTCCCCAACAGCTGTAAGTGGGTGCAGGAGAGAACCAACACCACTTGAGCTGGGAAGGCAAGCAGGCAGAAGAGAAGGGGGAAAGCAAGAACCACCACATGAGCCAAGCAGGTGGGCAGGTGGGAGGGCTGGAGGGGTGAGGAGGAGAGGGGAGCTAAAGCTACTGGATTTGCTGCCATTTCCTCCCCACTCTCCCCTGCTATGTGAACCAGGCAGCCATTGTAGTGGCACTGCAAGCAGATGGGCTGGCTGGCACATGAGCAACCCAACAAGGGAGCAGGGGAGGAGAATGGGAACTCCCTGCTTGTGTAAACAGTATATTTAAAAGCATCATCTTGGGTGGAAATTCTGGAACTTCCACTACTGGTGATAAAACCCCAAGTAATCTTGATCATTAACAGGAGAAAATATGGCAGGGACAATGTCTTCATCCCCTTGAAAGCCTTTTTCAGAGGATTCCCCGAAGTACTAGCTGTTGGATGTAATTATGTCCAATTACCTGCTGGATTGGCTCAGTCTCTGATCATGATCAGGGGACTTATCATTTGCTGAGCTGCTTGGAGGGATCGTAACAAATTCACTTGTGTCTGCCATCACTGCTTCCATCTGTTAAAAGGCACATTAAGGAGGGGGGGGGATCTGTTTAAGATTTTTAAGTGAGACTTAATATTTAAATGTTTTTGTGTACTTTCTGTGCCTGTCTACCCATGAACCTAGCTAATTTTGCAACCAGTTTTTGCAATCATTACATGAATAGATACTGCCGCACAGGAACAAAACTCAGCCAATGTTGCTCATTTAAAGGCTGCGTCAACTGCACAGGCACCAAAAGGGAATGAACGGAAGCTATTCCACATTGACCAGAGATTGGTAACAGAGATGATTTAGTCAAGTTTGTTGTTTGTTATTTATTACCCTGACATGGCCTTGCCTGTAGCCTAAGTAGCTTCTAAGATAGTTGACAAAACGCACAAATTTTGACAAAAACCGTCAATGATCAGTAGTTCACCTCACAGGTTATCAAACAAGTCTCATCAAGGTAAGTTTGTCTGGTGGTTATGTTCATGCTGAAGCTCTCGCCATGCCTACTTGGATGTTCGGTATCAATAATGAACATCCCAATATCAATAAAGATATATCCCAAGCCAGTACTGGAGGGATGCGGATGTTGTAGAAAGGAGTTTACTTGTAAGGAGTGGGTTTTTTCATTGAAAGACTGCAGAGGATGTAGAAAAGAGGGATTCAGCAGCACCTATAAGACTAATGAAATTTGTGGTAGGGCATGAGCTTTCGTGAGCCACAGCTCATTTCTTCAGATATGAAGGTGCAACACTGGGTGCGGGGGACTACATTGTGACTCAGATTGCTAATGGCTAAACTTCAGCTGTGTGCATCGCCTCCCAAGCCTGAATACAATTTCTGTGTTTGGGTGTGTACATACAACAAATTTTGGTCTCTGCTCTGTCTTGATACACTCTTCATCATAAGGAATCCACCGCATGACATATAAGAAGTGACATATAAGCAATTAGTTTTCCTACAAGATTACCGTGAGGAATGAGTGACAGTTTATGATGAACCAGTTCCTCAACTCCTATGCAGCTGAAGACACTGGTGAATTAAGTTATCACAAATTTGTTCCAGACCTGCTTGGCCTCTTCAGTAGCAATCAGAAGGGTTTTGCCAACAGGTGGTCTTAAGCTGAGGGACATGAAAGAGGTATTATACTGTATCAGCTTTACTGTACTTTTCTGTGTAAAGAGAGACCATTGTTATGCCCAGGGCTCATTTCAAGGGGGAACACACAGGAACGCAGTTCCGGCAGTTCTCCAAAGAGGTCACATGTCAGGTGGCCCCGCCCTCCTGACCTTCAGCCATTTGGGGCCCATTTCGGCCTGTATTGAGGCCAAAACAGCCTGGATTGGATCAGTGCCGGGTGGGGGAACCCTCCCCTGCCCAGCACTGACCCGATCTGGGCCGTTTTGGCCCCAAAGGGCCCAAAATGGCACTTTCGGTCATTTAGGGCCTCTTTTTGCCATTTTGAGCCCAATTTCTGCCCTGAATGGCTAGGATTGGGTCCAAAACAGCCAGGATAGATGTTGTCAGGGGGTGTGGCATGCATAAATCAGTTATGCTAATGACACACTTCTGGTGATGTCAAGGGGCATGGCATATGCTAATGAGTTATGCTAATGAGTTCCTCCAGCTCTTTTTCTATGAAATGACCCCAGGTTATGCCACGTATTTATCTTTAACCCACTACCTGAGTTAAAAAACCACAACTCCAGATGTAGATCCCGATACGTAAAACAAAAATAATTAGAACAAAATAAACATGAGTCAAAAGCAGCACCATAAAATCACCCCCGAAGCAATATTGTATAGAATTTACAAATACTTGTTAAAATCAGAATAAATTAAAACAAAAAGAGAGACCGTATCAAGAAAAAATGCATCTACAATCAGATTTAGATATCAATAATAAGGACACACACAATTATCCCCACAACTGTAAATGGGATTAAGCTAAGCAACTTCAGTGTCTATCTAGTTAGTGAGCTTCATGACTGAGAAAGGGTTTGAAGCAGGGCCGTTTCCACACAGCTTACCTTGTGTCAGGGCTTGCCGCAGCTGCCGCTGGGCGTGGTGCTGGGCAGTCAGCTCCTGACATCACAGGGGGGCCAGGGATTCTGCAGGACCCTGCTCTGTGGAAGGAGGGGCGGTATACCTCACCCTGACTCCCTCTCAATCCACTCGCTGGCCTGCTCAACCTGGCCTGCTTACCCCCTACATCTTCCACCATCTCTGCCTCCCAGGCCTCTCCTTCAAGCCTCCACTCTCCTTCTTGCCTTTTCCTTGGCTTCTCTCCACTCCAACTCCGCTCCATCACTCCCATTCAAACCCACCACCCCAGAGCTCTTCCCAGCCACCCTTTATAGGGTTTCCTCTCTCCGCCCCGCCCTCCTTCCAGGCTTGTTCCTTCTCCTGACCGGGCCCAGCTGTGTGTTCCTCCAGGTGTTTCCCTCCAACCACTAATCCCTCCTGGGTTCCTTTGCCTTGCTGGTAGGGTGGGGTTGAGTGCGACCCATCCCCAGCTGAGGGCTCCTTGGCCTTGCTCACGAGGAGCTGCCCCAGCCAGCCTCCGTGCTATTGGGCTTGCCTGGCCTTGCTCATGAGGTGCTGCCTTAGCCAGCTTCTGCGCTGCCTGCTCAGCAATGCTGGGCGGGGCTACCCATCTCCTCCCCCAGAATGCCTGTGGCAGCCCCCCCTGGAGAGGCTTGGCTTCTAGCAACTCCTGAGCCAGGCTGCTGTCTTCTAGCCATGGTGTGGCTCTGGGCTGTAGAGGCTGCTTCCTCTCCCTGCCAGGTAAGGGCTCTGCTTGGGCTGCTGCTGGTCCCACATTCCCCCTGCTGTGGCCCTTTCCCTCTGGCCTGCTTAGCCCCCTTTCTTCCCCCTGGAAGGTGGGACTGGCTGGTCTCTCCTTGCACCCTCCACCCCTCTGAGGTTCTGGCCTTTTACTCCTTCCCCCTGGAGTAGGTAGGTTCTGGCCCTGGCTGCCGGCTTGGGGGGTGGGGTTGCTGCCACCCTTTTGTCCCCTGCTGTTCCCTCTTGTCAAGTCTGGGGGCTGGGGCTCAGACCCCGGACACCTTGTTCCAGAAAACAGTGAAATCTCACATGAAATCATGTGAGAAGATGCTGTTATCGCACGAAATCACGTGAGAAGACGCGATAACTGCGTCTTCTCATGAGATTTCGCTGTTTTCCGGAACAAGGTAAGCCATGTGGAAACAGCCCAAGTTATCCTGTGACTGATAGTGAAATCCTAAGCAGAGTTACTCTAAGCCCATTGATTTCAATGGGCTTAGACTGGAGTAACTCTATTTAGGATTTCAGTGTTAATCTACCACCTTTTGCACTACAGATTTTGGCTAATTTAAGACCAGGCCGCTTCTTATATTACCCAAGTGAATGTATAACTAATGTGTCATTTTTGAATGGTGTAGATAGAAAAAATTGCTCCTTTAAAGACCAGCTTAGTCCTTTCTTGCTCACTGGCTAAATATACCTTAGAAGTAGGCTTACCAGGCAACACCCCCCCCCCCCCGGTGATCACTTGTCACTGGCAGGCAACCTTGGAAAATGCACGCTGGTGGGGCACGATGACCTCACTTCCTGAATGATGTCATTACACCAGCTGTGGGCATGCCATGTACTTCGCTGGAGCTAATTTTGGCCCCAAATGGGCCAGAATTAGCCCCACAGAAAGCATCATCATGCTTCTCTGGGAGCACGCTCATGCGAGGAAGCTTTCAAAAGTAAGTCCTGGCCTGGGTCCCCCCGCCACGCTCCTGCTGGGTGGGTACAGGGGCCTGGGAACCCTACTTAGAAGTACAAGTGGAACTTTATACATACATGTACCTATGCAAGTGGTTAGCTACATGTGTAACTCGTATGCAGGAATCTACACCTAAATCTTTAAAAATACTATTAGAATTAGCATTAGTTTCCTCTTGCTTTGGGGCCATATTCACATAGCTCACATCACATAAACCAGACATATTACATTTCACTGCCTTATCCTCCAGTAACTCACAATCCTTTGCATACAATTTCTGTGATTCTTTAGAAGAAGCCGAAGCTACCATGGGAATAGAAGCAAGACAACATAGAGAAGTACCTTGTGGGGCAGCGAAAAACAACAGCAGGATATGAGCTTATCGACTAGGAACAGTAATTTTTTGTGTTATGTGTGTATGGCATGTACTAGGGTGGAAAATAAAAGTCTGGGTACAATAACCAGGGGTATACTGGGGTGGGGGAATGAAGCAGCAGAAGTGAATGAGGCTGCAAGCTCATTTTATGATATCCCATGGGGTAGGCCTCCAATTTCTGGCAGGACTGGCTGTTCCGTCCATGCTGAAGACGTCAAATGGTGAATATCTGCTGCCTCCTGATAAGAAGAGTAAATCCAGACTCCCGCTCAGGCCTACAGACAATTGCCGTGTATATGTTCTCACAGGGGGACAGGGCATGCAGGGAAAAGGTTTAAGGGGCCAGACATCAAAAAACTACAAAGGAAATGGAAAAGAGATTTATGTCTACAGCTGGTAGGTGGATCCAGAGCCAGTCCGCTCTGCACTGCTTATGGGACTTAAAATGAGGGCAGAGCTATTTGCTTGTTACTCCTCTTTTAAATGTGGTCTGACTTCACAATCAAAGGGACAATGGAAAATAAAGAAGGAGGCGACATCGCAGAGGAAGAGCCATTAGGAATAAATGCCCAGAGGCATTTCCAGATGACCAGTTTCTACTGTAACACATAGGCAGCTGTTGCTCATTGCTGCACAGAATTCAGGCATCTTCCCTCAAGGAAGTGTTTATGTTTTGGGGGAGGGACGTTGTCCCAGCACTCTGCTGCAGGAGAAATGCAGCGCCTTCTTCTTAAGCGTAGACTTCGTATCAAGAAGGGTTTTTCAAGTAAGCCACTGTGTTGTCAATTCATCTGCAATATGAGTATCATAATGTTGACCTGCTTTACAGGTCATTGTAAGGACTATAACAAAATAACATGTGCTTTGAATATTTGAAAACATTATGTAAAATGCTCAGCATTATTAGGGAAAAGGCTGTGCATCGGCACCTATGGAATAGTGCCTGTAAGATCACTGTAAGTATCCTACTGGGTAGTTTCTGCGTTGTTTTAATATGCCAGGCTTAAAATTGTTTATGCTTTGTTTCAGCATTTCTTCAACTCTGTACTGGATTTCTGTTGGTTTTAAATCTTCGCAAATTTGCATTTATATATCCACTAGCAACAAAGCCCATTGTAGGAATAAAATACAATGGGCTCTAGAAATGGGAGGGCAGGCAGGCAGGTATTCCCTCCTCCTGAAGGCGGGGGGCAGGAATGACCACCTCCTCTGCACCTGATCCTGGCCAAGTAAGGGGGGGCAGACATTGCTTTCTGCTCCACACCTGATCCTGCCTGGGGGAAGCGGGAGTGGGCATTGCCACCTGCTCCACTCATGATTCCGGCTGGGTGAAGTGGGAGGGGGGCATTGCCACCTGCTCTGCGTCTGATTCTGGCAGGTTGAAGGGAGATGGGCATTGCTTCATGCTCTGCTCCTGATCCCGGCCAGGTGAAGGGGGCGGGCATTGCCAACTGCTCCACTCCAGATCCCTGCCGGGTGAAGTTGGGGGAAGGCATTACCTCCTGCTCTACACCTGATCCAGGCCAGGTGAAGGGGGCGGGGCATTGCCTCATGCTCCACTCCTGATTATGTCCAGATAAAGAGGGTGGGCATTGTCATCTGCTCTTCCTGGCCAGGTGAAGAGAGGTGGGCATTGCCACCAGCTTTGCTCCTTATCCCAGCTGGGTGAAGAGGCGATGGGCATTTCCATCTGCTCCGCTTCTGATCCCAGCTGGGTGAAGGCAGGGGGCAGTCATTGCCACCTGCTCCCTGCTTGTTTTCAGCCTGGGCTTCCCACAGTGGTACACTCAGTAGACGTCTGGTTGCCTCATCTGGGCTTCACTCCATAACAGCACCCTCTGGAGGTGCATCAGGGTGGGAAGTGAGTTGTCTTGAATATGCTTAGCCTTTTATATAGTTTTATTGTTTATTGAAATACCTTTGAAATTGAGTGTACTGACTCACACTGTGTAATCTGTCTTGAGTCTCAATGAGAAAGGCAGATTATACATAATGTAAATAAATAAAATAAAAATGATGCTGAGTGACACAAATCCAAATCTCTACCCTATATCATGTTGTGACCTTAATATCAGAAATCACTGGCATGGTGGGAATCACACAGGAGCTCATATTAATTTGTCTCAAGATGTTTGGGAAATTATCCTCTAATTTATTTAAATGCTCTCTCCCCCTCACACGCACACACATACATGGCAGCTATGATACAGGTTTTGCTTATGTCAGGCTTAGGCAGGGGCATAGCTGCACATGGCATCAGTGTGCCTGAACTGCGGCACTTAGCGTGGACAGGGACTGCACAGGTCCCTGCTCTGTGGAAGGAGGGGTGGTATACATCACCCTTGCTCCCTCTCTACCACTTGCGGGCCCGCTTAACCTGTCAGGGTCCTTGGGGCATCCTCCTACTTCCAGCCTTCCACAGCTTCCACCCTCTTCGCCTCCTCCTTGCCGGTTCTTTCTTCCTTCTCTCTCTCTCTCTCTCTCTCTCTCTCCCCCTCCCTCCCTCCCTCCCTTCTCTCTCTCTCTCTTCTCCTCCATGCTCCTAACTCACCGGAACTTCCCTTATATACTTTTACCCATTCTCGGCTCCACCTGCCAACCATGCCCCCAGCCCTCTAGCCATGGCCCTGACTGTCTTAGGCAGCCGCACCTGTGGTTGCTTCGCTGTCTGCTCTGGGCAGCCGCACCTGCACCTCCTTTGCTGGCTGCTGGGCATTCTCTGTTGATGGCCTCAGGCAGCCCCACCTGGGGCTGCTTTGCTCCTAGCCTCACCTGGTCCTGGCTAACCCCTTCTAGCCTGTCTGCTGGTTGGGGCACGGCCCTTGGTTGCCCAGGCTGCCTTTCCTTCCCTGCTGGTAAGGTTGCTGGCTGGCTTACTGGTGGTTGGTTTGCTGTTGGCTGGCTGTCCCTGCTTCTTGTGCCCTCTCCCTCTGGTTGAGTCCCTTCCCAGCTGTCCTTACTCTCCATGCCTGGGCTCATAGCCTCCCACCAGAGGGTGGGGCTAGCTGGCTTCCACCTGTCCCGTCTGACTCTCTGAGGCTTGGGAGCTTCTTTTCCTACTGCTGGTGCCGGTGGGCTCTGGACCTGGGAGTCCTTTGGGGCAGCCATGCCGCTGTCTCCTGGCCATCCGTTGTCCTCTTCTCCTGGCCAATCTGGGGCCTGAGTCTTAGACGCCGGACAGCTTATAGAGTTTAGCAGCAATGAGTGAATCTGACAATGGATTTCTTCTGACATTTAATCATTACATTAGTATGGCAGTGTGGCAATCAATCCCAAAGTTCCACCTGTCATCAGAGTTCTCAACCAATCCTGGGGATTATTCCC